>NC_064615.1:479270467-479994217 GCF_023898315.1 Schistocerca nitens
AGGTGAGTCCCTCCCCACCCCCACCTCAGATCCCTATTTTTGTTAGGAATACAGCACTGCTCTTACAGCGACCTATAATACACTGCTGCTGAAACAGGAGCAAATATTTTCGCATACTCTGTGCAGAATCGCATAGACATCCCATAAGCTCCAGTGTCTCTTCCTCTGTTGAGCTAATTCAGTGGCTTTCTGTCCCGTTGTAAGTAGGCTGTTTGGGTTTTTATGTTGGTAATGCCACGTAGCGCTCTGTATGAAAATCACTGACTGTGCTGTGTGCAGTCTGTGGCTGGTTGGACTCATTGTTTGAATATTCGTTTGTGTCAACGAGTTAAAATTTCATAGAGTGGCTATAGGTCCGCCATGTTTGAAGCAAATTGAAGTTCTGTCCGCCATGTTTTCTTTAGTCAAGGCATTCGTCTGCTGTGTCCCGCCCCCTTGTAACTGCGTTTGACTTACTTGAAATAGCCCATACTAGCTTTATTTTTTCTAAAACAAGCAATAGACAGCAGTGATTTTAGTGTACACTGACAGCAAAAAGGGATGTTTTTGTCAAAATATGGCTAAACTTTTCGATGTAGATAACACTACAAGACAACTCAAATAAGTCTGTCCATTCACTATAACGTTACTTGTTGCCCATAAATTAATGCAATTAGAGCAGGTACCACCAGAATATTACGGTGAAACTTCTAAACATGCTGTGGTTAACTATTAGAAACAGTAACGGGCGCAGAAATGCGATATTTTTGTCGCTATTTCAAAGCAAACAGTCAAAGCCTCAAAAACCAGTACACTGTGAACGAGAATATTATTTGAAATATGTGTTACAAGTAGTTAACACAAGCATAGTAATTCAATAATAATAATAATCTACAAGAAAAGTAAAATAATTTATTTAAATTTAATTTTTACAATGTTTTAACTGACATTCGTATTTTTTCAGTCTTTTCACTGACCTTTAAATAAAATAAGCTTCGTGTATAGTTGTCTCACAACATTACCTCTCTGCTCAGATGATTTTGATTTGCATAAGTGATTTATTCGACATACAAAATAATGTTTGAGCAGCAGTTTTATCAGTTTAACATAATGGGTTTCTTCACCAAATTCAGTTTCTGTAAAAAGATGTTCATTGTTTATAAATAAGGAGCCTCTCACCAATTGCAACACTTCTGTCTGGAACCTCAACAAAACGTTTTTCTGACATTTCAGGATTATGTCCTCATTATTTCTGAAAACCTTCTCAGCAACATTACAAAGTTTAACATCATCATTAGCTGGATTGATTAAACTGGTTTTCACATCTTTCACTGTAATCAATCCAGTTCTTTTAGCCTCAATACAAGCAAAAATAACTTCTAAGCAGTCAGTACAGTTAATTTTGTTTGTCACCTGTCTCACTATACTTCCAGCTATTTACTCAATGACATATTCAGAGTACATACTCCGTGAGGCATAATCTGGCACATAATCATGGTCTACAGCTGCAGGGCTTACCTTAGCAAAAGGAAGTGATGGAACGGTAGCGGGAGGTAGCATACTAGTATTTGATTCTTGGCAATTGCCATTTTGAGAACCTTCTATCTGTGCAATTAAGCATTTCCTGTATGATGATCTAAACTGCACAGCATTTGGGTTATTTCTGTTTCCTCCTCTACTACCAATGGTGGAGAAAAATAATTCCAAGTTATCTTGACTCGTTCTACGGGTCAAAATATAATTGAGCTCTGCATTTTCTTTCCAAACATACAATTCTGCAATCTGACTTATGCTCATTAAATTCAGCATAAGCCCATACAACGGCACTTTTCTGTTAGACAGAATAACAGGACATCCATCAGAAAGCTTTAAAGACTTGAAATACTTAACGTATTCATTGATCCTTTTACAGACTGTCTCTCTGTTCCCTCTGAAAATTGGTGCCTTAGTGCCCTTGCCCATTGTGTGACAAGAATTTAATAAATCAAAGGCACTGTCTAACATTTTGATATATTTAACTGTTGCCTCACACCCATAAAATTCTTTAATGCCTAAATCTTTGCAGAACAACATGGCATTTGCAACAGAATTGCTAAGGGTTTGTGCTGCCACAGCCACTTTCATTTTTTGAGTATGGTACAGAATATGCTGCCTCCTAAGTTTGTTTGCAGCATGCAAACCTTCCCTTTCATGCAAGTCCACTAACTTTTTAAAATATTCCCATTTAATTATGCTATCACTGCCTGAAATGGTACCATCTAACAAAAAATTCTTTTCTGCAAGTAAATTACGTGCCAGCTTTAGCATGTGAGCTGTGTCAAACATGCAAAATACCCTCATATAATTATTTCAAGGGTGGGGAAACCAACACTGTCCTCCCTGTTCATCACATCTGATCCCTAAATTTGCCATTAAAGATCTATTTGTGGCAGTACCATCGCAAACCACAGCTACTATAGTAACACCAGTGTCTTCAAGTTTTCGGAGATACTGTTGTACCAAATTTAGCTTTACAGTAGAAGATAGGGAGTGAACTAAACAATAACCCACAGGAATTTTCCAATTTCTGTTTAGCGCTTTGACCATGAACACAAGAGCCTCTTTTGCTGCCTCGCTATCATCACTTTCTATGCCACCCTCCCCAAAATCAACATAGCCTCCTATTTTTCCCCATCCCAAACAAGGTCCTTCTTAATAGCCATCTCATCAAACATCAATGTTGCAAAAATTTGGGTTGTGCTATTCTCAACTTCAGAGGCAATTTTAGTGAAACCCTCCTCAGTAAAACCTGGATGGCCACCCACTGACATTGCCCAAAGGCGAAGCGTTCTTGGGTGGTGTAATGTACAAATTTTCGTAAGTAGCTGTATGCCTTGGCAGAATAAAAGTGTAGGGTCAGGGCAAATTTCCTTATTTGCTGAGAATAATGGCATACTTTAGCACTGCACTGAAGTTCCAATAGCTCCTTCAACAAGCCAACTACATGTTCACTGTTTAACATATCAGAAACTGAACTACATAGCCTTCTTCTCAAACCAGCAACTAAGGTCTGTAACTGCACTATTCTTCTTTTGTGTCGTACACTAAGTTGCTTCATTTGCTTTATCCGATTCTTTAGTTGCACATTCTCTGCTTGTACTCTGTTATATTGTGTTTTCAACTTCTTAGGGCTTGGTAGACAGTAATTGTGGTCAGCAGAAACAGATGTGGGTCCGACAGGCACTGAAAGAATGCAGTTACATCATAAATTTATAACAGAGTTACACCATAAGATTATAATAGAAATTATGTAATTCAAAGTAATAAGAACACGGAGTAAAATTAAATTATTGACGTACTTTGTGCTAATGATGTCACTGTAACAGCACTGTCTTGCAAATTGTCGAAAGATCGCTTTCTGGGTTGTGGTCGTAATACTTTATTTTGCTTTTGTAAATGTGGTGGAAAGTTAAAGATAGTAGGTACTGCTTTTGACAAAAGGCGCCTCTGGATATTTGTGTGGTACATGTATTTCTCTTCAAAATGAGCTGAACAGAGGTAACTGGCTGTAGTAGGAAACCAGTTTTCTCGCTTCATATTTTTAACCCATCTTTTTGTAATTTCCTTATCTTTTAAAGGAAACCTGTAATCAACGATAAATAAATTACTTTCCTGCATTTGTCTTAAGCATAATTACAGTTCCAATGCAAATGACTCTTTAATAAACATTAAATAACGTGTGTCGTATTTCGGTACTAATATACAGGGTGTTTCAAAAATGACCGGTATATTTGAAACGGAAATAAAAACTAAACGAGCAGCGATAGAAATACACCGTTTGTTGCAATATGCTTGGGACAACAGTACATTTTCAGGCGGACAAACTTTCGAAATTACAGTAGTTACAACTTTCAACAACAGATGGCGCTGCAAGTGATGTGAAAGATATAGAAGACAACGCAGTCTGTGGGTGCGCCATTCTGTACGTCGTCTTTCTGCTGTAAGTGTGTGCTGTTCACAACGTGCATGTGTGTGGTTTATTCCTTAGAACAGAGGATTTTTCTGGTGTTGGAATTCCACCGCCTAGAACACAGTGTTGTTGCAACAAGACGAAGTTTTCAACGGAGGTTTAATGTAACCAAAGGACCGAAAAGCGATACAATAAAGAATCTGTTTGAAAAATTTCAACGGACTGGGAACGTGACGGATGAACGTGCTGGAAAGGTAGGGCGACCGCGTACGGCAACCACAGAGGGCAACGCGCAGCTAGTGCAGCAGGTGATCCAACAGCGACCTCGGGTTTCCGTTCGCCGTGTTGCAGCTGCGGTCCAAATGACGCCAACGTCCATGTATCGTCTCATGCGCCAGAGTTTACACCTCTATCCATACAAAATTCAAACGCGGCAACCCCTCAGCGCCGCTACCATTGCTGCACGAGAGACATTCGCTAACGATATAGTGCACAGGATTGATGACGGCGATATGCATGTGGGCAGCATTTGGTTTACTGACGAAGCTTATTTTTACCTGGACGGCTTCGTCAATAAACAGAACTGGCGCATATGGGGAACCGAAAAGCCCCATGTTGCAGTCCCATCGTCCCTGCATCCTCAAAAAGTACTGGTCTGGGCCGCCATTTCTTCCAAAGGAATCATTGGCCCATTTTTCAGATCCGAAACGATTACTGCATCACGCTATCTGGACATTCTTCGTGAATTTGTGGCGGTACAAACTGCCTTAGACGACACTGCGAACACCTCGTGGTTTATGCAAGATGGTGCCCGGCCACATCGCACGGCCGACGTCTTTAATTTTCTGAATGAATATTTCGATGATCGTGTGATTGCTTTGGGCTATCCGAAACATACAGGAGGCGGCGTGGATTGGCCTCCCTATTCGCCAGACATGAACCCCTGTGACTTCTTTCTGTGGGGACACTTGAAAGACCAGGTGTACCGCCAGAATCCAGAAACAATTGAACAGCTGAAGCAGTACATCTCATCTGCATGTGAAGCCATTCCGCCAGACACGTTGTCAAAGGTTTCGGGTAATTTCATTCAGAGACTACGCCACATTATTGCTACGCATGGTGGATATGTGGAAAATATCGTACTATAGAGTTTCCCAGACCGCAGCGCCATCTGTTGTTGAAAATTGTAACTACTGTAATTTCGAAAGTTTGTCTGCCTGAAAATGTACTGTTGTCCCAAGCATATTGCAACAAACGGTGTATTTCTATCGCTGCTCGTTTAGTTTTTATTGCCGTTTCAAATATACCGGTCATTTTTGAAACACCCTGTACTTACTTATAATATGAAATATTTGTTGTTTTATCGCTGCGATTTGTGCAGTTGAACGCTGAACACACTGCAGGCATGTTGACTTTATATTTTGTAACAAAAAAGTCAACTAGAAAATTTAAATATTGCAGTAATATCACAACAGCTGACACACTTCCAACACAAACAACAGTAACGCTTTCCTAATGTATTGACTAAGGAGAACATGGCGGCCGAGTTAGCGTTGGTTGCCGCTAGGAGCTCTGTAACTAGTATCTCAGCCACTCTATGAAATTTTAACTCGTTGGTTTGTGTAGTGTTGGGCAGTTGGATGTGAACAGCGCGTAGCGTAGCGCAGTTGGAGGTGAGCCGCCAGCAGTGGTGGATGTGGAGAGAGAGATGCCAGAGTTTTGAGAGGTTGCTATGAGCGGACGATCTGGACTTGTGTCCGCCAGAAAAAGGAAATTTGTAAAGATGGATGTCATGAATTGATATATATGATGACTTTTGAACACAATGAAGGTCAATACATTGTTTGTTCTCTAGCAAAATCTTTCGTTTGCTAACTATGCCTATCCGTAGGTAGTGCCTTCAGTAGTTATAATCTTTTATTTAGCTGGCAGTATTGGCGCTCGCTGTATTGCAGTAGTTCGAATAACGAAGATTTTTGTGAGGTAAGTGATTCATGAAAGGTATAGGTTATTGTTAGGGCCATTCTTTTGTAGGGATTTTTGAAAGTCAGATTGCGTTGCGCTAAAAATATTGTGTGTCAGTTTAGTGATGATTAGAATAAGTAAACAGAAAACTGTTTGAGTATGTTGAGTTTTGCTCAGCTGTTTTAAAATCAAATAACGTAGAAGTTTACTAGCACAGTCATTCATAATTTTTCTATGGGGACGTTTCACCGTAATCACTTATTTCGACGCCCGTCAAGTTCTCGTTTGTGTGACGATGTAGAGGTGGAATTGACTCATCTCCCGTAGGGGAAAAGTATTCGGGAAAGGAGTTTAGTATTCCGATCATGCATGTTCAAGGGAACTTCACATCGTAATTCAGAATAACAGAGGCACTGCAATTGTGTACTGCCCGCCGACACCGGGCAAGCGACTTTCAAGTAGAATGTCTCACATGTACAGGAATATACATAACTGAGGTACGAGTACAGGTTGTAGGCGCGTGGTTGACAACATGTGGAAGTTTCAATCCGGCTGTGAGTCGTGCACAGATAGCCAAACGGTAAGGCACTGCTCGCAATAAGCGAGCAATCCGCGTTCGAACCTACGTCTGGCACAAATTTTCATTGTCGTCATTCCATTCTACAGCTGATGGTTGTCCACATTCGCAAGTGTGAATACACTTAATGAAACCAGAGAAGGTAGTGATGTTGGACGCTGTGGTCTAGAGCGAAGTCGACGTTGTAACTCATCCCAAAGGTGTTCTATTGAGTTCAGGTAGGGACAATGGGCGGGCCAGTTCTTTGGAGGACTACTGTTGTCCGCAGATGCTGCTTTATGAGAGGTTGCATTATCATACTGATGCAATCATCATCTCCAAACTGTTTCTCGACTGTATTTAGTACACGATGCTGTGAAATGTATTTGTATACTTCTGTATTTAGCGTTTTCTTATGTGCAATAAGGGGACCACGGCCCAACCAGGAAAAACTCACCATTTCGTAAGACCACCTCCTCCACACATCACTGTTGACAATACATGTTATGGTTGATAAAGTTCTCTGGACATTCGTCAAACTCAAACTCTTCAGTCGGATTGCCACAGGATATAGTGTGATTGATTACTCTGATTGACTCGTTTACGATCATCCACTGTCCGCCTCAAGCGCCGCTTCGCATTGACTACAGAAATGTATGGCTTATGAAGAACTGCTCGAACATTGTACCCAATTCTTTTTAACGCCCTGTGCACCATCATTGTGCTAACTGGGCTGCTGGTAGCACTTTGAAACTCACCAGCGATTCCTTCTGCTGATTTCATGCTATATTTTTACAATAACCACAGCAATTCTCGACAGTCCGTGTCCATTAGTAGATGTGTTCCACCTGCTCTTAGTTTAGCTATAGTTGTTCCTTCGCACTTCCACTTCGCAGTCACATCAGGAATAGTAGCCTTGGGTAACATTAGAATGATTGAAATGTCCGTGATGGATTTGTTACTCAGGTGACATCCATTACTCCAACTCACTCGTTTACAGTTATCCACTGTCCAGTGGCCTCGCTCTTTACACCGCCTCCAACGCTGCTTAGCACTGAGTGCAGAAGTGTACAGTTTATGAGGAGTTGTTCAGCCATTGTACTCCATTCTTGTCAACGCCTTATGCACTGTCATTGTGCTACCTGGACTACTGTTAGGATGTTGGAACTCACCATATCATATTTCAAGTCACTGAGCTGTCCTGACTGGCACATTCTGCTGTTACCACTTCTCTAGTCACAGCATGACACTGCCACTCCTTATGACATCAGTTCTGCATTGCATTGAGGTGTCGACATACTTTTGGTGAGTTTGATTCACACACATGCTTGGAATGACATGGGGTTTTATTAGAACCAAAAAAATACAAAAGTTCAAAAAATATCCGACAGATGGCGCTTCATCTGATCAGAATAGCAATAATTAGCATAACAAAGTAAGACAAAGCAAAGGTGATGTTCTTTACAGGAAATGCTCAATATGTCCACCATCATTCGTCAACAATAGCTGTAGTCGAGGAATAATGTTGTGAACGGCGCTGTAAAGCATGTCCGGAGTTATGGTGAGGCATTGGCGTCGGATGTTGTCTTTCGGCATCCCTAGAGATGTCGGTCGATCACGATACACTTGCGACTTCAGGTAACCCCAAGCCAATAATCACACGGACGGAGATCTGGGGACCTGGGAGGCCAAGCAAGACGAAAGTGGCGGCTGAGCACACGGTCATCACCAAACGACGCGCGCAAGAGATCTTTCACGCGTCTAGCAATATGGGGTGGAGTGCCATCCTGCATAAACATCGTACGTTCCAGCAGGTGTTTATCAGCCAGGCTGGGGATGATGCGATTCTGTAACATATCGGCGTACCTCTCACCCGTCACGGTAGCAGATTTTCTGTCCAGCGCCATCTGTCGGACATTTTGTGAACTTTGTTTTTTTTTTTTTTGTTCTAGTAAAACCCCATGTCATTCCAAGCATGTGTGTCAATTTTTACCCCTCTATCTATATTATTCCGTGGTTTTTTAAGTTTTCAAATTTATACTAAATTTTTGATCACCCTGCATGTGCGGTTATCCAGGATCTTCTCCCAAATCGCTAGATCCATTCCAGTCAAATCTGACACAAAAACAGCAAGCCTCATGAGTATCTGTACTGTGGGGTTTATAACCTACTAGCTCGACCAGTAGTTAGACACTGGACTCGCATTCGGGAGGACGACGGTTCAATCCCGCGTCCGGCCATCCTGATTTAGGTTTTCCGTGATTTCCCTAAATCGCTCCAGACACATGCCGGGATGGTTCCTTTCAAAGGGCACGGCTGACTTCCTTCCCCGTCCTTCCCTAATCCGATGAGACCGATGACCTCGCTGTCTGGTCTCCTTCCCCAAAACACCCAACCCTCGACCAGTAGCGTAGATACAACAAAAACATGTTTCTTTCAGCCCCTGGGATGCAGGCTGCCCAGTATGACAGGTGGGTTGTGTTGGAGTAGTATCGCCTACTTTATTGATCTGTTTTGCATGGCCACCCATATGTCAGAGGAAATAAACGATCTTCAGGCTCCTAATATGTAGCTTGCCCTTCAAGACAAGTGTGTTGTGGGAGTAGTATCAGCCTGCTTTATTGAACTATACTGCAGAGGCTACACGTGCCGATGAGCATGGCTGGGGACAGGTTGAGATGGACAGAGGAGGGGATGAAGAGAGTGAGGGGAGGACGAAATGGATAGAGAGAGAAGAGGAGAGGGAGATGTATGAGGCAAGTGGAAGGTGTAGCGGGCAGATGGAAAAAAAGGAGGGTAAGGTAGAGATGGAAAGAGAGAGGAAGAAGAGGTTATGGTGAGAGAGAGGGGAAAGGAAAATATGATCAGAGATAGGGGCTGGAGGATATGGATAGAGAGAGGTTGGGAGGATATGAAGAGACAGGAAGAGGGGAGAGGAGAAGATAGATAGGAGGATGAGGTGGACATGGAGGGACGAAGAAGTGGTCATAAGGAGGGGGATGGAGGTGTGTTTAATATATGTGTCGAACGCATATGCGGATGATGGTGTGCACTACTTGGTTATGAAGTGCGTAGTTGCTGTACGCATGTGAGGAACACTGTAGGGTGTGGCTTGGTGCTGTAGCGCGCCACATACACAGAGAGATAGGACACATGCAGGCTTCTCGTGCTCCCACCTCGGCTCGCCTTGTGTGTCGGGTTGCGGTAGCCTCTGCCTCGGGCTCCCCGCCGGCCGCTCTCGAGTTTCCTCCGCCCGTCACGGCGGCGCGCCTCTCCCACAAGTACTGCAGGACACACCTCCCGCAACTGACACTGCCTTTCATACTCAAATGGGCAAAATCGAAACTCGTGCATAATCTGGTACGATAATGTCAGCCTCTTTCCTCTGCGTCTAGTGCGCGTTTATGGTCCGCAAACCAGCGCATGCGGAGCGATGCAGATAAGCGATGCACCAACAATGCCCCCTCCACCTCTGCATTCTCCATCCCCATCGGCCACTTAACGTCACTCGTAGATGTAGATCCAAAAGAACGACACGCTTACTTGTAAGTACAAAATGTTGCTTACTTGTAAGTACAAAATGTTGAAGTTTTCGTGGCCCCTTGTTGACGTATTACCTTGTTGGCTTGTGCCTCGGGATCCTTGACCGCTTTTGTTTAACGGTTTTTCTGACGTTCCGCCAATACGAACGGCGGGCATTAACAAAGGTTAACCCTACAATACTGGTGGTAGACTGGAGTCTATCCTGTGGTCACAGATTATGTGGAGATCGGAAATGGAAAACGTTCTAAGAGCCAGTTTTTCAACAACAAAAAATGCGTCTCCGGTGTTACTTTTGTTCTCGGTATTGTGTTACATGTCCACAGACTTGATCCAGGTGCCAAATCGTAGAGAAAGTCTTTCGAATATGAGTTAGCAGATGACGCATGGTCTTTGCACATAGCTGTGCTTCCCACTGGAGATCCAAAATTTAAAAGGTATGAGAAGTGATTTTTGTTGACTACAGTTCTACTAGTTAAAAACTTAACGCTGTATTTCTGTACTTGTATTATCACAAATAGAACGTACAGCCTCACTATTAATGGCACTTTGAACGAAAGCTTTCTTTCTGCTCTTCTATCGAAAACACATTTTTGAGGCCGTGATTGTGTAAAAAACACGAGTTGATTCTTGCAAAGAAGAAAACAGCAGCCAGCCACTGTAAATAACGCTGCTGATTTACGCAAATAGCGCCATTACCAGTTTCCGACCGACAGGTCATGTTATATCACATTTATTTTAATTTGAATTAGCTGTCGGAAACAGCCAACAACGGATGTAAACAACAACAAATCTATACTAATGTTAGTCGATCATAACGTTATTTCACCTGGGAGTGAGGGCGGTGCGGTCGGGTTATTGTGGGTATTTTTTGTGATATTTCACGAGAACACGCTGAATCACTTGATAGTGTATGCTCAAATGCGTTGAAATCATTCACAATGGGATGCGTTCACAATAAGAAATGGCCTGCTTGAACCAATATCGTTCTTCGAACTAACAGTGGGAATTAAATTCAGCATCATTAATGCCGTTAACTATACATAGAGTGACAGTATGTGTAGCAAAATATTTTAGAAACATTGAGGCAGAAAAGCCTACAAGGGCATTCTGAATGAGCAGGAGTTAACTGAATTTTAATTCAAAATCTGTGATGTCCGTCTGTTTGAAAACACTTCTCCAAAACCACAGGTCGAATTTTCAAGGGGTTTTCTCAGGTAACTTGAGAATAGCTTAGGGCACAGTACAGACTTTATTTTATCAAAATCGGATCACGGATGAAAAAAATATCGTGATTTATTTTATCTAAAACCGTCGTATCTCCCTGTTTCTCTGTTTGAGCACCCTGATCTCTAAACTACTTGACGAATTTTCATGGGTTTTTCTCAGGTAAGTTGAGAATACACTCCTGGAAATTGAAATAAGAACACCGTGAATTCATTGTCCCAGGAAGGGGAAACTTTATTGACACATTCCTGGGGTCAGATACATCACATGATCACACTGACAGAACCACAGGCACATAGACACAGGCAACAGAGCATGCACAATGTCGGCACTAGTACAGTGTATATCCACCTTTCGCAGCAATGCAGGCTGCTATTCTCCCATGGAGACGATCGTAGAGATGCTGGATGTAGTCCTGTGGAACGGCTTGCCATGCCATTTCCACCTGGCGCCTCAGTTGGACCAGCGTTCGTGCTGGACGTGCAGACCGCGTGAGACGACGCTTCATCCAGTCCCAAACATGCTCAATGGGGGACAGATCCGGAGATCTTGCTGGCCAGGGTAGTTGACTTAAACCTTCTAGAGCACGTTGGGTGGCACGGGATACATGCGGATGTGCATTGTCCTGTTGGAACAGCTTGTCCTGTTGGAACAGCAAGTTCCCTTGCCGGTCTAGGAATGGTAGAACGATGGGTTCGATGACGGTTTGGATGTACCGTGCACTATTCAGTGTCCCCTCGACGATCACCAGTGGTGTACGGCCAGTGTAGGAGATCGCTCCCCACACCATGATGCCGGGTGTTGGCCCTGTGTGCCTCGGTCGTATGCAGTCCTAATTGTGGCGCTCACCTGCACGGCGCCAAACACGCATACGACCATCATTGGCACCAAGGCAGAAGCGACTCTCATCGCTGAAGACGACACGTCTCCATTCGTCCCTCCATTCACGCCTGTCGCGACACCACTGGAGGCGGGCTGCACGATGTTGGGGCGTGAGCGGAAGACGGCCTAACGGTGTGCGGGACCGTAGCCCAGCTTCATGGAGACGGTTGCGAATGGTCCTCGCCGATACCCCAGGAGCAACAGTGTCCCTAATTTGCTGGGAAGTGGCGGTGCGGTCCCCTACGGCACTGCGTAGGATCCTACGGTCTTGGCGTGCATCCGTGCGTCGCTGCGGTCCGGTCCCAGGTCGACGGGCACGTGCACCTTCCGCCGACCACTGGCGACAACATCGATGTACTGTGGAGACCTCACGCCCCACGTGTTGAGCAATTCGGCGGTACGTCCACCCGGCCTCCCGCATGCCCACTATACGCCCTCGCTCAAAGTCCGTCAACTGCACATACGGTTCACGTCCACGCTGTCGCGGCATGCTACCAGTGTTAAAGACTGCGATGGAGCTCCGTATGCCACGGCAAACTGGCTGACACTGACGGCGGCGGTGCACAAATGCTGCGCAGCTAGCGCCATTCGACGGCCAACACCGCGGTTCCTGGTGTGTCTGCTGTGCCGTGCGTGTGATCATTGCTTGTACAGCCCTCTCGCAGTGTCCGGAGCAAGTATGGTGGGTCTGACACACCGGTGTCAATGTGTTCTTTTTCCATTTCCAGGAGTGTAGGTTGGGGCACAGTATAGGCTATATTTCATCAAAATCTGACCATGAAAAAAAGATACCCATCCGTATTATAAGAATGTATGTATGTATATATGTTCCACGTCTCCTCCGAAATCGCTGTACCGATTATAACCAAACTATGTACACATATCACTTACCGTCTCTAAAGAACCACTGTTGGGATAAGAACGACCTACATATCAAAAGGATGGGGGTGGGAATGAAAAATAAATGTAGACCGTGACACACGAAGACCCAGATTTTATTCATCCAGTATTTGAGAATGAGTACACTTAGTGACTTGCAACAAACTTTCAAACTTTACGCATAACTTCAAACCCTTACGAAACTTTTATTCTCTTACTACCCCCCCCCCCTTCCATCCCCGTCCACGTCCCCCGAAATGATGAAAGGAAAAAAGTTTACCGCTCACTACATACTGATTGTTCATGCAGTAACACTATCTCATCAGGCATCACGTTTTAATTTATTATTTCTTTACTACTTACTGTATTCACGACGCATTTTGCAGACAATGTTCACACATACGGCTGAATGTTCCTACAAAATTATATCAATGTACGGCACATACTTCAGGGTGTATGACGTCTTAAACACACAGATGCGTAAAAAACTGCCGCATCATGCACGACGTTTAAATCTATCACTTGTTTGCTACTAACTGTATTCGCAACACATTTCGCCCTCATGTGTCGCTAAATGTATCTACAAAATTGTATCATTGTATGACACGTGTTTCATGAGATATGACGTCATAAACATTGATCTGCATGAAAACGAAACTGCAGGACGAAATTTGCCAGAGAGACACGTGAAATATGTGTACAAATATCTCTTTCGATGAAATTTAGTGTGGAGATAGTTTGAATCCCGAGGAAGAGCGTAGGCTGCGTTATAAAGCGCGTAGATCAAGAAATGGAAATGGAAATGTCGTGTGGCTAGGGCTTCCCGTCGGGTAGACGGTTCGCCTGGTACAGGTCTTTCGATTTGACGCCACTTCGGCGACCTGCGCGTCGATGGAGATGAAATGATGATGATTAGGACAACACAACACCCAGTCCCTGAGCGGAGAAAATCTCAGACCCAGCCGGGAATCGAACCCGGGCCCTCAGGATTGACAGTCTGTCACGCTGACCACTCAGCTACCGGGGCGGACACGTAGTTCAAGGAGGATATTACGCGCTTTAGGGAAAAATATTTACTCTTTGAAAAAGTATTTATTCTTTCTCATTTGTACTTTAATATATCTGTGAAACAGATTTTATTGGTTGATATGTGCAACTATTCAAAGTAATAAATTCAGTGCTTATACAATCTTCAGTGTGTTTAATCCACACTTCCGCTCCATTTGTTGCATAATGTACGCGTTGAATAATGTATAGTTCCTTCGATAGCACGACGCATAGATCCCATGTCCTTCCGTAGGCTGTTCTCGCCAGCGACGCTGCGCATGCCGACACATCGTGCGTAGCCCTTTTAAATTACCTTGGTGCGTAGGGACAACGTGAAACGGGAAAGAGCGCGGAGCGCATCACGAGCTGTGCCTACCCAAATAGGCAGTTGATGTTATTGCACATGCAGTAGTTTATTTACTCACCATCACTCATCATAACAAAACTATAGATTTACAAATGCAGCCGCAGGTAACAGTGTAATATAACGGAGAAGATTAATCTTTCAGTTCGAAAACGGTATCGGCGATATTTGCGTAAATAAGTTCAAAATGGTTCAAATGGCTCTGACCACTATGGGACTCAACTGCTGTGGTCATCAGTCCCCTAGAACTTAGAACTACTTAAACCTAACTAACCTAAGGACATCACACACATCCATGCCCGAGGCAGGATTCGAACCTGCGACCGTAGCAGTCGCACGGTTCCGGACTGCGCGCCTAGAACCGCGAGACCACCGCGGCCGGCCGTAAATAAGTAATATCATAAAAAGTGTCTGGTTGCTGTTTTCTTCTTTGCAAAAATAAACTTTTAAGAACTCCTGAATTGGCACCTACAACCATTCACTTTACTGGGTAATGTATTTATTTTATAATTTGTGTCATTATGTTTTGCGGTGAAGTGGTGAGCACTGACATTCTCTGGTATCAGAATAACCTCTTAGTATTTTATACAAATCAGTTAAGTACAAAGAGAGGTACATTCTTTTTCATTTTCGTGACAAATGTCAGATTTGGGGCTTTCCATTTCCACTCTTCATATGTACCTCTTGTTCGCCATCATCTGAAGGCTTTGCTCTGGCCATGCCCATAACAGTGCTCTCAGGTCAAACAACTTTTTCCTTGGAATTTCCTGCAATAGTATTAGGAGACTGCGCTATTTTTGCCCTTTCAGTGACCGAGCGGAAATAGAAGAATAAAAGGTAAGTTCCTTCCCCCTGTGGAAAATCCTGGACCGTCAAGGTTATGCAACAACAGAAGACACTTACATTGGCTCTAGACATTTGCGGCATTGCTATTACTTTTATCATTATTATTTACAATCAATCATTCCCTCGTAAATAGTGTCTGCATTTGAATGCCTTTACAATGATTTCTTTGTGATTTTTTTTCTCTTCGCAAATTCTCTTAAAGTGTTCCCTGTGATTTTTCTCTTTCTGCTCTACCTGTGATTTTTCTCTTTCTGCTCTACCCATTTACATCCTGTCTTCTTCTTTTGGCTTATGGATTCAAATTCGCGTTTGTTGATGGCATTCCTGAACTTTTCCCGATCTTCCTTGTCATCTGTCGTCATATTCAACTTCCTTCATTCACTTAGTTTTTCCCCTGCTTCAGTTAATAACTCCGAGAATTTTTCTTGCGATTCTGTTCTCATCCATCCTCTGAATGTGTCCGTAAAATTTGAGTTTTCTATTCCTGGGGTGCCCGTGATTCTGTCCAGGCGTTTTTTTTTTTTTTAATTCCTGATGTTAGTTTCTTCATCCAAATTATTTTTCTAATTGTAGGTCTAACACTGATTTTTTGCCTCCTGTCTCTACAATTCCTTAATTTTTGTTTGCACACAAATTTGTGTTGTTCCCATTACGTGTAGTGAGTGCTGAAATACGATTATGTTGCAGTGCATTAATTTTGTTTCGATATATTTGGATTTTTTGTTGTTTTTCCACATAAATAGAGTCTAATTTAATCCGTAATGATTTAATAATTTCTTGTAAATTGTCCTTCTCGTCACAGTTTATGCCTGTCTTTAAGTGTCTCCAAGTTCAGTTCCTCTAACATTTCACTGACAGTCTCCCTCGGGCCAAACAAATCTGTGACCTTTCGTGCGTCCCTTCTCTGCATACGTTCACAATCCCCTTTTAGTCTTATTTGGCACGGCCGCCACACACTTTGACAATATTCTGGGATGGGTAAAACGAGTGAATAGTAAGCAACCTCCTTTGTAGACTGATTGCATTTACTCATTGTTCTGCCGATGAACCGATGTCTGCTACCTGCTTTACCCACGATTAAGCCTAATGTGGTCATTCCATTTCATGACTCTTACAAAGTGTTATACCCCGGTATTTGTCTGAGTTTACCGATTCCAACGATGACTCGATGATACTGTAGGCATACGACACTACTGTTTTTTTTTTTTTTTTTTTTTTTTTTGTGTGTGTGTAACGCACAGTTTTACATTTCTGAACACTTAAAGCAAGTTGCTAGTCTTTGCAAAACTTTTAAATCTTATTAAGGTCTGACTGAATATTTGTGCAACGTCTTTCAGACTACAGTCTGAAACTGCATCATTTCCGCAATTATGGGGTTACTATTAATATTGTTGACATGGTTATTAATATACAACATGAATAATAAGGGATCTCTCAACCCGGCGTTACATCTACATCGGCGTCCATCGATGAGTCTCCATCCAAGGTAACTTGCTGCGTCCTCCCAACCAACAAATTCTCAGCCAAGCCACAAATTTCGCTTGATACACCATACGATCCTTCTTTTGATAATAAGCGTAGGTATGGCACTGAGTCAAATACTTTTCGGAAATCGAGAACTACTGCATCTACCCGACTGCCTTGATCCATGGCTTTCAGAATGTCATCAGAGAAAAGTTGCGAGTTGGCGTCCACATGGTCCATATTTCGATATCAGGGCTTGTTAGCGTGGAGGGGGTCATTCTGCTGGAGACACCTCATTATCAGAATGAAATTTTCACTCTGCAGTGGAGTGTGCGCTGATGTGAAACTTCCTGGCATATTAAAACTGTGTGCCGGGCCGAGTTCGAGTCTCGGTCCGGCACACAGTTTTAACCTGCCAAGAAGTTTCTCCCTCATCGTCTTTTGAACGTAGAATATGACCTAATATTCTGCAACAAATAGATGTCAAGAATATTGGACGGTAGTTTTGTGGACAACTTCTGATACTCTTTTGTAGACGGGTATGAGCCGAGCTTTTTCCAACCACTGGATACAGTTTTTTGTTCGAGGAATCTACGATATATTACAGTCAACAGAGAGACTACCTCAGCCGCAAACGGGCTATACAATATGATAGGGATCCCATCAAGCCCTGGGGTTTTGTTCAGTTTTAACGATTTCACCTGTTTCACAACACCACTGACACTAATATCTATCTCATTCAAAACAAAAAAACATGAATCAAAGATGAAACCTACAATAAAATATGTGTTACTTAATGTAAGTTGTCACATGTCTACTGTTGTAGATCATACATGAAGCAAAAGCTGGTGACTTGAGTACAACGCACAGAACGCTGATTCCACCTTGTAAGACTGTCAGAAAAGTCCTTGTTTGGGTTGCTAATCAACTCGCGCATCGCGTACGCTAGAAAGTTGGTTATGTCGTCTAAGCGTTGACTCTTTACGTGAACATCTGGACTTTGTCGTTCTGTGGTAGGTTCGTACTGATAACACGAAGTCTCGACACTTGTGATGATTTTTTCCAGAAAATAATTATGCACATTTTGCATTTCAATCAAGTCACGGCAGGCGTTCTCGTGTCGTTGTTTTTATTCGGAAGTCAAGGTGTGCGGACGAACCTTGCGCACACTTTTCTCTTTTTCAAAACATTTTGGAGTCTTGAACACTTCATTTAGAGATGTTGCTCAATTACGATTTGTGACACAGCAACGTTGACACATTGCGGCCGCACGTCCGCTACTTAACGCTGCCTGTTCACAGCGCATCTGTTGTTTACAGTTGTTAGTTCAAGCTGCTACCATCGTTATTGTGCAGACGTCGCTTATACGCCTGGAATAAAATCAGTCTCGGATCTTTTTGGGCGGACAGTGAACAAACGTTTTTAAAATAGTTTTAGCCAGCGTTGACGATCCTGTTTAAAACGCAGTTACTATCCATGTTATGGTGACTATGAACTATTCTTACGTTAAACTGTAACAGAAACTTTGTCATTATATACGAATCACATGCAGTAGTACACTGACAGCTATTATTGAACATTTGTGCGCCTTAGTGGCACTAGCCTGATAATGTGTCGCTGTTAATTTCTCCGCGGGTATCGATTAAAACATTGCTCACGATTTAATGGTGTACAGAAGATGTCATAGGCCTGTCGATACATCGATATTCACAGGAAAAGATATGTATTACATAACCAGTGAATTTCGCACCGCAGAACTCTTTCATAAAAGATACCAAATCAGGTGTCGATTGTTAAGCTGAATATTTTCTGATGCAATCAGTTAACTGATAGTTTGCTTTCATGTACCAATGTAACATCTAAATCATGCCATTTAAAGTTACACACATTACAATGTGACTGTCAGTGATTATGACATAAAATTATACATGAGATGTGGTAAAATGAATGATGCTCATTAAAAGCTTAGTAAATCACACTGAAATAAACTTATTAGTGATCTGTACATATCATTTCTAACATCACACGAAGTTACAAAATCCTTGGAAACATCTCTTTATTTAACGAGTTCTTTATGGGTGTTAACCCAGTTATGAAGAAAACAATTTAACGCATAATTGTTGAACGTTTTCCATCTGTAGCAACCAGGTGATGATGATCCTAACAGTTTTATATGAACGGCGACCTGAAATGGCTTTGACCGTAACAGCTTCTTGGGCAGTAACCCTAGAGAGTCTCAGAAGGGCTCCCTAAGGCTACTTAAAATCGTTGTGGAAGGTAACATACCAGCCATGTAAAGGCTCATATTCATAAATTGGCCGTACCTGCTGCCAAAAACAAATGTGAACCTTTCAGGAACCCGCAGATAGACCAGCAAAATGCACGAACTTGAGCAAGTCAATACAGAGAAACACCTCATACAAA
This sequence comes from Schistocerca nitens, assembly GCF_023898315.1. Taxonomy (NCBI): domain Eukaryota; kingdom Metazoa; phylum Arthropoda; class Insecta; order Orthoptera; family Acrididae; genus Schistocerca; species Schistocerca nitens. The sequence continues at coordinate 479,289,590 of NC_064615.1, forward strand.
GAATGAAATACAGGGAAAACCGTCTTTCCCCAACGTAGAGGGAACGGCCGAAAGAAACATCCACCCGATTTTCATGCTCACATGTCCACTGTCTGCAGATCTGTGTTCACAATCGTAGTGCTAAGGGACATACGAGTAACGGTGAGGGCATATCTAGATTTTATATTGTGTAAATTATGACAATGTCAAGAGTTTGTTTCACTATCGTAGTTCTTAAATAATCAGGTTACCTTCCATTGGGAAAGTGGGAGCACTCAGCGACTGTGGTGTGATTTATAAATTATAGGGCGTAGCAATCAATCGTCCTTTGTTTGCGGGTTTTATTTGGCAAATCCACATTTCGGCTAGTACCTAGCCTATTTTCTAGTCTCGATGCATGTTCGGGCGTCAGTCACAGTTCTTTTATCTTTCTTAAATCAGTTGCATAACGCAGATACTTCACTGACCACATTTATCGAAGCACGATTTCAAAACAGTCAAAGGACCTCAACTGTGTTTACAGTCGACTAACAGCGGTTTATAATATCGTGTGGAGGTAAGAGGTAATATTCAAACTTCACGCGTCATACCATGTCTTAAAATTGGAAACCTCCTCGACGCTATGTTTATCAAAAGAAGCTTTCACTTTCTAGTGGGCAATAAGATGAGACCTCTAATGAAGCTTGATAATGGCCTTCCACAAGGGTCACTGCTAGCCTTTCTGTTTTCCTTGTATATAACAGACAGAAAATTTGCCGTGCGGTTCTAGGCGCTACAGTCTGGAGCCGAGCGACCGCTACGGTCGCAGGTTCGAATCCTGCCTCGGGCATGGATGTGAGTGACGTCCTTAGGTTAGTTAGGTTTAATTAGTTTAAGTTCTAGGCGACTGATGACCTCAGAAGTTAAGTCGCATAGTGCTCAGGGGCATTTGAACCATTTTTGAACAGAAAATTTGGATATACTTGCGGTTGGGCTCTTGGTATCAACCACAAAGACCTGTGCATCACTTAGTGTGTCTTGACTGAATATCTTCAAATTCTTGGCAAATACTTCCGTAACTGGAGGCTGTAGCCAAATGTTGTCAAAACAGTTTTCACCTTAACAACACGCTCGCCAACAGGGACATTACGAAGAGACACAGCTGTGACACGACAGAAGTCAGCGGTATCTACGGGTCATACTTTAAACAGCACTTGCTGAGAACTAGCACTAAGATATAGACGAGAGCCGGCCGTTATGGCCGAGCGGTTCTAGGCGCTTCAGTGTGGAACCGCACTGCCACTACGGTCGCAGGTTCGAATCCTGCCTCGGGCATTGATGCGTGTGATGTCCTTAGGTTAGTTAGGTTTAAGTAGTTCTAAGTCTAGGGGACTGGTGACCTCAGATAGTCCCATAGTGTTTAGTCCCATAGTGCTTAGAGCCATCTGAACCATTTGAAGACGAGAAATGTCTTGCAGAAATTTTGTGATACGACATGGAGTTCAGGAACTCCAATAGTAAGAAGTTCTGTTCTTGGACTGGTGTACCCTGTAGCAGAATATTGCTCTGCAGCCTGGATCAACAGTCCATACAGCAAATTCGTCGATAAGCAGCTCAGTCCGACTATGCGCATCATAACAGGAACGATCAGTACATCTCCCACTTTCTGGCTGCCTATTCTCAGTCATACAGCTGTCTCAGTTTTGCGGCGAGGATCTGCTGTCAATCAGGAGTTTACAAAAGCAGCTGGCGATCTTTATTTCCCTGTACATGAAGACTTTCCTGCACTCGTCATCCACCTCACCAGAATGCCAATGGTGGACAATGGATTAACAATAACAGACCGATGAACGGAAATATGGCAGAGCAATGCAACCTCAGAACAGCTTACTGTGCTCTGCATCTCGTCTAAGCCACCAGGTACTGAAGAGCACTGCGCTCAACATGATAAGGATAAATAGTGAAAAATGTGCTGACTCACTGTACAAATGGGGATTAACAACATCGCACAACTGTGATTGCGATGCAGAACAATAAACTGTTCAGCACCTCATACTTGTGGGCTCAAAGTGACCACTTTCTGGCTATCCATAAGGGTTCTGTAATATAGTCCGTAGTCTGTATAGGTTAAAATGTCAAGATTAATTGTTAATTTCCTCACTACGGAACATATTACTAGAGCTGTTTCGGGAGTAAAAATGAATGATAAAGGATTTTCCAAAAAAACTGAGATATATGTTTGTACCAAAATCCCTGCACAGCCGGTTGTGCACTTTTTCTTATGTGTTCGTGGAATTAAACGTAGGCGCAGAGTACTCTGTTGGTCAGCAATAAGTCGGCTGATGTGCGACAGTGTAATATTGCAGTACGATACGACGAAATGTATCGCAATTCACAGCAATAAATCATCGACCTTCGTTTTAAGAGCAAATAAGATTGCAGATTCTAAAATGAGCAAATTAAAGATTCGTGCAACTAAACGCGGATGGTGCGTCGTCATCACATCACCGAACTTATGCTTTACAGCGATAGTAAACTGCTGAAACATAAAATCCGCCCATATAAGTACTCAAGGACACGGGACAGGTTTTTCTAAACAACATTAATTCAATATGTGCATTTACGATACTTATTTCATTCAATTTCAGACTACTACAATAGACATCTTATAGGTTAGACACCCGAAGAGAGAAAGATTAGTCTGTAGAGCTCGGCTATATGTTTGTTTGTCTTACAAAAAAAATGACGACAGAAAATCCACCAAAGGCACATAAATTATTCTCTGTGAAGTGAATCGATACAAAATTAATCTTTTACAGTTCCATATGGCTAAAACGACATCAGCTGAATACATTCAGCAGTTGGATGTATGTATGTGACCTATATTTTGTAAATACCGTAAATTTAACTAACTTTTAATTACGATTTTTTTCTGTATGTTGAATATGTATACATGTATTGTTAATAAAAAGCTTTCTTGTGTGATGTGATAAAATCCATGCGCTAAATAAATGAATTACACTGAACTGCAATTACTTTGGAGTTACGCATAAGGTGCACAATAGAAAAATGTTATATTTGAAAAGCTATAATTCGTTGCTGCAGCTCTCTGGAAAATAACTGAAAAATCTATGTCCCAAATCTCACAGCAAAAAATGGTTTCTTACGTTTACGTATCTAAATAAATATTCCTTTCAATTATTATTTTGTAAGTTACCAAGAAAAACACCTTATCTGAATGTCCTATGACATTTCTTGAAAAAGGGGTATGGCGTGCACCTTTGACCAATTGCTTGACAAATCTACTCTCCTTTACTACAGAAGAATACAGGAAGCGAAAAAAAGGAAAATTTGTTAGGTACTAAACATGATTTTTGCGACAGGATTGACGAAAAGTGTTTCTCATTCAAACGTCACTAAATCACTATTCAGAATCTAGCACGAATCCTGAAACCGTTGTGTCAAAAGACACTCATTTACCCTAAACTTGCGCAGTGGCTAAGCCATTTTACAATTTTCTGTCTGAAGAAACTATTTATTGCATATCAAGTAAACTGTCCCACAAATCCGAGGATACGTGCTCTCCACACGCATTACGCACCATCGCAATACGTTAACTATGTTGGGCTCTTCCAGGTGAAGAAGATTCTACAATTAGCGCACTGAAATCGATGACTACATACTTTTAACAGTTCGCTCATTACCTTCATTAGATTATGAACGCGTTACTGTTTAACTTCTTTCATGCCATTCAACCAGCCAGATACACTGATTCCATCCCGTTCGTGTTCTACTAACGCATAACAAGCGTTCGAATATACATGTTTATGGATGCGGTGTTAATGCACCCTGAACAGAAATAACCCGTCTGCGGCGTTTTGAAGCGCTTATCTGCTGCAAACATGTGAATGTTTGGTCGTTAATCACGCCACATTCATTATGACGCCTATTGTTCGTTAACTCGTTTCGATAAGTACATTGGTGCTGGCAAAGCAAGCACGAGACCTGGACACGGACACCAAATCGATTAGTGGTCCTTTTCTCGTGCGTGACGGGAAAACTGGATACGGTAAGCGTGCAGTGGCGAAACAGTTAATCATAGATTATTAAAATAGCACCATTCTTAGCTTCAGTCAATAAGCTTCTCGTACACTTCAAACATGCACTTCATCTTTTTCACGTAACATGCACAGCTTACAGTACGACGAGCCTAACTTGTTCGCCTCGTGTACCTTTCGAATCGTTAAATAAGATATCATTTAATGTTTACAAACTGATGACTAGTCAAACGACATAAAATAAAGAAAAACCTATTACGTAAGCTTACTGTTTTTGATTTCAGGACGTTTATTGTTTATTTATTTAACCCGATCAGATTAGGGTCTTCAAAAAAAAAAAATGGTTCAAATGGCTCTGAGCACTATGGGACTTAACATCTGAGGTCATGAGTCCCTTAGAACTTAGAACTACTTAAACCTAACTAACCTAAGGATATCACACACATCCATGCCCGAGGCAGGATTCGAACCTGCGACCGTAGCGGTCGCGCGGTTCCAGACTGAAGCGCCTGTAACCGCGTGGCCAGGGGTCTTCAGGATCTCTCTTATATCGGACGAGAGCTTTATACACACAGCAAATTTTACATAATAGTTTCTTAATTAATGACAATAATTATAATATGATAAACAGAAATAAAATTATTTTAATACAACTAAAATGATCTGAATATGTCTAATGACAATGTGAATAACAGCACTAAGAATTAATAAGCTAATACTATCAAAATAATAATAGTGACATTACCAGATACAATACGTATTTATGGGTGTAAAAAGTGATATTTTCCGAGATAACCTAGTTCTGAGGGGAAAAAAAATTTAGGAAGACTGCACCTGTCACTGGCTTTGGGAAATGAGGAAGATGTGGATGGAAACAAGGATGTAATGAGGTAATGAGTGCATACAGGAGCACATAGATATTATTATTCAATAGATACGTTACTAACTGTATTTTGAAGCTGGGGCTGTTTTTCAGTTATCTCATTAGTGAGGGGGGAGCCACAGCTGAATTCTTGCTACTGGAAAGAACTTCGAGAAATTGGCTGAGTCATGGAGGGCGACAGAAAGGATTTCGCTCTGGAACTCTGCTGTGTTATTCAGATAGGAACTATAAGATCGAGGAGAGATATAAGAGACTGTACCCGCATACTTTAATAAGTCGCTAGAAGAGACAGAGTGTTTGGAAATCTCTGCTCTTGTCTGCATATAGCCGGGATAGCTGTGCGTAAGATGGAGAATTGCGATTTAAAAGTCAAACATCATAGGCATTCATCAGTAGGTCCAAGCGCCATGGGCTTCCCTGAGAATGTCTTGCAGAGTAACATCGCTGTAATCAACAACTGGTAGTACAAGCGTACGTATAACAGGCTTTTTCAAGTCAAAAGGAAAGCGTTTTTTATATATTTCTGTAGAGAATGGGATAAGGCAAATTCCTTCTCGCACATTGCAAGTATGCGCTCAATCCAGTTTAGCGTCTCATCTGTTGTAACTGCAAGGCAGTTATCTGATGGAGAAAAATTAATATTTTTCCCGTATAAGATTAAATATGGTAGATATTTCTGGTATTTCGGATGAAGAGCCTAGAATGATCAACCAGGAGCACTTTGGTTTCGCGCGTATTGTGCTTTAAACACACATTTTGTGCCAATGACGATGATGTGCACAGGTCAGCACTGGAATTCTCGACAGCTCTCTTCACGTTTATTCGTATTAGATATAACTGGAGATCGTCAGTATATATGTGCTATTCACAGTAGGACAGAACTGATGATACACCATTGACGTATTATGACAGAGGAGTTTAGAACCTAATAGCGAATCCTTGCGGACCTCTGTTACTGTCTCCATTGCGACTTTATGGTGCCGGACATGAAATATTGTTGGCGAAAAGTCAGGCACGCGTGAAATCATTAGACTGCATTCGGAGAGAAATTTAGGCTGCTAAGTTTGGCAAGTACAATAAATAAGAAGATCACGAGTGTCAAAGACTTTGCTTACGTCTATGAAGCGCATGGTAGTACCATATATTTTAAGGCCTTGATTGGGCAATGCTGGAAGAATGCAGATAGCTCGGCAATCAAATGGTGCTGTGCAAACGTCCCGTTTGGGCAGTGGCTCGAAAAGTCTTCGTTTCCAAGCCTCAGGGAAAACTCCTGCAATCAAGGAGTAGTTAAAGAGATATGTTATTTTGTATAGTAGTGAGTCAATGATAAGGTTCATCATTTGGATTGTGATTCCATTGTGTTCAGTAGGCACGATTGATGACAAAATTGATGACACATCGTTGACATGCAATGAAAAGAGCATATGACCTAATACCGAACCCTGAGGGCCGCCCAGTTCTTAGCGGAGCATATTAGTCATACAGTCGAGTAAGTTTGTTAGTAAATCTATGACGTTTTCGGGACAATGGAATTAGCTGCAACTTTTACTTTGCATAAACCAAGACCACGCGTATTTTCCAGTGGACAGGTGGTTTGCGTCTGTTGCCGGTTAATGTGCAGGCACACCTATGTTTAATATTTCTCACAGCTTGACTGACTCAATTTCGCTGCTGTTTGCCAGCAATGCGATTTTCAGGATAGGACTTAATTCGTATGCCGATGTGCAGAGTCTCTGAGATTCATTAACTATTTTAGCTCGCCAGTTAGCCTACAGCTGGCGGCCGATAAAAGAGGAGATCCGCAACCCTGGGGCCTTGCTGCGCTTTGTTATAATAATGAGAAATAAAAGGCATCTTAATTTGTCGCTATAATTAACGTAATTAACTGACCTGTTTTACGTAATTTCCATAAAAAAAAACATTCGAATGATCTATGGCACATGACGCTAACTAACTGTACATGTTCAGTTTTGGAGTTTTGTCTGACTGACAACGGAAGAAGTCCAATAACATGTGCTGGACAGAATATAGCCTGTATTAGTGCGCAGTCAATTAGCAGACGACATGTGTATCCTGAATTCAATAAATGGTGATACATGAAGCACTGTGAGAAAAATCTTATAGAATTCGTTGGTTTTTATCACAGGGACATTTATTTATTTGCAACCTTCATCAAAGTAAAAACTACGAAAACTATTAACTTCCGTTATCGAGTGAAAATAATGCATGTCTATAATCTGTTGGATGATGGTCGTGTGCGACTGACTAATTACAAACTGTCATAAAGTAAGAATAAATAACTGGTTTATGCGAAGAATAAATAATTTTGGAATAATCTTCTATTTCTATAAAGAGCCGTTCAAAGAACATTCTAACAATGAAAAACTAATTCAAAAGGAAATGAAAAACAATATCACTACGGTTTATCAATATTGTTGCTGTGAAAAAGATATTAATGAATGAATGAAAAAGATATTAATGATTTACAGTCTAAATTAATCAGCATAAACCTAAATTATGAGGAACGCTGTAAATATTAGCAAGTTATTCACTTACAAAGATCATCACAAAACTAGAAACGATTTACGAATTAATTCCAGTTCAACAGCACAAATGTTTTACGAATAATTATTGTAAATTAATCGCAGCGAAGTCCCAAAAAACTAGTATTTCTTCTAATTCTGTGAAATACAGTTCGTTTAATCAAATGCTTGCCTTGGCATCATGATTTTTCATTGAGCGTGGCACAGACTCTTACCTTGTGAACCGTTTAACTTGCTGTTAAAAAGAAAAATTTTAATGCATCTTTACTTTGTATATTTTTCTCACATGTGTGAAATAGGTATATGAGTGTATTTTTCTTGTCAAGAAGACCCTTAAAGTGAGTAATTTGGGATCTCCTCAAGCCTCTGGAACTAGGCGGGTTATCCTGTTTAGAAACTGCCTTCTCAAGTCTCGAATCAACGTAACAAGCAAACAGTTATTACTGTTGACTATAACATAAATCGATCCAAGGTGACAAAGTGCTCTTCTTCAGTGTTGGATTTATGAAAACAGACAAATGTATGTAAAACAGTCAAACATTCCTACTATGTGTAGCAAAAGAAGGCTACGTAGTGGTTAAGAAATTGGAACATATTCTGGAGAAATAGATTCCAATGACATATCTGTATCATTCTGTCAGCATCAAACAGATTTTATTCTCGTGGGTCACGATTAAGCTGTCAGCTGCTTCCTGGTAGGGTGATGTTTTTTCGTGTAAGATCGTGCGTGCATGCATCCGTGTTGTATGGATTATGGATCGCAGGTCATCGCGTAAGACATACACTGATGAACAAAAGTATTATGACCACCTGCTTAATAGTTAGTCTGTCTGTCTTTGGAACGAAATACATCACTGATTCTGCGTATCAGGTGTCTGGCAGTCTGTTTGTAGGTTTTTGGAACTATGTGGCGTTAGATGCGTACGCACAGGTCATATAATACGCTTAAACAACGGGCCGCTGATTTGCACCCGATAGCAAAGCAGATGGGTTCCATAGGATTTACATTAGGCAAATTTGCTCGCCGAGACATCAACTTGAGCTCACTACAATGCTCATCAAATCACTGTAGTACAGTTCTGGCTCCTGGACATTGACAATTACGAGGGTCAGTCAAAAAGTAATGCCTCCTATTTTTTTTTCTACGTTTAATTGTCAGGAAATTTAAATGCAATTACATAGGTTGAAAACCACAACATTGAGGATCATTTTGTCATTTTTCAATGTAATCTCCGCCCATCTCTACAGTTTTGGTCCATCTTTGAACAAGGGCATGTATCCCAGCACGGTAAAAATCACAGCTCTGCTTCCTAAGCCATTGACGCACGGATGTTTTGACGGCCTCCTCATCTTCAAAATGAATCCCACGATGAGCTTCTTTTAGTGGCCCGAACAGATGGAAGTCTGATGGTGCCAGGTCAGGGCTGTATGGGGGATGAGGCAAAACTTCCCATCCAATTTTGACAATCTCGTCAGAGGTGTGACGACTGGTGTGTGGTCTTGCATTGTCATGCAAAAGAAGAACATTTGCCATTGATTTTGTTGGGCGAACTCGCTGAAGACGTGCTTTAAGTTTTTTGAGGGTTGTGACGTATTGAACAGAATTTATTGTGCATCCCTGCTCCAAAAAATCAACCAGAATCACACCCTCTGTATCCCAGAAAACTGTTGCCATAACTTTCCCTGCCGATCGCACAGTTTTGAATTTTTTCTTCCTCGGCGAGCTTGTGTGACGCCACTCCATTGACTGCCTCTTTGATTCGGGTTCAAAAAATGCAACCATGTTTCGTCCCCGGTCACAATTTTTTTCAGAAACTCATCTCCCTCCAAACGGAAGCGCTGCAAGTGTTGGGAGGCTATTGTTTTCCTTGCCTCTTTATTCTGATCGGTTAACATTCTTGGAACCCACCGTGCACAAACTTTTGAGTACCCCAATTGTTTAATGATCGTGATCACACTGCCTTTACTAAGAGAAATAATGCGACACACTTCATCTGCAGTCACCCGACGGTCACCACGAATGATGTCATCAACTTGCTGAATGTTGTGTGGAGTCACTGCACTCACCGGCCTGCCGCTCCGCTTTTCGTCAGTCAACGGTGTTTGCCCTTCAGCTTCCTTACAACGACGAACCCATCGTCTAACAGTGCTGACATCCACTGTCACAACACCATACACCTTCTTCAGTCTTTCATGAATGCGTATGGGCGTTTCACCTTCTGCATTCAAGAATTCAATCACACAACGCTGTCGCAAACGAACATCGATGTCGGCCATCTTACAAACCTCTGCTGTGCTGCCACCTGTTGACACAGAAAGTTACTACTGCAGTGGATTGCAGAAGAAGGTTTGAGGAATGGCGCCAAATTCAAATTTTTCACTTAACTTAATTTCTTTAAGTAGAAAAAAAATGGGAGGCATTACTTTTTGACCGACCCTCGTATACTGCTGATAGAGGGTATCGCTGGCGGGGAAGACATCAAGCATGACGAGATGCAGGTGGTTCGCAGCTGTGAGTGTGTCTTCGATTACTACCACAGGCCCCATGCAAGCGCAGGAGAATTGCTCCTAATGCACGACACTGCTCCCACCAGCCTGCGTCTGAGGCGCACTGCACGTTTCGAGCCACGGTCCACCTCGATGACGGCGGTTGTTGAGACTACCAGCGACCTCGTGTAGCAAAAATATGATTCACCCGAAGAGTGGACACCTTTCCATTCATCGACGGTCGAAGCCCTATGGTTCTGTGCCCCCTGAAATCTTAATTGACGATGTCGAGGGATCAACATACGAACGCGTTGGAGTGGTCTGCTGCGAAGCTCCATGTTCAACGCTGTACGGTGAATATCGTGCTCCGAAACACCTGTCCGTGCACCAGCATTGTGCTCTTTCGGCAGAGATGCGACAGATCACCATCTATCCTACTTTACAGAGCAGACAAGTATTCGAACTCCACGTTTTGTGAAGAGTCGTGGGCGTCCAACCATTTTACGACTAGTAGTTTCACTGTACTTCCACCTCTTTCTGTAGATGCTCAGGAAAGTAGCACGTGAACATTCGACCAGCTTCGTCGTTTTCGAGATATTCGTTCACAGGCTCTGCGTAATAATAATCTACCCTTTGCCTAAGTCGCTTATCTCAATGATTTCTCCATTTGCATCTCACACAGTACCTCCGCTTTGGGTGATCTCCCTCCCATTCCTGTCTGCTCTCCTTAGATACTTATGTTACAGAGTCACGTGCTCGCAACGCCCTCAGGCAGCATCCAGCGTTGCGGTTGGAAGCGGTCGCAATGTTTTGGCTTATCAGCGTAAGTTTCTACTTGATAATTCGGCTCCTGCCGTGGGAGAAATTATTAAAGTGTTTAAATTCTCCGACACTTTGTTACTCCGTCAGTAAAAGTTTTCGAAGTTTTCGTTCATTGTAGCACTTACCATTGGAGGAGTTAAATACCAATGGTCATAGTATTCCAAGATTTTAAACATGGCTGCAACGTATTTTTGATGATTGCTGTTTGTGATTTTCGATGTATATGTGTGGTTAATTGACTAGTATGTTTTTATTCACAACGACAGATGGTTTCGTTTTATTGTAACATTTTGGTTCTTTTCGCTAGTATGTATTTCACCGCCTACGTTACGCGAGATTCTCGCGCATTACATTAGTGCCCTCTCTCGTTAGATGTGCTCCATAGCGCAAGCATCATCTGTTTGACACTAGGACACAGGTAAATTGGTTCCATATTTTCTATTTTTCATAAATGTTTTTAAATGGTCTGATATGTTTTATTTATTAAGACAGAAAGTTTGAATTAGCACAACTTTTAATAATTTTTGATGCGCTTATGTAGGTATTCATGGATTTTAATATGCGCGAGTGTCTGGCACATACCACAAGTGCCCTCTCTCGGCGAAACCATCTGCCCTAGTGCTTTCACACTCTTGTCTCGATAGTTCATAGGCGAAGTACTGGTGCTAAACTGTTCTCATTGACCCTGTGCACATAGTCTTGTTGTACAAATGGAGAAGATGTCTTAATTATTGACGACGCCTTTGGCACAATTGTTTTATTAATCTCCACTGCATGATGTAATTTTAGTAAGTAACTAAAAGATTTTGTACCTGTATTACTCTGGTAATTTCACTGTTACTTAAGATTTTGTGTTTCTCACTTCCGATGCTAAGGTTTTTCTAATGAAAGTGTCTTCCTGTTCAGGAGTTTTTACTTTTGATGAAGGTATATTTATATATACCGAAATCTTGGTCAAGAATTTTAATAAATTTTTATCCTGCAACTGTTTTGGCTGTTATCCTTTATCGTGAAGATTCTAGTATTCGATATATCTCAGTATTCCCAGATCAATAAGTCACTATAGAAACCGCGTAGCCTGCATTTTATGGTTAGAAGCAGACTTTTTGCTGGAAGAGTAGTAGCAGCATGTCAGCTACTACGTATTCATATAACTATGACTCTGTCATTAGGGTATGGTTTATTTGGTAGGGATATATATATATATATATATATATATATATATATATATATATATATATATATATATATATGTGTGTGTGTGTGTGTGTGTGTGTCTGTGTGTGTGTGTGTGTGTGTGTGTGTGTCCGGCCCGACTATGTGCGTGAAAGAAAGGAACTAAAAACGAACGTATGCATCAGAGAAAGGCGATGACCATTAGAAAAAAGTGACGAAGCAACTGGGAGGCGGCCTATTTCACAAGGGAACGTCGCGCTGGACTCCGTCCGCCTCCGCCTTAATATGCTTCCGTCACGCTACACAGACCATGAAATGCTTTTGTTTGTCGTGTTTCCAGAGCCGTAAAGAAAACTTCTTCTTTCATGCATGCAAAGTTAAATGACTTCAGGCTATCCGAGCTTCCGGTCAAGCTGGTTCTACTTCACTCTGCCATTTGTCTTTTCATGGAACGATGCTTAAACAATTACTCCACGAGTAACGCGCGATATCGTCTAAAAATGTTCTGTCTGTTAATACCTCCGTCCATTCGTTCATAGCTGGCGCGTTGTTTTAAACTGCGGGCAAACGCAGCTAAATTTCATCATTTTGAATGAAATGGTCCGCACTGGCAGTAAAATACTTTTTATTCAAAGTCACGACCGATTTTGCGTCGACTGAAGAAGCATCCTCAGGTGATCTGCACAAAACTTAATAAAGCTCTTCTCGCTTATTGTGTTCATGCACTGAAATTTTTTAGGACCGTTACTAGTTTACAACTTTGTCGATCCAACATGGTCTTACCCAGCTTTTATTTTTGTATGTTCGACGCTATCCCCTTCATTCTAACTATGGACTGCCTCTTTTAGCGCGCCTTGCGTGTGTAAGTAGACCTGAATGATAGGTAGTGGCTCTAAAGCTATGAGTTGTTAAATAGAATTTCTGTAAGTACTTTTCAAGTATTGAATACGTTACTATATTTCAGTATGCCTTTATTCACCAGACCATTGGTAAGAGTTCTCTGTAAGATTTTTTTTCTCTTTATTAATTTTTGTACGGGTTACCTGAGGATGGGTCCTGAATTGACGCGAAACCGATCGTGACTTTGAACAAATATATTTTACTGCCAGTGCGGATCATTTCATTCAAAACCTTCATACTTTATTTGTCTCGGAATATTCTTATACTTTTCTGGATGATACCAAAGTTACTGAGCGTTTCATACACAAGTGTGGAAGGGGGGGAGATTAGTGTTTAACGTCCCGTCGACAACGAGGTCATTAGAGACGGAGCGCAAGCTCGGGTGAGGGAAGTAAATCGGCCGTGCCCTTTCAAAGGAACCATCCCGGCATTTGCCTGAAGCGATTTAGGGAAATCACGGAAAACCTAAATCAGGATGGCCGGAGACGGGATTGAACCGTCGTCCTCCCGAATGCGAGTCCAGTGTGCTAACCACTGCGCCACCTCGCTCGGTTCAAGTGTGGACGAGCCATACATTTTTGTCGCCTGTATCACAGATTACATACAGTTAATGAGGTTAACCACGGTCTCCAGAGCAGCTGCTTACTGAGTAGCGGAACCTTGGTACCTACAGGGAATTTATAATCAACTTTGCAGAAAATTATGATATGGTAGCTAGTCTTCATCATCTTCACGGAGAAATTCCGAAAAGAAGTCTTTTTTGTACGCGAAATATAATGCCTTTTCATTTCCTAGAATAGAGAGTGCCTGTTTTGCTCCGTTCTGTTGATCGTTGTTAATATTAGGTATATAGTCAGCTTGATCCGTCACAAAGTAGCCAAGTAAGTCGCTTCCTTGTTCTGTCACGGTCTGTACTGTTAGTTGAATTGGAAATGGATATGCTCATTTTCAATTACCTTATGAGCACATGAATGACGTAAGTGAGATATAGCCGATTGTGTCACATCATGCAGAGAATAGAGAAACAGGCAGTGCCATTCGCAGAGAAAAAATAGCTGTTGTGCCGTTTTTATTTGACTTTATAGATATCCTCCGAAACAGCACGCACCGCCACTGCGATGTTTGTATATGCCAGTCACATTTACGTGACCACCGCCTATGTTCGAGATCAGTGTGCTACAACCACTCACAGACGGCACGTGGCAACACTGGCAGTCGATGGCATACAGGGTGTTACAAAAAGGTACGGCCAAACTTTCAGGAAACATTCCTCACACACAAAGAAAGAAAATATGTGGACATGTGTCCGGAAACGCCTACTTTCCATATTAGAGCTCATTTTATTACTTCTCTTCAAATCACATTAATCATGGAATGGAAACACACAGCAACAGAACGTACCAGCGTGACTTCAAACACTTTGTTACAGGAAATGTTCAAAATGTCCTCCGTTAGCGAGGATACATGCATCCACCCTCCGTCGCATGGAATCCCTGATGCGCTGATGCAGCCCTGGAGAATGGCGTATTGTATCACAGCCGTCCACAATACGAGCACCAAGAGTCTCTACATTTGGTACCCGCGTTGCATAAACAAGAGCTTTCAAATGCCCCCACAAATGTAAATCAAGAGGGTTGAGGTCAGGAGAGCGTGGAGGCCATGGAATTGGTCCGCCTCTACCGATCCATCGGTCACCGAATCTGTTGTTGAGAAGCGTACGAACACTTCGACTGAAATGTGCAGGAGCTCCATCGTGCATGAACCACATGTTGTGTCGTACTTGTAAAGGCACATGTTCTAGCAGCACAGCTAGAGTATCCCGTATGAAATCATGATAACGTGCTCCATTGAGCGTAGGTGGAAGAACATGGGGCCCAATCAAGACATCACCAACAATGCCTGCCCAAACGTTCACAGAAAATCTGTGTTGATGACGTGATTGCACAATTGAGTGCGGATTCTCGTCAGCCCACACATGTTGATTGTGAAAATTTACAATTTGATCACTTTGGAATGAAGCCTCATCCGTAAAGAGAACATTTGCACTGAAATGAGGATTGACACATTGTTGGATGAACCATTCGCAGAAGTGTACCCGTGGAGGCCAATCAGCTGCTGATAGTGCCTGCACATGGTGTACATGGTACGGAAACAACTGGTTCTCCCGTAGCACTCTCCATACAGTGACGTGGTCAACGTTACCTTGTACAGCAGCAACTTCTCTGACGCTGACATTAGAGTTATCGTCAACTGCACGAAGAATTGCCTCGTCCATTGCAGGTGTCCTCGTCGTTCTAGGTCTTCCCCAGTCGCGAGTCATAGGCTGGAATGTTCCGTGCTCCCTAAGACGCCGATCAATTGCTTCGAACGTCTTCCTGTCGGGACACCTTCGTTCTGGAAATCTGTCTCGATACAAACGTACCGCGCCACGGCTATTGCCCCGCGCTAATCCACACATCAAATGGGCATCTGCCAACTCCGCATTTGTAAACATTGCACTGACTGCAAAACCACGTTCGTGATGAACACTAACCTGTTGATGCTACGTACTGATGTGCTTGATGCTAGTACTGTAGAGCAATGAGTCGCATGCCAACACAAGCACCGAAGTCAACATTAACTTCCTTCAATTGGGCCAACTGGCGGTGGATCGAGGAAGTACAGTACATACTGACGAAACTAAAATGAGCTCTAACGAAATGAAGCGTTTCCGGACACATGTCCACATAACATCTTTTCTTTATTTTTGTGTGAGGAATGTTTCCTGAAAGTTCGGCCGTACCTTTTTGTAACACCTTGTATAAAGCGTGTTGGAGATCAGGAAAATAGAGCAGTAGTTGTAATGCGGAAAGGGAGCGATTTACCTGATGTCGAAAAGGGCGTTACCATTGGCTTCCGGGCCAAGGTTGGAAGCATTTCCGAAACGGTTAAATGTGTAAACTGTTCGCGTGCCGCCGTGGACAAAGTATACCGTGCATGACAAAACGGCTCTATCCAAAACTGGCGTCGAGGCAAATGCGATGCACCACGGGCCATAGATGATAGGGGTGAACGACAGCTGCGGAGATACGTTTGGCGAGTAGACGTGCAACTGTCAAACTGACCGCTGTGAAGAAGGAAGGGGCTATCAACAGTGTCTCCTCAACGACCAATCAGCGAAGGTTGCTGCGTATGGGCCTCCGCAGAAGGCGCCTTGCTCGTGTATCCATGCTGCATACTGTTCATCAGCTGCGAAGGCTGGACTTCGCACGCTATTACAGCAACTCGGCGTCCCCTCAGCGGCGACAGGTGGCCTTTTCAGATGAATCACGTTTTGTGCTCCATCGGACATGTGACCGTTAGCGTGTGCGGCGTGAAAACGTCTGAAAGCAAACACCCTGCAACAGTCGTCAGTACGGTCCAACCCGGAGCAGGGGGCGATATGATCTGGAGAAGGTTTCCGTGGCATTCCTTGGTTGATCTTGTCATTCTGGAAGACACACTGGAACAACACAAGTAAGCATTTTCCATCGCTACATGAAGTTCATTTTTCCTCTGCACGATGGGGTCTACCAGCAGGACAATGCAACGTGTCACACAGGTCGCAGTGTGCGTCGTTCTAAGAGCACCAGGACGAGTTTACCGTACTCCGCTGGCCAACAAAACTCCACGGATTACTACCCAATCGAAAATCTGCGGGACCAACTCGATCGGGCTGGGATCCTCAACCAATTCACCTAGCGCAGCTGGCCACGGCGCTGGAGTCAGTGTGGCTCCACATACCTGTCGGTATCTTCCTGAGCCTCACTGACTTTCTTCCTGCACGTCCGCGCTACAGAAGGTGACTATTTAGGCTTTTGACATGTGGTCACATCAATGCGACTGGACAGTGTATATTCTTTACCTGAACTTCATTATAACCTCTTTAGCCTGTTTTTGTATTATCTTCCATTTTTCCCCTGTTTATTTTATGTTTCGTATTCATGAGCACGATGCCTCTAGGTAAAATTAATCTGCTATGAATAAGTCAGGTGTTTTACAAATTGGCATTTACAGAATGACAATTATTGAACTATATGAAATAAAATTGACATAAGTTTTGAACGGTTTTCGTTAGGACGTTCGAACTGCGCGGTTGGCCGCAGGGCATGATGGCAGTTAACATGCGCATTCTTTAGCGGCGCCCACTTTCATTTGGATGGGTTCGTCAGTAAGCAAAACTGCCGCATTTGGGGGACTTGGAATCCGCATTTCACATCGAGAAGTCTCTTCACCCTCAACAGGTGACTGTGTGGTATGCAATGTTCAGTCACGGAATAATCGGCGCGATATTCCTTGATGGCACGGTGACTACCGAACGGTACATGAAGGTTATGGAAGATGATTTTATCCCTATTATCCAAAAGCGATCCTCATTTCGAAAAGATGTGGTTCATGCAAGATGGAGTTCGACCCCATCGAAGCAAGAGAGCGTTTGATGTCCTGGAGGAGCAGTTTGGGGACCGCCTTCTAGCTCTGTGGTTACCCAGAGGCCACTGGCATGGACCTCGATTGATCGCCATATTCTCCGGATCTGAACACATGCGACTCCTTTATGTGTCGCTATATTAAAGACAAGGTGTACAGCAACCATTCAGGAGGTCATCGACAGCATCGATGTTATGACACTTCAGCGGGCCATGCGGAATTTCGCTATTCCTCTGCGCCACATAATCGCCAATGATGGCAGGCACATCGAACACGCCATAACCTAAATGCGAATGTCTGTAGTAACGTTTATATGTTGAATAAAGTGTGTGCAAGCCGTAGTTACGTTTTTTTTCATATAGTTCAATAACTGTCACCCTGTATTTTTATACAAGACGCCTAAAAATTGTTGGTCGAGGGTGTAAGAATAAAAAATACGAAAGATATAAACGAAATACCTTTACTGCCTTCAGAACAACAATCAGCCGCAATGGACGAGTAGACTGGACTCACATTAGGCAGCAAAACAGTTCAGGTCCGCATGTGGTGGTCCAGAGTTACGCTTTCTGTAGTGTCCCGGTATCTCTGATAGAAAATGGCAGGACGGTTCATCTGAAACGGCATGGCCGATTCCGTTGCTGCATTCTTTCATGCTCAGCTTGCGCTCCATGTCTTAAGCCCTATCGTCTATAGCGGCGATAAACTCTGACCATCGTTTCATCCTTTCTTCTTTTTCATTGACCACACCAACCCTTCGCCAATATCCATAAAACTGCTGAAAATTGTCGATAAAAGGTACTTTCAGAAATGGTAGACACGCAAAGTCACACGTCTACATCTACACACATACTCCGTGACTCTCTCCTGTGACCATACGTGCCGCCCTTCTTTATCAGCGTTCAGTATCCCCTGTTAGTCCTATTTCTTCTTGGTCCCATGCACTCGAGTAGTATTCTAGGGTGGATCGCACGAGCGTTTGGTAAGCAGTTTCCTTTGTAGGTAGACTAAATATTCCTGTATCCTGCAAATGAACCAAAGTATGGCTTCTCCTTGCCTACGACTGAGTCTAGGTGATAAACCCATCTCATACCCTTACAAATCTTTACACCCACGCGTTTGTATGAGTTGATTAATCGGATAATTTAGACTGTAGTCATAGCATCCTACGTTATTTTCCTTTTTTGACGTGCATAAATTTACACTTCTGGCCATTAAAATTGCTACATCAAGAAAAAATGCGGATGATAAACGGGTATTCATTGGACAAATACATTATACTAGAACTGACATGTGATTACATTTTCACGCAATTTGGGTGCATAGATCCCGAGAACAGTACCCAGAACAACCACCTCTGGCCGTAATAACGGCCTTCATACGCCTGGGCATTGAGTCAAACAGAGCTTGGATGGCGTGTACAGGTACAGCTGCCCGTGCAGCTTCAACACGATACCACAGTTCATCAAGAGTAGTGACTGGCGTATTGTGACGAGCCGGTTGCTCGGCCACCATTGACCAGACGTTTTCAATTGGTTAGAGATCTGGAGAATGTGCTGGCCAGGGCAGCAGTCGAACGTTTTCTGTATCCAGAAAGGCCTGTACAGGACCTGCAACATGCGGTCGTGCATTATCCTGCTGAAATGTGGGGTTTCGCAGGATCGAATGAAGGGTAGAGCCACGGGTCGTAACACATCTGAAATGTAACGTCCACTGTTCAAAGTTCCGTCAATGCGAACAAGAGGTGACCGAGACGTGTAACCAATGGCACCCCATACCATCACGCCGGGTGATACGCCAGTATGGCGATGACGAATACACGCTTCCAATGTGCATTCACCGCGGTGTCGCCAAACACGGATGCAACCATCGTGATCCTGTAAACAGAACCTGGATTCATCTGAAAAAATGACGTTTTGCCATTCGTGCACACAGGTTCGTCATTGAGTACACCATCGCAGGCGCTCCTGTCTGTGATGGAGCCTCAAGGGTAACCGCAGCCACGGTCTCCGAGCTGATAGTCCATGCTGCTGCAAACGTCGTCGAACTGTTCGTGCAGATGGTTGTTGTCTTGCAAACGTCCCCATCTGTTGACTCACAGATCGAGACGTGGCTGCACGATACGTTACAGACATGCGGATAAGATGCCTGTCATTTCGACTGCTAGTGATACGAGGCCGTTGGGATCCAGCAAGGCGTTCCGTATTACCCTCCTGAACCCACCGATTCCATTTTCTGCTAACAGTCATTGGATCTCGACCAACGCGAGCAGTAATGTCGCGATACGATAAACCTCAATCGCGATAGGCTACAATCAGACCTTTATCAAAGCGGGAAACGTGATGGTACACATTTCTCCTCCTTACACGAGGCATCACAACAACGTTTCACCGGGCAACGCCGGTCAACTGCAGTTTGTGTATGAGAAATCGGTTGGAAACTTTCCTCATGTCAGCAAGTTGCAGGTGTCGCCACCGGCACCAACCTTGTGTGAATGCTCTGAAAAGCTAGTCATTTGCATATCACAGCATCTTCTTCTCATTTGCATATCACAGCATCTTCTTCCTGCCGGTTAAATTTCTCGTCTGTAGCAAGTTATCTTCGTGGTGTAACAATTTTAATGGCCGGTAGTGTACATTTCTTTGGGTGCAAAGCAAGCTGCCGATCTCTGACCACTGTGAAACATTTCAAGATCTGATTGAATGTTTCTGCAACTTTTTTCACACAGTACTTCATTATAGATAACTGCATCATCTGCGACAAGTGTGGAGTTTCTGTTAATAATGTGTGCCAGGTCATTAGCTTGCTGCGTGAACACACTTCCTTGCGGTTTTCTATAAGGGGCCATCAAAAAGTTTCCATCTGAGGGCATTACTGAAACGTATGTGCAATGTAGCGCGACTCCGATGCGGGGTATATAAGCTCCGATATGTAGACAACGGGTTAGTGTGGCATCCGTTTCTTTCCGACGTGCGTGCGGTAAACGCGGAAACGTGATTATGGCGATGTTATTACCAAATGCATCCGAACGGAACCACCGTGCTGTTAATCTTTCCTTCGCTGCCGAACGACAAAACCGGTAGAGTGTGTGGAGCAGCATGTCTATCGAAAACCACGACTGTGGTGCGTCGAGGGGTGCTGCTGCTTCGCGATAATGCACGTCCCCACAGCGCGCAAATTCGTAACGTAGAAGTTACTCCAATGGCCCGCAGCTCGTGGTCGTGCGGTAGCGTTCTCGCTTCCCACGCCCGGGTTCCCGGGTTCGATTCCCGGCGGGGTCAGGGATTTTCTCTGCCTCGTGATGACTGGGTGTTGTGTGCTGTCCTTAGATTAGTTAGATTTAAGTAGTTCTAAGTTCTAGGGGACTGATGACCTCAGATGTTAAGTCACATAGTGCTCAGAGCCATTTTTTGTTTTACCAACCGGGTATCCTGAGCCTGGTGCACTGGTGGGATGATTGTCTCAATGTTCATGGCGATTTGCCTAACTGGAATACCGATTCTGCGCTGAACGAACTTCGAACGGAAACTTTCTGATAACTCCTTACACATTCGTCGAAAGGCGACACAGACTACTGCAGTGCATAGCAGCATCATGCAGAGCTATAGCAGCAGGCTTCTGTTACAATCGTTTGCAGAAAAAACAGGCCTTGATCACAAATGTGAGATAAATTTGCAGCAGTTTTCATCAGCCTTTCCTTTGTTCATCAGTCTGTTTGTGTGGCGCAAGTCGGAAACAAATCTTTCGCTTTCATGCACCTCGGTGACGATTGCGTCGAGACTGCTCTACCTCGTCCTCAAGTCCTCCGAAAAAGCGTTTACACTGCTCCGGATGGCTTTGAGGAATACTTTCACGAGCCAAGTCTCGCATACTGTAAATCTAATTCAATCCGTAAAGAATGTTTCTAGATGAAGCTTTCTGGCAGATTAAAACTGTGTGCCGGACCGAGACTCGAACTCGGGACCTTTGCCTTTCGCGGGCAAGTGCTCTACCGGCTGAGCTACCCAAGCACGACTCACGCGCCGTCCTCAGGGCTTTACTTCTGCCAGTACCTCGTCTCCTACCTTCCAAACTTCAAGGAAGTTGCGGACTTGTCGTTCGCGGACTTGTCGTTTGCCAAACAGTAACTAGCACTCCTGAAAGAAAGGATATTGCCGAGACATGGCTTAGCCACAGCCTGGGGAATGATTCCAGAATAAGATTTTCACTCTGCAGCGGTGTGTGCGTTGATATGAAACTTCCTGGTAGATTAAAACTATGTTCTACAAGGTTCGCAGGGGAGCTTCTGTAAAGTTTGGAAGGTTGCAGACGAGGTGCTGGCAGAAGTAAAGCTATGAGGACAGGCCGTGAGTCGTGCTTGGGTGGCTCAGACGGTAGAGCACTTGCCCGCGAAAGGCCAAGGTCCCGAGCTGGAGTCTCGATCCAGCTCACAGTTTTAATCTGCCAGGAAGTTTCATATGAGCGCACACTCCGCTGCAGAGTGAAAATCTCATCATGTTTCTAGATGGTTGTTTCGCGGCTGAGGCAGATCACCACCGGTTTTCGGACTTGCGTCGAAGGGCCCGGCTCCTCTCGTTTCGTGTACATTAGGAGGGTCAGAATAATACCTGCAGAGGTGAGGTGAAGAGCAGAGCAACAGTCTTATCGTCACTCCTTTCCACCCCGCGACTGCCCGTGCTCTGTGTTACTGACCGTCCGAAAGTATTCCCTTGCCATTAGTCTTTTTTGTCAGCCTTCTTGCATTTCATTTTCGCCGCCCTTCGTCTCCAAATTCTTCGATTATTTTGAAGCGCCAAAGAGCAAAATTATAATGAGACGTGCATACAGACATCACATGCCCCACGATACTGTGTCGTGATGAAAAAACCCGTTTCATTATTTGCGTACCCGGTGCCGGTATTAATAAACTATTAATAACTGATGAGGTAAATGAGTTAAAGACAATGAAAGAAAACTCATTGTACAGCATATTTCGATATATTAGCTATTCTTCTACGTAGTTGTCGTTCAAATTTCAACATCTGTCATAGCTCTCCACAAGCTTTCCTACGCCTTCTGCGTACGCAATTGCTGCCAATCTGTTAACGTCACTAACCCCCTCTTCAGTTAGTTGTCATTTCCACAGGGCTTTCCGCCCAAATAACCCCTCTGTCTGGAAAAAGATGGTAATCGCTCGGGAGCCAAATCCAAGCTGTTGGGCGAATATTCAGATATGTCCTACTTAAGGTACCTAAACGCATCAGAC
Organism: Schistocerca nitens; assembly: GCF_023898315.1. Lineage (NCBI taxonomy): Eukaryota > Metazoa > Arthropoda > Insecta > Orthoptera > Acrididae > Schistocerca > Schistocerca nitens. The sequence continues at coordinate 479,312,105 of NC_064615.1, forward strand.
TGCGAGCAGGCATGATCGTAAAGAAGCACAGTGCCACTTGACAACAATCCCCGACAATTGTTTTGAACGGCACGGCGCAGTCGGTGAAAGGTCTGAGAGTAGGCTGCTGCATTTATGGTCTCTTCTCTAGACGTAAAATCGATGAGTATGATGCCCTTTCGATCCTGAAACACTGTGGCCACAACCTGTTTGGTGCTCAGAGTTTGTCTGAGAATTTTTTGGTTTAATTTCTGGATATCTATCCTTCTTAAATAGGAGTTTTGTTCGGAATCTTGAATGAAGCCATTCTACTGATTGGCGCTTTGTTTCTGAACTTTTATTCTAAAAGCAGGGATCGTCATCAGTAACAGTGAGATGCAAAAACTCCTCGCCATCCTTGTCTCACCGAGTGAGAAAAGGCAGTGCAGCTCCCATCCGTAGTTCTTTTTTTTTTTGTGATAATCTGTCAAAGTCGAGTGACCCGCGTGGCACTCACTTTTCTATGTCCTAAAGCACCACTAACAGTTTGATAAAGAAGTGATTGTGAAATTTCCAGAAACATTCCAGCAATAATGAAACGACTCTTCTGTATTCCTCAGTCACTGATTTCAGTTCGTCAGTCACAAATGAATGTCGACTTGAGCGTGATTTACCATGAATATTCATTTGCCCACCATTAAACATATTGCACCATTTTCTAACTGAAGCTTCATTCGTTACATATCCCTAAACTTCGGTGGTTATGCGTTTGTAAATTTCGATTTCTTTTTTTTTTTTTTTTTTTTTTCATGCCGTATTACATTACGAAAGTAACACTTGGCGGGATCGTTAATCCTGACACACATTTCAAAATCGCACAAACAAACTGTAAACGATCATTCCTCCTCGCTGTTAGGCTAATACTGGCGCCAACGATTTGGAAGCTCTATGACACGACGGCGGCGGTGGCGGCGGCGGCGTTGGTGGCGGCGGTGGTGGCGGCGGCGGCGATGGTAGTGGTAGTGTGGTGGTGGCGTTTGGAGCAGGGAGCAGGGCAGGAGGAGGGGGGAAGATTATGTGGCTCGTCAGACCAAAACGTGCTTTACTTTTAGATTGATCTACTTATTTTTGAACGGTGCGTACTATTCTGTGTGGTACACTTTCTTCTTCTTCTCCATCGTCGCCTTGTCCCACGTCACGTAGGGTCGGCGTTGCTCTTGTGGATCCTTCTCCTCCGTAGTACTCTATCCATTGCCTCTTCCAAAAAAATGGTTCAAATGGCTCTGAGCACTATGGGACATAACTTCTTTGGTCATCAGTCCCCTAGAACTTAGAACTCCTTAAACCTAACTAACCTAAGGACATCACACACATCCATGCCCGAGGCAGGAATCGAACCTGCGACCATAGGGATCGCGCGGTTCCAGACTGTAGCGCCTAGAACCGCATGGCCACTGCGGCCGGCATTGCCCCTTCCTTCTTCCATCCTTTCTCCCTTAAGTGCCCGGATATCTTATCCTTCCACCTCATCTTCAGTCTTCCTCTCCTTCTCGCTCCTTCAATCTTTATATCTTAAACTCTGTTTCCGATATACTCTCCCCCATTTCTCTGTTAGTGACCGTACCACCTTAGTCTGCTCTCTTGTATCTTTTTCCCCATGGGTCCCACTTTCACAGCTCCTCTAACAAATTCATTTCTAATCCTGTCCTTCCTTGTTACCCCACACATTCACCTCAGCATCCTCATTTCCGCCACTTCCATCTTCCTTTCCTGGGCTACTGTGATTGGCCATGTCTCTGCCCCGTATATCGTAGCAGGCCTTACTACTGACTTTTAAACTTTCCCTTTCAACCCAATGCTCACCTTCTGGTCACACAACACTCCACTCATTTTCCTCCAGTTGTTCCTACCGCAATGTATTCGGTGTTGTATCTCGCTTTCCAGTCCTCCGTCCCTCTGTATGTACGACCCCAGGTAATTAAATTTGCAGACCGATTTCAGCTCATCAGCTCGTCACAACGTGTGCCTTACTCACTGCTACTTTCCAGTGAAGGGCGTTCTTCTCAGCTGCGGACAGTACTGTAAATGCTGGTACTTGTTTGCCAAACAGTGAACACCACTGAGATGTACAAAAACTATTTTCTTTTGTGAGATCCCAAAAAATATGGCATCACACTATGGAAAAACGAGGTAGGAGTGGGCTAAGGAACTGGGTGTGATCACTCAACACACAGTCTCAAATTTAAAATACAAATTAAATATTTAGTGGGATAATACTTAAGCGAAAGGTCGAGAGAGGACAAAAACATGAACGTTGGGTCAGGTATGTTAATTTTGTCTTGCATACGCGTACATAAGTGCAATTTTATAGTACAGAATACTTAGTTATTAGTTGTTGATAGAGTTGTGTTCACAAAAACTACTTGTTCAAAGGTAGCGAGGATGTACATGAATCAGAATCGTTCACACGCAAATATTACGGCTTTTTAAAGGACAAAGCCAACCCTAAAGCAACCTTACTGTTGTAATGCTGGCATCGCCGACGTAATAATACCTTTCTCTGCCAATAGTAACCTCGCTTTGTTTTCTTTTTTGAATATAACATCGCTGTGAGGGCGATTACGGATGAGGACCAACAGAGCACTTTAACATGTCTGTCAACTCAAACTGACAACTCATCCTGTTCATACTTGTTTCATTTACATGAAAGGCCGAAGCTGTTGTCTCGCGAAATGGCCTCCTGCAACTGTTTCGTGAGAAACTCTCAAATAGTGTTAAAGCACCTTAATACAAATGTCAGTCACCGATGTTGAGCCATGACTTGCCGTACTTCCTCACTATTTTCTGTATTTAGATTTGTTGACGGTGGGTCAGAAGATTCCTTTACGTCATGAAAGTATTTGCACCTGTGGTAAACGGATTTCTGCTTACCGCTTCCATTCCGTACATTTGAATTAACAACTGACTGTGCTATGGTTGGTTGGTTGTTTGTTTGTGGAAGGAGACCAGACAGCGAGGTCATCGGTCTCATCGGATTAGGGAAGGATGGGGAAGGAAGTCGGCCGTGCCCTTTCAGAGGAACCATCCCGGCATTTGCCTGGAGTGATTTAGGGAAATCACGGAAAACCTAAATCAGGATGGCCGGACGCGGGATTGAACCGTCGTCCTCCCGAATGCGAGTCCAGTGTCTAACCACTGCGCCACCTCGCTCGGTGACTGTGCTATGACACGAGTCTTTACACTCACTACGTTCGAATAGCCCACAGCTGACAAATCTGGTTCAGCTTAAAGTGATCGATTTTGCGGGGCGAATATTGACATTTTTCTCCATGCTCGGGGGCATGGACCCTCTGAACAGTGTGGATGTTCGAACATGCCGTGTTTCAATCCATAGATTTTCTCTCCTTTGAGCAAGTGTGTTGTCCTGATGAAAGACAGTTTTCTTTTGCTTCTCACATAGCCATTTTCCTTCACCCAGATGGTCCAAATGACACGCGAAGCATTCGTCAGTTATTATTTTCCCCTTTGTAAGGTCTTAAACGAAAACCATCCCTCTTTAACGCCAGAAAACATTGATCATAATCTCCTCAGACGAAATCGACTTAGACTTTGTCGGTACTAGATCACCAGCTTCCTCCCAGTGCTACGATTAATTTTCCATTTCTGAGGTTTCTGGTAGACCCGTTTTATCCACGTCTCAATAACAAGCCAGCGCGCCAAAACAATCGGATTCTTTCTGAAAAGGCACAAACGCTGCTAAGAAATTCATTCTTTTTATTTGTTTTTGTCAGAATTCAAAAAATACGGCAAATTCTTGCAAAAGCTTTCTCTATGTTAATTCTTTGCGAAAATGAGCCTCATTTTTACTCCGATGTGCCACTGGTATCAGCTACTTCATAGACCTTAAATACCAAATCATTCAATACCGCACTGTCCAATTTCTACATCTTTCATCCATGGTTGTTACACTACTGGCCATTAAAATGGCTACACCACGAAGATGACGTACTACAGACGCGAAATTTAACAGACAGGAAGAAGATGCTGTGATATGCAAATTATTAGCTTTTCAGAGCATTCACACAAGGTTGGCGCCGGTGGCGACACCTACAACGTGCTGACATGAGGGAAGTTTCCAACCGATTTCTCATACACAAACTGCAGTTGACCGGCGTTGCCTGGTAAAACGTTGTCGTGATACCTCGTGTAAGGAGGAGAAATGCGTACCATCACGTTTCCGACTTTGACAATGGTCGGATTGTAGCCTATCGCGATTGCGGTTTATCGTATCGCGACATTGCTGCACGCGTTGGTCGAGATCCAATGACTGTTAGCAGAATATGGAATCGGTGGGTTCAGGAGGGTAATACGGAACGCCGTGCTGGATCCCAACAGCCTCGTATCACTAGCAGTCGAGATGACAGACATCTTATCCGCATGGCTGTAACGGATCGTGCAGCCACGTCTCGATCCCTGAGTCAACAGATGGGGACGTTTGCAAGACAACAACCATCTGCACGAATAGTTCGAGGACGTTTGCAGCAGCATGGACTATCAGCTCGGAGACCATGGCTGCGGTTACCATTGACGCTGCATCACAGACAGGAGCGCCTCCAATAGTGTACTCAACGAGGAACCTGGGGGCACGAATGGCAAAACGTCATTTTTTTCGGATGAATCCAGGTTCTGTTTACAGCATCACGATTGTCGCATCCGTGTTTGGCGACATTGCGGTGAATGCACATTGGAAGCGTGTATTCGTCATCGCCATACTGGCGTATCACCCGGCGTAATGGTATGGGGTGTCATTGGTTACACGTCTCGTTCACCTCTTGTTCGCATTGACGGCGTTACGACCCGTGGCTCTACCCTTCATTCGATCCCTGCGAAACCCTACATTTCAGCAGGATAATGCCCCACCGCATGTTGCAGGTCCTGTACGGGTCTTTCTGGATACAGAAAATATTCGACTGCTGCCCTTGCCAGCACATTCTCCAGATCTCTAACCAATTGAAAACGTCTGGTCAATGGTGGCCGAGCAACTGGCTCGTCACAATACGCCAGTCACTACTCTTGATGAACTGCGGTATCGTGTTGAAGCTGCATGGGCAGCTGTACCTGTACACGCCATCCAAGCTCTGTTTGACTCAATGCACAGGCGTATGAAGGCCGTTATTAGGGCCAGAGGTGGTTTTTCTGGGTACTGATTTCTCAGGATGTATACACCCAAATTGCGTGAAAATGTAATCACATGTCAGTTCTAGTATAATATATTTGTCCAATGAATACCCGTTTATCATCTGTATTTCTTCTTGGTGTAGCAATTGTAATGGCCAGTAGCGTATTTCGCACGTCCGTTATGTGGATCAGTATCAAGAAAAGTGTGAGAAGATACTAATTCTTAGTTGTTGAAAATGACGAAGTAGATTTCTTATTAACATTCACTGACTTCGAGTAAATTTCGGTAACCGCTAAACTGAACAAAACAAATAATTTTATGTTTTGTTTGGTGACGTAGTTTCAAATAATGAAATTTATTCTCTAAATTCAATTTTTACAGTAATATATATACTACCTAAAGCTGGACCGGCTCTCGAACGCAGATATCCACTTATTGCGAACGGTCACCACTTAGGCTATCCGAGAATGGTCCCCGAACCAACCTAAACTTCCATATGTCACACGTCTGTCTGTTTCTTCTTGTAGATTATTAATTAATTTACCTGCACTCGCACATCTTGTGATTGCCGTGCAGTTTTTTAGAATCAAGACAACGAATAGTCATAGGCCATCGTTGTCATTTTCATAACATGCCCACCTTCACCTTATAGGTAGTCCATTTATACCTATTACAGTTAGGTTGAATTTCAGGAAATTATTTCAGTATTTGAAATTGTAGTTCAACATCAACTATAAATATACAGGCTGTTCAAAAAATTATGTCGAATACTTTGAGAGGTGGTGGTACTGATCGAAACGAGGAAAATAAGTCCAATAAACACGCATACTTTTCGAGATAAACACGTCCTTATAGGAAGGGCTGCACGACAGTTGGTTGCTGACGTTAGCACAGTCGCTGCATTGGAGCTGAGTCAGACGTGTCGGCAGGGTATTATGATGCGTTACTCACGGTACTCTACCTACGATTAGGTAGTCTGCAGTCGGTTTTGTGGTTCGAGCAGTGTTGTAGGCTACGTTAGTTTTCGTCGTGTTTGTGTGCCTTATTGTGCAGTGCTGTCAATCCTGGGTACGTGTCATGACCTTTTACCTTATTATAAACGTGAATTCACTTATGTATTTACTGTTATTGCGTTGTTTGTACGTACAGATGGAGTAGCACACTTACATTTACTTCCTTCCACCGCTTGTTAGCAATGGAAGCCTACTACTCGACAAGTGAAATGTCCAATGTGATGGTCTGCTATGTTTCAGCAAATGGACGTAGCCTGCGAGTCCGTATCCTCTACGCTGAAAAATATCTGCAGCGCAGAGTGCCCTCTGATAAGCTGCTTGGTAGTCTTTCCCAGCGTCTGAAGGACACAGGTACCCTTGCACCTCGGAAGACTGATATTGGAAGGTTCCGCACAGTCTGCAAGCCTGACATGGAAGAGCATGTGCTACGTTCGGTGGAAGATACCCCTGGGACCAGTGTGCGACGATTAATAGCTGCAGAAGGTGTGTTTCATACACTTATCTGAGGGGGGGGGGGGGGGGGGGGTACTTCATGAACAGTTGCTGTACCCAAATCATCTACAACGCGTTCATGCCCTAAGGCATGGCAGAAGGCGCTTCTGATAATGGCTATTGAAGAACTGTGCCGCAGATCCACTGTTTACATCCAAGATTTTGCTTACCGGCGAGGCAGGTGCTCAAGAGATGGTGGTGTGAATATCCATACTCAGCGTGTATGGGCAGATGTAAACCCCAAAGCAATTCAGGAAAGAGGGCATCAACACCGATACTCAATCAACGTATGGGCAGGCGTACTTGGTGATAGATTAATAGGGCCATATTTGCTACCACAGAGGGTAACTGGGGCGCGTTATCTGGACTTTCTCATTGATGTATTGTCTACTTTGCTGGAGTCTGTGCCATTGCAGCGACGAATACAAATGTGATTCATCCGTGATGGCGCACCCACACTTCCGTCACAACGTGCGCGAACGTCTGACACAGACATTTCGGGACCAGTGGATTAGCCAGGGAGGGGGAGGGGGGAAGGGGGAGGGAGATGGGGGAGGACACACCTTGGCCTGCACGTTACCCAAAACCTCAATCCTCTAGACTTTTGATTACGGGGACACTGTAACGAATTGGCCTACGCCACGCCAATTAACGACATGCGGACACTACAGGTCCGCGTCTTCATTCCGTGCCAGCATGTGCAACAACCACCACGTGTACTTCAAAGCGTGAGTCATTCCTTACGCCGGAGGGCAGAGGGGTGCATTGTCGTGAATGGACGCCACGTTAAACACCTCCTGTAGACACGTGTTTATCGCAGAAGGTATGCATTTCCGGATCCTTGTTTATTGGACTTACCTCAGAAAGTAAGCATTTCTGCACCCATTTTTCTTATTTCGATGAGTACTACCACCTCTCAAATTATTCGACACTTTTTATTAACGCCCTTTATATATAACGCGAAGACGAACCTGCAACGAAAACGATAATTTATGGCTTCCCGTTGTCTTGATTCTAAAAAACCTCCACAGGACTGACGGGACGTGCGTCTGTGGGTAATTTAATTAATAATCTAAAAAATGGTTCAAATGGCTCTGAGCATTATGGGACTTAACATCTGAGGTCACGAGTCCCCTAGAACTTAGAACTACTTAAACCTAACTAACCTAACACGCATCCATGCCCGAGGCACGATTCGAACCTGCGACCGTAGCGGCCGCGCGGTTCCAGACTGAAGCGCCTAGAACCGCTCGGCCACAAAGGCCGGCAATTAATAATCTATGAGAAGAAATAGATGGGTGTGTGACATGTGGAGGATTGGATCGGTCCGAGGAGCGTGCTTGGATAGCCTAAGTGGGAACACAACTGCTCATGATAAGCGGGAAATCCGGGTTCGAGCCCGGTCCAGCACAAATCTTCATATGTCGCTTTAGATAGTACATCTTTACCTGTTACGGGTAAGATGAATTTCAGGAATAAATTTTAAATAATTTTATGATTGCGTGATATTGCGGTTTATTGACTTCAACGAAATATAGACGATACGATTTTTTCAAAAACCTCTCCAAAGAAACTCTCCACAAATAAAGTTGACATTTCACTTAATATGCAACATGTGCAAATACAATAACAACGAAATTTCCACCTTCTCTATACCAGAGTGAGAAATTTCCGCAGCCAACTGGTGTGGCCGAGCGGTTCTAGGCGCTTCAGTCTGGAACCGCGCGACCGCTACGGTCGCAGGTTCGAATCCTGTCTCGGGCATGGATGTGTGTGATGTCCTTAGGTTAGTTAGGTTTAAATAGTTCTAAGTTCTAGGGGACTGATGACCTCAGATGTTAAGTCCCATAGTGCCCAGAGCCATTTTTTTAACTAGAAATTTCCGCCATACTCTCGTACAACAAGCATAGATTCATATTCCAGACGCTTTCGTCACAGTGAGAAAAATTAAAATATATGAACTCCAGACACTACACGTCGCACTCCATCGTGACGATATTGCAACATATCCACTAAAGACATTGCTTACACTATGCTTGTCCGTCCTTTGGTAGAGTATTGCTATGCGGTATGGGATCCTTACTGGGTAGGATTGACAGGGGCCATCGTAAAGGTTCAGTGAAGGGCATTTCGTTTTGTACTATCGCAAAATAGGGGAGAGATACGTGAGTTAGCGGTGACAATCAAAGGCGTTTTTTGGTGCGAAGAGATCTTTTCATGAAACTTCAGTCACTTTCTCCTCCGAATGTGGGAATATTTTATTGACACCCACCTAAATCGGAAGAAATGATCATAGGAGAACTCAGAGCTCTCTGGGCAAGATTTAAGTGTTCGTTTATTCCGCACTCTGAGATGAGCGGTAGAAATTTGGAAATTTGTGGTAAGGTCTTATGGGACCAAACTGCTGAGGTCTTCGGTCCCTAAGATTACACACTACCTAATCTAACTTAAACTAACCTACGTTAAGGACGACACACTCATCCATGCCCGAGGGAGGACTCGAACATCCGACAGGGGAGCCGCGAGTACCGTGACAAGACGCACTCGACTGCGCGGCTACTGAGCGGTAGAAAAATAGTGTGAAAGTGGTTCGATGAACCCTCTGCCAGGCACTTAAGCGCGAATTGAATTGCAGAGTAGTCACGTAATAATGGGGCAGACTTGAACTCGTCAACTTTTAATGACCACAAGAAGGATACTGTGAAGGGTCGGTTAATCCCACACTCGAACTTGCTATCTCTATACCCAGGTATCAGGACGGTCCAACCCTAGGTATGAGTCAACTGGGGTGGTATTTCCGTGCAGAATCGTACAGTGTTTCGTCGTGTAGTTCAAGTTAGTTATCGAAGCGAAAAATATGGCAGAAAGTCGCGTTTTACGACCTAATTTTAGTGATCGTGGTAATACGCATTTAAACTGCGATGGTTATAAATTCAAACGCTACAGAAGAGTTCTAGGCAAATGGCTCTGAGCACTATGGGACTTAACTGCTGAGGTCATCAGTCCCCTAGAACTTAGAACTACTTAAACCTAACTAAACTAAGGACAACACACACATCCATGCCCGAGGCAGGATTCGAACCTGCGACAGGAGCGGTCGTGCGGCTCCAGACTGTAGCGCCTAGAACCGCACGGCCACTTCAGCCGGCGGAAGAGTTCTAGAAACTGAAGAACGTGAATGGCGATTTGGTGATAAAAATTCGCGGTGTTCTGTTAAATTGTTTACAAGGGCAATAAAAACTTACGGAAGGCGTTCGTGACCGCAAACCAGTTCCAGAACACTTGTGAAACAGGAAAATGTTACCAAATTCTATTAAAACGCAAGGAGGAGCTTTGGATGAAAGACCATCAAAGCTTATACTTGAAGAAGTAGACGAAAATCCGACAACTGTGAAACATTAACGAGGAAGGATGCTAGGTATATTCGCAACAATATTATTCAGGCTCGTTTGAAGAGCATGCTGAAACAGTCAAGATATGAGATGGTAACTTATGTTGCCTTATCGCAAATGGAGGTGACAACTACAAAAGGCGAACCCTCTGTCCTTACTAATAATATGGAAAATGGTCATGTTGTTTTTCCAACTGACTCCAATCTACAACAGCTATATCAACAGGAAACTGTATTGATGGATGGTACTTTTCAGTATGCAGCGAAGCACTTTCTCCAGTAATTCACGATCCACAGTTACTCTGGAGGTTCTTACATGCCATTAATGTTCAGCCTTATAAAAGGTAAGACAAAGGAAACATATTACAAAATTATACAGCGTGTTCAAGATGAATATAGGAGTAAGCCATTGTCTTGTAACCCAATAAACCGTGGTAATTCGAATAGTCTATCCATGAGAGTATTAAGGTTGCCTTCCCATCAGTCACGATTACAGATTGTTGGTTTCACCTACAATTTTAGCCGTTATTGTAAAAAAGCCGCAGTACTGTTTAACGATAAACAGCCATGATTAGTACAGAATTGCCTTTTTTACAAACACAGCAGAATATACGTAGTTATTACTAAAATTGCGATATTCCCAAAATTAACTATACACATGCTACCACGGATTGTGCACATTGCTTAAGTTGCGGCCCTTAAAAAAACTTTTGCCTTTTAAATTTCCTTAAATATTTTTTTCCATACATTTCATATGACGAAAAGTACGAGCACTTGGTTTGGCTTCGATGTACAAAGAACAGAATCGTCAAAAAGGCCAGTGCCTGCATTAAATCTTCGGATTTGATTACTTAAATCATCAAATGTTCCTGATGTTTTTGCTGACCTGGTCAGAATATAGCCACAAGACCAAAAACTCGCCAAATTTGCCGATTATGTAACTGAAAATTACGTTGATGATGCAGAAGAGGCGCCATTTCCTCCCTACGTTTTGGCAGCAGATTGCGCTTCCTTCTGGAGAACGACTAACGCTTGTGAAAGCTTTCATTCCCGTTTCAGTACTTCGTGTGAATCCCCTCATCCAGACATCTTCAAGTTTGTGAAAATGTCTGATACCTACACAAGAATTAACTCTACAAAAAATGGCCACACCATCAAAACTGACACCAGAACCAGGAAGAGGCAAATTTCCCTACAGCGGATATTAGATATACTCACGTCAGAAATGCTGAAATTGCAATTCTGAATTTGTGAAGTGCGTTTCGTACAAAGCAGCCTCTAACAACCCTATCATAAAAAGGTGAAAATTTAATAATGATTGTGGTGTTGCTCACGCTGCTAAATACTGCATTTTCCGGCAACAATAAAGTTATTATGTGGCAAGTGTCATTAGAGCACAGTTAATAAATTCATTTCATGTAATAATGAATAAACTAGGCACTCAGCTTTTCGTGTTTCCCACGCTGGTCTCGTTGTAAAATCATGGCTCAGTCGTCGAAAATCTAGGTGGTGATGATTCCAAGCTCGGATGCAAAGAGGCCTAGGTTTTATTCTGCTATATTCAAAAGTTTTGTAGATGCGCTTCACAAATCATTCTTGAAGATTAAACTTTTCAAAGTTAGCACAATGGTGATGTAAAAACATAATCAGTACTCCGAATTTAAGTTACACTTCCTTTTTATTGCTTTTGTTGCAGTATCACGTAACACACAAAACATCACTTCACAATACAAAACATACTTGAAAACATCTTCCTCACTGTTAAAGTTCACATTTTATAAGCTGACTACAATAAGCGTCTTTCCAACATGACGTCCAAGACTTGAGTTTCTCAAGGTCCGGCTCTCTAAAGGTGCGTTTACACTGCGATTTGTATCGGCACATGTATGAGATACATGTATATGCGACTTTGCGACATGTATCGCGACTTGTATGAGTTGACAAGTATCAACTTCATACATGTATGAGCGTGCGTTTACACTGATTTGTATCACTGTGCGATGGCTTCCGACGACGATTTGGAAGATTTCACATTTTTATGTGCTGGTACACTTGCTCTTTTGGAAGATGATAGGAAGAAAAGGCGGAGGAAGCGTAGATGGTGGCAGAGAGAGTTTCTTCGCAAACGCGCTACTCACGGAGCTTACGCAATGCTCGTTCAGGAATTAACGCTAGAGGATGGCGCATATTTTAGAAATTATGTTACGATGAGTATGGAGGATTTCCGCGGTTTGCTATCTCTTGTTGCTCCTCTTGTGTCCAAAACCAACACAAACTTTCGGGAAGCGATTCCACCAGAGGATCAGTTGGCAGTAACACTCCGTTTTTTGGCCACTGGGGATTCCTTTTCGACGTTAATGTATCTGCATAGAATATCAAAAAGTGCCATATGCAACATTATTCTTCGTGTTTGCGAGGCCATTGTGCAAGTTTTATCCCAAGAAGTGAAGGTAAAAGTTTTATATATATATATATCAGAGTATGTAATACATTATATAATTTTTTCATGCATCTGGCGCGTATATCAGTTTTTTGCTATTATTCCGGCGGCCTCGCGTGATAATGTTGACAACGGATGCTAAATGCCGACAATCGTGTGTGAGTCGTTGGCATTAGTAATCGCGCGACAATGCAAATGTTTTGTCATGAAATCTTCGTTTTACGAGGGCAATTACTTTTAACGAGCGGACGAGGGTACATACAAGTAACTGTGAACCAGGAACAGCAGCACAAATTTTCTACCGCGCCGTTGATGTTGCCAACATAACCACGTGAGGATGCTGGAATAGGAACTAAAATTTTAACGGCACATACCTTTTTCAGCATAAATTTCTCAAATTTTGTTGAAATGGGTTAGCTTTTAGTTCTTTGGATCGACTGACATGCTTCACTCAGTAATACAATATCACAATTTCTGAGGACACTTTCTTCACAGTAAAGATATCCAACAACATTAATTTGTATTTAGTTTTATTAAATAGTACTTGACAGCACATTACATGCATATTGCAACATTTATACATGTTTTTAAAGAATACATAAATTATGTTGCATTTGCATCTATTAGTTCATCGTTTGCCTCCTGCAAACATCTGTAGATTCCGTTCTCAAGTCTTGCCATAATTCTAGTATGGCCATTTTCATACAGAAATCTGAGCTTATTGGCGACCAAGTCACCCAAGTGGGTAAACTGGTCCCTTTTCCTGCCTGCTAAATTGTCGCCAACTTTTCTTAAGGTCTGTAAAAGACCTTCTCGGTCTTCATCCAGGTCTCTCCTGGCTCTCTTCAGTGCACTTGATCTACCACTTCCACTCGGACTTGGAGTGGTAGAGGGTGGCACGGTTGCACATCCACTTTCATGTGGAGGCACAGAGATGAGTGGAGTGGTTTCCCCTTCCACAATGTCTTCTGGGGGCGTGGCAAATGTCACCTCCTCCATTTCTGTGACATCGAAAGGGAAACTAATGCTTCCTTCTCCTTCTCCTTCTCCTTCACCATCTCCTTCTGTGGCTGGGGCTTCCATGACCTTTAAAATACATAACACATTTCTAAGGCAAAGTGAGCTATATGTTATACATACATTATAATCAAAGTATCTTAATGTATTTAGAATTTCTTTGAGTGTCCATGCGTAAATTAAATTAAAAGAGTAACAATTTTCTTTCCAGCTTCCTGCTACTGCAGAGGAATGGCTGAAAATTGCCAAAGAATATGAAGAAAAATGGAATTTCCCCAGGTGTTTGGGAGCTATAGATGGGAGGCACATTGACATTGTGGCACCACCCAACAGTGGAACAGTTTATTTTAATTATAAAGAGCGCTTCAGCATTGTTTTGCTAGCAATTGCTGATGCTAATTATAGAATAATTTACGCTGATGTTGGCACGCAGGGGAGGATTTCAGATGGTGGTGTTCTTAAAGACACCACATTTTACAAAATGTTAGAAACAAAAACTCTAAATATACCACCATCAACTCCTCTTCCTGGTAGGAGCAAGCCTGTTCCATATGTTTTCGTCGCTGACGAAGCCTTTGGCCTGGAGGAAAATATTGTGAAACCATTTCCAGGTCTGCATGAAAAAAATAGTTGGCAACGTATTTTTAACTATAGAGCATGCAGGGCAAGAAGAGTAATAGAAAATGTATTTGGGATTATAAGTGCTGTTTACAGAGTGCTGAGGAAGCAAATGCTTCTCAGTCCGGGGAAAGCTACAGTGGTGGCACTAGCCTGTGTTTATTTACATAATTTTCTTCAAAACAGAAAATCTCAAAGTTATTGTCCAGCAGGAACATACGACAGAGAGGGAGATGATGGCAACGTAATACCTGGGTCCTGGAGGGAAACCCCTACTGTGCTGGAGCCACTGCCCAGAACTGGCCGAAGAACTTCATTGCTGAATGACAACAGAAGAGAATATGCTGAATACTTCTGCAGTATTCAGGGCTCCATCCCATGGCAGTATGGAAAATAAGTTGCACATCATTGTTAAATGATGACAAAAAGTAATATGCTCTATTCTTCTGCAGTATTCAGGACTTCAAACCATAGCAGTATGGAGAATCATGTTTTTCAGTGAAATTGTAAATATTCACATTATGTAAAGCATCAGCACGAAAAAATGTTGCCAAATATATGATTAATAAAATAATATAACAAATTTACTTACTGGTACTACTTCATGTGTGCTCCTATGAGAGAGTGGTTTGTAATTGTCTCTTATGAACTGCATACTTTCAAAAGCATACCATGAAGTGTGGTACACATTGCTTGTAGCACTTCCAGTTCCTTTGCTGCTCTTCCTTTTCGCTAACTCGCGACTATATTGGCTTTTTAAATTATGCCACTTGTCCTCACATTCCTTCCTTGACACGTTAAATGCCTTGGCAATTTCCTCCCACTCGTCGTACCTTTTGTGAGTGTTCTTATAGTCTCGTATTTTCACATCCCATATACAGGGATGCCTGCGCACTGCCTCTATAAAATGCAGTGTATTTTGTTTGGACCAAGAAGTCATGGCAAATTTTAAAACACGTGGGCACAACACACGACAAAATACACAAATAACTACACAACAAACGACAGTCGGCAGCTCCAAAACTCAAAACAGCCGCCAAAGAACCTGGTACTACGCATGCGCTAAACTTCAAAATAAGCGGCAGGCGACAAGACGACAGGAAATGATAGTACTGCGCATGCGCGAGTTCTTAAAATGTCGCTCATACATGTCGCGTATATGGCCAAAAAGCGATATACAAAATGTATACGCGACATGTATGAGCTCGAGGGTCCGCATACAAGTTCCGTGAATTTTTGTATGAGGTGATGTATCGCGACATGTCAAATTGACATGTCGCTCATACATGTCGCGATACATGTATCCCAGTGTAAACGTACCTTATGAGCGACATTTTAAGAACTCGCGCATGCGCAGTACTATCATTTCCTGTCGTCTTGTCGCCTGCCGCTTATTTTGAAGTTTAGCGCATGCGTAGTACCAGGTTCTTTGGCGGCTGTTTTGAGTTTTGGAGCTGCCGACTGTCGTTTGTTGTGTAGTTATTTGTGTATTTTGTCGTGTGTTGTGCCCACGTGTTTTAAAATTTGCCATGACTTCTTGGTCCAAACAAAATACACTGCATTTTATAGAGGCAGTGCGCAGGCATCCCTGTATATGGGATGTGAAAATACGAGACTATAAGAACACTCACAAAAGGTACGACGAGTGGGAGGAAATTGCCAAGGCATTTAACGTGTCAAGGAAGGAATGTGAGGACAAGTGGCATAATTTAAAAAGCCAATATAGTCGCGAGTTAGCGAAAAGGAAGAGCAGCAAAGGAACTGGAAGTGCTACAAGCAATGTGTACCACACTTCATGGTATGCTTTTGAAAGTATGCAGTTCATAAGAGACAATTACAAACCACTCTCTCATAGGAGCACACATGAAGTAGTACCAGTAAGTAAATTTGTTATATTATTTTATTAATCATATATTTGGCAACATTTTTTCGTGCTGATGCTTTACATAATGTGAATATTTACAATTTCACTGAAAAACATGATTCTCCATACTGCTATGGTTTGAAGTCCTGAATACTGCAGAAGAATAGAGCATATTACTTTTTGTCATCATTTAACAATGATGTGCAACTTATTTTCCATACTGCCATGGGATGGAGCCCTGAATACTGCAGAAGTATTCAGCATATTCTCTTCTGTTGTCATTCAGCAATGAAGTTCTTCGGCCAGTTCTGGGCAGTGGCTCCAGCACAGTAGGGGTTTCCCTCCAGGACCCAGGTATTACGTTGCCATCATCTCCCTCTCTGTCGTATGTTCCTGCTGGACAATAACTTTGAGATTTTCTGTTTTGAAGAAAATTATGTAAATAAACACCGGCTAGTGCCACCACTGTAGCTTTCCCCGGACTGAGAAGCATTTGCTTCCTCAGCACTCTGTAAACAGCACTTATAATCCCAAATACATTTTCTATTACTCTTCTTGCCCTGCATGCTCTATAGTTAAAAATACGTTGCCAACTATTTTTTTCATGCAGACCTGGAAATGGTTTCACAATATTTTCCTCCAGGCCAAAGGCTTCGTCAGCGACGAAAACATATGGAACAGGCTTGCTCCTACCAGGAAGAGGAGTTGATGGTGGTATATTTAGAGTTTTTGTTTCTAACATTTTGTAAAATGTGGTGTCTTTAAGAACACCACCATCTGAAATCCTCCCCTGCGTGCCAACATCAGCGTAAATTATTCTATAATTAGCATCAGCAATTGCTAGCAAAACAATGCTGAAGCGCTCTTTATAATTAAAATAAACTGTTCCACTGTTGGGTGGTGCCACAATGTCAATGTGCCTCCCATCTATAGCTCCCAAACACCTGGGGAAATTCCATTTTTCTTCATATTCTTTGGCAATTTTCAGCCATTCCTCTGCAGTAGCAGGAAGCTGGAAAGAAAATTGTTACTCTTTTAATTTAATTTACGCATGGACACTCAAAGAAATTCTAAATACATTAAGATACTTTGATTATAATGTATGTATAACATATAGCTCACTTTGCCTTAGAAATGTGTTATGTATTTTAAAGGTCATGGAAGCCCCAGCCACAGAAGGAGATGGTGAAGGAGAAGGAGAAGGAGAAGGAAGCATTAGTTTCCCTTTCGATGTCACAGAAATGGAGGAGGTGACATTTGCCACGCCCCCAGAAGACATTGTGGAAGGGGAAACCACTCCACTCATCTCTGTGCCTCCACATGAAAGTGGATGTGCAACCGTGCCACCCTCTACCACTCCAAGTCCGAGTGGAAGTGGTAGATCAAGTGCACTGAAGAGAGCCAGGAGAGACCTGGATGAAGACCGAGAAGGTCTTTTACAGACCTTAAGAAAAGTTGGCGACAATTTAGCAGGCAGGAAAAGGGACCAGTTTACCCACTTGGGTGACTTGGTCGCCAATAAGCTCAGATTTCTGTATGAAAATGGCCATACTAGAATTATGGCAAGACTTGAGAAAGGAATCTACAGATGTTTGCAGGAGGCAAACGATGAACTAATAGATGCAAATGCAACATAATTTATGTATTCTTTAAAAACATGTATAAATGTTGCAATATGCATGTAATGTGCTGTCAAGTACTATTTAATAAAACTAAATACAAATTAATGTTGTTGGATATCTTTACTGTGAAGAAAGTGTCCTCAGAAATTGTGATATTGTATTACTGAGTGAAGCATGTCAGTCGATCCAAAGAACTAAAAGCTAACCCATTTCAGCAAAATTTGAGAAATTTATGCTGAAAAAGGTATGTGCCGTTAAAATTTTAGTTCCTATTCCAGCATCCTCACGTGGTTATGTTGGCAACATCAACGGCGCGGTAGAAAATTTGTGCTGCTGTTCCTGGTTCACAGTTACTTGTATGTACCCTCGTCCGCTCGTTAAAAGTAATTGCCCTCGTAAAACGAAGATTTCATGACAAAACATTTGCATTGTCGCGCGATTACTAATGCCAACGACTCACACACGATTGTCGGCATTTAGCATCCGTTGTCAACATTATCACGCGAGGCCGCCGGAATAATAGCAAAAAACTGATATACGCGCCAGATGCATGAAAAAATTATATAATGTATTACATACTCTGATATATATATATAAAACTTTTACCTTCACTTCTTGGGATAAAACTTGCACAATGGCCTCGCAAACACGAAGAATAATGTTGCATATGGCACTTTTTGATATTCTATGCAGATACATTAACGTCGAAAAGGAATCCCCAGTGGCCAAAAAACGGAGTGTTACTGCCAACTGATCCTCTGGTGGAATCGCTTCCCGAAAGTTTGTGTTGGTTTTGGACACAAGAGGAGCAACAAGAGATAGCAAACCGCGGAAATCCTCCATACTCATCGTAACATAATTTCTAAAATATGCGCCATCCTCTAGCGTTAATTCCTGAACGAGCATTGCGTAAGCTCCGTGAGTAGCGCGTTTGCGAAGAAACTCTCTCTGCCACCATCTACGCTTCCTCCGCCTTTTCTTCCTATCATCTTCCAAAAGAGCAAGTGTACCAGCACATAAAAACGTGAAATCTTCCAAATCGTCGTCGGAAGCCATCGCACAGTGATACAAATCAGTGTAAACGCACGCTCATACATGTATGAAGTTGATACTTGTCAACTCATACAAGTCGCGATACATGTCGCAAAGTCGCATATACATGTATCTCATACATGTGCCGATACAAATCGCAGTGTAAACGCACCTATACATGTCGCGTATATGGCCAAAAAGCGATATACAAAATGTATACGCGACATGTATGAGCTCGAGGGTCCGCATACAAGTTCCGTGAATTTTTGTATGAGGTGATGTATCGCGACATGTCAAATTGACATGTCGCTCATACATGTCGCGATACATGTATCCCAGTGTAAACGTACCTTAACAACTAATAATCGCTTACGCGCCCAAAAATCATGAGTTACAAGTACGTCAAAGATCATATTGACAAAAGAAAGAATACACATAAGAATAATATCATTGAAACATAAACATATCTATGTATCAAAGTACCTCTACATTAATGAAATCAAATATGAATGTTGTCTCATAAATGCTTTAACTACTTTACAGAAACACACTAGAATATTGCTGGTATCGAGAGGTTCGGGTGAGGTACCGTAATGGTTACGTAATTCAAGTACCATTACAAGCCGCAAACAGAACTTAACACAAAAGAAATGCAGTTGTTTTCAAGAAATATTTTTGTATGTGGAATTTATTAAGAAATCTTTGAATTTATGTATAATTGGTTTTCTTTAATGTCTTTTTCATTGGTCCAGTTTTTACAATATTCTTTATGAACGGTGTAAATAGTGGCGGAGGTCGTGCACTTGTTCCGCTGAGATATGGAAAGATTTGCAGACTTTGTACAGTTGGCGTCCCGCGAGCAGCTAGAAGTGGCAGAGTTCGTGCGTGCCGCTCAGGAGGAGCTTTGGAGAGAGTTGCCGAATTCGAATGTTTTGTTTTCCACTGTGAGGTAAAAGTGTCCGAGTCCGGGCGAGCCGGTAATGATGCATTGAACTGAAATGCAAATGACATAAAATGATGTCACATCGTATCCTCGAGAATAGTTGAACCTGTAATGTATTGAACATGTTGTGACAACTGAAAATTTGCCCCAGAGCTTTCTTCTTTTCACGGACAGTCGTCTTAACATTTAGGCTATCTGAGCGCTCTTCAAGACCTGGCTGCAGCTTTCATTCTCACTCAAGTATTCATCTATGATTTCGGAAATCTACAAGTTCTTGCTTTTTTTTCTTTCATTTGAACTGATTCAGCAAGGACAGATTCTGAGAGGAAAAGTCGCACAAATACGAAACCTGAAACAAAGAAGGGTTTTTCTACTAGCGTAAAAAGGGGCAGTAGATTGGAGGAAGCCCCCAGTTTCAAAAGAAGGGTTATAGCGTAATGGCTAAGACGACTGCTCACAAAAAAGCAGGCTATCCGTGTTCAAGTCCTGGTATGGCATAAATTTGCAACTGTCATGACACTTTGAGTTCTTTATTACTGCATGTTACATATGTGGGGAACAGTCTTAGCGTCACTGTGATACCAAGTCCGTAGCAGCGAGTCATAGCTAATGGCGTATCCAGTAAGGGGCACGGCACTGCAGCTGCACTACCACCACCACGGCCCTCCTTCCCCTTCAGATTTGCTCAATTATGTTCGTGTCTGGGGAGTTTGGTGGCCAGCGGAAGTGTTTAAATTCAGAAAAGAGTTCCTGGAGCCATTCTGTAGCAATTCTGGACGTGTGGGGTGTCGCATTGTCCTGCTGTAATTGCCCAAGTCCGTCGGAATACACAATGGACATAAATGGATGCAGGTGATCAGACAGGATGCTAATGTACGTGTCGCCTGTCAGAGTCCAGCTAGACGTATCAGGGGTCCCGTATCACTCAAACTGCACACGTCCCACACTATTACGGAGCCTCCACCAGCTTGAACAGACCCTTGCTGACATGCAGGGTCTATAGATTCATGAGGTTGTCGCCACACCCGTACAAGTCCATCCGCTCGATACAATTTGAAATGAGACTCGTCCGACCAGGCAACATGTTTCCCATCATCAACAGTCCAATGTCGGTGTTGACGGACCCACGTGAGGCGTAAAGCTTTGTGCCGCGCAGTCATCAAGGCTACACGAGTGGGCCTTCGGCCCCGAAAGTCCATATCGATGATGATTTGTTGAATGGTTCGCACGCTGACATTTGTTGATGGCCCAGCATTGAAACTGCAGCAATTTGCGGAAGGATTGCACTTCTGTCACGTTGAACGATTCAATTCAGTCGTTCTTGGTCCCTTTCTTGCAGGATCTTTTTCCGGCCATAGCGATGTCGGAGATTTGATGTTTTACCAGATTCCTGATATTCACGGTACACTCTTGAAAGGATGGTACGGGAAAATCCCCAATTCATCGCTACCTCGGAGATGCTGTGTCCCGTCGCTCGTGCATCGAATATAACACCACGATCAAACTCACTTAAATCTTGATAGCCTACCATTGTAGCAGCAGTAAACTGCGCCAGACATTCGTTGTCTTATACAGGCGTTGGCGACCGCAGTGCCGTATTCTACTTGTTTACAAATCTCTGTATTTGAATACGCATGCCTATACCAGGTTCTCTGGCGCTTCAGTGTAACATGAATTCCCCCCTCCTGCCCTAATTCTGGTAAGAGGTACACTCTCGCCAGGGATTTTTTCGCCTCGTGCGGAAGTTTCAAGCGCCACGCAACCTGTTGCCGCCATGCATTTTCAGACGTAGTCAACCTTTTTGAAAATGTCATTCTTCCATGACATCTTATTTTCACATATCGCACTTTCTCATACGTCTCCTTAATGTGAATACATCTTTAAGACCAGAGCCAGGTAAGAGGCACCAGTCAGAAGTGACACGTTTACAGAGTAATACATTTTGTTTTGCAACTCCAAAATTAATTATGTCACCAAAATAAAGTTATGTCACTCGCAGATTATATAACTGAAACCTGTTCATTTTTCTCGTTCCCTGAGAAGAGGGGAACATGCGGAACGAGACCTGTAGCAGCCAGCACGGCTGAGTAGTACTTTGTTGATAGCGTCGTCTAGCTTCTGCTGTACGAAGTGGAAGGTCGTAGGACAGCAAATCACTTACGAGATAAATGCTCCATTGTTAAAAAGAAAGAAAAAAAAGGAGTATGCAGTTTCTGCAGTACATAAAGGCAAAAGGCTATGATCGAATATCGACAAGGTGTGCTTTCCGACATGTCACGATCATTATTTGTGGTCCAAACAACAAATTTTTAAAGTACTTTCATTTATTATAGCGAAAAGTTAACAGTTACGTGCTAAATAAAGTTGCTGGAACGCAAACAGTACGAAATACGACAAAACTGGATAAACAGTTAAAGGCAATTCATTTTAGTTGCTTCAGCTCCAAAATAAGGTCTGAGACAACTTTTCCGTAAAACCTTAAATACGAGTATTAATATCTATTAATTATGGCTTCGACACCGTGAGAAAGAAGGGAATAAGGAAAAACTAAAAAGAAGCTATAGACAAAGCAAAAAAAATTATTTAGAGGACCGTGACAAGAAGAAGAGCATTGTAAATGGTACTAATGGCAGATCCAAATGAGGAGTAGTGCAGGAAAGATATGAGCCGTCTTTCTACGTGTAAATACCCCTTAAATCACAACGTCTGGATTCAAAAGACTATGGAATGTGACAGACAGTGCCTAATTTACGTATTCTTTCTCTGGTTATTACAAAGTGTTATTGACAACAATACTCCTGCGGGTATTTAAGGAATTGTTAGGCCCTCATATGCCAACATTTGTCTTCCTTTCCTTTATTATAAAGTTTTTCGGTTCTGTGTAGGGACTTCAAAGCCAACGTAGGTACATTTCGGGTGTTTTACTGGCGCATGGTAGAAACAGTCACCAACATTACCAGTAGTTTGTTGTTGTTGTGGTCTTCAGTCCTGAGACTGGTTTGATGCAGCTCTCCATGCCACTCTATCCTGTGCAAGCTTCTTCATCTCCCAGTACCTACTGCAGCCTACATCCTTCTGAATCTGCTTAGTGTATTCATCTCTTGGCCTCCCTCTACGATTTTTACCCTCCACGCTGCCCTCCAATACTAAATTGGTGATCCCTCGATGTCTCAGAACATGTCCTACCAACCGATCCCTTCTTCTCGTCAAGTTGTGCCACAAACTCCTCTTCTCCCCAATTCTATTCAATACCTCCTCATTAGTTATGTGATCTACCCATATAATCTTCAGCATTCTTCTGTAGCACCACATTTGGAAAGCTTCTATTCTCTTCTTGTCTAAACTACTTATCGTCCACGTTTCACTTCCATACATGGCTACACTCCATACAAATACCTTCAGAAACGACCTCCTGACATTTAAATCTATACTCGATTTCAACAAATTTTTCTTCTTCAGAAACGCTTTTCTTGCCATTGCCAGTCTACATTTTATATTCTCTCTACTTCGACCATCATCAGTTATTTTGCACCCCAAATAGCAAAACTCCTTTACTACTTTAAGTGTCTCAAATGGTTCAAATGGCTCTGAGCACTATGGGACTCAACTGCTGTGGTCATAAGTCCCCTAGAACTTAGAACTACTTAAACCTAACTAACCTAAGGACACCACACAACACCCAGCCATCACGAGGCAGAGAAAATCCCTGACCCCGCCGGGAATCGAACCCGGGAACCCGGGCGTGGGAAGCGAGAACGCTACCGCACGACCACGAGATGCGGGCTAAGTGTCTCATTTCCTAATCTAATTCCCTCAGCATCACCAACTTAATTCGACTACATTCCATTACCTTCGTTTTGCTTTTGTTGATATTCATCCTATACCCTCCTTTCAAGACAGTGTCCATTCCGTTCAACTGCTCTACCAGGTCCTTTGCTGTCTCTGACAGAATTACAATGTCATCGGTGAACCTCAAAGTTTTATTTCTTCTCCATGGATTTTAATTCCTACTCCAAATTTTTCGTTTGTTTCCTTTACTGCTTGCTCAATATACAGATTGAATAACATCGGGGATAGGCTACAACCCTGTCTCACTCCCTTCCCAACCACTGCTTCCCTTTCATACCCCTCGACTCTTATAACTGCCATCTGGTTTCTGTACAAATTGTAAATAGCCTATATTTTACCCCTGCCACCTTCAGAATTTGAAAGAGAGTATTCCAGTCAACATTGTCAAAAGCTTTTTCTAAGTCTACAAATGCTAGAAACATAGGTTTGCCTTTCCTTAATCTTTCTTCTAAGATAAGTCGTAGGGTCAGTATTGCCTCACGTGTTCCAACATTTCTACGGAGTCCAAACTGATCTTCCCCGAGGTCGGCTTCTATCAGTTTTTCCATTCGTCTGTAAAGAATTCGTGTTAGTAATTTGCAGCTGTGACTTCTTAAACTGATAGTTCAGTAATTCTCACACCTGTCAACACCTGCTTTCTTTTGATAGGAATTATTATATTCTTCTTGAAATCTGAGGGTATTTCGCCTGTCTCATATATCTTGCTTACCAGATGGTAGAGTTTTGTCAGGACTGGCTCTCCCAAGGCCGTCAGTAGTTCTAATGGAATGTTGTCTACTCCCGGAGCCTTGTTTCGACTCAGGTCTTTCTACTCCCTCCATCTTTCTGCTTTCCCTTCTTTGCTTAGAACTGGGTTTCCATCTGGGCTCTTGATATTCATGCAAGTGGTTCTGCTTTCTCCAAAGGTCTATTTAATTTTCCTGTAGGCAGTATCTATCTTACCCCTAGTGAGATAAGCCTCTACATCCTTACATTTGTCCTCTAGCCATCCCTGCTTAGCCATTTTGCACTTCCTGTCGATCTCATTTTTGAGACGTTTGTATTCCTTTTTGCCTGCTTCATTTACTGCATTTTTATATTTTCTTCTTTCATCAATTAAATTCAGTATTTCTTCTGTTACCCAAGGATTACTACTAGCCCTCGTCTTTTTACCTATTTGATCCTCTGCTGCCTTCACTATTTCATCCCTCAAAGCTACCCATTCTTCTTCTACCGTATTTCCTTCCCCCATTCCTGTCAATCGTTCCCTTATGCTCTCCCTGAAACTCTGTACTACCTCTGATTCTTTCAGTTTATCCAGGTACCATCTCCTTAAATTCCCACCTTCTTGCAGTTTCTTCAGTTTTAATCTACGTAATGTATGCTATTTTGAAAGACACAACCAAGTGACCCAACTCCGGTGCTTCCTTTGTTATCTGTTTCACAATACCGTAGCTAATTTCCTGTAAGCCACTAGATATTAGTATGAAAGATTTGTGTTTCAGCTTATTCTCACTCTTCTTCATTTACACAAAACTTCAATTGTCTTATTTAATTCGCCCTTTTGCAATCACATTAAAATTTAACACCTGCCGCACTGGGAGGTCTCACTTCCCCCCACCCCCGCCTGGTACCGGCCCTAGTTCTCGCTCATAACACCGTAACACAATAAAGCAACAACTCTGGAAACAAACATGACAGCAGACAACAGCGTAGCACTAACAACTTTTAGGCAAGTAGTTTCATTGTCCGTCGGTTTATGGACCGCGGGAGGAAGCTGCTCTATCGGTAGACGCTGGCGTGTGGATACGGCTGAGCACTGGCGAGTTAGGAGACGAGCGGCTAGGCGCGTGGCTGCGACAGAAATAGGGGGCCGGATCTGGGGAAGGCGGCGCGCCCGCCATTGTTCGCAGCCGAGGAAGCCGCAGAGGGCACGCCCGCCCGCTCCGTGGCGCGTCACGCCGAGGCGCATCCAGCGAGCCCTCCCAAGTCCAGACGCGCCTCAGCAGGGCTGCGCAGGCACACCGCAGGCGCAAAAGCTGACCGAAAATATTGAAAAATCAAGGAAAGAAGGCTGTTTAAGAATTAACCCTAGGACGCCCGAGCCTTTTTTTCTAACTTGGATGCCTAAGGGGGGGGGGGGGGGGGGGGGGGTCGGCGAGCCCACAGGTATTAAATAAGTTTACTGACGAAAATTTACAACTTTCAAAATGGTTTATGTATTTCAACTAAGGTATCGGTTTATAAATGTTGTTAATTGTTATAAATATTGGATTGAGTGAATAAAAAATTGACATATTACGATACAAAATACAGATGTGTTCATATACAATAAACTACTCCGAGTTCTCAACTTCAAGGCAAGAGACACACTTCACAATTTTTTCTGAATGTATGTTACACACATGTTTATGCAACTGTCCACAATACTGCTTTGGTTTACTTAGATTGTTGTACATCTGCTTCTTTGTTTTAGCTTCCCTTACACAAATATGGCACCGACCTTTTCCTGCAGGAGGCTGATGTGCTTCTGTTGTCACTTCTTTGATTTTCTTTTGTAGAATATTCTCCATTGATTGAACAATTTGGTTAGATAACCCTCTTGCATTGGCACTTCTTTCTTCTACCTGCAATTTTACTAGTTCCGTCCCAGCTTGCAGAAGATAAAGTTTCCATTTGTTGTGTTTCTTTTCATTCCATCTTGGATATTGCTGGATGAATATGGTGGTTGCACTGATAGCACAAATGTCGATGAGAGAGTAAAATACGGATAGAGGCCATCCCTTTGTTCCCCTCTTTCAGGTGTACATAAGCGCCATTTGATCAATGGTATCAATTCCACCTTTAGTGGAATTATAATATGCATTTATCTCGGTTTTATTCTTCTCTCCTCCAACAGTGCCTTTATCTTGGTGCATTGTTGACAACATCAGTAACTTTTTACTTGGTTTCGTTTTTGCTATGTAGGACATCAAAGTTACTGGAGGCCTACCTGTTGATGGGTCTGTGAACAAGAACATTGATGAATATAGCTCTCGATTTGACGTGTTCTTCATTATGTCTGGAATATGCTTCCTGTTTGACTGGAGAGTTCCTACTGTAGTAACTTTGTAGTCTTGGTATAACTCTTCCGCCAAATCCACCGATGTGTAGTATCGGTCTGTAGTAATATTTCGACCAGTATTTTTCACAGATGCTACCAGACGTTTGACGGCAGCTGCTGAACCCCGTTCTTCATTCGACAAATTCTGAACATTACCTGCATATGGTTCCACATTCAAGACGCATCTGTCAACTGCATCGGACATCATCCGTATAAGGATGCCATACTTTCCCGTTTTATCCGTCACAAATACTCTGAAGGGGCAGCGCCCTCTAAACAAGCTGAGCATCTCATTAATGGTGAGGTGGACCCCTGGTTTATACAGTAGTGGAAACCTATCATTCACTTTGTTGAAAACATCACGGATTGCTGTGAACTTGTCTGCTTCCCTTCTTAGCTGGCGGGTACTTCTGTCATCAAACCTTATGATTGCAATAAGTTCCTTGAAACGTTCTCTTGCCATAATACCCTTGTAAACTGGCCGACCCATTAGGTCTGACCAAAGATCGTGTACACTGACAGAATTGTCCTTATTTGCCCCCGTAAGCATCAGGATTCCTATAAAGGCATACAATTCTTTCTCATTAGTCAAAGTAACATTTCGCCTAACTGCCTCTTCATTTGAATGTTTTAATATAACATCCATGATGTCAGGCGTAAGAAGTAACTTCAAGGCTTCTCCAGGTGAATGGCAAACACCAGCTGGAGTTACTCCTGCCTGCTCTCTTACTATATTAGCAACAGACCTCCGAAGAATTCTAGGCTGTGTGGTTACGTACCTTCTTCCAGACTTGGCCACAATAACATCCTGATGGTCACTGCCTGAAGCTGCGCTATCTTCATCTTCTCTAACATCCACATCACTTTTCCGATCTGAATCATACTCCATAACACCATCCTCATATTCACTTTCACTCCCCGAGTCAGAATCTTCATCTAAAATTTCATTCATAACTGTTTCTAAAGACGAGTCACGTTTTCTTTTAGTCATTTCTAAGTCTGGGTGTGAACAGTAGGGAACTGCACTAACTCACTGCAAGTTTACAAGATAAATAACAGCTGACTGACATCAACAATCACTTCCTCTGAAATTAAACCGATTGTTGTGAATATCAAGAATACCAACCAACAAGAAACTAACTTACATTGTTGTAGAGATGAGAAATACGAAATCCTACTAAGGGAAATTATCTATAGCATGGAAGCCTAAGGGGGGGGGGGGGGGTTTGTTGGACTCATAATAAGTTTATTTATTTTTTCTTTCAAAGCAGGAATTTTCTATAAAATATATTGACACTAGCGTTTCATAAAATAGCCAACAAACAACAACTCAAAGGGAATATGTAGTATGAATGTTACTTGGGCGAAAGCAGGGGGCACAAAAAAATTGTGGGTTCAACGAACCCCCCCCCCCCCCCCCCCTCTTAGGCGTCCTAGGGTTAAGTGGTACAGGCACGTGAGTTTTTGAGTTTTCCTACCCCTAGTGCTCCCATATTCCCTCTGCCGGCGTTTGTTGTAGACGCACGCAGTTGGCACAGAGCCATTTCTACAGTGTCGTTTCGTACACATAAAGTCATAAAGAAACGACTACTATCAAACAGCCGTCAACCAACAACATGATTAACCTGACAACAGTGCCCTCGGCTCACACAGCTTGCTCGTTTCCAGCAATGGAGTTCTTCCTGTTACTTCCCCCTACGGTACTGTAGGACCTCAAAGGTCGGCGAGCAGGTGCTGGAATAAATATATCCTACTAGATAAGCACAAGACGTCGTTTAACGTTGTTATCAAAGATCTTGTAAAGTTATTGACCGGTTTACTTCAAGTTTTAACACGATGCTCTAATAAACACTCGGAAAAGCTTGTAAGGATGTTGCAGAACAGGTTGTGCTGGGAAATAATTTTAAAGAAAAAGTACGATAGTTGCGCCATTCCCGACTGATTTAGCACTGAAGTTAGCCAATCAGGCAATCACGCCTGTAAATCCAATCGGTCCACCAGATACAAATAGTGTCTATTGTTCTTGTAGCGTACATGACACTGTACGAGACTGTTCAGCTTATGGGACAGGTCCAATCTTTACTACCGCCCCATGTCCAGTTTTCGCGTCGCTCTGTCTTTCAGTGCTAGGAAACCAAACGAAGCACACGTTTGACGACACCATCTCTGGCGGGCCGCTTGAATTTGCGCGCGCAATGGCCTGATTGGCTAACTTGAATAATTATTAACATGGAAACGGCGCAACGTATCGATTTCATTTCTTGCCATTATTTCTCAACACAACCTACCCTGCAACACCATTACAAGCTTTTCAGTGTTCCTGACCACCCTGTATTTTGTGTCTCATCATATGTAACTTTAAACGTGAACTATACACACAGCAATGTGCTGTTTCTTCTCGTCCTCGCAGTCGGCTGTAACAGAAAATAGAAAAGTTGTATTTACGGCTTATCGTCTTATGATTAATATACAATACGAAATTTTATAATCCTACCCATTCGCAGATTATAACTGTACTAAATACTGTCATTGAAGCTACTATCCCCACAGATCCAGCAAATGGAGAGGTCTTTCTCATACCCCATGCACTAATGACCCCAACCGGTTAACCTACTCATTTTAAGCGTCTTCAATTCCAAACCAAGGTTTTGTTTGCAATAACAATAAACGAAGCTGGAAGTCATAGAGAAGGGGGAAAAGCAGATGGAGAAAGGGTGGGGGGGGGGGCGGGGAAGAGGAGGACATGGACAGAGAGAGAGAGAGGGGAGGAGGAAATGGATAGAGAGAAAGATGAGAAGGAGATTAAGCCGTATATCCAATTCCAACACGTATTTAGCGATTGTGGAACATTGCCAGGTTCGCTAATATGGCATACAAGCAATGACAGTCGCGAATAAAGACAGTACTGCAGGAAATACAGAATTTCTTTCTTTAGTTCTAGTGAATAAACGCATACAAATGTCGATTTCAGTCCACGATAACTACCTTCAGATCTGATTAAAACATAACATAACTCTCATTATGTTATCCCAATATGATTATGCCAAAGCGGCATCATCATAAAGCATAAACTAAGTTAGCTTTGTGTCGGCAAACATGTGTAGCAACACAGTGGCAGAACAGCACACAGTGTCGAGAGAATCATAATTCTAATGGCGTTGTTGTTCACAACAAACGCATCTAGGGCTTCTCATTTTTGACAATTGAGTGCTATTGATAGTGTGAGCAGCAAATAAAACCTACACTGAAGTGACAAAAGTCATGGGATACATCCTCATATCTTGTCGGACCTCCTTTTGCCTTGCATAGCGTAGCACCTACACGTGGCATGGACTCGGCAAGTCGCTGGACGTTCCCTGCTGAAGTATGCAGCCATGCTGCCTCAGTGGCCGTTCATAATGGCGAAAGTGTTGCTGGTGCATGATTTTGTGCACGAACTGACCTCTCGATTATGGCAAATGTTCAATGGGAATCATGTCGGACGATCTGGGCATCCAAATCATTCACTTGAATTGTCCAGAATGTTCTTCAAACCAACCGTGAACAATTGTGGCCGGGTGACATGGCGCATTGTCATCCTTAAAAATTCCAACGTTGTTTGGGTTCAAATGGCTCTGAGCACCATGGAACTTAAGGTCTGAGGTCATCAGTCCCCTAGAACTTAGAACTACTTAAACCTAACTAACCTAAGGACATCACACACGTCCATGCCCGAGGCACGATTCGAACCTGCGACCCTAGCGGTCGAGCGGTTCCAGACTGTAGCGTCTAGAACCGCTCGGCCACCCCGTCCGGCCGTTGTTTGGGAACATGAAGCCCACATGAATGGCTGCAGATGGTCGCCAAGTAATCCAACATAACAGAGTATCAAATTCTTTTCACGTAAACACAGCCCACACCATTATGGAGTCACCACCAGATCGCACAGTGCTGTGATGACAACATGGTTCCGTGGCTTCGGGGGTCTACGTCACATTCAGACCCCACCACCAGCTCTTACCAACCGAAATAGGGGCTCATCTCACCAGACAATGGTTTTCCAGTCGTGTAGGGTCCAACTGATACGGTCACGAGCCCAGGAGAGGTGCTGCAAGCAACGTCGTGCTGTTAGCAAAGGCACTCATGTCGGTCTTTGGCCGCTATAGCGCATTAACGCTAAATTTCGTTGCACTGTCCTAACAGATACATTCGTCATACATCCCACATTGATTTCTGCGGATACTTCACGCAGTGCTGCTTGTCTCTTAGGACTGCTAACTCTACTCAAACGCCATTGGTCTTTGTCGTTGAGTTAGGGCCACTGTGTTGTCCGTGGTAAGAGCCAACATCTGAACTTTGGTATTCTCCACATGCTTTTGACACTGTGGATCTCAGAATATTGAATTTCCTAACGATTTCCGAAACAGAAAGTCCCAAACGCCTAGCTCCAACTATCATTCCGAATTCGAAGGCTGCTAATTCCCTTTATGCATCCGTAATCACAACGGAAACCTTTTCACCTGAGCACAAATGGCTGCTCTGCCAATGTGCTGCCCTTTTATACTTTGTATGTGTGATACTACCTCTATCTTGTAATCTTATCCTCCCACACTTCACTATTAAAATTCTCTATTTCTGCACAAGATCTGAAAGATTCGAGAGGCGCAAGATATATAAAAGCAAAACAATTTACTTATCTTCATTTTCTCTTCTTGTTGGCTGCAGTTCTCGCGCAGGGGTACATTCTTAAGACTGTAACTTTTTATAACGTTGTGAGTTCCAGAAGACTAAATAATTGATGAAGTACCATCTGTTGCTATCGTTTTCTTTTATTTTATCCCATTCTTCTATATCACAATGACTTCACAATCTCCATTTTCATAAAACCATCAATTATATTGTTGTAGACAAAATTAAAAAAAAAAAAAAAACAGATGCATTTCCATCAGAGGCATGCCCATTACTCCCAACATTCTGTGGTACTCACAATACTTCAAAGAGTTTTCAAACTGAAAGAGTTTACAAAATTTCTTGACAATCTTCAAGTTATATCATTATTTTATAAATGAGTCCAGAAATAAATTTAATAATTAGCATCAGATTGTGCAATTAATAACATGAATTTTAAGTATGCCAGACATTTTGTAGTTTCAAATATTCCCAAAGAGCAATTTTAGCTGTACATATCGATTGTAACAAATTAATTTCTTTTTATATATTTTAGCTTGAAATATAGTACATCATATGCAACTCGTATGAAATGCTTTTATTGAAACGGTTGAGATAATTTTAACCTTTACAAGATTTAAAATACCATTTGGTATCGCCTACTCCTATTTAAAAAAAAGTTATGTTAGAAATGTGTCACCAATTACAATCTGTATGTGTGCATATTACTGGCCCATAACTTTTGTCACCTCATTGTATTCGCTATTGTACATCATACTAAAATCAATGTGCAATAGGTCCCATAAAACAATAAGATTCAGATTTTGTTTATACAATTTATAATTTACTTAACACAGTAATACATTTAATTTATTTCTGATCATTATTTTTCATCACTTTAATATAGTTAAGTAACATTTTTTCATTAATGCTTCATCTTAGACAGCTCTGCTAGGGGTGCAGGATCACTGTGATACTAGACTGCAACTCAAAAGTCATCCTCACACTGGACTCGAACGTGGAGAGGAACAAATAGTGCCAGTTCAAGAACATTTTCCCCCATAAGTGACATTTCATTTGCCCCTCTGCCCCCTTCCCCTCTGCCCGACACTTTCCCCAGACATGGGTCATCTTTCTTATGGCTCTTGATAAAACCTTTAATATGAAGTCTAAATCCAGTTGTTGTGGGAACTGATTGTATTCTTCTGTAACAAAAATAAATTTGTAAATATTATTATAGTGCTAAATATTATGATATAATTCATTTCATTTTAAGGAAATTCCTAAGATCTTTGAAACCTTTTAGTGAAAATATTTTGTTATTCTACATAAAGGGTGAATGGCAGCTAATAGCAGAAACTGACACAGTAAAAGTATACGATAATGGAAGCATAACTATTCCAGTAAAGATGGACCCACAAATGGGCCACTTGTGAGGTAACTGCGAGTTTGCGGTTACAAGCCACCACTGACTTCAGTACAAAGTATTTTCCTGGTTAGTACAAACATATTTTAAATGTAGTCTTTTCAGTTGTCCCCATAAATTGGGGTAAGTGGTACATGTATAATGGGTTGCAGGCACATTTTGTTGCTGGAGTAAGATGGCATCGAATGCATCTGTATGGTCCAAGAAGGATAAGTCGCGCACAGCCCTTGCCTTGGCCTCTGAAGTCCCCTGACTGCAATCATGTGGATTTTTCTGTCTGGGGTTATCTCAAAAGTGAAGTCTACAGCACTCTCACTGATAGGGTTGAAAAAATGGAGCAGTTTGTACACTTTTGTCAAGGTTTACAAGACCCACAAGTATTTGAAAGAACTTGAACTCATTTCATAGATGGTGCAGTGTTGCATCCAAATGTGAAGCTGACATGTGGAACACCTACTATAATAATTATGTGTAATGTGCTGAAGTAGTATTGTATTTCTTTTTAGATAGATCTTGGGTGAATTTTGAGTCCAGTTACATGAGGACTTAATTGAAATATATTTGTACTAACTAGGATAATGTTTCATACTGAAGTCAGTGGCAGCTCAGGACCCCTCATTCCCAATTTTCTCACAAAAGGCTCATTTGCGGCCCCATGTTTGTGGGAACATTTTTGTTTTTAAGAATATTATCATATATTTTCAGCCATGCAAAGGTTTTGCTACTGGCTATTTTTCACACTTCATAAAAATTACACACTTTCTCAGCATGGTACCCCAAACTAGTCACCTGTGTCACTTGGGCCTTAAACTGGCTCTGTGATGCCACACCATGCAATTCCAAGTCTCAGAGCAAGCCTTACTGTGAACTACAAAATAAGTTGTGTCGGATCTTGACAATGTCCTATGAAACATGAACCAATGTGATGGAGATCACTTTCTACCTCACAGGCTACACCAAACAGATGTTGCATTGGAATACAAGCCTCTAAAGCTATTACATTACGTTAGTCGCATTCCATGGATCATGGACTCCATAACGTGGGGTTGCTGGGATGTAGGAAGAAGCCAAATACTTGCATTTTATTTCATTTAAATGGAATACAATGAAATACCTTCACAGTACTGTATTACAATGCTAATTATAATTATAAACTAATGTAAAACATTTTCTTCGGAGATTCTGTGATGAAACACTTCAGTGTACAAGGAGTTGCACAACAGAAAGTTCTTTAACTCCACCACATAAATTACAAGACATTTAATACGCTTTGGTAGATTGTTGAATAGATGCTTACCATATACCCCGCTCCTTCCTGTATTAGATTCATATTAGCCCCTTGAAGTCTTGTAGGACATAGTTTCTAGTCCTAGTTTTCTACTCATGCTTTTCACCATTTTTTGAGAAATGAGAAATATTGGTAATGACGAAGGATATTAATGAATATATTAGGTCTAATACAACGATGTATTAAAAATCTGAGAGATTGTAGCGGATGAAATTTTGAACATTTTGATATAACAAAACGATATCCAGAAATGTGAAATAAACTTTCTACAGCACTATGCACTTTCTGCACATTTGTTAAGCTAAATAAAACAGTAGAATACTACCAGTTGAAAAACATTTATTGACAGCACAGTACAATTAGACAATGTAAACTAAATCTGGGCTTCACTACTGTGGAGTAAATGTTCAATTTGACAGTCACCAACTTCATTACATAATGTGCAATGACAAACCATATTTTGTTTGATTCCCCCACATGGAGGAAGCACAGGTCAAGAGAGTGGGCATCCCCTACCAATTACTCTTTCCCTGAAGTTGTCTGTGAGGTAAGCCCTGTACCAATGATCAAAGTGCACTGGACCACCACAAACTGGTGTGAAGTTGCAAGGTAATGTCCTTCAGAAGTTCAGGGAAGGAATTTTCCAGAAAGTTCAAATACCAAGAACTATTCAAACGATCTGGTAAGATGTGTATTACAATAAGGTGATCTCCAAGAATTCTGGCCCAGATGTTGATTGCGGACCTCATCCAGTACCTTCTTATACAGGTAATGCGTGAATTTTCAATGGCCCCAGTGATGCCACCCTGTAGCCTGCATATTGTGGAATTATACTTGTCAAAACACCCAGTTGTTTGAAGAAGTCTGTGCAGGATGTTCTAGAATGAGCACCAGATACTAATTCTTTTAACACATTTCTGTATTCTGTATACTGCACCTGTATGTTGATTTTCACCAGAAAAAGGCACCATAACTCATTAATGAGGAGAAATATGCAGAGATGTATATGGTGGTTTTTGCATTAGACAATTCAAGCTATAAAAATATGTTGATTCAGGGCACCACTGCATTTTAGTTATAAGGTGTAGTCATCAAGTTTTAGTTATCACCCCAAAAAATCAGCCAAAAGCATCAAACTTATTGATGGAGTTAATGATTCTCTACATATTCACCTACAATGCAATACATCATTCTTATAAGGGGTGTTCAAGTTGTAACACCTCCATTTTTTTTTCTCAGGATTGGAAACACATAGATACATGTAGTTTCTTTTAAAATACACATGCAATCATTGTAAATATGTGGCAGAGATGACAGCACTACACAGTGCAAAGAACTCTAGTGGCAGCCAGGAATGAGGAATATTTTTGATATTTAAAACAGCAACATTTTCATTACACGAACAGCAAGTAACCATCCATTTTCTCCGTTTGCATGGTCTGATATGATCTGAAATTCATCACCAGTTGAGTGAGACACATGGTGATGGTATTTTGGATGTGTCTAAATTACGTCAATGAGCATGACTGTTCAAAGACAGCAGGATGTCATGTGACAACAAACCTAGACAATCTCGGCCTTGTAACAGCAGGTCTGATGACATGACTGAACGAATGGAGAAAGTTGTTTAGGGAGGATTTTTGAATGAAAGTGGAACACATACCTCCAAGGCTGGTATTTCATTGGGATCAGTGCACACAATCCTGCATGAAGACCTGAAAATGTGGGAAGTGTCCTCCAACTGGGCGCCACGAATGCTGATGGCTGACTGTGAGGCTGCACACATGGCATGTTGCCAGGCAGTGTTGACACATGGGACTTTCTTTTGATTGACTGTGACAATGGATGAGATATGGATACCGTTTTACAATCCTGAAATGAAGCACGGGTCAGCTCAATGGCAGAACACACACTCACCACCACCAAAAAAATTTCCGCTAAGCACTAGTGCTGAAAAAATAGTGGTGGCCATGTTCTGAGATTATGATGGTGTAATCCTTACCTATTGCACTCCAAAAATTACATCAAGAAGTGACACAGGTTTAGTAGTTTTTGTGTGACTGGTTTGCAAGGAAAAAATCGGAGGTGTTATTACTTGAATGCACCTTGTAACAATGTAGAGGTCTTCAGTGTGGCTGTTCAGGAAACATTTCACCTCAAAAATCACATCGCCATCATTCTGAAAATGCCTGCCACACAATAATTTCTTCGCAGGGAAGAGGAAGAATTCATTAGTTGCCATGGCAGGGGAATATGGGAAGTGAAGCTAAATTTTATAGCCCAAAGAAACAGCTGCAAGGGTGCCCATACAATACTTTGTTTGGTTGGGGGGGGGGGGAGGGGGGGGGGAGATGGACACAGAGCTGGAGGTATGGATTACTTTTAATATTGCACTTGTGCAAGAAGATTAAGCAGCTAAAGAAGTCATCTGGGTTGATCTGACAGCATCAGAATGGTGAGCTTTCTGAATTAGCATTAAAAGTTGCTGCGCCAAGTGGGTGGGAAACTTCATCATGTTCAAAATGTAGGCTAATGTTAGATGTTGACTGGTGTTAACTTTTTCCACTCTTGCTTGACTCCAACAGGCCAATCTTCAACCAAAAGAGTGTCCACTTCTCTTGTGATTCCCGTCTCTTCTTTAGAGGGTGGTCTGTTACTTCATCTGCATTATTCACACTTGCTTGACCACGCTGTAATTATCTGCACCATCTGTGCTGCTCAGTCATAAAACTTTAACTCCTCACAAATGTCAGTAAGTTTATTTTCTTATTCAAATATATTATCAATAATAATTGGTCTAAGAAGTAATTAAATATTTTAATGCTTTATTTCTGAAAATGTTACAAGTGCTTTTCTAACCATTGATGTCTGCACAAAGTTCTTTGGTATTTTCTCTGTGCTTCATTGAGAATCACTAATTCAATTAATGCAGATATTTCAAGCATTTTTATTTCCAGAATGAAAATCTATGCAGTTAGTGGACCAGAAGTAGCTCACAAGGGCTGTGGAGAGAGCTGCAGTCACAGATCATAGTTGTGAGCATGTCCTGTGTGAATGTTTCTGACCACTCTCCTTCCATGACAGAAATCATTTCCACATATGATGTATGGTTTCACATCTTGTCTGAAAACAGCCTTAGGCACCATGGCTTTATCTTCACTGTCACTGATAGCTTTGAGGCATACTAAACTGAAAGTGAAGTCAGCGGTGAAGGCAGAATGTGCAGTGTATCAATAATGTGCAGATCTACCACTGTCATCCAGCTATCATCCTCATTAACTGCTAACATTGAGGTTACTGCTTAATTCCTGGTGACTGCTTTTCAGTTTCATATAATGGGGTTGTCTAGGGCAAGGTTTAGCCCAGTAACGCCCATGATTGTGAAGACGCCAGATTAGCATAATGTTAAAAGACTTTAAGCAAAAGGCTGATCAGGGATCAGGCAACAAATTCAGTGTTGCTCTTGCCAACAACCAGTAAAGAGGTGACACATGTACTAAGCCAATTGAAAAATAATAAATCAGTGGTCTAGATGAAATTCCAATTTGTGTGCTTGTAGAATGCATAAATAATATAAATGCACTGCACTGTTAATACAAATGATTAATTACTCATTCCAATCTGGCTGCTTACCCAAGTACTTCAACCGAGCTAAAGTATTACCTGCTCTCAAAAGAAGTCAGGTGGAAAAAGTAGAAAACTACAGACCAAACACAGTACTATCTTCCATTTCTAAAATAACAGACACCATAATGAAAAATGGTTTAATGAACTATATGAATAAACATAACCATCTTTGCAATGAATAATTTGGTTTCAGGCCCAAAAGAGGTACAGATTTTGCTGCAGGACAATTTACAAAAATTGTTCTTGAAGCACTGAATAAAGGTGACATCTCTTGGATCTGTTAAAAGCTTTAGGCACTGTTGATCACATAATCTACACTTATCAATTAGAACATTATGACCACCTGCCAAATAGCTAATGTGTCCACTTATGGCAGGGATGATGGCAGTGACGCATCATGGCGTGAAAGCAATGAGGCCTTGGTACATTGCTGGAGGGAGCTGGTGCCACATACGCACACACAAGTCACCTAATTCCCATAAATTCTGAGGGGGGTGAACGAGCTTTGACGCCATGTTTAAACACATCCAAGATGTGTTCTATTGGGTTCAGATATGGCAAGTTGGGGGCCAACACATCAACTGGAACTCACCACTCTGTTCCTCAAAACATTACATCACACTACTGGGCTTGTGACATGGAGCATTATCTTGTTAAAAACTACCACTGCTGTTGTAAAGGGGTGTACATGGTGTGTAACCAGTGTACAGTACTCCTTCACTGTCAAAGTGCCTTCCACGAGCTCCACTGGACCTATGGATACCCATGTGAATGTTACCCAGAGGATAATACAGCCACTGCACTGCCTTGTCTCCATCCCACTGTGCAGGTGTTATGGAGTTGTTCCCCTGGAAGAAGACGGATTTGTGCATTCCCATTGGCATGATGATGATGGTACCAGGATTCATGGGACCATGCAACACTCTCCCATCCCACCAATGTTCAGTGCTAATGGTCACATACCCATTTGAGTTTCAGTTGCCAATGTCATGGTGTTAACATTGTCACATGGATGGGTCATTGCCTGCAGAGGCCCATTGTTAGGAGTGTTTGATGCATTGTGTGTTCAGACACATTCGTACTCTCCCCAGCATTAAAGTCTGATGTTAGTTCCACCACAGTTCGCTGCCTGTCCTGTTTTACCATTCTGTGGAGCCTATAATGTTCGACATTTGTAATGAGGGGCAGCCACTGTATCACCCCCCATCCCCTCTTCTATGGTATTAAAATGTATTGATTTTAATCTAAGATGTGGTTGGAATAGTTGGGAAAAGGTCCAGGATATTTAATACACTGTTGACATTGCGTGTTTTCTGTACACTCGTAAATGAGGCTTGCTTACATCCCGATGATAATGAAGGTGGCTATGCATGCACAAATATTAGTAAAAATGGGTACAGTTTTACTTGTAATGGTTTAATTAGATTATCTAAACTCATGGGTAGCTCAAAGATAATCAGACATAGCATGAAACTATTACCGTTATTGTCTGATAAATTAATTGTTGCAAAGAGAAAGGTGATATAACCACCTACATATCATAAGGTTTTGTACTGATAATAAATAATTTCATAGATAGCAAGCTGGCTTCATTTTAGGTGAAGTATTTCCTTGACAGAAATAAGTTTGATTGCAAACTCAAAGATATTGTGAAGCAAACGTAAGCCTTGTTGCCTACTGCAGTTAAATCTATTCATGCAATTCTGTAAGACTTCTGATAAAAAGAACTTTGAAAATATTAATGCCTGGAAATTATTATCAATATTCAAAGTATTTATAATGTTAACTTGAGGGTGAAGCCCAATATTTAATTAATATTATGTAATGGCTGCCGGTGTGACATTATGACAAAAGAAAGCCAGATGGACAATCTTCTACACAACTCACTTTAAATAATTATTTTTCACTGAGATATTTCCACAGAGGGGGGGGGGGGGGGCGTTTTGAATAAAAACAGGAGACATTCACTTTTTACCATATATCACGAAAGAAATAACATAGATCAAATACTTCATGTGTCAGAACAGCTAAGTGACATAATTCTTCAATAGCAGAGACAAAATTAGCATTTGATCTTTGAACCATCACTTTTAACCTTAATGATACTAGATGTCCATGGCTATAAAAAATGTCTTTATACTGTATAGTTACTCTCTGACACTGAAATACATGTTTTATTAACATTTTAACATAGACAACATCATATTAATGAGTTGTACGTTCTATAGTTTTCTGTTGTATTAGCCACGGTTTTATTAACAGAAATTCACTCTGTTTTGTGCTTTCTTTATACTTCATACTTACACATCTGGTATAGGTTTAGTTTAATTTTTAAAGGGCTTTCCAGCAGACATCACAATGCCCTTGAAATTTTAAAGCATGCTCGTTTGCAAGACCTGTTTGAAACTTTCCAAAAAACATTTATGTTACACGGTACTTTGCAGGTACGGTAAGTTGTTATTGTAATATTCATGATATGGTTGAAGGTCATTTAGAATTATTGAGAGAATATCCTATCAGCACATTCGTCATTTAAATACCGTGATGCTTCCCCATTCAGCATGGCCCAAGGAAAATCCTAGCTGGAAATCCAGGCAGAAGCCTTCAGACTAGCTGTGTCTGACTTTCAAAGTGTGACAGTTAACATTCAATCAGATAAGAAGGAAAAAAAAAATACCTCATCATATTACAAGTTTACATCAAATAAAATATCAGATCATTAATAAAGCGATAAATGTTCAAGTTATTGAGTGCCTCTTGGCTTATTTCTACATCAATCTGAAAATTTAATTATATTATTCATTCGGTCGTTTCTTAACAGTTCTGTACTCTTTAGCACAAGAAATAAGTCCTTCAAGTGTGAAATAATATTAGTTGATTGTACGTGGATGCACATTTAAAGTTTACATTCTCAAGTTCATGCATCACTTTACACAAGACTGTTTGGTGCACACTGACATAAGATATCAGTTCATGTGTACGAGCTACTATACAGGAAAATGTCCAGCACTCACTGGCACTTTCAATTATTATTACTGTCAACTATTATTCATAGTGCTAAAGTTCTGTTATTTGTTTCTTAAGACATTAGTATTTAGTATTTAAAGGTTATACATGTCAGTTATTTTGCAAGCATCTTGCATTAACACTTATAAACTGACAACATTGAAATATTAACATTGTCGTGTCAGTAACAGGCAGCATGAGTGTCCAGAATGCATTCATTGGTGAGTGGCTTTAATGATGCTCATCCATGTGGGGTGTCGACACCTGCTATGTGGTTGACGGCGGGTAGTGTTGATGACCTGGGTGCCATTGGTGCTGCCAGCAGTGGCTGAGCTGCCATCCACAGTACGCATCCGATGATGATGATTGTGCAGCCACTGGATTAATTGTAGGAACTCTGCACTGCTTCCTGGAGACCTTGGTGTTAACTCAACTGGGATCGTAAAAGTGATAATTTTCCAAAGTGGCATCTCAATTTATTCACAACTTAATGTCTGCTGGAAAGAACTCACAAAGTAGTACATTGTCACACATACGATGTCTAACACATATGTCTGTGAAGTTTTTTTTTGTGTTGTATGTGAAGTCTTTGTAGAAATACTGCCAGTTTATCCAGTTCAAGGAAGTTGCTTGCAGAATCACGTTAGTTCACTGCCCTTAATTTCACAGTTTCCACTGCCTTAGGTAAATTAAACACATTAACACCAAAAAGCAAGTATTTGCATAGTCCAATTTGCTGCAGAAATATTTATTTTAATTTAAAATGTTTGCATATTTATTAATAGTGCCCTTGATACCATTATTTAACAGTTTATGGAATGTTGCTGCACTTTCAGTGTAACAGTCCTCCCCACAAGTCCTGACACATTCTCTGTGCTGCAGTTCTAAATGCATCATACTCAACGGGTAATCTCATTATCATTGTCATGCTTTTGATTAACATTTCTGAGTTAGCACTGTTGGTTCATTATTTATTGAATGTACAGTTTATCTCGTGTCGCTTGAGTTAAGTTTTACACTATGTGTGCACATTCTTCATGTGTACAGTATTGTTTGATGAATTAATAATATAGACGCATACACAGCCCTTTTGCAGATACATATTTTGCTAACATCAGCTAATATTTGAACCTCTCCACTCCATGAGTTATGATCAATTGACCATCTGGATTTTTGTTAAACAAAATTCTGGCTTGACTTTTACAAATTAAATGCCAATGTGTGGTTTCTTATAATCTTTAAGTGTGATTATATGTAGAGGACACCACTGTGTGCATTCTACAATAATGGAAGCAAACTACCAGCGCCTGAATACAAAATAATGTTGTCACGAGGACAACATTAGACACACAAAAATTAACTGGCAAATCTGCCATTCTGGTTGGGTAATCACAGACTCTATCTCAAGTTCAAAAGAAATTCAGATCTCAATATTCCTGGTGCATCTTGCAAATGTTAATTAAGGTGGTGGTGGTGGTGGTTAGTGTTTAACGTCCCGTCGACAACGAGGTCATTAGAGACGGAGCGCAAGCTCGGGTTAGGGAAGGATTGGGAAGGAAATCGGCCGTGCCCTTTCAAAGGAACCATCCCGGCATTTGCCTGAAACGATTTAGGGAAATCACTGTTAATTAAGGCATACAATGAATCTAAGCTAGTTATGAATCACGTTTCATGTAGTATTAGAAAATCAAACACATGCTAAGCAACCTAAATCCTATCATTACAAAAACTTAAAAAAGATTATTATGCTTATTGAATCCTTAACAAATAATCTGAATTGAAATATGGACACACCAACAATCTTCATTTTTAAGCAAATAGCACTGAGTGTATTTCTGTTCATATACACAATATTACATAAAATACAATCGAAATTATTGGAAACTTTTTCAGAATTCTTTGAATCATCACACTTTAAATAACATGAAATGAAAAACTTATAATCTACTACTTACGTACTAAAGATCTGTGCAAGGAAGAAACAAGAATACATTTCTGTACAAGAAAACAGTGTTATTCAAGAAACTTCTTTAAATCTTCATGGGGGTATAAGCCTTTGACAATCAGGTCGTCTCGTTGTGTCAACCTGTAACTGCCCCACAGGTAATTTCAACAATTTTGTAGGGACCAGCACACAAAAATTGCCACTTCTTATTCTGCCTTTTAAGGCTTGATGACTTGGTACATACTAGTATGATTATCCTATTAGTAACTCTCACATCCAGAACCAGCCTCACACTACCATCTGCCTTTACTATTGCAAATAGGAAGGCTCTATTATATCCAATTCGATCATATTCCTAATTTCATTTGCTACTGCTTCCTTCTTTGTCCAAAGGATAGAATACGTAATGCGGCAGCATGTTTGATGTGGGT
Source organism: Schistocerca nitens (assembly GCF_023898315.1). Taxonomy (NCBI): domain Eukaryota; kingdom Metazoa; phylum Arthropoda; class Insecta; order Orthoptera; family Acrididae; genus Schistocerca; species Schistocerca nitens. The sequence continues at coordinate 479,354,975 of NC_064615.1, forward strand.
AAGCCTCCATGTTATATACGTAACCTTTTATAGTTCATGGTTTTTCAGAAAATACTTTTGTACACACACCAAATATATCCATTAACTGTGTCTGTTGCTGCATATCTAGGCACTCTGATTCTACTACCTTTTGCCAAATCAGCTCTTTAGTGGAAATTACATCACTTTGACTAAGGCATGAAGTACAGTACCCTTGAATAGGTGGATTACTGTCTAGAAACAATATTTGAGTCCTGGCATACTCAACACAGATACTCTGGCAGTACTTGCCATGTATCTCCTCTATGCCAATTAATTCCAGGATGAGTCTTTTTGCTACATTGTCCACAGTACACGTTCCAAATGAGAGATTGATCATTGTGTTGCTTCCCCTGATAAAATCCCAACCCAGAGTATAGGCCACTGATAAGTTTTTTATCACTGGGAATGTGCAATTAAAGGCTCCATTTCCCATTAAAAGGTTGACCTGCACTGTGTTTTGATTACCTGCAACTTTGCACTAACAGCCCCTACCACTCTACATCCTTGAACTGTAAATGATGGTATCTCGTATACCTAACAAAATTCTTTGTATAAGCCATAATAAGTCCAAGATCACAGTTGACAGTACATTGCCTATTTTCACGTGCACTGCAGCTTGCACTATGGATTTACCTGTCTTATTAAAAGTTTTCAGTCAGTGCATTGTTAATTGTGCATATCCTGGCCATATTTGTAATGCAACATGTTTACACAGTCTATAGAGGTGCCTTCATTTTTCTCCTTGGCCACTACTGGAAAACATGGGGTGGTCGACTTTGGTTTAAAGGCGTGGGCAGGCTGGATTGGCTTTAATCCACAACCATTACTATTCTAACTCACTGATCCTGGTGCTGCTACATCATATGACTGTTTTTTTCCTGCACATTATGGTGCTCAGAATTATTTCTGTATTGAATGTTTCCATCGGGTGGCTCCCAGTGTTGACTCAGCTGAGGTGCTTGTTGGTTAGCCCACATGTCGGCATAAGATTGACCAGTTTTAGGCTGTTGGAAGTTAGGCTTGTTATGTCTCACGACATCTCTGTGTCTCTTCCTACTACTTCCTTGTTGATTTATTAATGAATCCATTCCCATTTGAGTTCATATACGCCATATTCTGTTATGGTTGCTTATAATCACTGTTATTATTGACACTGTTGTTATAGTAACCATTCTTTTTTCTGTTTCTGTTACCACTGCTGTCTTAACGTTATTATTTCCACTATTCTGCAGAGGGTAACTGCCCTTACCTGAGCTAATCTTTCTTCTATCATCATGTATCAAATCTAGTGAATCCATGATGGCTAGAAATCTTTCCAAGTCTTCTTCAAGGACATTAACTAACTGCTCTCTAACTGGAATACGTAATTTTGGTTTTAATATTCTTAACACCTCTCTCATTATCATGTGTTCATCCCAGTAATGGGTTTTACTAATATAACACTCTGTGTATTTTCTCATACTAATCCTACCATGTACAACACAAATTTAGGTAGTATGAGAAAACACACAGAGTGTTATATTAGTAAATTATATTAGTAAAACCCATTACTGGGATGAACACATGATAATGAAGGAGGTGTTAAGAATATTAAAACCAAAATTACCTATTCCACTTAGAGAGCAGTTAGTTAACGTCCTTGAAGAAGACTTGGAAAGATTTCTAGCCATCATGGATTCACTAGATTTGATACATGATGATAGAAGAAAGATTAGCTCAGGTAGAGGTAGTTACCCTCTGCAGACCATTGGAAATACGCTCTTGTCTTAGACGTTCTTGGGTACAAGTACTCCAATATTTTGCTAAGAAAATTTTCTCAAATTCTTCGAGTGTCTTACTGCTGTCCGCTGTCTCTATTGCCTGTAGTGTGGCTTCACCTATAGTACGTAAAGCCACAAACTGTATTTTTTGTCACTCTGCTCAAATCTTGGGCAGAATGTGTCTAAAACTTTCAACGAAAATGACCAAAAGCACAGTCTTTTTCTCTGCAGAAAATGTTTGAATGTGCCTGTGTTTTATGAGGCTTTCTTGCAGTTTAATCTCTGCATAGCTCAGCTTTTGCTCATCAGTTACCACTGCTTTCCTCTCTGGAGCAAGTTTGTCAACATTTTGTTCAGGGAAAGTTGTTGAGGAATTGTTTTGAAAAAAACAGATCGCTACATCATTCCACAAAGGACTACTCAAGATAATCAGCCTCAGTAGTAACCACTAAGACTGTGGAATGAGCATGAATCTTATTCAATGAAAAGCCCATTACATCAATAAGATGTGCTTCACAGCAGCTAAGAATGTCACAACAATTTGTCCACAGGATACTGAAAGAGAAACTTAACCTTCTCCTTCACAAAACTGAACAATGTCATCCTCTGAAGGACAGGGATATTCTTTGGAAATGAGATGACTAAGGCCTTTTAAAATGGAACAGTAGACATGAATTAGATATGGTTCAGTGATGAGGCACACTTCCACCTCCATGGCTATGTCAACAAATAGAACTGGTGCCACTGGGGTACTCAGAATCCACACATTCAAGCTGCTGCTCCATGTCTTCAACAAAAAGCCACTGTTTGGAGTGCAATCAGCGCACGATGTATTATTGAGCTCATCTTTGTGCTGTTTGAGGCTTTCCCAGTGCTGCATCTGCTTGATAGGTTCCCGGGAATTACACTGGATAATATTGTAAAAACCGCACAATATTTCAGCGAGACAACTGCCAGCCATCTTCAGGTGCTACTGTCGCATCGCTGAGAAGCTCACCAATTTATATGTTGGCTTTCTAGAACAGCACAGGTGCCAGTGGGGGCCTAACGTCATCAGAGACCAATCATAGACGGCATTGAATACCAGAGCCCTCTGCTGGAGAAACGGGTCGCGGTCTGCGGTAGCGCGCCACGGCGCAGGAAAATGCGGCCAGGAGCGACAGACCCCGTTCGAGCGTGAGGTGTTGCCATGCGATTTAAGCATCTGCACTAAGGTTTCCCATCTGCGTTGACTCGGTGCAGCTGCTAATCTGTGGCTGACGATTCCTTAGTGCCGCCAAGGCTGGCTCCCAGGCTTTGCTCAGGTGAACCCCATGTCTCTCTTTATTAGGTCACTGCTTATATGTATTTCGACCACCTCTTTGATGATGGAGCCCCAGTATGTGGAACCATACGAGAGGATCTCGGTTTCTTCGTAGTTCATGCCGTGACCCGTGTCAAGGCAGTGTTCAGCAACCGCAGATTTCTCTGGCTGACCCAACCTCATGGGACTTTTATGTTTGTCACATCAGTCTTTAACTGTACGACACGTCTGGCCAATATAAGACTTCCCACAGTGGCACGGGATTTTATATATTCCTCGTCTCCTCAGGCTGAGGTTGTCTTTAACAGAACCCAGCATTGATTGCACTTGTGCTGGAGGCCGGAAAACACATTTAATCCAGTATTTCTTGAAAATTCTACTCATTTGAAAAGACACGCCACCGACATAAGGTAGAAAAACCAACCCCGTGGTTTTCTCTGCTTCTTCATGCTGCTCTTGAGGTTTGGAGCATGCTGGTCGAAATGCATTCTGGATCTGCTTCTCGGAGTACCCGTTCTGGGCAAACACAAAGCAGAGATGGCTAAGCTCTGCTGATAAGCTGTCCTGATCTGAGATGGCTCTAGCCTTAGGCACTAGCGTCCGTAATACACCACTGCGCTGTGAGGGATGATGACAGCTCATAGCTTGTAAATACAAGTCTGTGTGCATAGGCTTCCAGAACACACTGTGACCCAAGGAGCCGTCTCCTTTTCTACAAACCAAAACATCCAGAAACGTGAGCTCACCATCTTTCTCTACCTCCCTGGTGAAACAGATGCTTGGATGGAGGGAGTTCAGATGTTCCAGAAAAGAAGGAAGTGTTGCTGTCCCATGCAGCCATACCACAAACGTATCATCTACATATCTTCAAAAACATTTGGGTTTCAAAACTGCCGTCTCTACTGCTTTGTCCTTGAAATCTTCCATAAAAAGTTTAGCTACTATGGGAGACAGGGCTACCCATAGCAACACCGTCAGTCTGCTCTAAATACTTGTCATTGAATAAAAAATAAGTCGAGGTAAGCACGTGTTTAAAAAGGTGTAAGATGTCCTCTTCCAGCTTAGCTCCTATGAGTTATAATGAGTCCATCAGAGGCTCTTGTGTGAACAAAGAAACCACATCGAAACTCACTAGTAAATCATTAGATTCAAGGCGCAGGTTCTTCAGTCGCCATATAAAACCTTCTGAGTTTCGAATATGGTGTTGACATTTCTCCACCATGGGACTCAGAAGAGAAGCCAGATGTTTAGCTAGGTGGTATGTTGGGGCACCTATATTACTGATGACAAGGCAAAGTGGAAAATTCTCCTTATGTATCTTTGGCAGGCCATAAAGTCATGGCGGAACTGGTGCTCGTTCTCTTAAACTCTTCTTCAGATGGTCAGGAAGTTGGCTGGATTTGAGGAGACGACGATACGCTGTATCCTGTAGTAATTCCATCATCTTGCCAAAATAAGATGTAGCAGGCAGAAGAACAGTGGCGTTACCCTTGTCAGCTGGTAAAATTACTATATCATTGTCTTCTTTTAAAGAACTGAGCGCTCTTCTTTCTTCAATGGTGACGTTCTGCTTGGGTGCAGGCATCCTGGTTATTGATCTGCAAGCCTCTCGCCTTATTTCTTCAGCAGCATCATTCGGAAGTTTTAAAACACCTTGTTCAACAACACTGATGAACTCCTTGATGGGCAAGGTCTTGGGAGTAGGCACAAAATTAAGTCCCTTTTTTAACACTGACACTGCAGCGTCACTCAGTGGTTTATATGTGAGATTAAAAACAGTCCGTCTGCTAAATTTCTCTTTTTGCAATGACCGGTGTGTAGGGGATTGGAACTTAGAAGTTTGACGTGCCGTGATTTCCTGCCGCGCCCAGTCCGAAAGTGCCCAAGTAGAGCTGTCCACCCACTCCCCAGAATCTGCTGACAGACACGACAAGATTTTCAGATGAAGTGAGAGCAGGCTTCTGGAGACTTGGTCTAATACTCGCCAAGTATAATGGATTCTTTCTCTCACCAGTGCCCTGCTTGCTCGTTGTTTAATTCTCATGGCCGCCACACAGTCCACATAATGGTTGAACTTGGCAAAAGTTGGTGTAGTTTGCTGTCCCGACATCTCAGTAAGAACACGAGAGAGCACAATAGTCACTCCCTTTTGTTGCAAAGTTTATCGAACTCACATACTGTGTTAACCATCTCCTCCCCATAGAGGTACCAGATGTGCTGTTTGAGGCTTTCCTGGCGAAGTCTGTTTTGGATGTTTTGGTTCATAGAAAAGGAGACAGCTCCTTGAGTCACAGTGTGTTCTGGAAGCCTACACACACAGACTTGTATTACAAGCTACGAGTTGTCATCATCCCTCCCAGCGCAGCGCTGTATTACGGACGCTAGTGCATAGGGCTAGAGCCATCTCAGATCAGGACAGCTTATCGGCAGAGCTTAGCAATCTCCGCTCTGTGTTTGCCCAGAACGGGTACTCCGAGAAGCAGATCCGGAATGCATTTCAACCAGCATGCTCCAAACCTCAAGAGCAGCGAGAAGAAGCAGAGAACACCATGGGGTTGGTTTTTCTACCGCATGTCGATGGCGTGTCTTTTAAAATGAGCAGAATTTTCAAGAAACACTGGATTAAATGTGTTTTCTGGCCTCCAGCATGAGTGCAATCAATGCTGGGCTCTGTTAAAGACAACCTCAGCCTGAGGAGACCAGGAATATATAAAATCCCGTGCCACTGTGGCAGAGCTCATTTTTATTTATGATCTTGTCACAGCAGACAAACAGATAAGTACTGGAACATGAATTTGTACTAGCTGCACGATGTGACTGAATGCTCTGGAACTACTGATTTATTCAGGACGGAGCATGGCCACACCATACTGGAAGAAAGGAAGATTGGGTTTAATGCCCCATTGAAATCAAGGTCATCAGAGATGGAGCAGAAGCTCGGATTTTGGGAGGGATGGGGAAGGAAATCGGCTGTGCCCTTCCAAAGGAACCATCCCCAGCAAAGTCGCAGAAACTCTAAATCTGGATGGCCTGAGATGGTTCTGAAGTGTCATTCTCCCGAATGTGAGCCCAGTTTGCTAACCACACCTCACTCAGCCACACTATACTTCAAATGTCATCAGCTTCTATCAGAAGACGTTCAGAGATCAAATTGTTGCCCTGGACACCTTGGCATTCACTGGAGATGGTGTGGAATGGCGCCCTTATAGTCCTGATCTCAAACTGTTATTATTTTTTATTGGGTTAGCTGAAGGACAGAGTCTTCAACGATGCATCTGCAACACTCCAAGATGTGGGTACTGTTATTTACAGTGAGATTAAATCTGTCTAAAATAATGTTCTTCAGAACATCATCTCAGAATTCAGTTCAAGACTCTACACACTTCATTGCTGCAGGAAGAAATCACTTAGAAAACCTGTTGTATTAAATTTTAGGTTGTCCACTAAAGCATAAATATGAAAACAAGAATTATCATCCTATTTTGTGTTGCAGAAGACAACAACTTTCTAACCCCATCTTGTATGTTAATATAGGAATACCTCAGGGGAATGTATTGGGGCTAATCTTCTTCCTAATCTATACTAACAATTTCCCACAGACCACCAAACCTGAAGAAAAATTACTGTGTTCAGATGACAGCATCATACTGATCATAGGACACTGAAGTAACATTAAATCTAAATAAGACAAACTGATTGAACTTCTGACTGAATAAAACACATTGGAGCTAGACTGTAAGTCAGTGATGTCATATTTAAATGTGTAAATGAGACCACATTCTTGGGGCTGAATATAGACTGTGAGTTGAAATGGAGACAACATTAAAACATCTTCAGCTTGTTATTCCATTCAAAATTTTGCTCCATTTCACGTCTCAATGTGACCTACTTTGGATATATATATATATATTCAATCCTCAGTTATGGGATTATACAGGCTGTGTTCAATGTACAGAAAAGGGCTGTTCAAATAATGACAAATAGCAGTAGCAGGGTTCATTCTGTTAGTTATTTAAAATGCTAGGTATTCTGACTGTCCCACATGATTTATATACTTCATAATACAATATAAATTAGAGAAAAATGTTCATCTGTACATCTCAAGCAGTTCAACACATGAGCATGGAACAAGAGCAAGTCACTATTTACAGCTAAACAGGAAAAACAAGTACAAAACACAACACAGTGTGTTATATCATGGACTTACAACTGTACAACAGCCTGACAGGAAATTAAAGATGTAAATAACTCCAGCGCCTTTAGGCAAAGGTTTAAAAACATTAGTTAAATACTAAGTTTTTCTGAGTCATCAGTCATCTACCTGATTTGATGTGGCCCACCACGAATTTCTCTTCTGCACTAATCTCTTCATTTCAGAATGACACTTACACCCAAAATCTTCAATTATTTATTGGGTGTATTCCAATCTCCATTTTTCTCTACAGTTTTTATCCCTTACAGCTCCCTCTTATATTATGCATGTTATTCCTTGATGTCTTAACATAGGTCCTTCTTCTCGTTACTGTTTTTCATACCTTCCTTTCTTTGCCAATTCATCCTCATGCCTTGTTGTTGTTGTTGTTGTGGTCTTCAGTCCTGAGACTGGTTTGATGCAGCTCTCCATGCTACTCTATCCTGTGCAAGCTTCTTCATCTGCCAATACGTACTGCAGCCTACATCCTTCTGAATCTGTTTAGTGTATTCATCTCTTGGTCTCCCTCCACGATTTTTACCCTCCACACTGCCCTCCAATACTAAATTGGTGATCCCTTGATGCCTCAGAACATGTCCTACCAACCGATCCCTTCTTCTTGTCAAGTTGTGCCACAAACTCCTCTTCTCCCCAATCTCCCTCATACCTTATCTTATCAGTACACCTAACTTTAAACATTCTTCTGTAGCGCTAGATCTCAAACTCTTTAATTCTCTTCTGTCCTGGTTTTCCCACTGTCCACAATTTACTACCATACAACGCTGTCCTCCAAACAGATAACATTGCCCTGAACAAGACTGAGAACATTGAAACAGATACCTCTGAACAAATCAACCCTGCATTTTCGACCATCTTTTGATCACATACCAACCCCTGCCCCCTTCCAGATGTTAAGCAAAAGATGACAACAAAAGTGAAGAAGAAGAAATAACAAGGAAATGATATCACTCATTCTTTTTTTCCCCTACAAATCCCAGTCACCTAGGCCAACATCAAGGAAGGTCTTGCTGTCAATGATACAGCCTTTTCTACTGCTTCACTCACTGAACACAGCTCAAATGAAACACTGACCCTGAAAGTCAGTTTAAGGATATCAATGAACAATTTACTCCTAGTCATAATACATTCTGTGTGAGATGTGACTAGCTGAAGACAGGACTGATATAGCAGAAGGAGTACCTGAAGCTGTGGGAATACATTATTATCATGGTATTCTGTGAATACAGAACTGTATGGTGCATGAACATAATTTTATGCAACCTACTTAAAGCTGGTGAAAGAGCAATTCACACTACAGAATTTTTGGCTCCAGGGCAACATTTGTTTCTTTTTCCAGTATAGTTAACATATTTCCCCACAATATCTGAACCACAAACTGAGAAATGAAGTTGATAAATGTGAATCTCTAGTTTCCACTACTTTATAAAATCACTCTTTTGGGTACTGAATGTTAAATGTGGCTAAGCCCCAGAGGTTGCACTCTGAACATTACAGATCTTCTGTGGTGCGTTCTCTTACAGCACACTGTATAGTAAGACTCAAGGATAAGTTGGCCCTGACAACTTGTCTTCAGTGATGAAATAGATAGGAAAATTTAGTTACTTTAAAGGAACAATTGCAGCAGTGTGAAATCAGGAATGTGGATATATTGCACATATTGCTTAGCTATTTATAAAAGTAAAAGACATTACCAGTTGGACTGGTCCTCAATCTCAGCAAGTCCAAAGGCATGTTAACTGATCAAGGAGCACTGTTTCAACTCACGGCTGATTAAAGGACTGTAAGAAGTGAATTCTTTCATCTAACATGGGTCAACTATCTGTGACATGGCAAGCTGTGAAGATGAGATAAAAAGATGGATCACTTTAGAGCGAGTGGTCTGAAGAAGCTCACCAAGTGCAGTGGATAGTGAAACTATTATAGCTCAATTACTCAGAATGACTGAATGATGCACTTTTTCATCTGGTAGTCTAGCAATACCCTCTAGAGCCTTTTTGGTGCTTGTATTCTCATTGTTTTTTGTGCTACTATGCGGTGTGGTCAGCACTATATAAATGACAACAAGGAGACAAAATCTGAAGCTTGCTCCTTGATTGAACCAATGTAATTATTTCGAACTATCTTGTCTAAAAAAGGGGGGGGGGGGGAGAGAGAGAGAGAGAAAGATAGAGAGAGAGAGAGAGAGAGAGAGAGAGAGAGAGAGAGAGAGAAAGAAAAGAAAAATCAATTGTTAATTTTTGTATTTGGTCTATCGAGCATTACTGACTGTCTCATGCCAGCTCGCTTCAATCATCCTGAATGAATACAGACACTTTTGTTGGTTCTTTTTCCAACACTGAAATAAGAAACAATGTTGAAATGTAACTTGTCATATGATTTTGCTTAGTGTATTCCATGATTTTTTCCTGGCTTTGGCTTCATTTATTCCATGCACTTTTATCATCACAAAGGCAGTTTCTGTTACAGTACAAATTTTTGAGATAGGGGTTAACAACAAAAATTCACTAGAGAAAAAATAAATACAGGGTACTGCATTCCAGCTAACAGTCAATTCAGACAACATTATAGTAAGTAAGAAGATCCCTAAAGGTTGCAGTGGGGTGGGCACTGCAGCTTAGAAGGCCTATGCAACCAGTCACATTACACAATTTTGTAATTTTCTCTATAGCAACACTCCTGTGTTGCCAGAGCACTATACACTGCTATTGCTTTTGCCTTCAGCCATTGGCAACTTTGTAGTTGACAGCTGGCAACAGCACTGCCAACGGTCAGGGATCAACTTACGCCACCTCGTCTACAGCTACAAGGTCTGATAAAAGAAGGTGGTGAATAATTTTAATAGAACCAATGTAATATGCTTACATGAAATTTGGTTTAATCTCCTTCAAAGGAGTGTGGCTAACAAAGCACTTATCCCAACATTGAATCCACAAGCATTTCTGGAAGGTTTCTTTTGGGTGAGTGTTCTGCTACTCTTTCATGGCCCTGTCAATGTCAGGAATGGTGTCAAAATCTTTTCCTTTAAGCATAGTTTTAATTTTTGGGGAGAGTCAGAAGTCACATGGCACTATATCTGGTGCATACAGTGGATGTGAACAGATAGGAACACTTCTTCCAGCCAAAATCTTGCAACTCAAAAGTGAAGTGTGGCATGGCACACTATCATGATGAAAAAGGAAGAATTTGTTTGGTCTCTTTCTTCATACATCATTTTACAAACATTGAAGTTTAAAAGATTAAAACTGTGTGCCGGACCAAGACTCGAACTCGGGACCTTTGCCTTTCGCCGGCAAGTGCTTTACCAACTGAGTTACCTAAGCATGACTCACGCCCCGTCCTCACAGCTTTAATTCCCCCAATACCTCATCTCCTACCTTCCAAACTTCACAGAAGCTCTCCTTGTTGGTAGAGCCCTTGCCCGCGAAAGGCAAAGATCTCGAGTTCGAGTCTCGGTCTGGCACACAGTTTTAGTCTGCCAGGAAGTTTCATATCAGCGCACACTCCACTGCAGAGTGAAAATTTCATTCTGAAAACTAGACTGTCCACAACTGCTCGACATCCAGTTACAGTTCATCCAGACTGGTCTGCATTGCACACATCTGTTTTTCTGCATTGCACACATCTCAGGTGCAGGAACCTGAAACACCCGCTAAATCATGCAGGGCTAACAGGTAATTAGGATTGTGGAAAGGGCCAAGGGAGTTGCGGTTGGATTCATTTCACAACTGTAATTTATTATCATTTAGTTCACAAATACACTTTTGAAAGAATTAAATTTGCTTCGCGGCTGAAGGCCTCCAAACAGATGCTTTAGAATAAGTTCAATTTTGAAAAGACATGACACACAATTAAATTTACGAATAAGATAAATTGTATACATATATGAGATCAGCATGTGGAGCAGTTGAAGGCCGTTGGATTAAATCTTCAAAATTCCAAATATACTATGATGATTACTGAAGGCAGAAGGCCACAATGTTTTAAGATGTTAACAGGGCTGATGGCCCACAAGGTGCACAGAAGGAGATAAACAAATGCAATAAGATGGCTGAAGGCCACAAAGTTAAATTCTGCAAATTAAGGAAATATATATTGCAACAATTGATAAAACAATACATTAAGTTTAAAAATTTCCCTTTTGCAACACCAATGGCTGAAGGCCCACAATAACTTGTAAAATCTTTCAGAGGAAATTACAATAACCTTTCACGAGCAGAAGGTGATGATGTTTGGAGTTGAAGGAAACTCTGAGAACATGTTTCCAGGGCTGAAGACCCACAACTAACCTTGCCAAATTAAAAATATAAAATACAGCTAAATTACAACAACATTAACACTGCCAAAAAGATAATTAAGAGAATGGCACTCAGGAGTCTCCAGTGGATCGGTCTGCCCTCCTTCACTTAGGCGAGACAGATGGTGAGTCCAACTACACTTAATTCACGCAAACCCAACCAAGGGACAGTAACGGACCGAACGACCAACTGCTTGCTTGCCATGACGTGCTTGCTATGACGGAGTACACGAGAATTCAAGGCCAAAAAATAAATAAATAAAAGTATCACTATCCCCAAACAAATGCGTATGGGAAATGAGCTGCCAAAACTACACACCATGTTGGGCAGCAACGACAGGTGAGGAAAAAACACAGCCTAAAAACTACGTTAGCGGCCAGTGCAGGTAACCAGAACACTAGCGGCCACAGGGCAGAAAAGTCCACTGGTTCACTTAACTACAAAACAAGATAATACAGTTAACTTCACCCAAAATGAACACTGCCTGAATTTATGTTAGTGGCCAGGGCAGGTAACCAGAACACTAATGGCCACAAGGCAGAAAATTCTGCTGGTGCACTTGACTATGAATAAATTAATTTGATCAATTTCACCTGATGGCAGCTATTTCAAACACTTCACTCGTCGTTGCTCACAGGAAAACCTCCACAACAGCAATGCCAGAACCAACCTCGCCTTCACGTCCTAGGTCGGCGAGCGTCAATGCTCATACTGATCGGACAGCTCCAGACGGACTCCAACACTGTGCAGAGACCGCCAGTGGCCCAGTCGATTACGCCATACGGAGATGTCCTCGGACCAACCGACTGACCAACAATCCACCAAAAGTCAGGCCCGGCTTAAGTGATGCGTGGCAGCAACGGTTGGGCGGGCAATGTCCACACAGGGCTCACTGCTGCTGCAAGCCGGCGACTGGCTGGCCCGGGCTGTGCTCTAGACGTGTTGCAACTTACTGCCAGGGCCCAACTCATGACCCGAACTGCCACCGTGAACTCTCCTCCTCGCACGTTCTGACTGACTCCCCTCAGAATGCTGACAACATCTAAAATAGTTGTCAGTGGAAATAACACCAACTGCACACACAGAACCTGAGAAACACTTGCACAAGGACCTGAACGATACCCAACAGTAACTAAGCACGCACAAATACAAATTGGGAGTCAATGCGCGCGCGCGCGCGCGCGCGCACACACACGCACACACACACACACACACACACACACACACACACACACACACACACACACACCTAACTCATGAATGATCGGTGAGCCAAGACGCGTCGTCCGGTAGGATGACGACTGACCGACGATCCACCGAGAACGTGACCCGGCTCAAGTGATGCGTTCGAGCAAAGATACTATGAGAGGGGATATATCGATACACGCTGCTCACGTTCAGGCAAAGCAGCAACTCAGTGACAGTAGTAATTTAAATTAACGTAGTGAGGTGGAAGTACGTTAAAAACAGGATGTAAAATACATGATGGCGGGAACACAAGCCACGCATGGCTCAGAACTGACATTTGACCCTGAGAGTAAATAAATGTAACGCATTGCACAAAAATAAGCTAAGAAATCCATTACCATGCATTTACATTAAGGGGGAGGGGGGGGGGGGGAAGACGCAGGGGGTTAATGATAATGGTACCAGAAGTATCCTATGCTACACTCTGTAAGATGGCTTGTGGAGTATAGATGAAGATGTAGAATTACTCTACATTCGGGCATAAAAAACACAGCCTCCAAACCTTTGCTGTTAGTTGTTAATTAATCCCAAACAAGTGTCAACCCACTGTAAATGTGTAGTTACTACATTGAAAAAACAAAGTTTATGGTGATAAAATTATTTGCTCAGTTTAAAAATGAAATATTGTGGAAATGCATTGCTGGTGTATTGCAACAATATGAAGATGGCATTCCACAGATGTCAGATTGGCATAAACTGTACTATATGCTTAGACATGTATTCAAATGATTACCATTTTTAGGGCAACCACACAAAGTAGTTATGAGAATTACTATCTAAATTTTGTGTTTAAGGAAGATTTATACAGCAGGTGCCTCATTCAGAAAGCACAACTGAGTGTTAGCTGGTTGTGAGAACAAGAAATCTTCCAGCACAAAATGTCAAATCAAAACACCTTCAGCCACATAAATTTCCAGTTTTATCTTCTTTGTGCAATCAGTTTCAGCATTACATTATGCCGCCTTCAGGTGGCAAGTGATGGTCCGGCTGAGTATCTGCTACGAATTTTTCAACAGATCACAGATCTGCTTTCATCCAACCTAGAGTGATAGACAGCAAAACTATATCATCCTCAAAAACAATCACAGGGATCTGTGAACCCCCTGAGGTCCACACTTCTCTGTAACTGCTCTCATCAGGTTATCCAGCATGATGTTAAAAATCACTGGACTCAGTGGGACACATTGCTTCTGTTTCTACATCTATATCCCATGCTTGACTTAAACGTCACTTACCACTTCATGGTCAATACGGAAATGTGAGACCACCTCCTTGTAGGAGCTCAGTATGTGTTGCATTGTTGTTTCATCAACACTGTAGGATCAAAATGCCTGATAAATGGCCTTACAAGAAACCCGATCAAATGTTTAAGTCAAATCTACAACAACTACATTTAGTGGCTCCCTTATAACAATGACAGGTATTGTAATATTTGTCATTATTCTGTCTGTGGTGTCACCGCTAGACACCACACTTGCTAGGTGGTAACTTAAATCGGCCGCGGTCCTGTAGTACATGTCGGACCCGCGTGTCGCCACTGTGTAATCGCAAACCTAGCGCCACCACATGGCAGGTCACAAGACACGGACATGACCTCGCCCAGTTGTACGGACGACATAGCTTGCGACCAGACGTACGAAGCTTTCCTCTCATTTGCCGAGAGACAGATAGAATAGCCTTCAGCTTAGTCCATAGCTACTACCTAGCAAGGCGCCATTTGTATCAGTGCTTATAGCTTACTAATATTCAAGAGAGATGTATTCCAACAAGAGAATTAAAGTATTAAAACGATACGTACTTTTCTTCTTATTCATTAATAAGTCTCATGTTCCAGAACTTCAAGCCCGTCTGTGTTAGTTTAGCATGCACCTAGCTACCTCATTGTGTCTATGCTGTAAACAAGACACAACATTATCCACTGATCAAAATTGCCTCCGAGTGCTGTGGATATCAATTATTTTCAATGATCTGAAGGCCAATATCTTTCAGCAGCTGAGTTATCTGTGCTGAGATGGTAATAGCATGCCTGTTTGCTAGGAACCTTAAGTCACCCTTCTTTGGCAGTAAAAAAGTATTATTCTTAAAAAATACAGATGATAACTTTAAACCATATAAGATGTTAACAGAGTATTCAGACGGTGGCCCTGCTTGTGCTTTATGTGCTCAAATGTTATGCCAGTTCTCCTCAACCTCTTTATCCAAAGTTGCAACTCCTGTAATGACAAAAGTTGAAGTCGACGAATGCATTGTTAATATATCACCAGAGAAGTGGACCTAGGCCCTTCCCTTAAAACTCTTAGGACTCCAAACAGTGCTGAAATGCAACATTGGTGCATCTGTGGCTGGAACAGTGCACAGTGAGCCTCTACACATTCCACCAGACCACTCAGTGCCAACACCACAACCGGTCATGACAAAATTTCTTCAGTTAGTGTAGCAACTAAAGTAATACTGCACCAATAACCAACGCCCACACACTTCTTGGCATGCCAATCATCAGATGTTTCTGCACAAAGATCTGCACAACTGTTCCTACATAATGCTACGTATTGACTCAGACAGATCGCCCCTCCAACCCTGTATGCTGGTTCTTTCCCAGTGTCGCATATTGGGAGCATACAATATACATTCTATGCAATGCAGCCCTTCAAAGTCTCCAATGAACAAGTAAAACTAGCGTGGATTTTAAACTCAACTGTGGCCGACACTTAGCCCACATCTCATGTCACAATCAATCCAGAGTCAAAAGGATCACACTACCCAGACACCGATCAACCTCAAAGCCTGCTGATAAGCTAGTGTCGCAGCTGACGGCTTCACCACCATTGTGCCATCCAAGCCACTCAAGAACCAAGCCATTAAATCAAGTTTAAATATCAAGTTATCCCAGCTGTTGGAAAAGGGGGGTTATGGGGGTGGGGGGTGGGGGTGGGGGGGTGTTGTGTGGCACTGATGTATTTTGTGTTTGTACATCATGAAACTACTGATAGCCACCCTAGCAAGCATTTTTACCTTGTTCAGTTTTTTCTAACTTCTGTGCCAAATGGTCTCTTATGCTGTGAAAAAAAGTTCTCTCTGTATGTGTAAAGGCTATGTACCAATATTTAAATAGCTTACGTATCTAATCGATATTCGATAATCCTGAATAGTAAATTAAATATGGCCAGCAGTAATAGAAATTGGAGATGATAATACAAGAGTGTCAGTGAGAATGGCCATTATCAATCCTCCATTTTCTGTGGCAACTGCAGAGAAACAGAAGGATAGTGAGTAGTAAGATGCTCATCCTGTAAGTTACCAAGGCATAGAAACCTGTGTGTGCAGTCAAAATCTGTAATGTGCTTCAAATGCACACAAAGTGGTCACTATGTGAAAGACTGTACAGTGAGTGCATGGCTGATGTAAAGAAAGAATAAAATGCTGGGAAACTAAGGCAAGGGTAAGGTGCATATCGCATGTATTGATAGTCCATAGTTAGTACTGCATTTGTTGCTTTGGTGTGGTGGTGGTTGCCATGAAAAAAGCAGTGTGTTGAGACAGTAATGGAAGCTGGCTCACTCGTCACAAGCATGTAGCAGCACATGGAGCTATGAAAGTTTACTTATGTGGTAAAAGACAGTTATTGGTAGTACATGTATATGTGTGCCATGCAATAGTGCAGGTGATATGTTTAGTGAACAGCTTAAGCCAATTTGTGCACGTTATAAATGTCCATTTGTGTACATTTGATTTACTACTTTTGCTGAGTCAGAATAATCCTAATTATGCTCACAAAAAGGTAATCAGAATATCTGAGTAGTTTGACTATGAATGTGACTCAGATTTCAGTGTATCTACGATGACAGTGATATGGAGATAAGAGAAGCCTGCATAGATGGTAAAACATAAAATTTCTTATCACTTACTGACAGTTGGGCCACTTATATGTCACCATGACTGGACCTGCATTTTTGGATAGGTTTGCTAATTGAATTTATTCATAAATATACAGGAAAATGGTTGTGGTGTCATAAAGTGTAGTGAATGTGAGAAACAAGGAACTTGATCACACATTGATACCACTCAAAACAGCAGAGAACCCAAAGTCGAAGAAGTGAGTGACAGTGTAACATCATCAGCCATTTCCTTCACCATCTATGTATGGAGCAGATGTACCAAGAAATGATCAAATTACTTCAGCAGTGACTCACACAGCAGTGCAGTTGGAGAGCTGATGCCAGGATAGTGAAACATTGCCAGCCATTTGTCCCACCACCAATGTGTGCAGCAGAAGTTCAAGACATGAGCAGAGCATTTCAACAGTGATTCACAACATGGTGCAATGGAAGAGCCAACGTCATGGGAACTCAACACGTGCACAAAGTGTATAACAAATTCTAATAACAATATCAAATCCCATGGAGTCAATAACATTGTAAAAGCAACTTGTGCTTTGTATCAATTTGCATGACGAAACCAGGAGGCAGCCAAGATTACTCCACAGTAGGCTTGGATGTAATTGTGTGTAAAGTAATTCTGATCGACAATTGAACGTTAAGAAATATTACTAGTGCTCATTGTCTGTATGTTTATTAATGTTAAAGTATATTCTGGTATTGAGTTTCACTGTTGTCAGTGTTAACTGATGTTGATTTAGTGTTGTCACTTTATACATCAAGTGTAGATTGTGCAAGTGAATTTCATTCCAACGTACAAGGGTAGTTACACTTGTTATGACAATAACAAACACAAGTGTACATTTGACTAGTGCAACAGTACCATTAAAATGTGAAGCTGGGGAGGTAGAGATAGTGAAAATAAAAAGAGATGTTGTTGATAACAAGGCGCCAAATTACCCTATTACCGGCAATACTAGAATCGAATATGACATAGGAAGTTCAGGTGCAGATCCATTCCCAATTTCTGTAACAGTCAAATGAGAAGACCAAGGGCAAGATGTGGACTTCTTTACTATGATGAAGCTGTTATTGATATGTAGTAACCAGAGTAGGTAAGATATTAAATAGGATAGGGTAGATATTAAAAGGAGTAGAACTGGAGCTTCCAAGGCTCAGGAAAACCTTTCAAAGAGATTAAATAAAGAAGGACATATACACAGAGAAGTTCAGAGCACCTGTGAGGACCTCACTATAGAGCATCACAAGTTTAATGAAAAACTCAGAAAACAAGTTGGGACGCTAGATCACATAAAGGAAGTGCTAAGGAATAAGAGTAATGAAATAAATGAAGAATGTGAGAAGGATGTATGAGAACTGACAAAATGTCTAGATCAGCGAATGGAAGATTGTAATAAACCATATGTAGAAGTCAGAACACAGATAACAGATGTGAAAAGAGACATGAGCAGCCAGACTGATTAAAATGTAAAACACTTGACAAAATTGAATGATGATGTTTTGCAACTTGATTCAGAGCAGAAAACAGGTAAGCAATGTGTGGATGCTGTATGCATTTACATGGGGACAGACAGCAAATAGAGACTAATGTGAGATCACTGGTATGTGGTGATAACGTATCTGGAAATCACCAAGTGGGTATACAGGGTAAAGACGTATTCATTAATTTAGGAAATTTCAGAAAATTTACCATAAATGGAAGACTGCATCCTGTAGACTTCCCTGACCAATTGAAAGACATAAAGTCAGACCTGTGGTATGATCACAGGAAGATAAGATTTGTAACATCATTTATGGCAGGAGAAGCAGGCATGTGGGGAATTACAACTGCCAGAAATGCAAAACACATGATTATTTCCAATGAGAATTCATTAGCTAGTACTGTTTGGAAAGGAAACAAAGCAATATTCAGAACAGCTGTTTCAAAACAGAAGATACAGCCACAAATGTGACAGAAATTTGAAGAAACTTTTCCACAAACTGTATGAATGGAACAGTACAGTATAGAAGCAAGAATACCACTAGATATGTAAACTGCTAGTAGAAGAACAGGAGAAGTTTTTTGTTATACCAGAGGACAGTGTAGAATCTATCAAATTATCACTAGAAAAGCTGGATATGTTGGGCAAAAGAAGGAAAGATATAGATCTGAGGAAGCCAGAGGACAACCAAGGAAGAATGGAATAAACGAGGCAGAGAGACCTAACAAAGTTTAAAAAAACAATAACAAGGTGGAATGGCAATAATGGAGGATCTTGTGGTCACAGTTTCCGAGAAAGATATAACAGGTACAGAGACAGAGGTGGTGGTTTTGTTCACTAGAATGCTGGGCACAGAGTGTGAGAGATTGTAAGAGAAGCATTATCAATATCCTTACTAGTAACAGACAACAACCACTTACTTTCTGGGACTGCTCTTTCATTGGCTTTCTAGATGGTTCCAGGTGGGCCAGTTTTGTGCCAACAGTCAGGGAGTGCTTGGATGATGCTGGAGAGGCAATTCAGTGAGTTATGGGTTGTCAAAGGTGGCAGTTGGGATGTGGCTCAGAGGTAGAAAAAGTTAATACCGTTGAGGAAAAATTAGTTCAATTGAAATTATGACAAGTACCATGAATAGAGGATGTGTTTATGTACATGTGGATGAAATTTTGTGGATTTGTAAGTGAGGCACCAAAAGTTATAAGTAATAAATGAGGATTGTAGAGTGCTAGGTGAGTGGCAGCCATTGATGCTGCATGGCTGTTTGAATATAAGAAACGCGACTGTCGACATAGTTGGATACCAGAAGAATTTACATAACCTTTTGAGGGAGCTAGAAAGGCAGTTAAAATTTTCTGAACATATGTTACATGGTGACTTTTTGTTGTGGCGAGACAGAATGAGTGATGTGAGACTGTGTGACACTGACTATGGACTATATGCTTATTTCAAGGATATGTAAGCTATATTAAAATTGAGTGACGTTTATCATTCTAGTACTATCATTTAAGATAGATTCCTATGTACACAGGAAGCACTGTGTAAGTCAGATTAGGTTCAAGGTAAAATTCAGTAGCTGTCTATGCATCTGATGTAGATGCTACCCCTTTGACTCATCCAATTGCAGCTAAAAATGAGTGTAGTGTTAATCAGCTATCAAAAAGTTGTATACAAAGTGGTTGGAACAAGCACATAAGTACAAAGTCTTTCGGAGAATGAAGTCTGCATCATTAGTGTTGTATGCATGAAGAGTAATGCTGTGAAAGGGTAAATTATGATTGCTATGAGAATTAAAGAGAGAGTTTTAATGTTTCGGCATCAGCTGTGCCTGGACTGGGCTTGCCAATAATTTCAGCTGTGGAATGATTAGCGAAGCAGCAAACACTCTTAAATTTTTCTAATGGAAGTTTAAATGAAAGAGAAGAAGAAGTAGTTGTCACATGTAAGGGTGCTGTGGTGGAATGATGATTAATAGGAACAACAAGATTATGCTACACTGTGCTGTGCTATGGAATCACAGATACTACAGTACTGATCAAGAAGCAGTTGAGATAGGAAGATTAGGTTAAAGTTGAGGACCATGAACTGGCAACTAAGAAGAACATGACTTCATTAGAGCAAGCTAATCCTGAAAAAATTAAAGTCCTCATCAATGTACTATGGAAGCTCAGTCAAGTTTTCTCAAGTGAACCAGGCATAACTGAGGCAGGGGAATGGAAAAAAATCAATTACTAACGATGTTCCACAATTTGTTTCAAAGAATAAGAAGAGGTGCTATGACATCATAATATAGAGCAAATTTTGATAGCAAGGAACAGGCCTGCCTCAAGTCCTGCAGGAAAAGTAATGAAGGAAGGCAATCATATGTGGCAGATATGTCCTCACAAGTGTAGCCAACTGATGGAATATGTAGAGAACTTTGAAGACATGTTCACACTATTGGCTTCACACCCTGCAACGATTTACTAAACAAACAGCCAGAAAATATATTTACTGAACTCATCAAGGATGTTCTGAATACAAATTAGGCATTGGAAGGAAAGATACAATTAGCAGTGGAAATGATACGACAGAAGGGACACAACAGAAGCATTCATCCCATAAAATATGAGTTAGGTGATGCATTGTGTCAAGATGCACACAAAATCCTATAAGATGAATCACAAAATACATGAATTCAATTTAGAGTACAGCGGACCATACTGAATGCTCAAATACAAGAGAGCTAAAAGCTGATAAACTGGGCAGTTATAATGGAAGCACCATGTTCAGAATATTAAGCCATATCATAAGGATGATTGACATAAGGAAACATATTTGTATTTGCTAAATAGGAAGGTTTAGTATATGTAACAATAACATTCCCTGTATTACATGAAATGGTGCCCTTGTGTACAATGTGAACTGAACTTAAACTTCTAACAATTTTTTTCTATAAAGAGTATTAACAAATATCCTTTGTCTTTTATAATATGATTTTTGTACTTTCGCGTAAAATGTTTGACTAATATTGAGATTCACAAGCTTTGGATTTTGTCTTGCTTTGTTGTAGCAAGACATCAATGTGATTGCCGTGTTATGCAGTAACTGAGCTTGATTTCTACTAATATGTATACTTTCTCTAATCTCATAGGTTATATGTTGTTATTGTACAGCAGAAAATGGATCAACCACATAAATTTCATGACTGCCATTATACTTTGTTAGGATGTCAGTCTCTTTACTTTCAGATTCTTTGGTATAGCTACTAATACAAGGATAACCAAGCAAGACAGATGTCATATATTTTGTATTGGGTTTTAAGGTAGATCAGTCACTTACAGGATGCTGTTTGTCTTTTCTTTTTGGAGCACACTGCTGCAACACAAAGTTAAATGCTGCTACAGAATTCAGCAGTCAGCACAGTGGCTGTCAATGACATACGGCTCTAACAACTGTGTTTGAGAGCAGTGACCTCCCCTTTCTTTATCCTCAAAAGAGAAGTAATCGTAGGTGAGGATATACACTCCTGGAAATGGAAAAAAGAACACATTGACACCGGTGTGTCAGACCCACCATACTTGCTCCGGACACTGCGAGAGGGCTGTACAAGCAATGATCACACGCACGGCACAGCGGACACACCAGGAACCGCGGTGTTGGCCGTCGAATGGTGCTAGCTGCGCAGCATTTGTGCACCGCCGCCGTCAGTGTCAGCCAGTTTGCCGTGGCATACGGAGCTCCATCGCAGTCTTTAACACTGGTAGCATGCCGCGACAGCGTGGACGTGAACCGTATGTGCAGTTGACGGACTTTGAGCGAGGGCGTATAGTGGGCATGCGGGAGGCCGGGTGGACGTACCGCCGAATTGCTCAACACGTGGGGCGTGAGGTCTCCACAGTACATCGATGTTGTCGCCAGTGGTCGGCGGAAGGTGCACATGCCCGTCGACCTGGGACCGGACCGCAGCAACGCACGGATGCATGCCAAGACCGTAGGATCCTACGCAGTGCCGTAGGGGACTGCACCGCCACTTCCCAGCAAATTAGGGACACTGTTGCTCCTGGGGTATCGGCGAGGACCATTCGCAACCGTCTCCATGAAGCTGGGCTACGGTCCCGCACACCGTTAGGCCGTCTTCCGCTCACGCCCCAACATCGTGCAGCCCGCCTCCAGTGGTGTCGCGACAGGCGTGAATGGAGGGACGAATGGAGACGTGTCGTCTTCAGCGATGAGAGTCGCTTCTGCCTTGGTGCCAATGATGGTCGTATGCGTGTTTGGCGCCGTGCAGGTGAGCGCCACAATCAGGACTGCATACGACCGAGGCACACAGGGCCAACACCCGGCATCATGGTGTGGGGAGCAATCTCCTACACTGGCCGTACACCACTGGTGATCGTCGAGGGGACACTGAATAGTGCACGGTACATCCACACCATCATCGAACCCATCGTTCTACCATTCCTAGACCGGCAAGGGAACTTGCTGTTCCAACAGGACAATGCACGTCCGCATGTATCCCGTGCCACCCAACGTGCTCTAGAAGGTGTAAGTCAACTACCCTGGCCAGCAAGATCTCCAGATCTGTCCCCCATTGAGCATGTTTGGGACTGGATGAAGCGTCGTCTCACGCGGTCTGCACGTCCAGCACGAACGCTGGTCCAACTGAGGCGCCAGGTGGAAATGGCATGGCAAGCCGTTCCACAGGACTACATCCAGCATCTCTACGATCATCTCCATGGGAGAATAGCAGCCTGCATTGCTGCGAAAGGTGGATATACACTGTACTAGTGCCGACATTGTGCATGCTCTGTTGCCTGTGTCTATGTGCCTGTGGTTCTGTCAGTGTGATCATGTGATGTATCTGACCCCAGGAATGTGTCAATAAAGTTTCCCCTTCCTGGGACAATGAATTCACGGTGTTCTTATTTCAATTTCCAGGAGTGTAGTTGGTCATGGTGACTATGAAGGAGGTGGTTGGTTTGGAATCCATAGGGCTTTGGGCACTGGGCATTGGGTAAGGCCATGGGTAGTAGGGACATTAGTGCAAAGGGATGTAACATCAATAGTGATGAGCAGGGTACCTTGTGGTAAAGGAACAGGAGCAGGAACTGTGGAGAGCTGACGGAGGAAATGGTTGGTACCTCTTATTTAGGAGGGTAGGTTACTGGTAATTGCTGAAGGTGTTGGTCTACAAGAGCTGAGATTCTCTCTGTGGGGGCACAGTAACCAGCCACAATGGAGCATCTTGGGTGGTTGGGTTTGTGGACTTTAGGAAGCATGTAGAAGGTAGGAGTGTGGGGAGTAGTAGGGGTGAGGAAAGAGATGGACTCCAGGGAGAGGTTCTGGGAGGGGCCTACGGATTTGGGGAGAGACTGGAAATCCTGAAGATTTCTGAAAATGGGTCACTGTGACGGGGTTTTGTAAGTGGATGAATCTGATAGCTGGCGGAGTCCTTCTGCCAGGTAGTCCTTGTGGTTCAAAATAACAGTGGTGGAGCCTCTGTCAACAGATAGGATTATAAGGTTGGGACCAGTTTTTAGGTGGTGGAGTGTGGATTTTTCTTTGGATGTAAGGTTAGTCTGCATGTTGAGGGATTTGAGGAATGGTGGTGAGGCAAGGTTCGAGGTTAAGAAATTCTAAAGTTAACAGGGAGTGATTAGGGGACAGTAGGGGCGGATCACAGTTGGATGGAGGAGTGATCTGAGTCAGGCAGGGTTCAACATTGGTCTTCGGTTGAGTCTGATTGGTAGGGTTGGTGGTAAAAAAGTTTTTCCACTGTAGGGACTGGGAGAAGGAGAGAAGGTCTTTAACAAGTCTTGCACGAATAAACTTGGGGTGGGGCAAAAGGCGAGGCTTTTGGAAAGGGCTGGTATTTCTGTGGGGCTAAGGCTTTGGAGGAAAGGTTCATGACTGTGTTTTGGGTCTGTTAGGGTTCTGGATTCTGTGTGGTGGTGGGAGGGAGTGTGGAGAGTGGGATAAATGTAGTAGGTCTTTGAAACCGGGTTTGTCAGCTATGAGGGAACGTAAGGGAGGTTTGGAGGTTGTTGTAGAGGTGGTGTACAGTGGTAGTCCAAGGCGGGAGTAGGAAGTGAGCAGGTTGGAGAGTTTTTTGAGGCAATGTAGCGCATGTTGCTCCAGTTCCTAGAGGGCAAGAGTATCAATGTGTGTTATGGGATCCACGAACTTGGAATTGCATAGCAGGGGAATTTTAGATGGAAAGAAGGTATTGCAAGGGGGTTTGCACATGACTGATATGGTTTTGCTGGACTATGTTGGTGAGGGCTAAGGATCGGCAGAATCTGAACAGATGGCGGTCATTGTGGAAGGAAGGATGGCAGCTGGAGATGGGAAATTTGAGGGTGTGGCCATTTTGCAGGGATTTCATGAGCCAAGAAACGATACAGGAACATGACTGAGTTCTGACAAAGGATAAAGAAACTTCTCCATATTGATGCACATGGAAGGAGCAAGGATCCATGTTGGTGGAAAAAAAGTGTAAAAATATGCAAATAACGTAAAATTATGTTTGAAAAAATTTCATAATACTGTTACATTCCATCCTGGAGTTTCCATTGTTCGATTCACCCACGTTTGACATATTCATAAATATTTCTTTTGTAAATATTATCCTGCATAATTATTAATGTAATAGCTTTGTATCTTCTTTGTCATAACAACACGTGTGTATTTGCAGACAAGCAGTGTCTTTATATTTGAAATTCTTTGACTTGTTTTGACTAATGTTTGCAAATGTGCTGTAGCTTGTAAAGTGTATATATTTGCATCAACATGTTTACTCTTACTATGGTTCAAAATCATGTATCTACTACTGGAAACAGTTAAGTTTTTTTATTATTATTTGTCTTAGTTTTGTTAACTTATACCCACAATATGCCACTTTGTAATATATCACTGTAATCTTACCAGGACCAGAATTAACCCAACTCTAAAAAAATTGATGTAGACTGTCAAAACACCTGAAGGTGAGCCCTCAGGGCTCGAAATGCATCATGCATTGAAATAAAATCACTATTGTGACCGAACACAGTTGTTCTTTATTTTTATTTTACGAAAGTCATTCAGTCACAGAAAAAACACTGACAGCAATGGATAAAATTAAGTTAACATTATTCCAGCTGCACCGTTTACAAGGGGCATAAGAAAGCAATTGTATTGTGCCTTGCATGGTAAAATACTGGCAGTCAACTGCAAAAACAAAAATAAGTTTGTAGAGTTGGAGCTCCAGAAAGGTAGAACAGCATGAAATTTCTTATTGATAGTGGGGCACAGATATGCTGGGTGAAGAACACTAGTTCCAGAGATGATGGAAAGTATAATCCAGCTGAAGATATTAGGATTTGAGGAATAGCTAATAATGTTGTGATGACAGAGAGAACTGTAGCCCTCAAACCGCAAACAATAAAGGGATTGGAAAACAGGCATCCCCTTCACATGGTGCAAGTGCAGGAAAGAGACGTTCTTTCAAAGCACAGTTGGATCCAATGGCTATCAGAGAGCAGATGCAAAACGTAGGCACACAGCAAAGCAGGCAGAAGAAGTTCCTGAAAAGCAATTAAAAAGTGGTGCTCAGAAACACATGTAAGTCAAAAGAAGATTAACGCCAGGGTCATGCGAGGTACAAGTGTACAGGATAAGAACAGAAGTAAATGGAATGAGAGAGGCTGTCACCCACAACAACAATAATAAGGGACTGGTATATAGCTGATAAACTGGTAAAAATTGAATTAGGAATGTGCGTAATGAGAATACTGAACACTAACGATTAGTGTGTATAAGTAAAATTCCCACTGCTGGTCATGGAGGCTGTACCAAATAAGACAACATTCAGTGTTCTGACAGTTCCCGGTAATTAAGGGTGGCAGTGTGGTACTGGTGTGCCAGACTCACACTCCCCCTTAGCTATCAAACTTCTCTGGAGTTGCTTTGCTGATCTTTTCAGGATAGCCGGCTGCAATGTCCTGCACAACTTCTTCTCCGAAGATAAGATGCTGCTTTGGAGGAATTTTTTATACTTTTAAAATAATCCCGTACACTTGAGAATACTTTGAACTCAATTTTGTATTTTCATCACACTATCATCAAACTATCACATTCATTTTTCCATAATTACAGTCTTCAAATCTCTCCAAGTTTAACAAGACAACTGACCGGACCTTACGAAAGTAAGTGAAAGAATGAATAAGTAATTGTCTTTTCTCTTGATTCAACAACATTCAAATGTTCACACAACAATGTTTGATGTCGCACGGAGTATGGCGCGTTTATTCCTTGAACTGGACGTGTAACTTCTAGGCGGGCTCGGCGACTACCTGTTCGCGTGATCATCCGTCCGATACACGT
This sequence comes from Schistocerca nitens, assembly GCF_023898315.1. Classification (NCBI taxonomy): domain Eukaryota; kingdom Metazoa; phylum Arthropoda; class Insecta; order Orthoptera; family Acrididae; genus Schistocerca; species Schistocerca nitens. Next base: position 479,381,532 of record NC_064615.1, read on the forward strand.
CCATCCTGCACACACACATAATTGTGGTGCAGTAGACACAGTTCTACTTTACCACACTCATCTCTAAAATAATGCGTGGTTCAGGCGGTGGAAATACGAGGGTGTCTAGAATTTACCCTGAAATTCTTGAGGCACTACAGTGTGTGGCAGTTCAGTAATACCAAACCACAGCTAAAAAATTACATTAAAAGAGAATATCTGTGTTAGTCATTTAAATGGGGAAGAAAAAGTAGCCATTACTTAACTACGAACAATGTACAGCAATGTTTTTCACTTGCCTGAAGATAAGTTATACTGAGGACATAAAGCAGGAAATAAAACTGCTATCTGAAGTGGAAAGTACGTGATTTATTTCACCACCCTACAGAATACCAGAATCACAAAAGAAGTGCTGCAACAGGAAAATGAGATAATGTTGTTATATAACAGCATGCAGTAAAAGTGGATGGAGCTTTCTGTTGATAATGATTCTGAGAACAACTAATGCCAGTCAGTAGCAAAAGTGTAAGTTGCTGACTGTATGTGCACAAACGAAAGCTCCTTAAATTCAGTCTGTCTACTGCCAAGATAGATGAATTACTTGATGATCTAAGAAAGGCAAAATAATCCTCGGCTCTCGATTTAACAAAAGGCTATTCCCAGACCTTACTAGATGAAGAATTTCAAGAAAAGACAGCTATCAAAATGATGTTTGGTCATTGCGAATATAAACAGATGTTTGCAAGTGTTAGGATAACTCCAATCACTTTTCAGAAGCTGATGAATTTTCCTTTGCTGACACTACAAGGCACCAAACTGTTCATTCACTCGGATGATATGATATTTGGCTCCTCCTTAGAAGAACAAAATGTGTGGCTAATGAAAGCGTTTGTGAGGCTTAGACTCCATAATTTAAAACTATAGGTCAACAAATATGAGCTTTTGTGAAAAGGAGTGTCCTGTTCAGGTTATCTCTTGTCTGCCACAGCCTTAAAGTCAGATCTAAAGAAGATCAAAATGATAAAAGAATATCCATGATCTACAACCACCAAGCAACTAAAAGCTTCCCTACGTTTTGTTGAATACTATTTTTAGCAATTTTAATATTTTTAGTAATTTTAGCAAAACTGTCAAACCACTACATTATTTGTTAAAGAAGGAGGTATCTTATAGCTGTGTCCCTGAGCAAGATATATCTTTCTAGCCAGTCAGATAAAGCAAGTAGCAGGACCAGTGTCTGTAGCCACAGGAAAGATGACAGTTGATCCAGAACCAGTGAAAAAATAAGATGCGGATGAAAAGGCACTGATACTAAAACAGTACCACTATTGTTAACCACCTTGGCACTGGGAGAACATCGTCATCGTCATGGTCTTCAGTCCTGAGACTGGTTTGACGCAGCTCTCCATGCTACTCTATCCTGTGCAAGCATCTTCATCTCCCAGTACCTACTGCAACCTACATCCTTCTGTATCTGTTTAGTGTATTCATCTCTTGGTCTCCCTCTATGACTTTTACCCCCCCCATGCTGTCCTCCAATACCAAATTGGTGATCCTTTGATACCTCAGAACATGTCCCACCAAGTGATCCCTTCTTCTAGTCAAGTTGTGCCACAAATTTCTCTTCTCCCCAATCCTATTCAATACCTCCTCATTAGTTATATGATCTACCCATCTAATCTTCAGCATTCTTCTGTAGCACCACATTTCGAAAGCTTCTATTCTCTTCTTGTCCAAACTAGTTATCATCCATGTTTCACTTCTATACATGGCTACACTCCACACAAATACTTTCAGAAACGACTTCCTGACACTTAAATCTATACTCAATGTTAACAAATTTCTCTTCCTCAGGAACGCTTTCCTTGCCATTGTCAGTCTACATTTTATATCCTCTCTACTTCGACCATCATCAGTTATTTTGTTCCCCAAATAGCAAAACTCCTTTACTACTTTAAGTGTCTCATTTCCTAATCTAATTCCCTCAGCATCACCTGACATAATTCGACTACATTCCATTATCCTCGTTTTGCTTTTGTTGATGTTCATCTTATATCCTACTTTCAAGACACTATCCATTCCGTTCAATTGCTCTTCTAAGTCTTTTGCTGTCTCTGACAGAATTACAATGTCATTGGCGAACCTCAGAGTTTTTATTTCTTCTCCATGGACTTTAAAACATACTCCAAATTTTTCTTTTGTTTCCTTCACTGCTTGCTCAATATACAGATTGAATAACATCGGGGAGAGGCTACAACCCTGTCTCACTCCCTTCCCAACCACTGCTTCCCTTTCATACCCCTCGACTCTTATAACTGCCATCTGGTTTCTGTACAAATTGTAAATAGCCTTTCGCTCCCTGTATTTTACCCCTGCCACCTTCAGAATTTGAAAGAGAGTATCCCGGTCAACATTGTCAAAAGCTTTCTCTAAGTCTACAAATGCTAGAAATGTAGATTTGCCTTTCCTTAATCTAGCTTCTAAGATAAGTTGTAGGGTCAGTATTGCCTCACATGTTCCAATATTTCTACGGAATCCCAACTGATCTTCCCCGAGGTCGGCTTCTACCAGTTTTTCCATTCCTCTGTAAAGAATTCGTGTTAGTATTTTGCATACATGACTTATTAAACTGATTGTTCGGCAATTTTCACATCTGTCAGCACCTGCTTTCTTTGGGATTGGAATTATTATATTCTTCTTGAAGTCTGAGGGTATTTCACCTGTCTCATACATCTTGCTCACCAGATGGTAGAGTTTTGTCAGGACTGGCTCTCCCAAGGCTGTCAGTAGTTCTAATGGAATGTTGCCTACTCCCGGGGCCTTGTTTCGACTCAGGTCTTCCAGTGCTCTGTCAAACTCTTCACGCAGTATCATATCTCCCATTTCATCTTCATCTACATCCCCTTCCATTTCCATAATATTGTCCTCAAGAACATTGCCCTTGTATAGACCCTCTATATACTCCTTCCACCTTTCTGCTTTCCCTTCTTTGCTTAAAACTGGGTTTCCATCTGGGCTCTTGATATTCATACAAGTGGTTCTCTTTTCTCCAAAGGTCTCTTTAATTTTTCTGTAGGCAGTATCTATCTTACCCCTAGTGAGATAAGCCTCTACAACCTTACATTTGTCCTCTAGACATCCCTGCTTAGCCATTTTGCACTTCCTGTCAATCTCATTTTTGTCTGTATTCCTTTTTGCCTGATTCATTTCCTGCATTTTTATATTTTCTCTTTTCATCAATTAAATTCAATATTTCTTATGTTACCCAAGGATTGCTACTAGCCCTCGTATTTTTACCTACTTGATCCTCTGCTGCCTTCACAACTTCATCTCTCAAAGCTACCCATTCTTCTTCTACTGTATTTCTTTCCCCCATTCCTGTCCATTGTTCCCTTATGCTCTCCCTGAAACTCTGTACAACCTCTGGTTTAGTCTGTTTATCCAGGTCCCATCTCCTTAAATTCCCACCTTTTTGCAGTTTCTTCAGTTTTAATCTACAGTTCATAACCAATAGATTGTGGTCAGAGTCCACATATGCCCCTGGAAACGTCTTACAATTTAAAACCTGGTTCCTAAATCTCTGTCTTGCCATTATATAACCTATCTGAAACCAGTCAGTATCTCCAGGCTTCTTCCATGTATACAACCTTCTTTTATGATTCTTGAACCAAGTGTTAGCTATGATTAAGTTGTGCTCTGTGCAAAATTCAACCAGGCGGCTTCCTCTTTCATTTCTTAGCCCCAATCCATATTCACTCACTATGTTTCCTTCTCTCTCTTTTCCTACTACCGAATTCCAGTCAACCATTACTGTTAAATTTTCGTCTCCCTTCACTATCTGAATAATTTCTTTTATTTCATCATACATTTCTTCAATTTCTTCGTCATCTGCAGAACTTGTTAGCATATAAACTTGTACTACTGTAGTAGGCGTCGGCTTCGTGTCTATCTTGGCCACAATAAGGCGTTCACTATGCTGTTTGTAGTAGTTTACTCGCACTCCTATTTTTTTATTCATTATTAAACCTACTCCTGCATTACCCCTATTTGATTAAGGGATCTGACATTCCACGCTCCGATCTGTAGAACGCCACTTTTCTTTCTCCTGATAATGATGTCCTCCTGAGTAGTCCCCGCCCGGAGATCCGAATGGGGGACTATTTTACCTCCGGAATATTTTACCCAAGAGGACGCCATCATCATTTAACCATACAGTAAAGCTGCATGCCCTCGGGAAAAATTACGGCTATAGTTTCCCCTTGCTTTCAGCCATTCGCAGTACTAGCATAGCAAGGCCGTTTTGGTTAGTGTTACAAGGCCAGATTAGTCAATCATCCAGACTGTTGCCTCTGCAACTACTGAAAAGGCTGCTGCCCCTCTTCAGGAACCACACGTTTGCCTGGCCTCTCAACAGATACCCCTCCATTGTGGTTGCACCTACGGTACGGCCATCTGTATTGCTGAGGCACGCAAGCCTCCCCACCAACGGCAAGGTCCATGGTTCTTTGGGGGGGGGGGGGGGGGGGTGAACATATGAATGCATTAAAAAGGCATCAAATATGGAGTGGTATAAAAAAAACATACAGCTATAGAAGAATGATTATATCGAAAAACTCCTGAACATATATTCAAGAGAAATGATATTTATTGATTAGGTCAGTCCTCTGAACCAAATGGACTGAGGAAATGAATACATTCTTACACTTCAGGATGCTCTGACAAAGTGTTCATTAATGGAACATATAAAAGGCAAGATGCTCATGTGGTGGTCTCAGTACCAACTGAGAAAATTGTACTCAGGTATGGAATACTCTCAGTACCTTTACGTGACATGGGAAGGAATAAGTGGTACCATGAAGAAGAAGGAAGAAAGGAGAGGTCATGTCATATGTTAACAGAGGTTCTGCGACATTATGTAAACACCGCACAGATTACGACATTTAGGTTCCATATGCAGTAAAATACAACACTGCAAAGTGAAAATTGTTACACTCCACATGAAAAGTTCTTTGGATGAGGATGTAACATTCTAGGGATATTACACAAATATCTAGCCAGACTGTTGTATAAATCTGATGACTACGTGGCAGAACTAAAAGTGTACATGCAAGAGATGCACCAATGTGTGAGTGAACCAAAAGCTCAATGTAATGCAAAGAACAAAAGAGTATTACAATAAAACAAGAAATCCAACGAAATTCTACTTTGGTGATAAAAATATGTCATTTAATGTAAGTGTATGATGAGGCAGATCACAAAAATTAGATACCCAATACCAAGGACTGGACAAAGAACCACAAACAAAGGGACCCAATGCAGTAATAAGCCAATACACAAATACACAACAGCATCTTTGGCATCACTTTCCTAACAAAGTTGAATCCACTGGACGAGACCCATACACTGAGCTAAAGAAATTCCAGTTGTCACTGAGACTGTACTATGTGGAAAGTAAAAATTTATAGTATAACCCAGAAGATAGTAAACTATTTCAATCTACTATAGCTGTAGGAAATTTTGAGCAAATTCAGTCGAATTTTATACATGAAGACTGGCTTTTCTTAACACGAGTTCAGCAGAAACTAAAGATGGTGAAGACACCCCAAATTGGCACACACGGCGAAGTTAAAAAAAATGACAGTTTAAGTGGACCACTAGCATGATATGAATCACACGTGAAGTAACCATAGTTAAAGCAACTTTAACTAGTTTCAATTGAACAAAAAAGTGAAGAAATTATCATGCAAGGAATCAAAAAAAGCGAGCCAACACTTTGTAGAGCACAAATACGATTGTAAATAATGGTAGTTTGCATCTCTGTAAGTGAACAACTTATACAGCTAAAAGACATCTTTAATTAATTTAGAGTGAGCATATGAATTACTAATACTGGAAATTGTAGACACTCGCACGGGTATTTTAGATCGCAACTGACCATTCCAGATCAAATTGTAAAGTATCTAGAACTGATCAAGAATCACATCATGCACGAGAGACTCTCTGTCGCCCTTAGGTCAGACAATGGTTACCAACTTATCAGCATTATCGATTTAGCTGTTTTCTTAGCCATAACATCTTAAGCTAAGCATTAAACATCCAGCTCGTAGAAGATAACATGTTTAATGTGCACAAAGCATAAGCATTACCATCACAGGCATACAGAACCAAACAGTTACATTCGTACATCGCAGCTGAAAAGGAGTTACAGCTAATTAATTACGTAAAGCCACTGTAAGCAAAGTCAAGTAGTAAGCAATTACAGTGCAAAACTGTAGGTCAAAATGTTGGAATCTTAACCAAATATTGCTCGCATTCATTTATGATCACAAAATGTGAGAGACAAGGTGCTGCAAGCAGTCCTAAAGTTCAAAAGCACTGTGTTCAGAAATGAATTGTATTAAATTAAAGTGTGTGAACACCAATGAGTACTAAAAAATGGCTGTTTGTTGTCCTAAAGGACAAAGACAACGGAAGTAAACCTATTGATATTACAGTCTAGGGAAACGTCATGAGTACACAAGTCTTCCAATCTGAGCAGGTAAACTGAACAAACGCCACCAGTATTGACACTGTGGGTACTTTAACCATGGAAAAAACTGCTATATATGAAATAATGGAAGAAAGAATATTAGTGAACTTAATCTGGACTTACCAGAACAGAATGTGGTTAGGCCAGTTGGAGATCTAACAGCTTCAGGACAAACTTTATGAACTAAAGAATGAAACTAAGTATCGGGAAAGAAGTTTCTTCAGCAATTACCAGCTAAATAATTTCTCCTTGTAGAGTTACATGGACTCTGGCATAACAATTACATGGTGTCTTTGTAGATACTTTGTTGTCAAGACTGTTTTAAATTTGTGCTCAAGATGATGGGTGACACCTGCTGTGGAGAAAATATGTGTTAGAAACAATTCAGCAAATCAGTGTCCAAACATAGATGTGGTAAGATATGATTCTATTCAAAGGATGTCAAGAGACAGCGAAGAATAATTTTTGGGAAATCAAGTATGCCTGCTAAATATGTGACACGATGGCACAAGAAGCCAGTGAAGGGCTCAGGATACAGTTTGAGCCCATGTACTGAGAGGCAAATCTACTCCTCCACTTAACCACTGAAAAAAGCCTCAAAAATACCACATACGGTTGCCAATAAGACAATGAAAATCCCTTTGACATCAAGTCATGTCAGGGACAAGTGCGGTCAAAGGAGGAAGTTCGACAAGGAAGCATGACAAAGGGTCCTCAGAATTGCAGTCAGGGCCAGTCAGAACAGTCGAGGACGATTTGTAGTTGAGAGATTTGCAGTTCCTGGGTGCTCATGCAGAGGAGTCAGGCAAGAGTCTATCAAGTAGCCTCAGTAAGGAGTTTTAAAGTAGAGACTATGTTCAGTCAATGCCTATCGATCCAGTATAAAAGTTTTGCAGTTGAGATTCGGTAAGCTGGAGAAGACACAGGAGCAGTCCTGCTGCTAAGTTCATATTCGGTCTGGAGGTTGGAGGATGTGATTCCAGTAGGTTGACAGAATGATGAGAGGTTGTCACCACCTCTATGTTAGAGCTTGGCAATCTTGTGAAGGTGAGATTCTGTTTAGGCAGAAATTCCACTTGTGTGAAGAGTTTCATGAAATAAACACAGAAGAAAACTTTTATTTCTGAAGTTGCAATTCATCTGAGTCACCTTTTATCCTTTTTCATCATCACGGATAGGTAAATTTCAAAGGATTGTGAGTTCATTAAGTGCAAGACTCCTCCTCACTTTTGCAAAACGGTTGAATTCCCTTGCAAAATGGTTGAATTCCCTTTAGTACTCACCCCTGTTGCTCAATCTCCTGCAAAATCCATGCTTGAAATGTGACATTGCTTAATCTGTAGTGTTGCCAACATATAAGATCTTTTTCCTTCATCTACATGAGAGTGATAGACCACAACATTTCATCTCAAGTGTTTGCATGTCACTTGAGCACATTCACCACTATTCTGTAGCCTATTCCAACAGTTTGTCAGTATCTACTGTGTCATGAATTTAGTGCACTTATTCCTTTTACACATGATATATTTCTAATTACAAGAGAATAGTTAATAAAGACAGGACTGTGTTAAGCAGTTACATTTTTTAGTGTACCACACCTCTGTTGGTAAAAAGGAACCCTTATAGAATTGCTTTCTTGTCTGTCTTTCCGCCTGTGCAATTGTTAAAAACAATTTTTCTCAGGAACAAGTACACACATCAAGTTGAAACTTATGTCACATGTTTAAGGTCTATGGTCGCTTGATGGTGTAAAAAAGTTAAGCATCTAAGTCAATTTCGTCAAAATGTATGGCAATGTATGTCACGTACCTGAATACTCGCAAACTCACTCATTAAAATATATAAGGTACTTCCCACTGACTTAGAATAATGAAATTTGGCAAGAAGCAAGTGTCAGAGTATAAGTAAAGGGAAAAAATTAGAACATCGCTAATTTGTAATCGTAAATTAAAAGACCCCCCCATGAACCACGGACCTTGCCGTTGGTGGGGAGGCTTACGTGCCTCAGCGATACAGATGGCCATACCGTAGGTGCAACCACAACGGAGGGGTATCTGTTGAGAGGCCAGACAGACATGTGGTTCCAGAAGAGTGGCAGCAGCCTTTTCAGTAGTTGTAGGGGCAACAGTCTGGATGATTGACTGATCTGGCCTTGTAACATTAACCAAAACGGCCTTGCTGTGCTGGTACTGCGAACGGCTGAAAGCAAGGGGAAACTACAGCCGTAAATTTTCCTGAGGACATGCAGCTTTACTGTATGATTAAATGATGATGGCATCCTCTTGGGTAAAATATTCCGGAGGTAAAATAGTCCCCCATTCGGATCTCTGGGCGGGGACTACTCAAGAGGACGTCGTTATCAGGAGAAAGAAAACTGGCGTTCTACAGATCGGAGCGTGGAATGTCAGATCCCTTAATCGGGCAGGTAGGTTAGAAAATTTAAAAAGGGAAATGGACAGATTAAAGTTAGATATAGTGGGAATTAGTGAAGTTCGGTGGCAGGAGGAACAAGACTTTTGGTCAGGTGATTACAGGGTTATAAATACAAAATCAAATAGGGGTAACGCAGGAGTAGGTTTAATAATGAATAAAAAAATAGGAGTGCGAGTAAACTACTACAAACAGCATAGTGAACGCCTTATTGTGGCCAAGATAGACACGAAGCCCACGCCTACTACAGTAGTACAAGTTTATATGCCAACTAGCTCTCCAGATGATGAAGAAATTGATGAAATGTACGACGAGATAAAAGAAATTATTCAGGTAGTGAAGGGAGACGAAAATTTAATAGTCATGGGTGACTGGAATTCGTCAGTAGGAAAAGGGAGAGAAGGAAACATAGTAGGTGAATATGGATTGGGGGGAAGAAATGAAAGAGGAAGCCGCCTTGTAGAATTTTGCACAGAGCATAACTTAATCATAGCTAACACTTGGTTCAAGAATCATAAAAGAAGGTTGTATACATGGAAGAATCCTGGAGATACTAAAAGGTATCAGATAGATTATATAATGGTAAGACAGAGATTTAGGAACCAGGTTTTAAATTGTAAGACATTTCCAGGGGCAGATGTGGATTCTGACCACAATCTATTGGTTATGAACTGCAGATTAAAACTGAAGAAACTGCAAAAAGGTGGGAATTTAAGGAGATGGGGCCTGGATAAACTGAAAAAACCAGAGGTTGTAGAGAGTTTCAGGAAGAGCATAAGGGAACAATTGACAGGAATGGGGGAAAGAAATACAGTAGAAGAAGAATGGGTAGCTCTGAGGGATGAAGTAGTGAAGGCAGCAGAGGATCAAGTAGGTAAAAAGACGAGGGCTAATAGAAATCCTTGGGTAACAGAAGAAATATTGAATTTAATTGATGAAAGGAGAAAATATAAAAATGCAGTAAATGAAGCAGGCAAAAAGAAATACAAACGTCTCAAAAATGAGATCGACAGGAAGTGCAAAATGGCTAAGCAGGGATGGCTAGAGGACAAATGTAAGGATGTAGAGGCTTGTCTCACTAGGGGTAAGATAGATACTGCCAACAGGAAAATTAAAGAGACCTTTGGAGAGAAGAGAACCACTTGTATGAATATCAAGAGCTCAGATGGCAACCCAGTTCTAAGCAAAGAAGGGAAGGCAGAAAGGTGGAAGGAGTATATAGAGGGTTTATACAAGGATGATGATGAAGATGATTATTAGTGTTTTAGGGCGCACAACAGCGAGGTTATCAGCGCCCGTTCCCAAAAGTTCAATTCAGAGCCGAATTGTGAGAGAATTGGTATTGTTCAAATTGCAAGATGGGACACAGCACATCAAAACAGGGAGATAAAACTAAAAATAAAATAGCAGTACAAACAGGGAAAAATAATTAACGGTGGCTGAGTGACCACTTACAAATAATGGGTGACCAAACCACTGGACAGCACATTAAGACTTCAATCCCAATATTTTGGGAAGAAGGCCAGACATCACACAAAAACGTAAAACTCTAGCAACACTCGCCTCATTATTAGTTAAAAGAGAGGGTAGGTCTGGTGGGAAACTGAAATCGTCCCTCAAACCCGCATAGAAAACACACTCAGTTAAAATATGTCGTATCGACAGCTGTGTCCCACATGCCTGACACATTGGTGGCTCCTCACGGCGTAACAGAAAACCATGTGTCAAAGGACAATGTCCTATTCGAAGCCGTGTAAGAGCTACTTCCTCAGTGCGTCGGTGGCGGAAGGAGGTGAGCCACGGTCGGACAGAATCCTTCACCGCTCGCAACTTATTATCCCTCACGTCCAGCCACTGAGCCTCCCACCAACGCATGACCTTCCGAGTCACGAAAGACGTAATGGTCTGCAGGGGGACGGAACAGCGAGCACGAGGTGGGATGGAGCAAGCCTCCTTGGCAGCCGCATCTGCAAGTTCATTGCCAGGAATCCCTATGTGCCCTGGAACCCAGCAGAAAATTACATCCTTACCCTGCTGTTGCAAGAGCAGGAGTGCGTCCTGCACCTCTTGCACCATCCGATCTGCTGGGTACATCTGTTCAAGAGCGTGTAGAGCACTTTGGGAATCGGAGCAGATGATGAATTTCGTGCCACGATGTCGGCGCATATGCTCTAATGCTTGCAGAATGGCAAACAGTTCTGCATAGTAAACTGAGAACTGCTCTGGGAGCCCTATCCGATGGACAGTATCGGGAAACACAGCAGAGCAGCCCATAAAATCACCCTGTTTAGACCCATCCGTGTAAACAGTAATAAAATCGGAATGGCGTTCTAAAATCTCAGTAAGTTTCATTTTAAAAAGGTGGTCTGTGGTACAATACTTCCTGTAAGCAGCCAGATCAAGAAGTAATCTTGGCCTTTGTAGTCGCCAGGGAGATCCCCTACTCCATCCCTGGTGGAGTACCTTAATGCCCTCCAGGTGTACTGACTCGAGACTCTCCTTTGCACGGATGCCAAACGGCTTCGTTGCCTTCGGACTGTGGCGGAAGAGACGTTCCAGTGCCGGCTGGGAAAAAGTGTTGGACGCCAATGAAAGAGGAGTGGACTTGGCCCTGTACGCGTGCCGTACCACGAGGAGAAGACGCCGAATGGACAGCGGAGGCTCTCCCGCCTCGACACACAGACTAGCAACCGGACTCGTGCGATAAGCCCCCGTTGAAAGCCTAATACCCTCATGGTGAATCACGTTCAACATTTTGAGGTAGGAAGGTCTGGCAGAGCCATAAGCTTGACATCCGTATTCCAGTCGAGGTCGCACAAAGGCCTTATAAAGTTGGAGCAGACGTGCCCTGTCAGCGCCCCAGGATCTATGACTGATGCATTTAAGGACGTTTAATGCCTTGAAACAGTGGACCTTTAGATCCTTTAAGTGTGGCAACCATGTGAGCTTCTCATCAAAAATAAGCCCGAGATATTTCACTTTTCCCATAAAGGGGAGAACAGTGTCTCCTAGTTTTAAAACAGGGAGATTAAAAAGAGAACGGGAACGGTTAAAATCTACACAAACGGTCTTCTCCAAAGAGAATTTAAAGCCCGTGGTCTTAGACCATTCCTCCAATCGCACGAGTGTCAGCTGTAATTGGCGTGTAGCAGCTGTGAGGGAGGAAGACGCACAGAAAATGGAGAAATCGTCCACAAACAAGGAGCACTGCACGGGCCGTCGTACTGTGGACGCAATACTATTGATGGCAATTGCGAAAGCTGTCACACTGAGGACACTTCCTTGAGGGACACCGTTCTCCTGCTTAAAACGGTCAGACAGGACATTCCCAACCTTATACTTAAAATATCTGTCCGACAGAAAGGATCGGATGAGTGTGGGTAAACGCCCACGGAAACCCCACTCATAAAGCTGCCGCAAAATGGTATGCCTCCAAGTAGTATCGTACGCCTTCTCCAGGTCGAAGAAAACCCCGATAAGGTGTTGCTTACATAGGAAAGCATCTGGTATCGCTGTTTCGAGTAGGATCAGGTTATCGAGGGTGGAATGATACCTCCTGAACCCACACTGGCAGCGGGTAAGTAAGGATCTGGATTCCAGAACCCACACCAGGCGCCGATTGACCATACGCTCAAATGTCTTTCCGACGCAGCTCGTGAGACTAATGCTACGGTAGCTACTGGGTTCGGTCCGATCCTTCCCTGGTTTTAAAAGGGGAATTAAAATCGATTCTTTCCACGAACTAGGAAAGTCGCCTGTCTTCCAAATTTCATTAAAAAGTTGAAGGAGGACTTCCTTCGACCGCAGATCCAACTGCTGCAGCATGCTATACGATATCAGGTCTGGACCAGGTGCGGTATCCCGAGATACGGACAGAGCAGAGTCCAACTCCCACAAAGAGAAAGGCTGGTTGTATTCCTCAGCGTTCTTTGAACGGAAATCAAAACCAACCCTCTCCTGTGTACCCCGATAGCGCAGAAATTCTGGGTCCTGGCTAGAATCGGCCGTAATAGTTTGAAAAGATTCTGCCAACGCCCGGGCGATGTCTCTTGGAGATGTTAGGAAACACCCTCGCTCACGTATAGCTGCTATTGGCGGTCGAGAGTATCGCCTTGAGATCCTTCTAATGACTTCCCATACTTTGCTTGAAGATGTGGACCTATTGATGGAGTTCAGGAACTCACGCCAAGACCTCCGTTTACTCTCCCTAACGATTTTTCTCGCCCACGCCCGTGCTATCCGGAAAGTTGTCAGATGCGCAGCAGAGGGGCACCGACGGAATCTTCTCAAAGCCGCCCGTCTGTCTCTGATGGCGGTACGACAGTCGTCATTCCACCAAGGGACAGGCTGCCTCACAGGTGTTCCCTTTGACTTTGGTATGGTTACATCAGCAGCATGGTGCATCACCGCCGTAATGTGATCCACCCAATCCTGGACGCCTTCACACCGTTCAAAAACAGCCAACCGCCGGTAGAGCGTCCAGTTTCCCTTCCGGAACAACCATTTCGGCGGCTGTGCGACACGACCCATTTCAACTGGCAGATGAAGCCAGATAGGAAAATGGTCGCTGCCATGAAGGTCGTTGTCTACGACCCACTGAGCAATGTCCGCAAGCACAGGCGAACAAAGAGAGAGGTCTATGGCAGAAGACGAACCTGAAGCGGTGCTAAAATGCGTGGCCTGACTTGTGTTCAGCAGTATGATGTCGGAAGTCCTGATCAACTGCTCAATCATCTGGCCTCTGGGGCAGGTTTTGTTGGAACCCCATAATGCATTATGAGCATTAAAGTCTCCTAAAATGAGAAAGGGTCGGGGTAGCTGATCAATGAGCCGTGCGAGGGCTTCACTGTCAATGTGCTCAGCGGGTGGTAGATACAGGGAGCACACTGTGACATCAACCTGGGCCAGGATCCGAGCTGCAACCGCTTGTAGCGTTGTGGTTAAGGTCACAGGGGAGGAGTGGAACGTGTCCTTAATGAACACGGCCACCCCACCCTGAGCCCTATTACCAGTCAGGTCGTCTTTCCTGTACACGTGATATCCTGGAAGTACAGGCGTATCAGTCTCTTTAAAATGTGTCTCTTGCAAAGAGATGCAAAAGGGGTTTGCCTGTACTAACAGCCGCAATTCTGCAAAGCGAGGTCTGACTCCATTCAGATTCCACTGAAGTATGGGAGCCATATCAGCGTTTCGGTTTAGATTTCCCCCTGTCTTTGCGCCGCGCTGGTGAGGCACTTGTAGAGCGAGTGGCAGCAGAGGGGCTGCCAGGTTCTGGGGAAGAGGTATCAAAATCCATGACGATTTCCTCCTCATCAGTCAGGAATGCCATGACGACATCCGATGGCGCCTTCGGCAGGTTTGACGTCAAACGCCGTGCCCCTTTCCCTGGTCCCGTTTTCTTTGTGGAAGTCGGGGATGGGGGAAGTGGAGAGGCACTCTGTTTCTGGAGGGCCTTCGAAGGCTTCACTGGAGCTTTCTCAGCAATAGCGGTTGGTGCAGGTGGAGCAGCCTGAATAGCTATATCGTTAGTGGGAGTGCTCTGGCAGGTACAAACGCAGGTACAGATATTGGTGGAAGATACTGCGACGCTGGACATGGTCTGCATCGAAGCGTCTACTTGCGACGCACGGTTGTGCACCCAGGAGGCATAGGATGTAGCAAAGACAGGGGGTTTTGTAGCCCTATACTCTTTTTTGGCTTCCACATAAGGTAGCCTCTTTGTCACCTTGATCTCCTGAATTTTTCGTTCTTCCGCAAAGACGGGGCAGTCTCTACTCCAGACGGGATGGCTCCCAGAGCAGTTGATACACAGCGCTGGAGATGTGCAGTTGGTCCCAGCTTCATGAGCTGCCTTGCCACATATACCGCAGGTTGGTTCACCCCCACAACTCATTGTCGTATGGCCAAATCGCTGACATTTGAAACAGCGCATAGGGTTAGGTATATAAGGCCGAACCCTAAGTCGGAGGAAACCAGCCAGAACGTATTCAGGTAAGACAGGCGAATTGAAAGTCACAATGAAGGTGGCAGATTTCTCAAGAACTCCATTATTCCTACGTGTCCTTTGTTCCACGTCTACAATCCCCTGTGTTGCCCATTCTTGCTTCAGCTCGTCGACATCGATATCCATTAAATCACGGCAAATGACAGCGCCTTTACTGGAGTTGAGGGAATTGTGCAACTCGACAGTAATATCATACTCGCCTAACTTGGTTGACTTTCGAAGCAGCTCCACTTGCTTTGCCCTAGTAGTCTCAACTAACAGGGTACCATTCCTCAGGCGTTTGATAGATTTCAGTGTACCTGCGAGTCCTTCTAAACCTTTATGTATGTAGAAAGGAGACACTTTTTCAAATGAGCCCTCCTTCCTCTTAATCACGATGAAAACATTGTCATTGATGACTCCAAGAGCCCTGTTACTCTTTTCCATCTGCATATCTGGAGGACTAGCCTCCCTCATGCGCTTGACTGATTGCGAAGTTGGTGAAGGAAAATACGTGGTTGCCATGTGCGTCCCACGAGCAGCTAGGGAACGAAACGTCAGCCCAGACAGAGCCCCGCATGCCTGGGTAAGCCTTATACAACTGAGGTGCGGCAGGGTCCTCAGAGGTCGCCCGCTAGCGACTGTTCCACCTCAACAGCCATGCATCTTATCAGCGCGCAGCACACCTTAAGATTGAAGGGTTTTTTATAGAGGTATGTACCATCCTCGCGATCCAGGCAATCAAGCCAAGATCCCCGGTCCCTGCGACACACAACGTTCCACCGTTGCGCCACACGGTGGTCGCTGAAGCATGCCCAGAGCTTACGGTGTCAGAGGACTGGCAGCGCACACCAGTCCACAGCTCGGGGATCCCGGGTTCGCCAAGCCCGTACCCAGCAAATAAATGCTGAGTCACCTGAGGGGTTATACAAGGGCGATGTACTTGAGGACAATATTATGGAAATGGAAGAGGATGTAGATGAAGATGAAATGGGAGATAAGATACTGCGTGAAGAGTTTGACAGAGCACTGAAAGACCTGAGTGAAACAAGGCCACGGGAGTAGACAACATTCCATTAGAACTACTGATGGCCTTGGGAGAACCAGTCATAACAAAACTCTACCATCTGGTGAGCAAGATGTATGAGACAGGCGAAATACCCACAGACTTCAAGAAGAATATAATAATTCCAATCCCAAAGAAAGCAGGTGTTGACAGATGTGAAAATTACCGAACTATCAGTTTCATAAGTCACAGCTGCAAAATACTAACGCGAATTCTTTACAGACGAATGGAAAAACTGGTAGAAGCGGACCTCGGGGAAGATCAGTTTGGATTCCGTAGAAATGTTGGAACACGTGAGGCAATACTAACCTTACGACTTATCTTAGAAGAAAGATTAAGAAAAGGCAAACCTACGTTTCTAGCATTTGTAGACTTAGAGAAAGCTTTTGACAACGTTAACTGGAATACTCACTTTCAAATTCTGAAGGTGGCAGGGGTAAAATACAGGAAGCGAAAGGCTATTTACAATTTGTACAGAAACCAGATGGCAGTTATAAGAGTCGAGGGGCATGAAAGGGAAGCAGTGGTTGGGAAAGGAGTGAAACAGGGTTGTAGCCTCTCCCCGATGTTATTCAATCTGTATATTGAGCAAGCAGTAAAGGAAACAAAAAAAAAATTCGGAGTAGGTATTAAAATTCATGGAGAAGAAGTAAAAACTTTGAGGTTCGCCGATGACATTGTAATTCTGTCAGAGACAGCAAAGGACTTGGAAGAGCAGCTGAACGGAATGGACAGTGTCTTGAAAGGAGGATATAAGATGAACATCAACAAAAGCAAAACGAGGATAATGGAATGTAGTCAAATTAAATCGGGTGATGCTGAGGGGATTAGATTAGGAAATGAGACACTTAAAGTAGTAAAGGAGTTTTGCTATTTAGGGAGTAAAATAACTGATGATGGTCGAAGTAGAGAGGATATAAAATGTAGACTGGCAATGGCAAAGGAAATCATTTCTGAAGAAGAGAAATTTGTTAACATCTAGTATAGATTTAAGTGTCAGGATGTCGTTTCTGAAAGTATTTGTATGGAGTGTAGCCATGTATGGAAGTGAAACATGGACGATAACCAGTTTGGACAAGAAGAGAATAGAAGCTTTCGAAATGTGGTGCTACAGAAGAATGCTGAAGATAAGGTGGGTAGATCATGTAACTAATGAGGGGGTATTGAATAGGATTGGGGAGAAGAGAAGTTTGTGGCACAACTTGACTAGAAGAAGGGATCAGTTGGTAGGACATGTTCTGAGGCATCAAGGGATCACAAATTTAGTATTGGAGGGCAGCGTGGAGGGTAAAAATCGTAGAGGGAGACCAAGAGATGAATACACTAAGCAGATTCAGAAGGATGTAGGTTGCAGTAGGTACTGGGAGATGAAGAAGCTTGCACAGGATGGAGTAGCATGGAGAGCTGCATCAAACCAGTCTCAGGACTGAAGACCACAACAAGAACAAATTAAAAGATTCTCAAAAATCTTGGAATTGTTTTGACCCATTTCTTGCCTGTGTCAATGGCAATAACAGATAAAAATCATCGAGATTTTCAATTCCCATGATGAATGAACTGCATATGTTACATAATTGAGTTTGTATGGAACCCTCAGAGTGTGAGTCCTACACACATCTGCCCTATTTTCTTTTTAGTTTGACTTCGGTATAGGCTGTGGTGACAGCCATATGTGGATGATACGCTTACAGGTGCACAACCTCCTTGGAGTGCATTATCCAGACTTATATAACATGAAGGCCTTATATGATGGTCTAAGGCATCACCAAGTATCATAACAGTATAGTTACTTTCAATGTTGGATACCATCATCAGTGATCAGCAGATCTGGAAAGTTATGGAACACTTCTGCACAGTCCTGAAATAATTATTCGTACATAACAGACGGCTGCACTCTACAGTCTATGACTTTTCAAAATTTGTTCTCTGGATCTTATTTCACTCTGTCATACATCTCAGCATATCTAAGAAAACAGTGTCAAGTTGTCAACTTGTGCATGACACTAATCATGTTTAGTTTAGGAAGAAGACTAGGATTTAAAGAGTCCCACACTGACAGGGTCATTAAGGAGAAAAAACAAGCTTAAGCTAGGAAACAATGAGGAAGGAAATCAGTCAGATACTTGTTTGAGGAAATACTGCAGCATTTACCATTAAATAATTTAGGGGAACTATGGAAAATGTGGATTACTGAACAGAGATTTGAATCTTACTCATCTTGAATATGAGTCCAATATTTAAACACATTTAATTTATTTTAGTTAGTTAGTGTTCCACAGATCACACTCACAATGTATGTTATAATGTGGAACTTGTCAATTAAACACAATCTACACACATTTGAAGCATCCAATACATGCAGACTTTGGACAAGTAGAACCTATTTACGATGCCTTTTCTCATGAAGTCATCAGTGTCTAACTGCGTAGCATACAGAGTGTCTTATTTCAATGGGCATTGTCTTCACTTATACAGAATTTGGGGAAGTAATGTTGTTTTACTGCTGCTCAGTTTTGTTAACTGTTTGTTTCCATTAATATATCTGATAGATAGGCAGAATTTCACTGGTATATAACGATTCCTTCAGTGTGAAGCAATTTTCACACATAATGCTTCAGACCGTGCAACAAGGAAAATGCAGGTACTTTCCTTTATAAACTTAGTCTTTTGAATCAGAAAGGTATGAACTATGCTACTAAAGCCTTTTCATTATTTTCCAATGGAAAAAAAGATTACATGGGGTTACAAAAATGGTTTTCTCCACAATGTAATTTGAACGGTGTGTGCGTGTGCGTGAGAGAGAGAGAGAGAGAGAGAGAGATTGAGAGAGAGAGAGAGAGAGAGAGAGAGAGAGAGAGAGAGAACAATACTTAACAACTTCTGTGTCTCCACTGTTAATATTGCGTTCTTTTTAACATGAGTTTTAAACAATAAACAACATTCATGAAACTCACATAAATGTGTTATAATATAATACTGTGTATGCAGAGCCAATGAGTAACTACCAAACTACAATAAATACATTTAATGGTATTAAATGTCTTTTTAACATAAATTATCACAGTTTGAGATTATTTCAGTCTATCTTTCCCATGACAGTAGTTTTGGTCAACATCAATATAAAAAAATTAAAGCTATAAAATCTAATCATGAAAGTCAACAATGGAAATTAATGAATATAAATGTTTTCATTTATGACATCACGTTAAAGTCTATCACTGACAGAATAATCTTCTGCAACAGTTAGAGTAGCCAAATTATCATTAACTTTGTACTTTACTGTCCTTTCCTGACTCTGGCATTACATACAATATGAAGTTGGTTGTAATGTATTCATTGTTTCTTTGGCCCTACCCACCACAGTTTTAGACTGTTTTCACTTTTTGTTTTGACTTTTGTAATACGGCAGTCTGAATCATATTCTGTAGGAGACTGATCTGTATCTGAACTGCTGTCAGAAAAGAGATCCTCAAAATGCCTCTGCCCTGAGCAAGTTGCAAGAACTGGATACTGCTTATGTATGCTGTAAGAAAGAACAAAATGTATTAATCTTTTGATGACCATTATTAAATGTATTTAAATTAATATGAAATTATTTGAAAGTACTTGACATTTAATGCTGATGCCAATAACAAAAAATTACTTGAATAATTCAGAGTGTGTAAACATAGCAGTACTACAGAACAGTTCTTTTTCCACGGTGTGCTGATTTCTCTCGCCACTGAAGTTGGCTGACAATGTCGTACAAAAACTGGTTACAACCTTTTAATATTCTGTGGTAAAGAACGTAATTCTCCAGTAAAATTTTAATAAATAATTTTCTTTTCTCTTACATCAACTGCTAACATGGTACTGTTCTCTTTTTCTGAGTTCAACACTCCTTAACATTATGAATGTGGTGGGATTGCTTTCCAACCCATCTCTTGCGTCAATCCCACCACAGTGGGAGTAACTGTCAGTGCTGTAAATGTGTACAACCCTTTTTACTCTCTTTCTTTTTGTATGTTAGGCACATTCTGTATCATGAGCAGAAATGTGTACAACAGCTCTTTCCTTTTACTTTTTTTTACATAAAACACACCCTGTGTCAAGAGTGTGAAGAGATGCAAGAAAAATAAATAAATGCTGTTATTTAACATCACATTATAATTTTATTTTAGTTCAATATTATCCAGGGGAGCTCGAACAATGAAAATGACAAAATTAACAATTTTTTTTCATTATCAAATTATTTGGAGTTTTCTGAATAAAACAAATCAAGTTCCACCCTTCTAAGTGTGTTTTTTATCACTGCAAAGTTGAAGCGCCGCGTAAACGGTTGTAGCGACTTGGTGTGCCACCTCTGACAGCGCCACTCGCTGGCTGCAAGCAGGGTATCTTTACAGAATTAGACAGTGTTTTGTTTTCAAGCGTTGTATGGCATTATCCCTGTGACAAGTGACTATTTACATAGGCAAACATAAACGCTATACCGTGTGTGTTGACTTGTGGAGTTTGCTTTGTGTTGTTTAGCTGTTCAATTTTGCGTATTTGACGAATTTTGCTCATACCTGTTTTACGTATTTGGTTTGTGGATATCAATATGCCCCGTTTCACCAATCGAGTGTTTAAGAAAAGGCACAGTGATTGGAAGAAGAAATCTTTTGTTGTTTCGAAGGGAGATGCTGCTCAGACTGCTTCACCTACTACTCCAAAATAATGTGACAGAACTTATTCCAGCAAGAAACTTTGTGACAGCAAAGAAAAATTTGAAACCTATGAAAGTGACAGTAATGATGTGAATGAAATAATTAACATTTCCTTGCCCTCTAATATTTTGAAACATTCCGTATTGTGCCAAGTTTGCATAGAAAGAGGACTGGAATTGAAAATAACTTCACACACTGGTTTGGCATGTAAAATGTTATTGAAGTGTAATAAATGTGCTGCAGAAGTTTCGTTTTCTAATTCTAACAGCATTCCTCACAGTGGTAATGGTGGAAAGAAGGTGTGTGATATAAATGTTAGGTGTGATAATGTTAGGTTAGTGTATGGCTTGTGTTGCATTGGCAAGGGACAATGTTATGTGGAATTATGAACTTTCCAAAACCACAAACTAAGTTTGGATTTTATAATGAATTGGTGGGATTTTCTGCTGAAGATATTCCTCAAGCAACAATGAAGAATGCAGTTGAAGAAGCTGTGACAGATAATGGGAATTGTAGAGATTTAACTGTTGCTTTAGATGGATCATGGCAACGTAGAGGTCATTAATCTCTAAATGGAGTTGTGACAGCTACCAGTGGAGACAGTTGCAAAGTAATTGATGTTGCTATTCTCTCAAAGCATTGTAGATGTAGGGCAATACCAAGGACAAACATAGTGAAAGTTGTGAAGCAAATTTTCATGGCACGAGTGGAGCGATGGAAGTAGAGGGAGTGAAAGCAATTTTTTCCAGATCACAGGAGTGGTATAATGTATGATACACAAACTATCTATGAGATGGTGATTCTAAGGGATATAAAGCTGTAGGGGAACTCAAATCTTATGGCAATGAAATTCACATTAAAAAACAGGAGTGCATTGGCCATGTGCAGACGCGCATGGGGGCTCACTTGCACAAACTAAAACAGACTTTAGGATACCAGAAGCTTAGTGATGGTAAGAGCCTTGGAGGAAGAGGAAGATTGACAGATGAAGCAACTGATAGGTTGCAGAGGTATTATGGGTGTACAATTAGGCAAAATACATGAGGAGAGCAGTATGGGCATTATTTTTTCATACTGCATCAACAAATGAGCACCCACAACATGCACTGTGCCCCACAGGTGATGACTCATGGTGTAAGTACCAATCAGGAAAGGAATATGCCCATAAAAATAGTTTTCCAAATGCTGTAATTGATGTAATTAAGTCAATATTCAGAGATTTATCATAGCCAAGTTTATTGGAAAAGTGTTTACATGGGAAAACACAAAATCCAAATGAAAGTGTAAATAATTTCATTTCAATTAGGATCCCCAAAAGTGTGTTTGTACAGATAAAAACATTGCATTTTGGAGTGTGTGATGCAGTGGCAACATACAGTGAAGGAAACATTATCAAATGTGATGTTCTGAAACGTTTAGGTTTCCAACCAGGACACAACACCATTTCCACAATGCACCTAATTGATTAAGAAAGTCTAAGAGGTGCAGGAAGAAGAGACAAAAGCCTACAACATGCAGCAAAAGGGAAGAAAAGACCAGTCAAATGGAAACACTGGAAAAAGAAGAGGATGCTGATAATCCATCATATGGGGCAGGAATGTATTAAAAAACTTTGGGAGCCATTTCTCGTAACTTTAAAATTTTCATCTTTGAGGAACATTTTCTCAAAAACTGGTAACAGTATATCAATGAAATTTATACACAATATTGTTAATTTTGTTTCCTTCATTTTTATAACAAATTGTAAAAAGAATATTGTATAATTCAAGAGTTATACAAGAAAAAGTGCAAAATTAGAGAAAAAATAAGCATCTGTTTAAAAAAAATTGTAAAATAAAAACCAATACATATTTCTTAACATGGCAATATAGCTTTGTAGAGAAATATTCACTGAACATACAGTCCAAAATTTAAGAACAATATGTTTAATGGTTTTAGAAAAAAATGTTCCTTCTATTTGCTAAAATTAACATGGAGGAGCTGGATCATTCCGGCTCCCCTTAAGGACCCCTCCCCCATGAACCATGGACCCTGCCATTGGTGGGGAGGCTTGCGTGCCTCAGTGATACAGATAGCCATAGCATAGGTGCCACCACAACGGAGGGGTATCCGTGGAGAGGCCAGACAAACATGTGGTTCCTGAAGAGGGGCAACAGCCTTTTCAGTAGTTGCAGGGGCAACAGTTTGGATGATTGACTGACCTGGCCTTGTAACATTAACCAAAGCAGCATTGCTGTGCTGGTACTGTGAATGGCTGAAAGCAAGGGGAAACTCAAGCTGAAATTTTTCCCAAGGGCATGCAGGTTTACCGTAAGATGATGATGGTCCTCTTGGGTAAAATATTCCGGAAGTAAAATAGTCCCCCATTCGGATCTACAGGTGCGGACTACTCAGAAAGGCGTCATTATCAGAAGAAACAAAACTGGCATTCCATGGATCGGAGCTTGGAATGTCAGATCCCATAATGGACAAGTAGATTAGAAAATTTAAAAAGGGTAATGGATAGGTTAAAGTTAGATAAAGTGGGAATTAGTGAATTTCAGTGGTAGGAGGAACAGGACTTCTGGTCAGGTGAATACAGTGTTATAAATACAAAATCAAATAGGGGTAATGCAGGATTAGGCTTAATAATGAATAACAGAAAAAACAGGAATGCACATAAGCTACTACAAACAGCATAGTGAACGCATTATTGTAGCCAAATAGACATGAAGCCCACGCCTACCACAGTAGTACAAGTTTATATGCCAACTAGCTCTGCAGATGATGAAGAGATTGAAGAAATGTATGGTGAAATAAAAGAAATAACTCAAACAGTTAAGGGAGACAAAAATTTAATAGTCATGGGGGACTGGAATTCGATAGTAGGTAAAGGAAGAGAAGGAAAAGTAGTAGATGAATATGGACTGGGGGAAAGGAATGAAAGACGAAGCTGCCTGGTAGAATTTTGCACAGAGCATAACTGAATCATAGCTAACACTTGGTTTAAGGATTATGAAAGAACACTGTATATGTGGAAGAGGCCTAGAGACACTGTAAGGTTTCAGATAGATTATATAATGGTAAGACAGAGATTTAGGAACCAGATTTTAAAATGTAAGACATTTTCAGGGATAGATGTGGACTCTGACCAAAATTCATTGGTTATGAACTGTAGGTTTAAACTGAATAAACTGCAGACAGGTAGGAATTTAAGGAGTTTGGACCTGGATAAACTGAAAGAACCAGAAGTTGTAGAGAGTTTCAGAGAGAGTATTAGGGAACGACTGGCAACAACAGGGGAAATAAATAGAGTAGAAGAAGAATGGGTAGCTTTGAGAGATGAAATAGTGAAGGCAGCACAGGATCAAGTAGGTAAAAAGACGAGGGCTGGTATAAATCCTTGGTTAACAGAAGAGATATTGAATTTAATTGATGAAAGGAGAAGTTATAAAAGTGCAGTAAATTCAAGCAGGCGAAAAGGAATACAGACATCTCAAAAATGAGATTGACAGTTAGTGCAAAACGGTTAAGGGGGGATGACTAGGGGACAAATGTAAGGATGTAGAAGCATATATCACAAGGAGTAAGATAGATGCCGCCTACAGAAAAATTAAAGAGACCTTTGGAGAAAAGAGAACCACCTGTACGAGTATCAAGAGCTCAAGTGGAAAACCTGTCTTAAACAAAGAAAGGAAAGCAGAAAGGTGGAACGAGTATATAGACGATCTATACAAGGGCAATGTAGGCTTGAGGGCAATATTATGGAAATGGAAGAGGACGTAGATGAAGATGAGATGGGAGACATGATACTGCATGAAGAATTTGACAGAGCACTGAAAGACATAAGTACAAACAAGGCCTCTGGAATAGACAACATTCTGTTCTGGGAGAGCCAGTCATGACACTTGCATCTTGTGGGCAAGATGTATGAGACAGCCAAAATACCCTCAGACTTCAAGAAGAATATAATAATTACAATTCCAAAGAAAGCAGGTGTTGACAGGAGTGAAAATTTACCGAACTATCAGTTTAATACGCAAGGTTGACAAATACTAACATGAATTCTTTACAGATGAATGGAAGCTAGATTAAGGAAAGGCAAACCTATGTTTATAGCATTTGTAGACTTAGCTAAAGCTTTTGACAGTGTTGACTGGAATACTCCCTTTCAAATTCTGAAGGTGGCAGGGGTAAAATACAGGGATCGAAAAGCCATTTACAATTTGTACAGAAACAAGATGGCAGTTATAATAGTTGGTGGGCACGAAAGGGAAGCAATGGTTGAGAAGGGAGTGAGACAAGGTTGTAACATATTCCCAATGTTATTCAGTCTGTACACTGAACAGGCGGTAAAGGAAACCAAAGAAAAATTTGGAGTAGGAGTTAAAATCGAGGGAGAAAAAATAAAAACCTTGAGGTTTGCTGATGACATTGTAATTCTGTCAGAGCAGCAAAGGACTTGGAAGAACAGTTGCACAGAATGGACAGTGTCTTGAAAGAAGGATATAAGATGAACATCAACAAAAGCAAAACGAGGGTAATGGAATGTAGTCGGATTAAATCAGGTGATGCTAAGGGACAGATTAGGATATGAGATACTTAAAGTAATAGATGACTTTTGCTATTTGTGCAGCAAAATAACTGAGGATGGTCAAAGTAGAGAGGATATAAAATGTAGACTGGCGATGGCAAGGAAAGCATTTCTGAAGAAGAGAAATTTGTTAACATCAATCATAGATTTAAGTGTCAGGAAGTCTTTGCTGAAAGTATTTGTACTGAGTGTCGCCGGACAACAAACAGTTTAGACAAGAAGGTTATAGAAGATTTTGAAATGTGATGCTATAGAAGAATGCCGAAGATTAGATGGGTAGATCACGTAACTAATGAGGTACTGAATAAAAAAGGAATTTGTGGAGAGAATAGGAATTTGTAGCACAACTTAACTAAAAGAAGGGGTGTGTTAGTAGGACACCCACTGAGGCATCAAGGGATCACCAATTTAGTACTGGAAGAAAGTGTGGAGGGTAAAAATCATAGAGGGAGACCAAGAGATGAATACACTAAGCAGATTAGAAGGACGTAGGTTCCAGTAGCTACTCAGAGAAGAAGAGGCTTGCACAGGATAGAGTAGCATGGAGAGCTGCATCAAACCAGTCTTTGGACTGACAACCACAACAACACAACATTGTTAAGGATGTTATTGTGCTACAAACAAAGTGGAAATTATTATGGAGCCCACTCAGTTGTTACAGTATTGCTGTCAAGTCATTATTCAGTAAGATTAAACATAAAGAAGCACTGCACTTGGCACACACAAAGATACTAAGCACAGTGGCTTCAGTTCAAAGAAGAAGTCAGAAGCTAATTCAAAGAAGTAGTCAGAAGCTTAGTATGATTTTTCATGTTTCTGGATGGTCTGTTATTGCCACAACAAATTGTAATAAAAACGTATTTCAACACATACACAGAACAAATAGCATACTAGAGGATAGTAAACTGAACAATGTTACGCTCACTAGCAGATCTACAAACTAATGGTGTAGGGAAAGACAATCTACTGATGCACAAAGAAATAATGTAAACAATGAGCAGTAGATACACATACAGATGAACACAACAGAATGTACAACAATTAAACACGCTGCAATATGTTAAAGATTTACAACAGAATGTCTTTACAACACATGTGCATGTAATTTTCTAAGCTGCACCCAAGACTTGCAGTTTCTGATATGAAGGAATTCATTAAAATTCCACTGTTGTGAATTTTAACTTGTAGGCCTACCTGATTTCAAGTAAATGCTGTCAGATATTACCTAGATACAACAAGAAAAAGAACCATCTGAGTCACTCACTATTGGTAGTTTACTGCTGCAATATTGGTTTTGTATCTGAAGATGATATTTGCACCAGTTTGGGAACAGTTAAATAAAAAGTACTATGAGTGACCGAGACAGTATTTTTTATTGTTTTTACACTCACAGCATAAGACATGCTCCCTAATAATTCAGTCTCTTGCTTTATCTCTAAAATGAAAGACAGAATATTACCTTAAACCATTAACACAGTCATTGTGTGCCACAAAGGTTTTTAGAGGATGTAGTACAGGATCGCCAAGAGAAGTGTCTGGTGGTCGCTGAATATCCCAAATTTTTACAATACCATTAGTGCCACCTATAAATGTAATAATCTGAAGTTACATATTTCAACTTTATTGTATATACACTCTGTTTTGAAATTTGGAAACTATTAAAATGGTTTCAGAAGATATTATGAAACATGAGGAACTGATCAAGAGTTGTTTAAAAGAACATAAAAGGTCACCCATGTAAAATTTCATGAGTGCAAGAAAATAATTTAAAAAGATGGAATTTGGCGTAATGCTGACTAACAAGGGAACCTCCCCATCGCACCCCCCTCAGATTTAGTTATAAGTTGGCACAGTGGATAGGCCTTGAAAAACTGAACACAGATCTACCGAGAAAACAGGAAGAAGTTGTGTGGAACTATGAAAAAAATAAGCAAAATATACAAACTGAGTATCCATGTGCAAGATAGGCAACATCAAGGAGAGCATGAGGATAGGAGCTCCGTGGTCCAGTGGCCAGCGTGAGTAGCTGCGGAATGAGAGGTCCTTGGTTCAAATCTTCCCTCGAGTGAAAATTTTAATTTCTTTATTTTCGCAAAGTTATGATCTGTCCGTTTGTTCATTGACGTCTCTGTTCACTGTAGTAAGTTTAGTGTCTGTGTTTTGCGACCGCACCGCAAAACGGTGCGATTAGTAGACGAAAGGACGTGCCTCTCCAATGGGATCCGAAAACATTTGATCGCAAGGTCATAGGTCAACCGATTCCTCCACAGGAAAACACGTCTGATATATTCTATACGACACTGGTGACAGATAATAATTGTCTGAAAATAAAAAATTAAATTCTTCACTCAAAGGAAGACTTGAACCCAGGAGACCTCTCAATCCACAGCTGCTCACGCTAACCACGGGACCACGGCATTCCTGAGCTCATACTTTCTTTGATGTTGCCTATCTTGCACATGGACTACTCAGTTTGTATATTTTGCTTATTTTTTTCATAGTTCCACACAACTTCTTCCTGTTTTCTTGATTGATCTGTGTTCAGTTTTTCAAGGCCTATCCGCTGTGCCAACTTATAACTAAATCTGAGGGAGGTGCGATGGGGAGGTTCCCTTGTAAGAAAAATAGGAAAAAAATTTAGTGCCAAATTTCTTCACAAGTTACCTATGCTCATATAAATACAGACCTAGACACTATTAGAAATTACCATGTATGGATTGGGAAAATTAACATGATTTCATAAACAAGAATTTTACAGAGCAATTACTTACCTGACATGACATAACATCCATTAGGGCTGATGTCAAAATATATTCTTTGATTTGTTGTAACTTCTCGCTGGAGAACAAAGAGAACAGTACCAGGATTTCGTAAATCCCAGCAAATTATTTCTGAATCTTTGCGACCACCACTTAGAAGTTTTGTGCCATCTGGTGAGAAGGCAATGTGTGTTACACCACCTTTCTGCCCTTTCAAAAAACAAAGTAACTGTCCATCTGGTTCAGAATACAGACCTAAAACAAAGATTGTTTTCAATACTGTTCCCCATTTCCTCTATTTTAAAAATATAAACTTTCAGTGACATTTATGCAGTAAACATAAGAAATCTATCAAAAGCGTTATCCTTCGTTGGGAGCTGTAACTTTGTACAGCAGAGTTATCATAATATACACAAACACGAACAAAAATTTTAAAATATGAAAATCTTAATTTTGTAGTTATTTATTTATTTTTAAGTCATCAGCCTCTTGATTACTTTAATGCTGTTCCATGTTCAATTTCTTTTCAACTTGTGTTTAGTATTTTATTTTGCTATCGCATCCAACATTATCTATAATCTGTTCAGCATAGTCTAATTTTTGTTTACCCTTACAATTACACTCCCCTCCATCTCTTCTAGAACCAATTTTACCATACTTCAACAGCTGAACCACTAAGCTCTCTCTCGTTCTGGTACAAATTCTCAACAGTGTTCAACCATCATTTATTATTTTTAATACCTCTTCATTTCATTTCATACTTTGTGTGACCATCTAATTTTTAACATTCTGCTACAGAATTGCATTTCAATTGCCTCCAGTTCCTTCTGGTCCATATTTCTCATGCCCACGTTTTGCTTCAAGACAACATTCTGTTTCCGACAGACACTTTCAAACATTTCTTCCTCAACTTGATATCAATATTTCGTGCCAGGAATACAAAAAAAGCTTTCTTCACCTAGACCAATCAAATGCTGATATTTTCCTTGGTTCATTTATTTATTTATTTATTTCATGTTCCGTAGACCCAGTTAGTGAGTCAATCACAAGGATATGGAACATGTCAAATTGTACAGGTTTCAATTTAAACTTACAATAAATACAAGGGCAATTCAATGCCAAATTGTACATAGTTTAAGTAAGACATACTATAAATACAGTAATAGATACAATGTCAGCTAGATAACATAACAACCATTTAACAGAAAAAGGAGTTACAAATAAAGGGTAAAAATAAGAGCACAAAATTAAATCAGATATTAGGCCTACAAGATTAAATACAGGTACAGCCAATCTGTTGTTACAAAAAGTGTGATAATGCTCAAATGCTCAATAAAATCACTTGAACTAGTTCTAGACACAATGAGTTTAGTAATGGTATACATTCTTTCAAATATTCATCCACAGTGTACAAAGATTTCTCTGTCAGGTAATCTTTGAGAACTTGTTTAAATTTTGGCAGTTCTGTATAAACACATTTGATATGTAGTGGGAGAGCATTGAACAGCTTAATGCTGGAGTAGTAAACTCCTTTTTGTACCAAATGAGACGTTTCATTTCGAAATGTAGATTGTTTTTGTTTCTGGTGTTATAGCCATGGAATTTACTGTTGTCTTGGTAGATAGAATAATTTTTGCAAACAAAGGTCAGCAAGGAAAAAATATACTGTGAGGCAGTTGTTAGGATGCCTATCTTTCGAAACAAGTGCCTGCAAGGGTGTCTTTGATGGACCCCACACATAATTCTGATTGCTTTTTTTTGGAGGGTGAAAACGTTTTTTTGCAAGTGGTTGGTTCCCCCAGAATATGATAGCATATGACATCAATGAGTGGAAGTAGCCAAAGTAGGCAACCTTAATGGTGCCAACTTCAGCCACCAAAGAAATTACCTGCAATGCAAATGTTGCTGAGCTAAGTTTTTTACACAGATGAAGACTGTGAACTGACCAATTACACTTGCTGTCTATATAAGCACCCAGGAATTTTGTATCTTCAACTTTCTGTATTGGTATACATTTCATGTTAATTTCATCGAGATTAATTTGTGATGAATGGAACCTCATATAATGAGTTTTATATGCCCCAGGAGTAGACAACATTCCATTAGAACTACTGATGGCCTTGGGAGAGCCAGTCATGACAAAACTCTACCATCTGGTGAGCAAGATGTATGAGACAGGCGAAATACCCACAGACTTCAAGAAGAATATAATAATTCCAATCCCAAAGAAAGCAGGTGTTGACAGATGTGAAAATTACCGAACTATCAGTTTTATAAGTCACAGCTGCAAAATACTAACGCGAATTCTTTACAGATGAATGGAAAAACTGGTAGAAGCGGACCTCGGGGAAGATCAGTTTGGATTCCATAGAAATGTTGGAACACGTGAGGCAATACTAACCTTACGACTCATCTTAGAAGAAAGATTAAGAAAAGGCAAACCTACGTTTCTAGCATTTGTAGACTTAGAGAAAGCTTTTGACAACGTTAACTGGAATACTCTCTTTTAAATTCTGAAGGTGGCAGGGGTAAAATACAGGGAGCGAAAGGTTATTTACAATTTGTACAGAAACCAGATGGCAGTTATAAGAGTCGAGGGGCATGAAAGGGAAGCAGTGGTTGGGAAAGGAGTGAGACAAGGTTGTAGCCTCTCCCCGATGTTATTCAATCTGTATATTGAGCAAGCAGTAAAGGAAACAAAAAAAAAAAAAATTCGGAGTAGGTATTAAAATTCATGGAGAAGAAGTAAACTTTGAGGTTCGCCGATGACATTGTAATTCTGTCAGAGACAGCAAAGGACTTGGAAGAGCAATTGAACGGAATGGACAGTGTCTTGAAAGGAGGATATAAGATGAACATCAACAAAAGCAACACGAGGATAATGGAATGTAGTCAAATTAAATCGGGTGATGCTGTGGGGATTAGATTAGGAAATGAGACACTTAAAGTAGTAAAGGAGTTTTGCTATTTAGGGAGTAAAATAACTGATGATGGTCGAAGTAGAGAGGATATAAAATGTAGACTGGCAATGGCAAGGAAATCGTTTCTGAAGAAGAGAAATTTGTTAACATCGAGTATAGATTTAAGTGTCAGGAAGTCGTTTCTGAAAGTATTTGTATGGAGTGTAGCCATGTATGGAAGTGAAACATGGACAATAACCAGTTTGGACAAGAAGAGAATAGAAGCTTTCGAAATGTGGTGCTACAGAAGAATGCTGAAGATAAGGTGGGTAGATCACGTAACTAATGAGGAGGTATTGAATAGGATTGGGGAGAAGAGAAGTTTGTGGCACAACTTGACTAGAAGAAGGGATCGGTTGGTAGGACATGTTTTGAGGCATCAAGGGATCACAAATTTAGCATTGGAGGGCAGCGTGGAGGGTAAAAATCGTAGAGGGAGACCAAGAGATGAATACACTAAGCAGATTCAGAAGGATGTAGGTTGCAGTAGGTACTGGGAGATGAAGAAGCTTGCACAGGATAGAGTAGCATGGAGAGCTGCATCAAACCAGTCTCAGGACTGAAGACCACAACAAAAACAACAACATGCATTGAGTGAGAGACCATTTGAGGAGAACCAATTTAAGATGTCATTAAAAACAGTATTTGTAGTTTGTTCAAGATTGTGATCTATCAAATCGTCAATTAGAATTGTGGTACCATCAGAGAACAGGGTAAATTTGCTGTTTGTCTCAGAACAAAGAGGAAGATCATTAATGAAGATGAGGAAAAGCAGTGGGCCCAAAACGGAGCCTTGAGGCACACCACACATTATCGTGCCCCATTCAGACGATGCAGGTTCTCCAGAAGAGCCATTTAGCATTGCAGTCTGCTTCCAATCCTTTTGATAAGATTGTAGCCACAAGCCAACAGTACCACCTAAACCACAGTATTCTGCCTTTTTGAAAAGAATTTGGTGGTTTACACAGTCAAAGGCTTTCGTAAGATCACAAAAAAATACCCACTGGAGACATTTTTTTGTTAATGGCTTCCAAACCTTGGTTGCTGAAAGAGAATATTGCCTGTTCAGTACAAAGACCAGCACGAAAAACAAACTGATTTTTGCTTAAGATACTGTGGAAGTTGAGATGGTCTACAATTCTCCTGCGCATGAGTTTTTCAAGAATTTTCGAGAAGGTAGTTAATAGGGATATTGGGCGATAGTTTGTAACATTGTTTTTATCACCTTTTTTAAGGAGAGGAATCACAACAGCCAATTTTAGTCTGTCAGGGACAATCCCTTCTTGTAGGGATGTATTGTATATGTTGCATAAGATGGGACTAACAAGGGAACATCCCCATCGCACTCCCCTCAGATTTAGTTATAACTTGGCACAGTGGATAGGCCTTGATAAACTGAACACAGATCAATTGAGAAAACAGGAAGAAGTTGTGTGGAACTGTGAAAAAATAAGCAAAATATACAAACTGAGCAGTCCATGGGCCACATAGGCAACATCAAGGAAAACGTGAGCTCAGTAGCGCCGTGGTCCCGTGGTAGCGTGAGCAGCTGCAGAAGGAGAGGTCCTTGGTTCAAGTCTTCCCACGAGTGAAAATTTTACTTTCTTTATTTTTGCATAGTTATTATCTGTCCGTTCGTTCATTGACATCTCTGTTCACTGTAATAAGTTTAGTGTCTGTGTTTTGCGACCGCATCGCAAAACCGTGCGATTAGTAGGCGAAAGGACGTGCCTCTCCAATCAGAACCGAAAACATTTGATCGCAAGGTCATAGGTCAACCGATTCCTCCACAGGAAAACACATCTGATATATTCTATGCGACACTGGTGACGGCTTGTGCGTCACATGACAGGAATATGTTGTCGACCCACCTAACTTGTGCACTTGGCGAATGGGTAAAAGGATTCTTCGACCTTGCCCGATTTAGGTTTTCTTGTGGATGTGATAATCACTCCCAAAAAAGTGATGAAAACATAAGAGTTTTGTCACATAAACTGAAAATAAAAAATTAAAGTTTTCACTCGATGGAAGATTTGAACCAAGGACCTTTCGTTCCGCAGCTGCTCACGTTACCACAAGACCACGGCGCTCCTGCGGTCGTAGTGTCCTTGATGTTGCCTATCTCGCCACGAACTACTCATTTTGTATATTTTGCTTATTTTTTCACAGTTCCACACAACTTCTTCCTGTTTTCTCAATTTATCTGTGTTCAGTTTTTCAAGGCCTATCCACTGTGCCAACTTATAACTAAATCTGAGGGGGGTGCGATCGGGAGGTTCCCTTGTAAGAAATTTATAACAGTGTTTCAATATTTTACTAGGAATATTGTCCACAGCAGCAGAATTTTTATTTTTTAATGATCTAATTCCTCTTATGATTTTGCTTACAGTAACTGGAGGTAAAGATAACTGTGGGATTCTGTTGCTAATAGCTTTCTGTAGGAGGGACAATGATTCTTCCATAGAACCATTACAGCCTCTTCTCTGCTGCTCTCAGAAAGAGGTTATTAAATATTTCTGCAACCAATTCAGGTTTCTTTATGATACTGTCCCCTGTTTTAATCTCTACCTGGGACATGTTCCCTGTTTTCCTGCCAGTTTCCCTCTTTATTACATTCCATATAGTTTTAATTTTATTTTCTGAGCTTTCAATTTCTGATTTTACGCACATACTTTTAGATTTATTTTTACCCTTCTTGAGAACGCTACAGTAAAGTTTGTAGTGTTGTCATTTCTTTGGATCATTACAAGTCCTGAGAGAACAGTATAACAACCTCTTTCTTCTACAAGATGTTATTATCCCTGTAGTTGTCCAAGACTTCTTGGCATTGCCTATATGACTTAACTACTTTCATAGGAAAGATGGACTCAAATAAAGACATGAATTCATTTAAAAATAAATTGTTCTTTTTGTTTACATCTGTTTCCCTATAAACTGGGCTCCAATCTATCTCTTTGAGGCTGTCATATAATTTTTTAAGGCCTTCTTCATTTATTATCCTAAAAGATTTCCAAGAATGCTCGGAACTGTTGCACACACTGATGTAATTGATCCTAAGCAATTGACCACCACGATCAGAAAGGCCAATGATTGGATGTACAGTAATCTCATTGCATTTAGACTTATCTATAAATATATTACCAATCAGACTTTTACTGTTAACAGTAACCCTAGTTGGGAAATCTACTATTGCTATCAGATTATAAGACTCCATTAAATGTACTAAATCAGTTTTACTATTGCTCTCATTTAGGAAATCAACATTAAAGTCACCAGTAATTATCAAGTTTTTGGACTTTGAGTACAGTTTGGATACTAAAGAATCTAAGTGCTTAAGAAATACATTCAAATTCCCTGAGGGAGATCTATACAGTGCTGATCTATACAGTGCTAACACTATAGCCATGAAGTCATTTACAGTAATCTCAACGCCACATACTTCAATTTGTTGCTCTATACAATGGCTCTTTAAATCTAATGCATTGTAAGATATGTTGTTTTTTACATAAATTACCACTCCACCTTTTTCCATGATGGTTCTAGCGTAATGTGCTGCCTGACAGTAACCACTTAGCTGCAACCTTTCAATATCTTTCACATGATGTTCACTGAAACATAATACATCAGTATCTTTTATTCCTTGTGGTTCCTCTAACAGAACAGTAATGTCATTTACTTTATTACCAAGCCCTCCCACATTTTGGTGAAAAATTGTCATTGCTTTGGAATTAGAGACAGATGTAAACTTCTGCCTAAAAAAACTATCTGAAGCTACAGAAGCAGTACGTTCATTACTAACAATTTCCTGAAATATTTGAGTTTGGAACTGAGTCTGACCTGATGGCTGGTGACATTTAAGTGCGATTGGTTCCAACTTTGGGGTACATTTGTGGACTTCTTCCAATATTTTTGTTTTTAAAAGGGTACCTAATGCTGTTTTTCCTGATCTGTTCAGGTGCATACCGTGTCTTGTAAATAATTCTCGTCCAAAACTGCTTATATCTACAACACAAGTATTGTTAAAATGCTTACGCAACTTTGTTAACTTAGAGTTCATTTGTGAGATAGCCTCATTTACACAGGGATGTGGGATTAAGTCATGTCTCTTTGGAATGTTCACAACAAATACCTTGGAGTGATGAAGCGCCGATATTTTCTTCCTGAGCGACTGTATGACATCATTCCCTTTGTTGCAGGCAACATTATTTGAGCCACCTATTAAGATCACACACTCATTTTTTACTTTTTAAGGATCATACCCCACTACAACTTCTTGAAGTTTAGCACCTGGTTTCACCATTCC
Organism: Schistocerca nitens; assembly: GCF_023898315.1. Classification (NCBI taxonomy): domain Eukaryota; kingdom Metazoa; phylum Arthropoda; class Insecta; order Orthoptera; family Acrididae; genus Schistocerca; species Schistocerca nitens. The sequence continues at coordinate 479,416,802 of NC_064615.1, forward strand.
ACAAATATTGGCAGCATTAAAACTGTTTTCACTATATCAGCAATGCCTCTACCATGACTATCAGCGAAAATGTGAAGACGATTTGTTGATGTCTCACTCACAGCAGACTGGATCACGCCACTGCCCCTTTCATTGCTGTTAACTGAACATTGTGGCTTTGTAAGATCAAACCTAACCTTTTTCCGACAGTTTACCGGTTGTTGTGTACTACCTTCCATTTTGATGATTCATCAGTGTCATTTTGCGGCAATGTATCCATGTTCTGGCGAAAGCTTTTGTCCTTCTGTCTGTCTTTCAGCAATGGATACATGTTTCGCTTTGACTTCAGTTCCATATTTTCAGACATCAGGCTGTTGATTTCTACTCTTAGACTGCTGATTACACATTTTAAACTAGCAATACGTTCATTATACTTTAAGAATTCACTTTTGCACTTTGCACACGAATTTTTAACGCCTTCACTGTGACTTATTTTTGGAGTAAAATAGCAGATATCTACACACGCCGCCATACTGTACACTCTAATTTTCTAAAAAGTTACTATTCCTCTATCTGCTACTCTTCATCAGCTTTGTCTTAGCTTTGTCTACCCTTAGCTCACATTCAGCACCACGTATGCAGTCCTTCCCAGAGTAAATTATTGCTTACTTTTAGTCATAAAAGTTGTGTCATCTGGGGAACTTAGCATCAGTAGCTGTTCCACATTTATTCCTCTTTTGAAATTTCCATTCACACTCCTCATTGTTTGTCTATCTATCTATCTATATACCTATCTAATCTATCTATCTTCTGTCCACACACATATAAACTGAAATCCCCTCTCATTGTTCTCACTGCACATTCGGGTTAACCTCAGAAACTAATGTAGGGATTTTGATGCAGTATTCTTTAATAATACTGATTTATGAGCACAGTTTGTGTGCATAATTTAGAAATATTTTATGCAAATTGCCTGAACTCTGATGAGGTAAATTCCTCAGCCACTGTGAGCATGATACCACTGCCATCTAGCAATACACGGCAGATCTCCTTGGAATTACAATAGCTTGCATAGTGCTCCATACCAATGTTACATAGCAGAGGGTGTTTCATACCAATGTTATATGGTAGACAGTGCTTTGTACCAATGTTACATGGTAGAGAATGCTTTGTACCAATGTTACATAGTGAAGAACATCATCTTCCCTCCATGGATTGCCACCTGAGTTCACGAAGCATCTCCATAATACTCCCATGTTGCAAACCTAACGATAACAAATCTACCAGCCTGACTCTGAATTGCTTCGGCATCTTCCTTTAATCTCACCTGGTGTGGGTCCCAAACACTTGAACAGTACTCAATATTGAGTTGCACCAGTGTCCTATATATGGGGTCTCCTTTACAAATGAACTACACTTTCCCAAAATTCTCCCAATAAACCAAAGTCAACCATTTGCCTTCCCTACTACAATCCTTATATGTTCACTCCATTTCACACTGCTAAAATTTTCTTCAGGGACCTCAAGGATGAAGGTGAGAATATCTGTTTTGTAGGAAACGATTTAACACCATAGCTCCTCCGGCTTCTCACTCAGTACCAGCGAGGTAGGGATCATGGAAAGGGAGGGGGGGGGGGGTTTCCTGTCTTTGGGGCTATCTTCTTTCTCTTCTTCGATCTAAGCAATCATTTATACTTTTTCCTTACTTACTTGTCATTTGAGTACCTGTCTATCTTCCCCTCTTTACATATTCATATACTTTTATCACTGAAGTCCTTATTTTCCGTGGTTTCCAATAACCTTCAACTTATTTCTTGTAAGTAGACCGAAGAATCAGGATACACAGACACACTTACATATACACACAATGAAACACAAACAATGAAAGGACAGACTGAAATGATGTAAAAACCGTCAAGTATAGTGGGGGAAGAGGTATGGGTACATCGTGAAATACGTACACATTGTTGTTTATTGTGATGATTCTACATCGCACATACATGTATATAAATACATAAGAACAATGATCATTTCATATTGCCTATGTGCATAAGTATAGAAGAACTATAATAATTTTACAACGAGTATACCTAAGTAGGAAGTGTTAGTAATTAAGGAGAGCATAAGCCAGAGAGGAAGGGTTTGTGATAAGTGTTAAGGAAGGTCAGTCTGACAAATATTCTGACAACTGGTAGGATAGTGGGACTCTTATGACACAAGTAAACACATTTGGTATGAATAGTGTATAGAAGTAGAGTACATACCAAGAGTATAAAAGTTGAAAAGTAGAGGAAGACTCTATGGTACTAAACAAAGTACTAAAAACTGAGTGAAGTGTAAAATAGATTTTGTATTTTTACCAGAGGATATTTAATTATAGTGTACATAAAGATGTATACTCGGGTAATGAACCTAGAAGCCTACTCATAAAGGATAAGGAGGGCGCACACAGCATTTACTGGATATAAAGGGCAGATAGGCAGACCTAAGAAAGGCTGACCTATACTGTGTGGACAGGGGCACCAAGAAGGGGATTGACCTGTACCATAGGACAATAGGAATTTAAAAGGGTGTACCTACAGAAATGGAAGGAGGAAGGGCACTTATAGGGTCAACCCACGTGTAAGGTAAAGATGCTGATCCGAGGGGAAAAGGTCAGTATCATGACGGAAGTCCCATATTTTATAGGAATTATTCTGGTAAGTTTTAATTCTATATTTCACTAGCATTATTATGTTTTATGAGTGTCAATAGGAACACTTTTATTTTGCCCAGAGCTCCTCCAGACTACAGAATTCTATAAGTAATGAGGCCATTACGAACTAAAGAGGTAGTACAGAGAATTAGAATAAAGGATGAAATATTTAAGGGTCCATGACACGTGGAGTTTACGACTGGAGCTGAAGAGTTCTCATCGTTCATAAGTAAGGGTAATGCAAAATGAAATCATAAATAGAGGCTTATGTTCTAATATATATATAGAAAGAGAGAGAGAGAGAGAGAGAGAGAGAGAGAGAGAGAGAGAGTAACGAGTCAATGGAAAGACAAAAATCGGAAGCCTGCTCTATGAAGTACAAGGATTTATGAGAAAAAAAAATGTGTATATAAACTTATGTAGTAAATGATTACTTTTAAGATGTGTATTGTTAATAGGTATGATGTTATAATGTACATAATGATTGTGTATAAAATATCATGTGTTTGATCTAAGGAGGAGGATATGTAGTGATTCGAGAATTTCCACGTAAATCTGGAACCACTCGAGCTTCTTCCGCCTCGAACATGTGATGTTTTAAAGATAAGTGTGAGAAAGAGCCTATTTACTGCGCAACAGACGTCTGTGTGTGCAGGATGGACATTGGTCATGGGAGAACAGGAGCTGCGTCAGACGAACGACACTGATAAGTGTTTGCTGCTCGCGCCGTAGAACCTGTATGGAAAGTACAAGGAGTAATTATGTGTTACTCCTTGGTGGTCGAAAAATTGTAATTGTTATAGAAAATTGGAACATGATTTGTCTAGAGACTCTTACTTAATCTTGGTGTTAGACTTGCTAGAAGCAAGACCTGCCTTTGTATTTCTGGTGGTTATTAAACCCACAACATTGTAATTATATTTAATAGTATCTAATGGTTAATGACACAGATGACTTGCAAGAGTTTGTATGCTTATGTGAAACTTGTGGAAATGAAAATATACCTAAACTGAACTGAAAGAGAGAGAGAGTGTGTGTGTGTCTTTTTTTAATTCCTCTAACCAGCATTATTTCTTTGGAGAATAAGTTGTGGAGATAGACGCAGCCGCGTATCCAGAGAAGAGGATTGGATAAACGTTTCGAGTAAGTCAACTGTAGTAAGAGAAGTGTGAAGTTCGCAATCCAGTTTTGCACCGCTTCTCTTGTCGCCAAAACTATTAGATGGTGACATCCTGGTCTACAAAACATTCACATCAGAATGGCAGTGGAAAGATGATCATTATGAAACAAGATTGTTAGTTTGAGCCCCAGCTAGTGGCTAGAATTACTTTGCTACGAGGCCAGAATTGCTCCACGGCTAAATTATGGTCCTCCCTGACCTACTTTTGAACAAAAATTCATGAAGGACTTGCATTACGTGGACATTTGGAGCAGAGTTGCATGCAAGAGATCCATACTCACTCTTGTCTATAAAGTTACCCAGATACTATTGGCTAAGAAGTACTTATGATAAACTCTTGAGGACTGTACACTGTTTATACCTTCAAGTTAATAACAATCCTATCTGTAAGCAATAATGCAGAGATGCTGAGTCACGATAGGCACAAGAAAAAGATTCACACAATTAAAGCTTTTGGCCATTAAGGCCTTTGTCAGCAGTAGACACACACACACACACACACACACAACACACACACACACACACACACGTAAACGCAACTTGCACACACGTCTGCAGTCTGAGAGAGCTGAAACCACACTGCCATACTGTTACAGTCCATCCTGGATTTTCTATCTGTAAGCAAGTAATACACTGTATCATCTTCACTGTAGACCTCAAGAAATCTTCTAAAAGAATTTCATACAAGTGATCATGCAAATTGGAGGATGCTTTGTAATGTTCTGGGGACATTTTTTAATTACACTATATAGTTCTCCTGTACACTGACCAGCCAGAACATTATGACCACAGACCTACTATCAATATAAACCTGTCCAGGTGATAGCAGCATCACCTGGTGAGGGATTACTACTGGCACATGTAGTATCAGAGAGTGTGCTGTCTGTGTGTAAAATGGGGAGGCACTCGATCTTTCTGAGTTTTACCAAGGCCAGATTGTGTTGGACATTGTAAGCTGGACAGACTGGTTAAACAGGATAGGTGACAAACTATGGCCAAATTAAAATCAGACTTTAATTGTTGGGCAGAGTACAAGAGCGTCTGTTCACACAGTGCACCAAACACTCCTAATGATGGACCTCTGCAGCATATGACCCTTGCGTGTGCAAATGTTAGCACGACATCAGCAACTACGACTGAAATCGGCATGGGGCGGAGTATTGCATGGTCTGATGAATTCTGATACCCTCTTCTTTATACTAATGGGAGGGCGCAAATCTGACATCTTCCAGGGAAACAGTCCCTTGACTCTGTATTGCGGGATGGAGACAAGCTCATGGCGGTGGCTCCATTCTGCTGTGGGGGACATTCATGTGAGCACCCATGAGTCCAGTGGAGTTTGTGCAAGGGACCCTGAAGGTCAAGAAGTATCATACACTGGTTGCAGACCACATACACTTCTTCATAATAATCATGTTTCTCAATGACAGTCGTATTTTTCAACAAGATAATGCACTATGTCACAAGACCAGGAGTGTGATGGGGTGGTTCAACAAACATAGCGGTGACTTCCAATTGATGTGCTTGCCCCTCAACTCACCAGATCTGAACCTCATCAAACACATCTGGGATATGATGGAATGTGGCAGCAGATCTCATTGGCTCGCTCCCCAGAATGTACAGGAATTAGTTGACTTGTGTGTGCAGATGTGGTGCCAACATCCTCCAGTGACCTACCAAGGCCTCAATGCTTCCTTGCCATGAAGTGTCGCCACTGTTATCCATGCCGAAAGTGGACATACCGACTATTAGGTAGGTGGTCATAATGCTCTGGTTCATCAGAGCATGTCCTTTTGTTGAGACGACAGATACTTTGAATGAGAACAACTATTTCAAGCTGCTGGAAAACCAAACTTTAGCATTAGCCCATCAGCTTAATAAGGATGGTAAATGTAATGGCTCTGCCTAGCTGGTAGATAATTCTCAGTCCATTGGTTAAAACTGTGGCTATATGACAAGAGGAACATTCAGGAACAGCTGGTCAGGGCTTAAAGTTTCCAGATTTGCATGGCATTAAAAATCTCTGAGAGCACTAGAAACTTTATGTCACACAATATTGACTGATTTGTGCGTATTGTTGAGACAGGTGCAGTTCTGTTATGTGTCATTGGGGCGGGAGGTGTTTAACATATTCCAGTTAGTGTCATATCATGGAAAATACATGTCACAGATACCAATCTTCTGATGACATAAACTACAAACACTACCACCATGATGGTTTAAGGTTTTGCCAATTATCTACATTTTTAACAGCCAACTCACTGGTTTCACCTGAGGTTAGAATTTTATAAGATGATAATTCTGTCAGGTATGTGCTCTGGTTCCCAGTAGGAGATTCAGCATTCGGTGTATTAAGTTGTGTATGTTGAATACTGTGAATGGTACACATCTCAATGTCAGTACAGCATAAATGCCAAACAATCTGAACCATCTCGTTTTCATACATGCGGTGATTATTGCACATGTCACAGTGCAATATTGTACATTGCTCCCTTGTTAAATCACCAGCAGAATTGTGTCCAAATAGAAGTGCTACCTATTAGTGCTAAGTACAATGCAATGTTTTCTGACATCACATTGTTTCGAAACAAAATAAGTGTTCTAACCCAAGAGCACTGTAATTTATTGCTCAAACTCCATACACATGGAAGCAAGCTACAATACAATTAGTAGCACACAAGTGGCTGGCAGAGCTTTGCGCTCCAACCTACACAGCCATCAGTCCCAACAGGGAGTGCAGCCAGCATGTTACACATGCAGCTGCTGCCACATCAGCAGACCAGATGGCCTCTAGTGGCCAAAGCAAGCGCAAACTTCACGCACGAACTACGAAGCAGCGCACACACAAAATTGGTACTTACACCACTCCTCTTCCTTCGCGAAGAAGTGAGAACTGATTGACATAGGTTGCTGAGTCATGTGAAGCACTGCCACTGGTGCTTAAGGTTGGAAGTGGTACAAGCACAGATAGGTGCAGCACCCCCTTGTGACAAAAGTAGGACATGTGACGTTGGCGCAGCTTTCATTTCCATGTCTTAGTTCAACCCCAGGGAAGGAGGTGGTGGCAGTGCCAGCTGTGAGGGAGCAGCAATGGCAGAGGCATTGTCTGCGATGATGTGGGAGCCGGGGTCCCGCCACAGCCACAGGCAGCTGAAGGCGCCACCACAGCAGAGGAAATGTTGTGAAAATGTCAGCAGCCAAGGCGGAAAAGGCTACGGGACCGGCAGCAATGTGTGAGTCAGTTGGGCAGATGGAGGATGCGGGAGTAACAGAAGTTTACCCAGTGCGCAGCTGCCCGTGCCAGGTCGTAGCTGGTCAATGTTTGTGGCACGTTCCACTCAAGCAGGTGAACGACGCAGAGGCATCAGTCACGGTTACTCTCAATTACTGCCGGCACCCATTTTAGCCAGCAGCCAAACAGTTGTGCCAGGATGGAAGCGTTGCAACATTGTGCCATTGGATGGCCTGGAATCATCCAAAACAGATAAGAGCTGTAACAGAGTCCAGGGGGGATGACCATGCAACAACTCTTTATCACCAACAGGGGTGAGCATCTAAGAATTGAGGAACTGATCAAGAGCAACTTCCGGTGACACATCCAAAATGTATTTTGTCATCTGAGTCTTAAGTGCTCGCACTAGTCATCCAATTAAGGGTGGAAAGGAGCGACTGTGACATGGCAAACACCAGTTTTGTTACAAAAATCTTCAAATTCCTGAGATATGAACTGGGGGCCACTGCATGTAACTAACATATATGGAAGACCCACTGCAAAATTTTTTGTCAAAGCTGAAGTTGTTGCCACAGCACAAACAGACAGACAATGCATCACATATGGAAACTTAGAATAAGCATCGATTACGAGTCAGTAGAAATTCAAAAAAGGTCATGCCCACAAACTGTACATGTATTCGATTCGTTCCCAAGGCTGCTGTGGATCCAGCCATGGCGACAAAGAAGCATATGGAGCTGCCTGTTGTGTGGCACACTGTGGACAGGCTGCAACAACTCGCACTACTTCACTATCAATGCCTGGCAAAAAACATGTCTGAGTGCTAACACTTTTGTATGTGACCCCCCACCTAATGATCTACATGTAATAAATGCATAACCTGGAGCTAAAGGGCAAACAGGACTAAAACCCTGGGAGCAGTGTCCTCTGTAGACAGCAGCAGCACTCCATCCCAAACAGAAAGACGAATTTGTAACGCAAAGTAATTACGCAAAGGATCAGATGCAAGGTCTAGAGTTTTGTCTGGCCAGCCTTGTTGCACAAATGAAACAAAAGTGTAGTTATAAATCCCATTCCTTGAATGAGAAGTATCACATCCTTAAATATACATGTCAGAGAAAAGATGTTCATGACAGAGAGTAATCGATAAGTGGTGAGCACCCCACTGTTGGGAACTGTTTTAAATTATAGGTACGGATACCAGAGCTAACAATTCAATGACTGTATAGAAGTAGGTAGCAGTCAGACGACACTATCTGCTGAAGTAGAGCTTAGAGTTCCATGGAGCAGGTGGTGTGGAAGAAAAACCTCCATGAAATCTAAGAACAGGAAATGTCAAAGTTAATAAATGTACTGTAATTATTAACTATCAAGTTCAATATCAGATTTATTATGTACATAACACAGAGAGGCAGTATACAGGTTGGTAGCTGTCCTCATTTATCATGTATTGAGTTGTAATTCTGAAAATAATATAAGAAGGTGAATTGAATCTCACTTCTTATTTATGTGGTGAAGTGAATGAGAACAAGAATTTTCAGTAGCTTTATCTTCAGCATGTAAGGAGGCAAAGTCTGAGCCAAGTTGAAGGAATAAGATATACAGATTCAGGGCAAAAATTAGCTGGACCTTAATTAATAATACTCAATGGCAACCGATTATTCAGTAAGTAACATTCATTTTATATAAAAGGAGTGTTCATATGGCAGCTTATTTAAGTGTTTGGTGCATGAAGTGAAGTATGACAAACCACCACGCAGCCAAAGCCAACCTGAAACATTTCATGTGGTGGCCTTAGCAACTAAGACAGATAAAGGGTAACGAAAAAGCCAAATCTCAAGAAAATTTTGTAAGAAAGCACCAGGGAGAAAATGCATTGCCAAGAGCAACGGAATAAAACAACAAAATGTTCTGTACGGTACAAACATGAAACTGAATCAGATGCAAATAACAAAACTGAGTGAAAAAGGAAGAAGAACTCTGTTGGGGAGACACGAACCAGTATTTCCCCAATGACAGTACGTAATCAAGCAGTCATCGAAAGATTGCAGCGCAGACGCAGTCATCAGCATATTGCAGCCTACACACAGTTCATTGGCAGCACACAGTCATCTGCAGATTGCAGACCACATGCAGTACATCGGCAGCACGCAGCTATGAGCAATTAGCAGTCAATGCACACAATACACAGTTAATGGTGAGAAATTTAAAAAGTTGTATGTGTTGTGAGTAATACAATAAGATAATACAATAATAGGATACAATTAATTTTAAAATTAAAAACATCAATACAGATGATATTCTTGTGGAAATGAGAAATAAAATATCCGTTTATCCCTGTCATCACAAGACAGATGACCATGCCAGGAGAAATGCATTTAGATATAAAACTTCCTGGCAGATTAAAACTGTGTGCCCGACCGAGACTCGAACTCGGGACCTTTGCCTTTCGCGGGCAAGTGCTCTACCAACTGAGCTACCGAAGCACGACTCACGCCCGGTACTCACAGCTTTACTTCTGCCAGTACCTCGTCTCCTACCTTCCAAACTTTACAGAAGCTCTCCTGCGAACCTTGCAGAACTAGCACTCCTGAAAGAAAGGATATTGCGGAGACATGGCTTAGCCACAGCCTGGGGGATGTTTCCAGAATGAGATTTTCACTCTGCAGCGGAGTGTGCACTGATATGAAACTTGCTGGCAGATTAAAACTGTGTGCCCGACCGAGACTCGAACTCGGGACCTTTGCCTTTCGCGGGCAAGTGCTCTACCAACTGAGCTACCGAAGCACGACTCATGCCCGGTACTCACAGCTTTACTTCTGCCTACCAAGTGGTAGGTACTTAACAGTAATGACAGATTTGCTCAATTTTATCGGAAACTTGAGCACTTGGAGGAGCGTTTCACGAATACAGTAGATCATAAATTAAATGTTTTAAAAAATAAAATTCATACTGAAATGCTTCAACAATGCGACCTGGTACATAACCAGATTCGAGAACGTATTAGGGAAATTCATACTGATGAAGAAAGTTTGCAAGAATTTGCAGTAAAGGAGTGTCAACCTTGTAAAGGATCAGATCTCAGACGCACAAAATCATATTAAATCTTTAGCCCAAAGGAGTGAGAACGGAGATGCCGTTTCTTCACATGATTCTTTTACAGTTTTGGGGGAAAACGTACAGGCCTTAGTAGATCAAAAATTTCAAGAATGTGCACGAACTTTAAACTGTGTACACTTTTTTGAGGATGAAGTAACTCATCCATATAACGAATTTAAATGATTGTGAGATGAGTTAGCTAAAACAAGACAAGAACTCGCAGAAAGTCAGTGTAGAGGGAAATCTTGAGATACAAATGCTTTATTAGAAGTACTACAATTAGGCAGTAGCATGAACCCACACAAGCATTTCCCAAAGTTTGAATCTGACAGAGATGTACACCCACTTTTTTACCTAACAATGCGAGGATTCTCAGAAAACAGATTTTGCATTAAGTTATCTAGTACAGGATGCTGCTGAGTAGGGGAATGCTCACTTGGAAGAAATTACTTCACAGGACAATATTCAAGAGAAATTTAGATGTAAATACTGGTCACAAACGATACAAGAAAAATTAACTTTAGAATTATTCAATCCAATGCACTACAATAGTTAATGGGAAAGTTTTAAAAAGTATGTTGAGTGGCATTTAACTCAATCAAAATATTTAGACAACACACTGGACAAGGTTCTTTTAGCAAAAGTATTAGTGAGACAACTACCCTATTATGTACATAAATTAATTTTGTACCTGGGTTGGGCCACTGTAAATGAGTTATCATTTGTGGAAAATCTATATACAATGAACAATGAAAAGACTGATCTAAATCAGGCAGATACAGGTCATGAAAATAGTAAGTTTAACCAAAATTTTCAAAATAAATGAGAAGTAAATTTTTGCCAAGTGACCAAATATCCAGGAGGAAAGTCGAAACAACAACAACATGACTTAATAAATGCAGATATACAAATGTTTAAAAGTAATAATGACAACAAAAAATGGGCTAAGAATGTACAACCGTTCATGTCAAACCAAACAATTTTAGGGATGGAAAACGATCAATGTCCTGGTCAAAGTGTCGTGACCCAGGACATATCAAATTGAATATAGGCCCATATAGGAAAAAATTTATAGCTCTTAGCGAAATCACAATGTTACAAAATTGGCTGTTAGCAGAAGTTGAACGAGAGAGATGTACCAAATTCAAAACCAGTAGTTGTAGCTATGGTAAACAATTGTAAAGTAAATGTATACATAGACTCATGAAGTGGAATTTCCATTATATCAGAATCACAATTTGATTTTTTAAGACAGAAGAAAGTTTACCCATACTTCCTGTAACTGGTGCATATGCAGTAGTCATTACAGGAGTTAAAGCTAGAGAGATTAAGCAAGAAATAATTAATAATCCATATTTTGGTGAAAAATGCACAACATTGAACCACAAAAGAACAATACATGACAAAGTGTCAGACTGGACTAGACCAAAGAAAGCGTTATTTTGAAGAGTCGTGAAAGCTAGACTAAAATGGAGATTGTATGTACCACAAATAGTGGAGTTCGATTTACTTAATTTTATTCACAGAGGGTATGAACATTTTGGAATATGCAAATGCATAAAACACATAATTAAATTTTACTATTTTAAAAACTTAGGTTAAAAAGTACTATCAATAATAAGATTTTGTGAAGTATATCAAAGGCTGAAAGACAATAATCAAGCAGTGTTGTATAAGTTGTACCTGATAATACCAATGGGATTGCACAACTTCCAAGCAGTGAATTTTTGTCAATTATCCACCAATAGGCGAGGAGTGACTCATATTTGTACTACTAGAGTGTTGGTCATGGTATGGTAAACACTATCCAATCAAACACACTGACACTGAAACAGTAATTAGGCACTTAAAGGAATATGTCAATGATATGGAAAAACATCATAGGGTACAGACAGACAATGGACCACAGTTTACCAGTAAAGCCTCTCAAGAGTTTTTAGCATGGGAAAACATTAAACACATTGCTATTTCAAAATACCACCTGCAAAGTAACCCTTGTGAGTGGAGAATGAAGGAAATTGCTTGACTTTGTAGAACTTATTGTTCAAAGCAACATACAGGTTGGGCACATCTGATTCCAGAGTTTCAAAAGATTATTAACGAGCTGTCACATCCAGGGTGTATACGTGGACAAGGAAAAGAAATTCCCGGATTTTTCCCGGATCTCCCGGTTAAAAATACACTTTCTCCCGGGTGAAAATGCACTTTTTGCGTGTTAAGTGACAGTATACTTTTCCTCGGAGCTGCAAAATTTGTCAATCATTTGAATGTTTATTGTTTTATACATCAGTTTATAATTTCCCGGCACTTTAGAAGACGAAACACAGGGGAAAAAACTTGTTTTGGAATGTTCCTTGATGTGCAGCAACATGTACACTGCATATTTTCGTATTACTAAAGTATAAATCCGCATTCCACCGAACCCCGCATGTTACTTTCCGAAGCAATGAAATCGAGATTGCGATGTGCTTTTTTAAGCCAGTCATAGCTCATGTTACGTGATCTCGCCAGCCGATAACAGCGGATATTCAGAGCATAAGGCATGTGATGTAGTCAGTCAATAGCAACATCACTGTTAAGTATGGTTCAAATGGCTCTCAGCACTATGGGACTTAACTGCTGTGATCATCAGTCCCCTAGAACTTAGAACTACTTAAACCTAACTAACCTAAGGACATCACACACACCCATGCCCGAGGCAGGATTCGAACCTGCGACCGTAGTGGCCGCGCGGCTCCAGACTGTAGCGCCTAGAACCGCTCGGCTACTCCGGCCAGCAATTAAAATAAAAATACTTTTCAAAAATATGTTCCTTTTGTGGCGCACATCTTTCTGAAGAGTCTGATGCATAAAACATACAACTTCGAGGAAATGTAAGAAGTGATACTTGGTCTTAAGTGTACCAAAGTGCAGCGCCACGCTTCTTCACACAGCATTCTTCTATCGCACGTCACTGTATTTCGCACTGTGGAACTCAAATGCGTATATTTTGTAAAAAAAAAAGACCTCGCAATTAATACTGGATAGGATTATTTGTAACCGGAAGAACAAAAACTCGACAAAATTTGGACTCTTTATTGGCCTATTAGCTAATAACTTGGTGTTCTGTGTGACATAAAATTAAATATATGATACATAAAATCAGTATAGACAAGAGACAAGCAAAACAGTCCTTAGCTCCCAGCATTTTTTTCTGTCTAATCTTGCTACAGCTTTACATGGCGTGCTTTCCTTTCTGCGAAAGAATCTATTACCTCACCAAAATTAGTCAAACGTTTTGCTACATGAAAAATCGAAATGTCGTTGTCTAATACTGAAAAAGCTGTTAATACAAACAGTACCCAAGACTGGTGTGGTTTCTCGATCTGATTACGTCTATTTTGTCACTGCCTACTAGATAAAAGAAAACAGGCCTTCGTAATATTACAGCAATTGTGACACACCAAATGAGTGAGACTGCTTTGGTAATAATGGTCATTTTTATAATACGACAGAATATAATTCGCGAAGTACCACTATGAAATGCCTATTTAGCCTACTACAAGACAAACAGTTTATGTTTGGAAATAGTTTCACATTCCATTTATGCTCCTATTTCTCAAGCATGAGATCAAAAAATAGTAGTGCAAAATTTTTGTATAAATTTGGAATCGTCATATTGTTCCGTAATTGTCCCCATTTCTTCTGCTTCCTCGTTCTAACAGACAATCTTGTCATCATTAATTCTGACAAAACTCATTCTCCGGTAAACTCTATTAACCCTGACAGAATCACCGATTTAGTTATCCAGTGATTATTCTCCGGTTAGGCGTTATTACGTGTTCATACAGCTCTTTTTCCGCGCTACTCGCAGAATAGAACTTAACTGGCTGCTAGCCGGAGACTGTACAACTTGCCCTTTCTAGGTAGCGATCTTGCCAAAAATTTTCTGTCAAAATTTCATTTTCTTGCATACACCGAGAAGATAATATGTAATCTTTCTTACCTGTTATTCCTCTTAGTCGTTTATTTCCACTGTGGTTGTCTGAATCTATGAACTTCGTTAGTAATTATAACAATGCTGGTCATTCGCATACCCAATGAATCACATAAACAAACAGCAGTTGGCATTCACCCGCTTGGCTTTATTCCGCTCAGCTCGAATAGCCCTGTTCCCTTTTGTCTGCAGGAACGTTTTTATTTCTAGATGGATTCCCCTCAGAAACATCATGTACAATATGCACGCATTCAAATATCAACTTATAATTCATTCAGAAATCAACCTGGAATGTGTTCAAAACCCAATAGGGATGCGTTTCGAAATCATCTAAATAATCAATAGACCAACATGCGCTAGAAGCTAGGCGCTTTGTGAAATAAGTTTTTTTTTTTCCCTCAAGAATATGAATTTGCCCCCAGCCCCCCAGAAATTTCCACCCGGTTCAGATACCCGGGTTTGCTGCTTACACAGCCAACAGCATTTCTGTAGCCAGAAGCGGGAGAAGGTACTACTCATACACAACTCAACTGTGCATGCAAATGAGCTCACTCATAACTGCTTAAATGAATCTAATGTAAACAATTGTGACGTCACGCTCATCATAGGTAATTTGTTGTTAAGGAGCATTGCATAGTCTTCCTAAAGCCTTTCACACATTCTGCTGTTGGCAGACGCTTATATGAGCTCTATGAGTATTTATATGGAGCACCTCCTTTGCAAATTAAGTTTTATTCTCTCGTTCATGTTTTGTTGCTGCAGGATTATTCTGCAGTAGCGGGATACAGAAATCGACATCGTTAGAGTATCGGTTCTTACCAGTCAAAATTACAAAAAATTAACTGAAAACTAAAACAATGAAAAATTGCCGGAATTCTAAAAAAATCCCGGGTTTTTCCCGGTTTTCTCCCGGATGAAAAAATTCCCGGGTTTTTCCCGGATCTCCCGGGTCGTATACACCCTGCACATCTAATTACAGGCCTTTCACATATACAAAGAATGGACAAGCAGTTTACAGGAGAAACTTTGTTAACATTCTTTACTCGGCCAAAACACGATACCTTACAAACACAATGACAAGTAACAAAAAATACGTAATAGCCAGCATGGATCTACTAGTCCAATGGTACAATGATCAAGTGAGTACCACACTTCAATATTAGAGACCCAGTTTAATCAATGATCATTACATGAGCTCAGATAGTAACAAAGACCAGTAATTGTTTTCCTATGTATGTTGGACAACACAGAGGGAGTTCCCCATTCAAAAGCGTTATTTCTAATAGAAGTAATTATGGGAAAAGAAAAAGGGCTATACAATGTAGAGATGGTAAAGAGATATATATGATGCGGTATCTGACTGGAAACTCAGACAAGCATTGTTTTCTAGTCTGAACAATGTGAATTATGTAATTTTTTTACCTTATATATTTAATGATTGTATTGTGGGTGGGTTTGCATGCATTTTATAGGAGAGATATGAGATTTTCAGATACTACAGGTCACATTCACCCAGTTAACACCGTGTATGGTTTAATCTCTACAGGCATTCCTGGCAGGGAGTGTGTCCTGGCGTCGGGAGGTGGGAAGGGATTCTGTCTTTGGGGTCTATCTTCTTTCCTCCTTCAGGTGCAGCACTCTGATTCTATTTTTTCACTTTCTTACTTCTCAGCTTTGAGGACCAACCTCTTTCCATATTCATATTTGTGTATCATTGAGACCCTATCCTGTTTTCCATGTCAATAGTGGCATTCACCATGTTGTGATTATGAAGTTTACTTTCATTATAGGAACAAACTTTTTTTTTAGAAGTTAAGTCTTGCCATTTTTTCGATGGGAAGAACAATGGGGCCAGGTGTCAGAATAACCCAAAGATAAGAGTGACAAGGTAATGCAGAAGGAAAAGGGCTTTAGACGAGAGTAGCGATAAAAGGAACACTCGCAGGAGAACTGTCCGGAGCAAATCAAGAGTATGCAGAAGTCTGGGGGGGGGGGGGGGGGGGAGGGGGTAGCAGAGATAGAAAAAGAAAAACAAAAGGAAGATGTAATGGAGTACTCAAAATAATAGTAAAGAGCTATGAGACGCACATTATAACAGTTTATGGGTAAGTTACCCCAGAGAAACTAACTTATACCAGGCTCATATGGATGCAAGGGAGGGAGGACCACAACCACTTTGTAGGAGTTTATGGGTAAGTTGCTCCAGAAAAGGGAATTTATACCAGATTCGGGTGAACCCAAGGAAAGGAGGACCCCAACCACATTATGGGAAGAAAATTATATCACCTTAGCAAGGGTATGAAGACAAGAGGAAAGAGTACTTAATCCTTGGAAGGGCTGTGTTAAGAAATGTTTACAAGTATTATTATTTGCACAAGGGTAGAGTACCTGGATAAGGGGACATTTCCTCCAAACTGATTAAATAAAATGATTTAAGTTAAGTAATTTCTGAGGACATAATGTAACCTCATAGTGCTCTGATGTTTGATCCTAGAATTATAGATAATATTGACCTTCTCCGAGAAAGGAAGAGATTTGCATGATAAGATATAATGTAATGTGTGTTAATAGTAAAACCAAACCTAAAGAAAAATTTACCACAATGATAAACTTAAAGAAACACTGAAGGTGATAGTGAAGCTATCGTGTCTATTTATGCAACACTTGTATAATAATTAAAGTTGAATGTGTGGAAGTGGGTAGCAGTCAGACAACCCTATCTGCTGAGGTGGAAACTGGAGTTCAATTGAGCGGGCAGTGCAGAAAAAAGAGCTCCATGAAATCTAAGAACGTGAAATGTCAAAGATAATAATTGTATTGTAATTGTTAATTTTCATGTTCAATATCAGATCTGTTATCTATATATGTATGTATGTATGTATGTATGTATGTATGTAGCTCCCCCCTGCCCCAATGAACCATGGGCCTTGCCGTTGGTGGGGAGGCTTGCGTGCCCCAGTGATACAGATACACACACCATAGGTGCATCCACAACGGAGGGGTATCTGTTGAGAGGTCAGACAAACGTGTGGTTCCTGAAGAGGGGCAGCAACCTTTTTAGTCTGGATAATTGACTGATCTGGCCTTCTAACATTAACCAAAACGGCCTTGCTGTGCTGGTTCTGTGAATGGCTGACAGCAAAGGGAAACTACAGCAGTAATTTTTCCCGAGGGCATGCAGCTTTACTGTATGGTTAAATGATGATGGCGTCCTCTTGAGTAAAATTTTCCGGAGGTAAAATAGTACCCCATTCAGATCTCCGGGCGGGGACTACTCAGAAGGACATTGTTATCAGGAGAAACAAAACTGGCATTCTACAGACCAGGGCGTAGAATGTCAAATCCCTTAAACAGGCAGGTAGGTTAGAAAATTTAAAAAGAGAAATGGATAGTGGGAAGTAGTGAAGTTTGGTGGCAGGAGGAAAAACACTTTTGGTGAATACAGGGTTATAGTTACAATCTCAAATAGGGATAATGCAAGAGTAGGCTTAATAATGAATAAAAAAATAGGGGTGCGGGTAAACTACTACAAACAGCATAGTGAACGCATTATTGTAGCCAAGACTGACACAAAGCCCATGCCTACCACAGTAGTACAAGTTTATATGCCAACTAGCTCCGCAGATGATGAAGAGATTGAAGAAATGTGTGTATGATGAGATAAAACAAATCATTCAGATAGTGAAGAGAGAGAGAAATTTAATAGTCATGGAGGACTGGAATTCAATAGTAGCTAAAGGAAGACAAGGAAAAGTAGTAGATGAATATGGAATGGGGAAAAGGAACAAAAGAGGAAGCCAACTGGTAGAATTTCGCACCGAGCATAATTTAATCACAGCTGACACTTGGTTTAAGGCTCTGAGCACTATGGGACTTAACACCTATGGTCATCAGTCCTTGGTTTAAGAATCATGAAAGAACATTGTATACGTGGAAGAGACCTGGAAACACTGTAAGGTTTCAGACAGATTATATAATGGTAAGACAGAGATTTAGGAACCAGGTTTTAAATTGTAAGGCATTTCCAGGGGCAGAAGTTGACCCTGACCACAATTTATTGGTTATGAACTGTAGACTAAAACTGAAGAAACTGCAGACAGGTAAGAATTTAAGGAGATGGGACCTGGATAAACAGAAAGAACCAAAGTTGTAGAGAGCTCCAGAGAGAGCATTAGGGAATGATTGACAAGAATGGGAGAAAGAAATACAGTAGCAGAAGAATGGGTAGCTTTGAAAGATGAAACAGTGAAAGCAGCAGAGGATCAAGTAGGGAAAAAGATGAGGGTCAGTAGAAATCCTTGGGTAACAGAAGAGATACTTAATTTAATTGACAAAAGGAGAAAATATAAAAATGCAGTAAATGAGGCAGGCAAAAATGAATACAAACGTTTCAAAAATGAGATCGACAGGAAGTGAAAAATGGCTAAGCAGTGATGGCTAGAGAACAAATGTAAGGCTGTAGAGGCGTATATCACTAGGGGTAGGATATAAGAAGGTGAACAGAATCTCACTTCTTATTTATGTGGTGGAGTGAATGAGAATGAGAAGTTAATTTTCAGTAGCTTTATCTGCATGCAGCTTTTAAGGAGGCAAAGTCTGAGCCACGTCAGAGAAAGAAGGAACAGGGATTCAGGAACAGACTAGCTGGACCATGGTTGATAATACTTAACAGTGACCGAATATTCAGTAAGTAACGCTCCTCGTATATAAAAATTGTATTCAAGTGGCAACTTATTTAAGTGAGGTGAAGTATAGGAAACCACTACGCAGCACAAGTCAACCTGAAATAGTTCAGCGACTATCACAGCTACAATTTTAGTGCTGATAATATGAAAACAGGAAAATCATCAACAACATTTTGAGCTTCCGCATCTAACAGAAAACAAAGGAATTCCTCTTTATCAAAATTTGGATACAAAATGGTTCAAATGGCTCTGAGCACTATGGGACTTAACATCAGAGGTCATCAGTCCCCTAGACTTAGAACTACTTAAACCTAAGGACATCACACACATCCATGCCCGAGGCAGGATTCGAACCTGCGACCATAGCAGTCGCGCGGTTCCGGACTGAAGCGCCTAGAACCGCTCGGCCACCGCAGCTGGCCATTTGGATACAGATCAGTCAGCAAACACAATAAGGTGTCACTGTTTGCATGTTGCACTGTAGGTCGAAAACGTATCTCATAATTCTATCGCGAAAGGAAAAGAACCCACTGCTGTAAGTGATGTGCCAGCAAGGCCACCAAAGGATTAAAAAGACAGACAGTGGTGGTCTGTGATCAGGTGAAACCTGGTAGACCCGTATAGAAAAATATGAGCATACATGATTACTAAAGTTTCTTTTTCTACCTGAGAATAATGCTGTTGTGCTGAATTAAGGTTTTAGAGGCATATGTAAAAGGGTGTTTCCATCTGTCTACAAACTTATGAGCAAGGACAGCACCAAGGCTGAACAGAGATGCATCTGTGGATAACACAAGGTGCTGGTCTGGCTGAAAAGGGGCTGACTGCAGCTTAGTTTTCAACAACCTGAATGCCTGGTCACAAGCTGGGAAGCATTGTAAAGGAACATCTTTAATTAATAATGCATGGAGCAGTTGTGCCACAGTAACAGCATTTGGTATGAATTTGTGGAAGTGCGCAAGTCTGCCTAAAAATGCCTGTAATTTCCTGACAGACTTGGGGTGTGGCAACACCACAATAGCACCAATATACTGGTACAATGGTTTAATGCCAGCATGCAACACTTCAAAATTGTACTTTAATACTGCAGACTGTGAAACAGAAAATACACCATGGAGGTTCTGAAAATGTTCCTCTGTAGAAGAACCAATCATTACTATGTCATCTAAATAGTTGACACAGCCTGGAACTGATGCAATAAGCTGCTCTAAAAAGCATTGAAAGATAGCTGGTGTGTTTGTGATGCCAAAAGACAAACACTGATATTGATACAGCCGAAATGGGGTACTGATAACTAGAAGGCATTTAGATTCCTCGTGGAAAGGCAGCTGTAAAAATGCCTCTGCCAAGTCAATCTTTGTAAAATAATAGCCTCCTGATAATTTTGCTAACAGCTCATCAGGGCATGGCAACAGATAAGTATCTACGATTGACTGAGTCTTAACAAATTTTTTAATATCACCACAGAGGCATAATTTACCAAAAGGCTTTCTGACAATCACCAGTGGTGTTGACAATACACTGGAAGAAGTAGCTCAAATAACATCAAGGGATTGAAGGCAATGTAATTCTGCTTTTGCTTGATCGTGTAAAGTTACTGGAAGAAAAATCAAGGGCAGGCAGACTGTTTCAGTGTAATATGAGCCTGAAATTCTGTTGAACAGCCCAGGCCTGGAGGAAAGTCGGCACAGAGAGCATCTAAACTGTTGATAAGGAACTTAATTAGAAACACAACGTGAGAGGACGGACACGACCAACAAAGGACAGAATGAACAACAAGAAGTTCGAACAATGGAGTCACAAGGAAACCTAACAACCACGTCCACTCGTACACAGAACAAAAAAGTAAGTAAGCTGTCTAACGCGAGGCGATGTGTCCACAGACATACGCGAGATTAGACTGGCTGGCTGTGCGAGACGCAGGAGCTTAAGTACTCTATCAGGGGTGCTGCTATTGCCCACTGGAACCATGTGTTCCACTGTGGCGCCCTCACACTAAAAGCGGGCCAGGAGGTGCGTGCCGCCACAGCTTATGGTGCGATGGTGCAGAGACCTCTAGGGGTCTTCGACATCCATGACGTCTGGTGAGGATTCAAATTCCGCGGAGTGCGGTACCAGACAACTCAAACAGATTTTCAGTGTAAGCATTGTACACAACTAGGAATGTTAATGAAAAAACCATAGCCTTGTAAGTCACAGGTGCAGGAAACAGTCCAAGAATGAGAATCTGTCATTTGTTATCACTCACCAGCCTCCATGACACTGGAGTCAGAAGGGGAGAAACCAAATCCACGTAAGTCTTGAGTATTCACTAATGCTGCTGATGCACCTGTGTCCACATGCATTCTCAATGGTTTGTTAAGCACATGCACTTCAACATATAACTTGCTTTCAGACACCATCACTGCTGACACACTATTCACATTCATGTTTGTTTCATCCTCACTCAAGTTTGGAAAGGAGTTAAATAAAGAAGCAATTTGTCCTTACTAATGGCACATATTAAATGTCACCCAGCACTTGGGACATGTGGTTCATTTGTGTTGAACGAAGCAGTATGGGCATGAAGGCACCAGAGCACAAGGCTGTCGCTACTGAGACACAGGGTGGTGGTGTCACAAACAATGATTACCCATACAATGCTGAGACGTCTGTTGGACTGCTGCAATTACGTCTTTCTGGAACTTCCAACCAGGCTTCAACCTGACTACATGCAGCCCGTGAAACTTCAAATGCCTGCACTATATTCAATACTTCTGTAAGTTTAGGATTTTCACACTGTAGAGCTCACTCTTGAACTTCCCCATAAGGAACAAAACGTGTGATTGCATCACAAGCCATTGATCTGCATAGGACTTGTTTTGAACATTTGTCACAAAATTACGACAACTAAGTCCATACAGTTCTGCTGCCCATGCTCTAAATGACTGCTTTGGCCACTTCTGGCAGCGGTAAAAAATTCCACATGAGCAGCAATAACAAGAGTACATTTACAGTGATAGGTAGAAAGTAATTCACACATCTAATCGAAATATGGACTTGAAGGTTCTTGTAAGGAAATAAGCCGGGGCAATAACTGATACAGGCAACGTGAAATCCACAACAAAAAAAGGGTCTTGCACAAGTTTACTTCTATTACCCCAAACACCTGGAAATGTTGCCACATATATTTTCATACGCGTCCCAGTCTTCTGCTGCATCGTCATAATGCAGGGAACAGTGGCAGACATGTTGTTGGTGGGGCCACATGTTGTCTCAATGTAGTCATTAAACTGGAAATAGCAACTGCCAGTGCCTGCTGTTGCTCGAGAAACAGTTTCAGCATTCCGTCCATGGAAATTAAACTCAAAGGACCAATGACTGAAGATGAACATGTGGAGTTGAATACCGTACTTGTCACCAAATGAATGGTCTATCCCAAGAACATTGTAATTCATTGCTCAAACACTACACACACACACACACACACACACACACACACACACACACACACATATGGAAGACAAGGTAGAATACAATTACTGTAGTAACACACAAGTGGCTGGCGGAGCCTTGCACTCTGGTCTACATAGACGTAAGTTCCAACAGGGGGCACAGCCACAAGGCTGTGCACACAACTGCTGTCGTATTAGCAGGCTGGGTGGCCTCTAGTGGCCAAATCAAGCACAAAATATGAAGCAGCGCACACACAAAATTGGTAGTTACAGCAATAACAGTGTTATCTAACCAAAGAAAACATTTCACACTGAATAATGTCATCTTTCACAACAGCTGCTGCACCAATAATGATCTATGGCCCTTTGAGATAAAACTGAAGTTCAAACTGGAATGTGACGCCTTTCAGAGAATACTGTAATATGATTAACTGAGTCTCCATTGGTTCTTAGTAAAACATTATAATAAATGAAAAGCATTAGTTTGCTTTTGCCTACAGTATTAATTTTATTGTGTTAACTGGTTTTTGGCTTACAATGCCACCTTCGGAAATTACTGACAATATTCAGTAAATATCTGAAGATGGCCATTTACTGACTGTAGTCAGTAAATGTTTGAAGATGGCCTTGTAAGCCAAAAATCAGTTAACACAGTAAAATTAATACTGTAAAACAAAAGAAAACTAGTGCTTTTCATTTACTATTATGCTGTCATTAAAATACTTATTACTGAACAACAAAAACAGTTATAGTGATTTATATCAAAGATATTTTGACTTTTATCCCCACAGGAGACAAATAATAATGAGTTGTGTGCATTTACATAGCAAGGAAAGTGTGTTTTCCGTCTCAATCATATCAGTCACTTAGAATTCAACAGAGGCTTAGTACCTCAACTATTACAACCTCTGACAATAAAGTGCAGTGAATGAAGTCAGAACGGTCGATCAGGCAACACTGGCGACTCACAACGCTGCACCTGCTTAGCGGCCAGTGTTGACAACCTGCCCCCAACATAGTTCAGTTGAGCATCGTGTGTGTTCTGTGTTAGACCTGTTGGACAAAGGGCTTGTTTAGTGTGTTGGTTCTGAACTGAGAACAAGACAATGAACATGCAAAGGACCAATTTAAAGTTTTGCTTTAAGCTTGGCAAGACACCAAATGAAATGCATGCAATGCTGTTACAGGTTTATGGGGATCAAGCACAGTCCATGAAGTGTGTGTACGAATGATTCGCCAGTTTTTTAGGTGGCCAGGAAAGTGTTTCTGACAATCCCCGTAGCGGACGACTGGTGACTGCCACCAGTGACGACAACATTGAGAAAGTGAAGACATTAATCACAAACGACTGCTGATTAACTGTGCGCATGATAGCAGATGAACTGCAGATGAACCGTGAATCCATACAACAAATCCTTATCCAAGAGTTAGGGAAGAGGAAAATGTGTTTTCGTCTTGTGCCACATCGCTTGACTGACAATCAGAAGCACGCACGTTTAGAGGCTTCACAGGAATTTGTTGAAACGTTGGGTGCGAGACCCAATTTCTTGAACTGTATTGTCACTGATGATGAAACCTGGTACCTCCGTTACAACCCTGAAACGAAATGGCAAAGCATGGAATGGCGTTCTCTGACATCACCTCATCGGAAAAAGGTCAGAGCTGAAAAATCATGCATCAAAATAATGCTCACCACCTTTTTCGACAGTCAAGGCATTATCCACAAGGACTTTCTACCTGAGGGAATGACGCTGAACACTGCACGGTACGCTGAAATTTTGACCTGTTTGATGCAACGTCTACACAGGGTATGACCCCAGTATGCACAATGTCCTGGTTTTTTGTTCACGACAACACTCGCCCATACACAGCCAATATCGGTTAAACAGTTCCTGGCAAAAAAGGTGGTGGTTCAACTTGAACATCCACCATATTTCGAAGGACAGTAAGCTAACTGTAGTTTATAGTTCATCTACATTAATGTTACAGGGATATTAACCAAACTTTAATGTCAGAGGTTGTATTATGCTTACAGCTTTCCAATCCTCTTCAAAAACAGCTGGTGATCTTTCCCTCCAAACATATAAATTGCAGTACAGTTTTCTACTGTTATTATTGTAGCTCTAGAAGGTAATTTGTTTTGTGTCATTAGAATGTCATTTACTTACCAACAGTCTTAAGGTAAGTGCCAACAGCATAGACACTACTAAGATTTGGGTTCACAGCTACACATGACACAATTCCAATTTTAGTTTCATTCTGGTACATTGGCACTGAAACAGATGGACACACAGAATAATGTACTTTCCGCAAAATTTTGGAATTAAATCAATGAAAGTAGAAGCTCAAAGCAACAAACTGCATACTTTCACACCATCAATAATTAATGCAAATGTTAAGAGGCATCCCCATGAATATTCTGTCTGAAAAACTACCTTTATTGAAACAATACATTATACTCCTAATATGCACTCTCCACAAATCTTCACCATTCTAGGAGATATCTAGTCATAACCCCATCAGTCCTCACACTTCACAGATTTAATTATTGCCCCAATTTACTTGAAGCCCCCGTCTTCCATTGTTTCCTTACCAAAGTGTTCTGTAAAAAAAAATCTACATATCTGGCACTGTGCAAATTATTTTGATTCAATTTATCCACATAAAATTATCACTGAAGATCCCCCCTCCCCTCCCCCCCCCAGGACTGATGACCTCAGATGTTAAGTCCCATAGTGCTCAGAGCCATTTGAGCCCCCCCCCCCCCCCCCCCCCTAGTAATACCACTAACTGTTTTATTCTCCAGTTTCAGTGAACTGAAAACTGATCTTTCTGTTGTATCTCTGACACCATCCTTACCATATCCCACAGTTTTGATTTGTTCTGAGACTTCTATATACTTACAAAGCTGATTTTACCTATCTGACAACTTCTGGTCACCAATTGCTCTGGTGTTTGCTGACAGGGAAGTTATATCCATATTCAGAAATGGTATGCTGCAGGTAAGAACCATCTCCAAATATTAAAAAATAGAAAATCCAGGATGGAATCACAACAACATTATGAAAAGGATAGATTGCAACTCATCACTCAGAGCAGACACTGAGTCGCAGACAGGTGCAACAAAAAGACTGCTGTACATTTCAGCTTTTGGCCATACGGCCACTGAGGCCTCAATGGCCACAGACAGACAGTGGTCATGTGTGTGTGAATTGTGTTTGTGTCAATGTGTGTTTTCTACTTTAGAAGAAGGTCTTTTGGCCGACAGCTCAAATGTACAGCAGTCTTTTTGTTGTTCTTGTCTGTGATTCAACGTGTTAGTGAGGTAATTGAAAAGGTATATGGGAGAGTAGCAGCCTTGCCTTTTTTCATTTGAATATTGGTTAGAGCTATAGTTCGTGCTGCTCTAAAATTGAAATCAGCTTTTCTTCTATGCAGCAAGTGTGAACTACAACACCTTCAGTCACGATTTTTTTGTGTTTTACTTAATCACACAATACATTGCAGACCTAGTAGGTCATCATAAGGCACAAATTGTTTTTATGCATTATTCATTTCTGCTCTTGAGTGAGGTGATACAAAATGTATGTTGCTATTATAAAGAGATCAGGTGTTAGGTTTTGAAACTCATGTAGTAAATAATAGACAATTCTGTTAAGAAAAAGTGAAAATATGGCAAGAAAAAGTGAAAATATGGTAAGAAAAAGTGAAAATATGGTAAGAAAAAGTGAAAAACTTACCAAAAAATATAGGACGAACATTTTTAACATTTTAATGCAGCATACATCAGCTGACATTTCGGTGTTAAAAATATTCTTCTTGGATGCTTTGGTAAATTTTTCACAGTGTCTCATAACTTCGTTGTTTGATCTGTGAGTTTTGAAACTTAATATCTAACCTCTTCACAAAAAGAACATATATTTTGCATCACTCAAGAATGGAAGTAAATTATATATTAAAATTATTTTCGTCTGATGATGGGTACACAGGGTCTAAATGCATTGTATAATTCAATAAACCATGGAAAAATAGTGGCTGAATGTGTTACCATCCTTAATTAACTGTGTTCCATACAGTTATATCCACATCTGCAAAATGTGGGTAAAACTAGCTTTTTTCTGTTTGTGTACATAAGTGCGTCTATGTATCTTTATCCTTTCGTAATGTTTATTATGCTTACAAGTGCAGAGATTTCCACACACTGTCTCCTCTATTGCCTTATTCACATTGACTGCCTTTCATATCTATCCTTGACCTTAACTGTCTTGCCTGAACAACATAACAGAAACACTCGTTCCTATCAGAACACAATCCTTTCTGTCCCACTCCATCACTCAGATACTTTCTCAAAGTCTTTTTCCGGTAATAGGAGCCTGAGTTTGGAGTAGCCTTCATAATCATATGAGAGAACTTAACAACATCTCCATCTTCAAAAGGGTGGTTAACGATGCATTTGCTGAAGCAATAATGTCTACTTTTGCCCTGTACATACTGGTTACCTCATTACATCCTTCGTTCCAACCAGATTCTCCTCATTTCCCAATGCTCTTACTATTTAGCAGCAGCAGCACCATTAGTAGTACCACTGCTAGTATTAACCTTATTGGTTTTTAGACAGTACTATTTATTCACACTGTCTCTACATACATTCGAATCATTTTTAATTCTATTAATACTATTTTATTACAAGTTGTCATATTAAAATTGTTGTTATTACTAAAGTAACTGTGATGTAAAATACAAAAATAGTGAATGTGTAAGATCCTGATCCAATGAATGAGATGACCCCAATCTGATGAGGTTAAATAAATTAGATAACAAGTTGCTTATTATTAACTGTGACTTTAAATAAGTGTTAATGTCAATATCTAAAGGATACTAATGGACCCGATACAGTCGAATACTTCCTGGTAATATCTGACATCGCATGCCTCTTCTGCATAAGACCTTGGCAATGTGAGGCACACAAAAGAAATGATGCAAGTGATAATTATGTAAAAATAAACAGGAAAAAATTTATTTTTTCCTTAATCAAATATAAAGAGAAATGATGCGGGAATAGGCAGATAAAATGAAGTCAACAGTTGTCATATCCTGGGGGAGTGAAGGGAGAAAATGTAAGTGTTTATGCAGGACAAAAATGTGACTACTAGATAATAAATTACAGACACATGACCTAGCAGTGGAGGCTTGCAAAACTTATATGCAATAAGGAGACACAATAAAGTTGGGAACTTAGTTAGCCTTGATTACAAATACTGTACTGTAACACAATAACAATAGCAGCACATAGCCAGTGTGGATATTATGAGGAATCTCACATCAAAGAAATCAGGAATAGCATCAGTACTTAGACAGTAATCAAGAGCCATCTGTAATAGCTTATTACAGAAAACATTGCAAGTCTTTTAGGAAGTGTGTCACAAGCTTAAGAGATACATTAGTAGATACAATATTTAAGCACATGTTCAGCACCCCAAAATTTAGTACAGACTGTATAATTACTGCTGTTCAAGGAGTAAAGGAGCATTTTTGTGAGTGATGTTCAATCATTACTGGCTGCTGTCAAACTCCATATACTTAACCATTCAATGCAAATACGAGAGTGTGCTGAAAAGTAATGCCTCCAAATTTTTTAAAAGAAAACTCCTAAAGAATTAAACAAAACAAATGTTATTAACATTCTACATTTTTATTCTTCATGTCTCTGTATTTAATACTCAACACCGTAGTTACGAACACATTTCTCCCAACAAGAGAACAGTTTGTTGACACTGTCACTGTAGAACATTTCATTTTGTTGGCAGAGCCACAAGCTCATCTCTGCTTCCACCACTTCATCACTATCAAAGTGCAGTCCTCAAAGGTGTTCTTTAAGTTTTGGAAATACATGGAAATATGATGGCACCATCACTGTGCTCCTGCATAATCAGGCATTGTCATACTGAAGGAGAAAGTGCTCCATGTGTGGATGAACTCTTTCAACTCGAAAGACGATAAAAGCACAGTGTTTTTCACCCAGTGACAGAGTTACAATACACACCACTATGTTAAATGCTACAATTTGGAGCCCTCTTGTGATAGAGAATAAAGCTGTAGAATGTTAACAGCATTTGTTTTATTTAAAAAGCTTTAAGAGTTTTCACAGAAAAAATCTGGAGGTATTATTTTTCACCATGTCCTTGTATTTCAAATTTACCTTCTCATTCTGCTGGTAGAATTTATGAAATACCTTTAAACTTTTTCACATTAATTATGACTCATCAGATAGTCTTCTTATTAGAGTAATTACTACCTACACTCATTTCTCAAATAGCCAATATTGTCCTTAATCTAAACTTATTATTGAAAAAACATTTCAAACTTCAGCAGTCTGGGAGTGTTAACAAAATTTTCTTTATTATTTACTTCTTTTCAATTTTTATTTGAACAAAACAAAATATGTTCTTTTGTAGTAACACTACATCATAAGGTGATGACAACAACTGGAACTGATTTGGCCTGTGTTATTTTGCTAATCAAAGTTGATCCTAATTACCAGTGAAATTTTATGAGAGTAACATTTATGCAACGCAGATTCCTGAATTCACCCTGACCTGAGCTCATTTTATGTTCTAGCTCAGATAAATTGCTTTCTAAAATAAACCCTTAGACTATGGCCAGAGTGCAGCATGGTGGATAAACAGAGAGTGTTATTTGGAGAGTTTAATACATTGTATGAGAGATTATGATTAGAGCCTGATAAATTTCATGAATGCAGAGAATGTCTGTGCTATTTTTTATTACATTTTGAAAAAGATCAGTGCTTGAGAGTACCCTGCATAAAGTTCCATTCAATTGTACCACCAGAGGAAAAACTTATAGTAGCCTTGACGTAAGAAAATTTAACATTTTTTTTTTATTTTTAAAATTTTATATTATATAAAAACAGTTTTAAATAATTCAAACAATTGCATGTAGCACCACTAGTGGAAAGAAATGTGCAAGATATGTTTGTGAAAACATTTTGTCAAAAAAGAATGGTCTGTTCTTTCAGGCATTCAAATTGCGTCTGTTCCTTTGGACATGTTCTTTCGGACATTTCCAAAAGAACATGTCCAAATGTCCAAAAGAACATGTCCAAAGGAACAGACACCATTTGGATCCCGCAGCCACCGTGAATCAAAGCACACAGGAATTAATGATATTTGCTGCCAGTTGGCACTGACAGGAGGCGTGCTAGGGTAATCCGTGCAGTCGCAATGATTGCTGTGTCTGCATGGCACAGTGGTCAGTGCATCTGCCTAGTAAGAAAGAGCTTCGTGTTCATATCCTGATCTGGCATAAATTTTCAACTTTCCCCATTGATTTAAATCAATGCCCACTGGCAGCTAATGTCATTAATTCCTTTGTATCTTGATTCATAGCAGCCGCAGGATCAAAATGGTGTTAGTTCCTACAGGCACGTCTTTCGGACATCTCCTAGAAACATAAAATTAAAGTGAAGGCAACCATTTCTATTCATCCTCTTTTATCACATGCCTTATTCCACAAGTAACAAGTGCTACCTTCATTTCCCAGACTGAATACAGTCAAATTACACAATGGCAGTTTTCTCAGGCAGAATATTTGAAGAAGTTACCCCATCATTCACCTGAAGTGATTTGGGGGAACAGGCTCCTTCAAAATACAAATCTAGTATCTAATCCTCATGACACTTTTCTTTGGGTTTTTTCCTGGGATATTAGTACTGAGCTCCAGCAGCAGTTATGCATAGCAATTAATATCTACATCTACAGCTACTTCTACATCCATACTCCACAAGCCACCTGACGGTGTGTGGCGGAGGGTACCTTGAGTACCTCTATCGGTTCTCCCTTCTATTCCAGTCTCGTATTGTTCGTGGAAAGAAGGATTGTCGGTATGCCTCTGTGTGGGCTCTAATCTCTCTGATTTTATCCTCATGGTCTCTTCGCGAGATACACGTAGGAGGGAGCAATATACTGCTTGACTCCTCGGTGAAGGTATGTTCTCGAAACTGGGTTTCACACAATCGTCTTTTTCGAAACCAATGCTGATTCCTACAGAGTAGATTTCTAATCTCCAGAAAAGTCATTATACTTGAACATAATACATGTTCCAAAATTCTACAACTGATCGACGTTAGAGATATAGGTCTATAGTTCTGCAAATCTGTTCGATGTCCCTCCTTGAAAATGCGGATGACCTGTGCCCTTTTCCAATCCCTTGGAACGCTACGCTCTTCCAGAGACCTACGGTACACCACTGCAAGAAGGGGGCAAGTTCCTTCGCATACTCTGTGTAAAATCGAACTGGTATCCCATCAGGTCCAGTGGCCTTTCCTCTTTTGAGTGATTTTAATTGTTTCTCTATCCCTCTGTCGTCTATTTCGATATCTACCATTTTGTCATCTGTGCGACAACCTAGAGAAGGAACTACAGTGCAGTCTTCCTCTGTGAAACAGCTTTGGAAAAAGACACTTAGTATTTCGGCCTTTAGTCTGTCATCCTCTGTTTCAGTACCATTTTGGTCAAGAGTGTCTGGACATTTTGTTTTGATCCACCTACCACTTTGACATAAGACCAAAATTTCTTAGGATTTCCTGCCAAGTCAGTACATAGAACTTTACTTTCGAATTCACTGAACGCCTCTCGCATAGCCCTCCTCACACTACATTTCGCTTCACGTAATTTTTGTTTGTCTGCAAGGCTATGGCTATGTTTATGTTTGCTGTGAAGTTCCCTTTGCTTCCGCAGCAGTTTTCTAACTCGGTTGTTGTACCACGCTGGCTCTTTTCCATATCTTTGATCTTGCTTGGCACATACTCATCTAACCCATATTGTACGATGGTTTTGAACTTTGTCCACTGATCCACAACACTATCTGTACTTGAGACAAAACTTTTGTGTTGAGACATCAGGTACTCTGAAATCTGCTTTTTGTCACTTTTGCTAAACAGAAAAATCTTCCTACCTTTTTTAATATTTCTATTTACGGCTGAAATCATCGATGCAGTAACCGCTTTATGATCGCTGATTCCCTGTTCTGTGTTAACTGTTTCAAATAGTTTGGGTCTGTTTGTCACCAGAAGGTCTAATACGTTATCGCCACGAGTCAGTTCACTGTTTAACTGCTCAAGGTAGTTTTCAGATAAAGCACTTAAAAAAATTTCACTGGATTCTTTGTCCCTGCCACCCGTTATGAACGTTTGAGTCTCCCAGTCTATATCCGGCAAATTAAAATCTCCACCCAGAACTATAACATGGTGGGGAAATCTACTTGAAATATTTTCCAAATTATCCTTCAGGTGCTCAGCCACAACAGCTGCTGAGCCAGGGGGCCTATAGAGACATTCAACTGCCATGTCTGAGCCTGCTTTAACTGTGACCTTTACCCAAATTATTTCACATTTCGGATCTCCGTCAATTTCCTTCGATACTATTGTACTTCTTATCGCTATAAACACGCCTCCCCCTTCACTGTCCAGCCTGTCTCTGGGTATACATTCCAATCTGAGTTTGGAATTTCATTACTGTTTACATCTGGTTTCAGCTAACTTTCTGTCCCTAGTACTATGTGGGCATTGTGACCGTTTATTAATGAGAGCAGTTCTGGGACCTTTCTTTAGACGCTCCTGCAGTTTACTATTAGCACATTAATATTATTGTTCCCTGCTGCATTTTGCCTACTCCTACCTTGCCAAGCCTCAGGAGGCGTCTTGTCGGGCCTAGGGAGGGAATTCTCTAACCTAAAAAACCCACATGTGCACTCCAGACGTACTCCGCTACCCTTGTAGCCACTTCCTGCGTGTAGTGCACGCCTGACCTATTCAGGGGGACCCTACATTTCTCCACCCGATAAGGGAGGTTGAGAAATTTGCACCCCAGATCTCCGCAGTATTGTCTGAGCCTCTGGTTTAAGCCTTCCACTCGGCTCCAAACCAGAGGACCGCAACTGGTTCTGGGAACGATACTACAAATAGTTAGTTCAGATTCCACCCCACAAGCGAGGCTTTCCGCCTTCACCAACTCCACCAAACGCCTGTATGAACTGAGGATGACCTCTGAACCCAGATGATGTTTGTTGTTGTGGTCTTCAGTCCTGAGACTGGTTTGATGCAGCTCTCCATGCTACTCTATCCTGTGCAAGCTTCTTCATCTCCCAGTACCTACTGCAACCTACATCCTTCTGAATCTGCTTAGTGTATTCATCTCTTGGTCTCCCCCTACGATTTTTACCCTCCACGCTGCCCTCCAATACTAAATTGGTGATCCCTTGATGCCTCAGAACATGTCCTACCAACCGATCCCTTCTTCTGGTCAAGTTGTGCCACAAACTTCTCTTCTCCCCAATCCTATTCAATACTTCCTCATTAGTTATGTGATCTACCCATCTAATCTTCAGCATTCTTCTGTAGCACCACATTTCGAAAGCTTCTATTCTCTTCTTGTCCAAACTATTTACCGTCCATGTTTCACTTCCATACATGGCTACACTCCGTACAAATACTTTCAGAAATGACTTCCTGACACTTAAATCTATAGTCGATGTTAACAAATTTCTCCTCTTCAGAAACGCTTTCCTTGCCATTGCCAGTCTACATTCTATATCCTCTCTACTTCGACCATCATCAGTTATTTTGCTCCCCAAATAGCAAAACTCCTTTACTACTTTAAGTGTCTCATTTCCTAACCTAATTCCCTCAGCATCACCCGACTTAATTCGACTACATTCCATTATCCTCGTTTTGCTTTTGTTGATGTTCATCTTATATCCTCCCTTCAAGACACCATCCATTCCGTTCAACTGCTCTTCCAAGTCCTTTGCTGTCTCTGACAGAATTACAATGTCATCGGCAAACCTCAAAGTTTTTATTTCTTCTCCATGGATTTTAATACCTACTCCGAATTTTTCTTTTGTTTCCTTTACTGCTTGCTCAATATACAGATTGAATAACATCGGGGAGAGGCTACAACCCTGTCTTACTCCCTTCCCAACCACTGCTTCCCTTTCATGTCCCTCGACTCTTATAACTGCCATCTGGTTTCTGTACAAATTGTAAATAGCCTTTCGCTCCCTGTATTTTACCCCTGCCACCTTTAGAATTTGAAAGAGAGTATTCCAGTCAACATTGTCAAAAGCTTTCTCTAAGTCTACAAATGCTAGAAACGTAGGTTTGCTTTTCCTTAATCTTTCTTCTAAGATAAGTCGTATGGTCAGTATTGCCTCACGTGTTCCAGTATTTCTACGGAATCCAAACTGATCTTCCCCGAGGTCGGCTTCTACTAGTTTTTCCATTCGTCTATAAAGAATTCGTGTTAGTATTTTGCAGCTGTGGCTTATTAAACTGATTGTTCGGTAATTTTCACATCTGTCAACACCTGCTTTCTTTGGGATTGGAATTATTATATTCTTCTTGAAGTCTGAGGGTATTTCTCCTGTTTCATACATCTTGCTCACCAGATGGTAGAGTTTTGTCAGGACTTGCTGTCCCAAGGCCATCAGTAGTTCCAATGGAATGTTGTCTACTCCGGGGGCCTTGTTTCGACTCAGGTCTTTCAGTGCTCTGTCAAACTCTTCACGCAGTATCGTATCTCCCATTTCATCTTCATCTACATCCTCTTCCATTTCCATAATATTGTCCTCAAGAGCATCGCCCTTGTATAGACCCTCTATATACTCCTTCCACCTTTCTGCTTTCCCTTCTTTGCTTAGAACTGGGTTTCCATCTGAGCTCTTGATGTTCATACAAGTGGTTCTCTTATCTCCAAAGGTCTCTTTAATTTTCCTGTTGGCAGTATCTATCTTACCCCTAGTGAGACAAGCCTCTACATCCTTACATTTATCCTCTAGCCATCCCTGCTTAGCCATTTTGCACTTCCTGTCGATCTAATTTTTGAGACGTTTGTATTCCTTTTTGCCTGCTTCATTTACTGCATTTTTATATTTTCTCCTTTCATCAATTAAATTCAATATTTCTTCTGTTACCCAAGGATTTCTACTAGCCCTCGTCTTTTTACCTACTTGATCCTCTGCTGCCTTCACTACTTCATCCCTCAAAGCTACCCATTCTTCTTCTACTGTATTTCTTTCCCCCATTCCTGTCAATTGTTCCCTTATGCTCTCCCTGAAACTCTGTACTACCTCAGGTTTTTTCAGTTGATCCAGGTCCCATCTCCTTAAATTCCCACCTTTTTGCAGTTTCTTCAGTTTTAATCTACAGGTCATAACCAATAGATTGTGGTCAGAGTCCACATCTGCCCCTGGAAATGTCTTACAATTTAAAACCTGGTTCCTAAATCTCTGTCTTACCATTATATAATCTATCTGATACCTTTTAGTACCCAGATGGCAGAAGTCATTGGTGCTGACATGAGCAAAAATTTGCAGTCAGGTGCACCCAGTGCTTTCTATCGCCGCCGGCAGGGCCTCCTCCACATCTCGGATGATACCCCCTGGCAAGCACACAGAGTGAACACTGGCCTTCTTCCCCAACCTTTCCGCTATTTCCCTAAGGGGCTCCATCACCCGCCTAACGTTGGAGCTCCCAATCACTAATAAACCCCTCCCCCCGTGTGCCTGCTCGGACCTTGCTGAAGGAGCGGCCACATGTCCACTCACAGGCAGAGCGGGCGATGCCACACGGCCAACCTCCACATTGACCCTCCGCCTCGTGCACCGTGAACGCCGCTGAACCCGCCACTCCCCTTGGGGAGAGGGTGGCCCAACCGCACCCGGTACCCGCGGAGATGTCTCGACAGCAGGGACAGTGGGTGAAGCATGTAACACCTGGGGTGTACCATGTGACGCACCGGACTCCCCACTACCGCTACACTCCGAGGCAGCAGCCTGAAAACGGCTGACCGCGGCCATCAACACGTTCAGCTATTCGCGAACAGTGGCCAGCTCCTGTGTCCGTACACAGCAGTCACACATCCTATCCATCCTAAGAAACCAATTTACTGTAGAGAGTTAATCAACTTTTAACCAGACTGCTAATTCACTAAAGGCGGCTGTTAGTTGACTAATCTGTGGTTACTAGACACTTCTTGTAGAAAACAATGAAAATAGCACTACCTGTCTCTGGACTGTATTCAAAACAAACACTAGCACTACTGGCACTATGGCTGACTAAAGGGACTCTCTCTGACTGTATTCAAAACAAACACGAAATCTATGGAACACTATTACTAGCACTCGACAATTAAAGCTTCTTAAAAGCAAAAACACACGGAAGAAGAAGTTACAAGTAAGAAAAATACAGTTAATATTTTAATTAATGTAGCTCGCTGCACAGCAGACGTGACGCAGACGGCAGTTACGACGACACTTCTAGGGAACATACCTAATCAATGCAGACTGCCTTTGTTCATTACAAATAAAATTATTTTGAAAGCTGTATTATCTGAACCTCAGCTGTCAATAATCACAACTTAGCCAGACTAACTGGCACCAGAGTAACAAACAAAATCTGATAAAACAATGGAAAATCCAAGATGTATTGATGACAATATTATGAAAAGAATAGACTGCTACTCACCATATTGTGGAGATTCTAAATCACAGACAGATCCCACACATCCTCTCACCACCACCTACCCCATTCTGGTCACAGGCACCACCTATCCCATCAAAGGGACTACTTGTGAAACCGGTCATGTGATCTACGAGCGAAGCTGCAACCACTGTGCTGCATCCTACATTGGCAAGACAACCAACAAGCTATCTGTCGGCATGAATGACCACTGACAAACTGTGTCCAAGAAACAGCTGGAGCACCCAGCTGCTGAGTGCAATGTCCAATTCAATGTTCTTCATTTCAATGATTTCTTCACAGCCTGTGCCATGTTGATCTTTCCTACCACCATCAACTTTTCTGGTGCACAGGTGGGGGAACTCTCCCTCAAATGCATCCTATGTTCCCGTGTTCTTCCTGAGATTAATCACTGTCCTTCACCCATTTATCCCCTTACCTGTTCCCAGTCCAGCAATGCACAGCTTTCTATCTCACCAACACACCCGCAGTCTTCTAACTTCTCTCCTTTCCTACTCCCCCCCCCCCCCCCCAACCCCCAATTGCTGTCTAACCTCCCAGCTGTACATAAATGCTCTACCCTCTCCCCAGTTCATCCCCATACACTCACAGAAGCAGCACTTTACCGTCCCCCACCTGTATCCAGCCAGAGACAGTGGTTACGTGTGTGAGAATTTTGTGTGTGTGTGTGTGTGTGTGTGTGTGTGTGTGTGTGTGTGTGTTATCTAATTCAGAAGAAAGTCTTTTGGCCAAAAGCTTACTTTTTTAGCAGTCTTTTAATTGTGCATGTCTGTGACTCTGCATTTCCAGTATATGGTGATTAGCAATCTATCCTTTTCATAATAAAATCTGGTATTTGCACTAACATCCAGGCAGAATGAAGAAAATTGCAGCTGTTTTGCACAGATTATTTATACATCATTCTGTTGTCATCACTCTGGGAATAAAGCACACTTTCCAGACATTAGTCATTGTTGCCATAAAAAATATGGAAGGGGGGTATGCCATCCTGGCTTCAGGTAGCATTCCCTCTACAATTACATCTACATAGATACTCCACAAGCCACAATATGGTGTGTGGTAGTGGGTACTTTGTACCACTAATAGTCGTTTCCTTCCTTTTCCCACTCACAAACAGAGCAAGGGAAAAACCACTGCCCATACATCTCTGTCACACTTTCTCTTATCTTATCTTTGTTATCCTTACACAAAATGTACATTGGCAGACAGCTTCAAATGATGGTTCCCTAAATTTTCTCAATAGGTTTCTACAAAAGAATCATCATCTTACCTCCACAGATTCCCACTTGAGTTCACGAAGCACCTCTGTAATATCCGCATGCTGTAAACCCTAACAGTAACAAATCTAGCAGCCTTCCTCTGAATTGCTTCCACATCTTTCTTCAATCTGACCTAGTGCGGATCCCAAACATTCAAGCAGTACTCAAGAATAGGTCATTCTAGTGGTCTATACATGGTCTCCTTTACAAATGAATCACACTTTTCTAAAATTCTCCGAATAAACTGAAGTCGAGCATTCATCTTTCCTGCTATCATCCTTAAAGTGCTTGTCCCATTTCATATCATTTTGCAATGTTATGGCCAGATATTTAATCAACACGACTGTGTCAAACAGTACTTTAGTAATGCTGTATTCAAATATTATGGGATTTTTTTCCCTACTCATTTGCATTAGCTTACATTTTTTTACATTTAGTGCAGGTTGCCATTCATCGTAATTTTGTCTAACAAGGAGACGGCATGACCCTGGGGTCGGGGATTTGTCCGAAATTTTGTGTGGTGAAAGAGGACACCTAACACCTCACGTGGTTAAAATATTAGGACGCACTACTCAGAAAATCCTGAGAAAAATTGATCCAAATTTCTTAGGTGCCTTATGAGTATAAAATGTTAGTCCATTGCCGAGCCGCTGTCTGGCATAGATGGTCAGGGCTCGGACTCTTATGCCACAGGTCTCGCGTTCGATTCCTCCTCCGGCACTTTTTTTTTCTTCTGTTTCGTTTTCTTTTGTTATTCCACCAATTATTCAAAAAGTTTCTCAAACCTACATTATTTTTAAAACATTATTTTAGCTCAAGAATGTAAAGTTTTTCATTCACTGAAAAATATTCATGCTCGTTGTTCTATTTCGTTTTATGGGATTTCAAGATTTAAAGGGGCTTTGTAAGGGTCCCCTTGGGATTATAACGGTCATCTGTGCATAGGACTGCGCGAGCCGTGAGAAGCAAATGGCAGTTTTTTTATTTCGTTGTGAACAGACGTGCCTGTTTCAAATTTCAACGTGTTATTCTGATCCGAGGTTAAACATGTCGACTGAAGAAGTTGCTGGTTCATCTGGAATAGGAGAAGAAATTCCTGAAGAATCCATTCATACTGATCTATCAAAATTATGATTGAAGGACGCAGTGGTGTATTATGAAAAGCTGTTGACGGAAAATAATTTAATTGCATTGACATCTTCAGAAGAAATCTCTCACGATGCTATGTTATTGGCTGGAGAACTTTATAATAATACACTGGAACTTTTGGGTGAAAAAACATTCATTACTGACGAGGAATTAATTCACGCTCATGAGGATTGCGAAGAATGTGAGGAGAAAGACGAACAGTTCGAAGTGCCACAAAGTGATTCGTCTCCAGACGAACATAAACCGTCACCGAAAAGATTTAAAAGTGACATTATTCCCATTGCCTACAAAGTCAAAGTTGTGAATATTGCTAAAGCGCACGTCACATGGTCCTTGGTGACATTGCAAAAAAAAGGATGCCCCCAATTGAAGAGAAAAGAATATCTTTCACAATGGGAGAAAGATATCAAAAGTGGTGATACGCGAATGGATAAATTTGAGGCGATGGATTCGTGGACCTACGACCGTTTTGTGGAAGCAAGACAGCAATATCAGCAAGTCACGACAAGAAATTTACAGCAATGGGCATTGGCTGCAGCTGCACAATTCATCGATTTCAAATTCAAGGCGTCTGATCGATGGGTCACAGCATTTAAACAGAAGCACACAATTTCACAATGCAAGATCACAAAACTGGTTTCAAAAAAAGAAGCAGCGTCAATGGAGGACATCCAGGAGTTTGTGGAGACCTTTTGTTGGCAGATGTGCTGTTTAATCCCTCAATACCATGAGGATTATGTGATAAATACTGACCAAACAGGTAAATACATCTTTTCTGCATAAAAAAGTTTACCGATGTAAAATATATCAATTTAAATTTAATTACAGAAAAAGATATTTGCATACACATTTGAATATTGTTTAATATTAAAAATACTGTTGTTTCAGGATGCCAATATCAATCTGTTTTCAACAGGACTCTCGCTAAAAAAGGGAGTAAAACAGTTTTCATGAAAAAGTCGGATTTGAGTAAAGTGACGCATTCGTACACTGCACAGTATTCAATAACATTATCCGGAAAACTGCTCCCACATGTCTTCATATGCTTACAAGAAGCGACCGGTCATTTCGGACATCGTATTCACAAATTAATATAGGGCTATGCCAATACTTATACGAACGTCATCATAACATCATCGAAGTCCGGAAAATTAACAATAGTTTTATACATGGATTTTCTCTGGAAATGTTTAAAATCTTACGTTGGGAGAATAAATATTTACTTTTCATTGACTATTGGGGAGGTCAAACGAATCCAGAGATATATGATGCAATTTTTCAAGATGACGAAAATATGCCAACTTAGTCTGTAAAAGTCATACTTCCAAAATGCACTTCTTTGATGCAACCTTGTGATGTTTACTTTTACAGGCAAGTTAAAAATTTCATAAAGTGCTCGCAAAATTGCAATGCATTGTTACAGGAGAATCGTGAAATTAATTCCCGAGAAGATTGTATAAAAATTCATTCTATAATTCACTATCAATTATCGTCACCAATATTTCGAGACATGATCCAATATGCCTAGTTTGGCTCAAAATTATCAGAAACTCGAAACACTTTTGTAAATGTTAATGGGGCATGTTTTTGTACAGATTTATTGCAAACGCCATGTGATTGTAAAAAATCCACTTTTACATGCTGCGCAAGATGTCGCAAAAATTATTGCTTTGTTTGTTTTTACGATAATTACCACTGTGGTTCTTGTTTATAATTATTATATGTATAAAAATTGAATGTTTCCCAATCAACTTTGTTATTCTGATTAAAAACTCAATATTTCTCCTCATATACTTTACAATGAAAAATGGAAAACCCACTGCCATGAATTGTGTTGTTGGACAAAAAGAAAATAATTTTTATTCAATAATGTAACTACTTTGTTAAAGACAATGTAGGTTTCGGAAACTTTCTAAATAATTGTTGGAATAACAAAAGAAAATGAAGCAGAAGAAGAAAAGAAAAGAAAAGTGCCAGAGGAGGAATCGAACCCGAGACCTCTGGCGTAAGAGTCCAAGCCCTAACCATCTAGGCTAGACGGCGGCTCGGCAGTGGACTAACATTTTATACTCATAAGGCAGCTAAGCTTTGGATCGATTTTTCTCGGGATTTTCCGAGTAGTGTGTCCTAATATTTTAACCACACGAGGTGTTAGGGGTCCTCTTTCACCACACAAAATTTCAGACAAATCCACGAGCCCACGGTCGTGCCGTCTCCTTGTAATAAGCAAAAGGCTGCAGATTGCTGCTCATCCTGCCTGTCAGATCATTTATCTACATAGTGAAAAATAAGTGGTCCTTTCACACATTTCTTGGCACTCCTGACCATGCCATTGTCTCTACCCACAAAAGCAGTTTCACCAAGTGCAAAACTGTGATTGTTTCAACCAAAAGTTCCATATAACAAATATGTAACCTGAGTCAGACATCGTTTTTGTTATAACTTCAAGTTGAAGAAATATATTTCAAGGAAGACACAATACATGAAAGCCACAGATCAAGTAAACAGAGTAAGATGTGTGTACACTTTAACAGTCAAATCATAACTGAGTCCGAGTCTAGCGGCCGCTGGCTGGCTGGCCGCTTAGGTGGCGCTGCTGCTGCATGGCTGGCAGACAGCGCCGCATGTAGAGGACGTGCGTAACTGCGTAGCAGCACTTTGAAAGATTGGCGAGTCACAACACTTTTCCCCCCTTTGAAGTTTTTTGCACAGGTCTTGATGGAGGTGGCCTGTAGATTGCTAACGTCCATAGGTGTTGTTGACTGGCCGTAAAGTCTCGAGGAGGAGGCTTCCCGTACGGACGGAAGTGTCCCCGATGATAACAGGCCGAGATGACAGGAGACGTGGGGGTCGAATCTGCTGGGGCCCCATGCACCAATCTGCCCGTTGCGGCAAGTCCGGTTGTTATAACAAGAGACATGGGCGATGTGTCTGCGTCCGTAGGAGAAGGAGGTGAGTAGAGTTGCTCCGACAGATGATGATCATCTGGTTCCTGCATGGGCACGTCTCCTGGTGGCGTCAGTTCTTGTGCTGGCACCGATATGATGGTGAGAGGACTGTGTTGTGAGTAATGAGAGATTCCAGTATCCCGAGCGCCAGGTAGAGCCGAAGGTGGTGTAGCGGTATCTGGAACAGGCATTGCCGGCACACGAGGCCGAAGCTGGTCCGAATGATGCACTGCAACACCCGTGTCCGTCTGGATTTCATACAGGTGTTGGCCATGGTGTCATAAGATGCGGCCAGGACTCCATTTTGGCCGCCTGCCATATCCCCGTACCCATACAAGGTTGTCGGCGGTGAACCAGCCAAGCGAAGGCACCCGCGACCGTGAGGTGGAAATGCCGCAGAAGATGAAGTAGCGTGCGGGGCTGTCGGCCATCTAAGAGCTCAGCCGAACTGTGGTCGCCCATAGGGGTGAAACAGTAACAAGCCAGAAATTGGAGAAGCGCATCATCAGCAGCAAAAGAAGTCAGGAGTTTCCTCATCTGAGCCATAAATGTGCGGACCAGTCGTTCAGCATCACCGTTTGACTGTGGATGGAACGGAGGGGATGTGACATGCATGACGCCGTGACGGGCACAAAAATCCGCATAATCGGAAGAGGCAAATTGCGGACCATTATCAGTAACAAGAGTAGAGGGAAGGCCTTCCAAACAGAAAATGCGAGCTAGAGAGTTGGTGGTTGCCGCGGTGGTAGGCGCGTGCAACGGACAATGAAAGGAAAGTTAGAGTAGGCGTCAGTAACGAGAAGCCAATAAGTACCTAAAAAAGGTCTCGCGAAGTCAGCATGAATACTCTCCCAGGGCTTCTCAGGTGAAGGCCACGGTGACAAAGATGACTTCGGGGCGGTGGACACTCCAGTGCCCTTAGTGAAGGAGGTGCAAGACCGAAGCACGCAAGATGCAGGTACCACAACACACGGCGAAGCATTTTCGGTGGAAAGGAAGATAACACCATTCCTAGCCATGAGGCGGTAACGCAAAGTGTAGTAGTTCCGCAACAGATCAGAAGTTAGAGCGGACAGACGATCTAGCCAACCCTTCTGAATACAGCGTAAAACCCGGGAGAGGGTAGGGTCAGAACCCGTAGCAGCCGCCAGCCAGTCCCCGGTGATGAGGAACCCGTCCACAACCCGCTGCTCGGCTACATCCAGGTGGAAACATAAAAGTTCGTCCCTATCGAATGACAGATCAGGACCCATGGGAAGGCGAGACAGTGCATCAGCATTTGCATGTTGAGCCGTCGGCCGGAAATGAATCTCATAATTGAAAC
The DNA here is from genome assembly GCF_023898315.1 of Schistocerca nitens. Classification (NCBI taxonomy): domain Eukaryota; kingdom Metazoa; phylum Arthropoda; class Insecta; order Orthoptera; family Acrididae; genus Schistocerca; species Schistocerca nitens. The sequence goes on from NC_064615.1 coordinate 479,459,317, forward strand.
AAGACAAGTAAAGAACCCAACGCTGGAGGCGGAGTGCAGCCTTGTCGGGAAGTGACGTTGATGGATGAAAAAAGGAAACAAGTGGTTTGTGATCCGTAACAAGATGAAATTTGGATCTGTAGAGAAAAACACCAAACTTATGAAGAGCATAAATAATGGCCAAAGCTTCTTTTTCAATTTGAGAATACTTTTGTTGGGCATCCATGAGCGTTTTGGAGGCATAAGCAATGGGTTGTTCAGAACCGTCAGACAAATGGTGCGCAAGCACTGCACTGACCCCGTATTGAGAGGTGTCCGTGGCAAGAACAAGATGGCCAGGTCGATAAGTAGCCAGGCACGGGGCCTGTTTCAGCATAGTCTTCAAATTCCGGAAAGCCGCATCGCATGACGCGGTCCAGTGAAAAGGCACGTTTTTATGCAACAGGTGATGCAACGGCTGAGCCACCGAAGCAGCAGACGGTAAAAACTTGTGGTAGTATGCTATTTTCCCCAAGAAGGCCTGCAGTTCCTTAACAGATGTACGGCGAGGAAGGGCATCGATCGCAGCGACAGTTTGCTGAAGCGGGCGAATACCATCCCGAGAGGGTTGAAACCCCAAGTACATGGTAGACGCCTGAAAAAATTTTGATTTCTAAAGGTTACACTTAAGTCCGGCAGTCTGTAAGACATGAAAAAGAGTGCGGAGATTTTGAAGATGTTCGTCAGTGGTGGAGCCAGTGACAACAATGTCGTCCTGGTAATTTATACACCCAGGGACAGTGAGCAATAATTGTTCCAAGAATCGTTGAAAGAGAGCAGGGGCGCTGGCAGCCCCAAATGGCAATCGTTCGTATTGATAGAGGCCGAAAGGCGTGTTAAGAACCAGAAACTGCCGGGAAGCAGCGTCAAGAGGAAGTTGATGATAAGCTTCTGACAGGTCAAGATTAGAAAAATACAGGCCTCCAACAAGTTTAGTGAACAATTCTCCAGGTCGAGGCATAGGGTAAGTATCGATAAGGCATTGAGCATTTACAGTGGCTTTGAAATCGCCACAGAGACGAATATCACCATTTGGCTTAGCAACGACAATGTCAGGAGAGGACCGCTCACTGGGAGTGACAGGAAGCAAGATCCCTGAACCAGTGAGACGATCCAGCTCCCGTTTGACCTCATCACGAAGGGCCACAGGAATGGGCCGAGCCCGAAAAAACTTAGGCCGAGCAGTGGGTTTGAGCGTGATATGAGCTTCAAAGTCGTTTGCATGGCCTAACCCAGGAGAAAAAAAGGGACGAAAATGTCATCGACAAGGAATCCAATTGAGCATAAGGAATAGCATCATAGACGATATTGACAGAGTCATCTATGGAGAACCCAAAAACGGGAAAGGCATTGAAACCAAAAAGATTCTCCGTATTACTATGGTCGACCACAAATATGGGAACAGTGTGAATGACAGATTTGTAAGATACCTCAGCATCAAATTGTCCCAAGAGAGAAATCTTCTATTTATTGTAAGTCCGTAATTGTCTAGTGACAGGTGACAGGATTGGAGAACCCAACTGAAGATAAATCTGAGAATTGATGATAGTGGCAGCAGAACCAGTATCCACCTGCATGCGAACATCTCGACCAAGTATTTGGACAGTGAGGAATAACTTCCCTGAAAGGGAAGAAGTACAATTGACAGACAACACAGAATCAGAATCAGCATCACGTTCATGAACATCATGTATGCAGTCGGATTTGCAAACGGATGACACATGACCCTTTTTTTTGCATTTGTGACAAACGGCCCAATGTTGTGGACAATCTTCTCGTGAATGTTTCGTAAAACACCGTGGACATGAAGGAAGTTGCAGTTTCTTAGAGGTTTGTTTACGGTTAGGCCGAGGCTGCGCTTGGGAGCGTACTGCGGCCATGTCGGCTGGCGGGGACACCCCACACGCTTCGTCAACATTGCACAGAGGTTGTATTTCCCTGGCATTGCCCCATGCCTCTATTTACGTTCCAGAGGCGCGAGAAATTTCAAAAGACTGAGCGATGGATAGGACTTCACCTAGAGTCAGATTTGCCAACTGAAGGGCACGTTGCCTAACTTCTTTGTCGGGCGCCGATCGGATAACAGCATCCCGTACCACGAAATCATTGTAGGATTCTTTGTGAACTTCAGTAACAAATTGACACTTTCTACTGAGGCCATGAAGTTCAGCAGCCAAAGCACGATACTGATTTGGTTGTTTTTGACAACGATAAAAGGCAACACGAGAGGCTACCACATGCGTTTGCTTTTGAAAATAGACGGACAGAAGTGAGCACATTTCAGCAAAGGACAAAGACGCAAGATCTTTCAAAGGAGCCAATTGCGACAACAACCGATACATTTGAGGTGAAATCCAAGAAAGGAACAGAGACTTACACGTTTGTTCGTCCGCGACATGAAATGCGAAGAAGTGCTGTCGAAGATGTTTTTCGTAATCAGACCAGTCTTCTGCCGTCTCGTCGTAAGGAGGAAAAGGAGGTAGAGACGACGACAAGAGACGTCCCGCATTTGATGCCGCGACGAAATCACAAATCGCATTTGTGAGAAGCGTTTGCTGTTCTATGAGACCTTGCAATAGTTGCTCTAAAGTGGCCACGGAAACATGTGGGTCAACGATGGAAAAGAAAAATCACTACCTCGACGCCAATTGTTATAACTTCAAGTTGAACAAATAAATTTCAAGGAAGACGCAATACATGAAAGTCACAGATCAAGTAAACAGAGTAAGATGTGTGTACACTTTAACAGTCAAATCATAACTGAGTCCGAGTCTAGCGGCCGCTGGCTGGCCGGCCGCTTAGGTGGCGCTGCTGCTGCACGGCTGGCAGGCAGCGCCGCATGTAGAGGACACGCGTAACTGCGTGGCGGCACTTTGAAAGATTGGCGAGTCACAACAGTTTTCTTATTTTTGGCATATATGAGCCATTTGTCAATAGTGATAGCACTCGAGACACTGCTAGCACCATCACTACCACATGCACATACCTCTACAATAATTTATGCCTGGCTATCCTTAACAGACTTCAGAATATGGCACACCATTAGAAAATATAATATCATTTGTTATAAACATGCCTCATGGTGAAGTGGTTAGCACCTTTGGCAATCAACAAGGGAGTCCTGGCTCCAGTCCCAGTTACCTATTCAGATTTCTCCGTGGTGGGAAGATTCGGAGAGGCATCCATTCGGCCTCGTGAGACCAAATACGAAAATTCCTGCATAAATAAGTAGCAAAAATGACACACATATATCATTAAGTGGAATGCCTTTCACCCAATATAACATTTCTTTATAATTATGAAGACTTGCTCAAATGTACACCTTACTTGAGATTGCATATACAGCACCCATAATGGAAGTTTGCACACCATAATATAAGGAAATAATGTATAATATTCATCATTCAGTTACTACTATTATACTACAAATATTGTATAAAAGTATAAAAATAAGGAGCATCATTAACTGTATCTGCACTTACATTTCAAATTCCTAGTGTCACAATTACGTCCAGGGTAGGCAGTGTTGAATATTTTTATCATATTCTTGAAACCACAGTATAACTTTTCACCAGTAGTGTCAAAGGAGACACAATGTGGAGTCACAATTTCATCCACTCTGAAAGAAGTGACAGAACCAATATCAAATGACTGTTGAGTTTTCACAAAGTGATTGTCAAAACATCATACAAACAATTATTTCAATTCAGATCAATATCACCTAGTTAAATGTTGTCTCAAGAATATGTTCCTTGCACAATAAGAGAAAAAAAACCTGGGCGGAGAACAGACAGTTATATGAAAAATGGCAACCATAAAGAGAGAGAGAGAGAGAGAGAGAGAGAGAGAGAGAGAGAGAGAGAGAGTAGGACAGGAATACGAGTGCAACAGACAACTTGTCCAAGGGGTACCAGTGATAGTTAAATGCTGTACACTGGAACACAGGGGAGTTGGTGTCTAGAGTGGGAGGAACTAGATGGATGGAGAAAGGAAAGCTGGCTGTAAGAAGATACAGAGGCCAGTAACATGAGAAGATGATACCCACAGGAAGATAAATGTGAAATTGGGTGTGCAGGTGGAGAAAATAAGATTATTAACATTGGCATAAATACAAATAAGCCAGGGACAAGTAAGTAGAGACTGAGGGCAGAAGGACTACATAACCAAACACCATGTTGGAGGATCTGCCCTACTTATATACCAGTAATTATGATAAGCTAGTGTGGTAACGTAAAGTCTTGGTAGAAAGTGGGGAAAAAACTGGAGTAAAGATAGCAACTCACCAAATAGTAGAAGCATTGAGTCATTGGCAGCCGCATGAACAAGACTGAAAACTTTGCTAACTTTCACACAAGGCCTTTTCTGAGTTAAGAGTACACGTGCACCCACATACATGTGCACCCCCACACATCTCCCACCTGCGCTGTGCTGGATGAATGCACACTGCAGGTCATTCAGCAAGCATAATGTAGGGAGACACGCATGTGTGAGTGCACATGCCAGTGAAGTTTACAGTCAAGTATAAGTGCTTGATGGTGATTCAATACATCTCCTATACAGTAAGTTGTTACCTTCACCCAATTTTTTAAAATAAAGGAATTACTGTTTCAATAGTTGTGAGTGGGGAGGGATTGAGGGATGAGGAAAGTTGGGGACGGGGAGGGGGAATGGAGGAATCCATATGGCTTGAGTTCAGAAAAAGCCACTGAAGTTGAATGAGCTGTGCTGAAAGGAACTGTCTGCAATTGTATTGTCAAATTGCTCTTTATAGCAGTCTGACAGAGGCTATTCAAACAGGTAGCCAGCTGGCTAGTGATCATGCCCATATGAAATGTTAAGGTGTTGGTGTTAAATCTTAAAAACATTTAAAAGTAAAGTTAACAACAATATTTTGAACAGGACAGACTGCTGCTCACCCAGTAGAAGTGCACTGTCACAGGCAGGCTCAGTGAAAAGCCTGCTATAACATTTTAACTTTTGGCCAAAAGATGTTCTTTTAAATTAGTACACACACACACACACACACACACACACACACACACAAATCACTGTCTCTGGCCACTGTGGCCAGACTTTTTGTGAAAGTGAAGATAATTAAGCCAAAAATAAATAATACCCATTAAGTAAAAAATTAAAATAGAGTTTCCACACTGATAGTTCACCTCAGAAGGATAACATAAAATTTACCAATGGTAGAAAGCACAGACTATTTTTAATAACATTTAACTTGTTTAATATCAGCATAATGTAAACCTGTTAAAGAAACATTGGAACAAAAGGTTACACCAGCCCTTATTTGTAAACAGAATGCAAAGAACTCTCATTTTCCAAACAATTAGGTCAGATATGGTGTGGGAATATACATTTCTTGATTATTACACACCTGAACTGAAGTATTCTGACACTGACCATGAAGGATGACCTAAGTACGTATCACTGGATCGTACAGAATGCTTACAATGTACTTCTGAATGCTACAAGCGCAAAGTGGAACACTGTCAGCCTAGCAAAGAGATGGTAACAATATCAATGAAATTTTGTTTTTCTTTTTCTGGCACATGTTGCAAAATAATTAAGTCAAATATCAACTTGATCAACAGTAGAAGTATTGTGTTTTTCTCATTAAATACTGATAAAATGCAATGGTCAACAGTATTAATAGTATTGTACATGTTTCGTTAAATACTGATCAAATGGAATACTCTGCAATTGCAAAATTCTTTGTTCTGGAAATGTTGTCACCAGTTGAAATTGCTTCAAAGATGGTCAAAGTTTTTTTAATAGCAATCTGCTTCCTTATTTTCAACAGTTAACAGATGGGTTTATATTTTTCTTGAAGATGGTCACGTGAATGATATTACAAAACTGCAACAAAAAAAAATGAAAACCCTGAAAAGTCCACAATATGTATAGAACAGTCAATGATTAAAGATTTACAAAATATCTGATGCCAAAGGCACACGAGAAGAAACAGTACATTAAAGTTTGCACGACAAATTAACTATGAGGGACTTTTGTGAAGGATAGGTGCCACATTTGATGAATACTGACAAAGAGTACATGTAAAAACAAATTTAACGCCAATATTTGCACCATTTTAAAGAGATGCCAATTTATTCTGTCATCTGATTTCGTACTGTGGATGAAATGCAGGTCAGCTGCTTTATGCCTGAAAGAAAACTTCAATGAAAGTAGTGAGTGGAGTCCAGCGGACCTATACCTAAAGAGGTGAAGTCCGTCATCATTTTATGGACTGCAAAAAGGTTTCTTTGTACCAGTTACAACAACTGGCAGATTCTACGAAGTCTTCTGCACTAACTGGATGAGGTAATGCGTGAGAAGAGGCCTGGAATGCAAAATTAAAATATATAACAATGCAGATGCTCACAAAAGCAATTTGCTAGTTGGAAAATTGGCGGATATGAAGTACTGCTTCTACCTGACTGTCTTGATCCAGGGCTTTCAGTATGTCAAGTGAAAAAAGTGAGAGTTGATTCCACATAATCGATGTTTTCAGAGAGAAAGAGTACACTAAATTTTGTATAAGGAAGTAACTGTGAATAAAAAGCAGCAGCACTCCATCGTCATGCCACAAGTGGCCCATTGGGACCATGCGAATGCCATGTCATCCTCAGTTGGGGATGCGGATAGGAGGGGCGTGTGGTCAGCACACCTCTCTCCTGGTCGTTATGATGGTTTTCTTTGACCGGAGCCGCTACTATTCGGTCGAGTAGCTCCTCAATTGGCATCATGAGGCTGAGTGGATCCCGAAAAAGGGCAACAGCGTATGGTGGCCCGGATGGTCACCCATCCAAGTGCCGGACACGCCTGACAGCGCTTAACTTCGGTGATCTCACGGGAACCAGTGTCTCCACTGTGGCAAGGCTATTGCCTAACTGTGAAAAAGCTTTGTCCATAATGGGTTCCACGTTTATCAAACACTGACCAACAGTCTACATGAAAATGAAATTCTCATGCATGCCTGAACAAATTAAAAAATCTAATAGGTTTTGTGCTGAAACAAAATACTCTTACTTCACTCATGTTCATTCACTAAAGTACTACGAAGAAAATTTTTGTCAAGGCAGAAAATGTCTGTAGCGAACTCTGCAGATAACGGGGCATACTGACAACAGCCTCATAGCACATTCACTTCCTCATGAGGATTGCTGCCAGCTGCCAACACACAATTTGAAAACAGTGAAGGTCATAAACATTAGAAGGAGAAATGACTTACACTCTCCTTCATGCAGCCACTGTGTGGCACAAATAGCAATTAGATATTAGACCATAAAAATCTTTGACCACCTATTCAGTGATGTAAAGAATTTAATAGATAATAAAATTAACTTCAAACAGAAACAGGAACCATACATTCTTGACAACTTTCACTACTCCACACAAACATTTCTGTATGTTTAATAATATAATATGATGTAATACAGGGTGTGTGTGTGTGTGTGTGCGCGCGCGCGCACATGCACATGGGTGGGTGCACGCACTTGGTAGGGATAGAAATGGGAAGGGAGGGCGGGAGGGAGTGGGAGGGGGAGTGGGAGGAGGAGTGGGAGGGGGAGGGGGAGAGAGAGAGAGGCTGGACACAGTTAAGTACAAATCATTGAATGTGCACTGCTAGCCATTAAATTAGAACACCAAGAAGTTGTGACAGCAAAAGATGGAGAATTGGCAACAACATTATAAATTTCTGAGGAATGTCGTTCTCAACTATGGACAAACATCTCACACACTTTCAACACATTATTTGAATGATTTTTATTGAAATGACATGTAATAGGTCAGTTCACAGGCCACACATACACATGTTTAGTTGTATTGATCTTCTTGGAAGGTGCAAATAACTGAACTAAACTACAACAGGCCCACTGAGTTTAGAAGTGTACATTCTTGTCACAGAGATACTGACTCTGATGGTCATGTCAATTATGTCATCAATGCAGCTCTAGAATTTTACTAGTGGTTTTCTTTCCCATGACCCAGAGCTTGGCATTATTTTCTTCATCAGTTCCTGTCATTTCTCCTATTCCTTCACTCAGTGGTCAGCAAACATGAAGCTTCTAAGTTAGCATTCAGTTTCTAAATCTTACTGTGAGCTACCAAAAGAAACTAGGACAGAGACACGAACTTTTAATAAAAATCCTAAATTTGTTTCTTGCAAATAAACTTACATTTCTAGTTACTGTTGTTGTTGTTGTGGTCTTCAGTCTTGAGACTGGTTTGATGCAGCTCTCCATGCTAATCTATCCTGTGCAAGCTCCTTCATCTCCCAGTACCTACTGCAACCTACATCCTTCTGAATCTGCTTAGTGTATTCATCTCTTGGCCTCCCTCTACGATTTTTACCCTCCACGCTGCCCTCCAATGCTAAATTTGTGCTCCCTTGATGCCTCAGGACATGTCTTACCAACCAATCCCTTCTTCTAGTCAAGTTGTGCAACAAACTTCTCTTCTCCCCAATCCTATTCAATACCTCCTCATTAGTTATGTGATCTACCCATCTAATCTTCAACATTCTTCTGTAGCACCACATTTTGAAAGCTTCTATTCTCTTCTTGTCTAAACTATTTATCATCCATGTTTCACTTCCATACACTATGAAATGAATTTTAATTAAACTGAATCTAAGAAAAACATATTGAAATTGAATTACACACAAGAAAGAAATTAAAGTGTAGTAGCATGGGTGTACCCAGCGAGGGGCAGGGGGGGGGGGGGGGGGGGGCAGCTGCCCCCCCCCCCCAGAAGATATTCGCAGTTTTTCACTAGTTTACGGTTTTATTTAATAAGAAATGCTGCATGTTTTCTCGGATTGTACAAGTGCATTCTTGTATTTAAAATGTTTATTAAGCCCCATTTTAAATACAAGAATGCACTTGTACAATCCGAGAAAGCATGCAACATTTCTTATTAAATAAAACTGTAAACTAGTGAAAAACTGCGAATATCTTCTGGGGGGGGGGCAGCTGCCCCCCCCCCCTGCCCCTCGCTGGGTACGCCCATGCTACTACACTTTAATTTCTTTCTCCTGTGTAATTCAATTTCAATTTGTTTTTCTTAGATTCAGTTTAATTAAAATTCATTTCATAGTGTATGGAAGTGAAACATGGATGATAAATAGTTTAGACAAGAAGAGAATAGAAGCTTTCAAAATGTGGTGCTACAGAAGAATGTTGAAGATTAGATGGGTAGATCACATAACTAATGAGGAGGTATTGAATAGGATTGGGGAGAAGAGAAGTTTGTTGCACAACTTGACTAGAAGAAGGGATTGGTTGGTAGGACATGTCCTGAGGCATCAAGGGAGCACAAATTTAGCATTGGAGGGCAGCGTGGAGGGTAAAAATCGTAGAGGGAGGCCAAGAGATGAATACACTAAGCAGATTCAGAAGGATGTAGGTTGCAGTAGGTACTGGGAGATGAAGGAGCTTGCACAGGATAGATTAGCATGGAGAGCTGCATCAAACCAGTCTCAAGACTGAAGACCACAACAACAACAACAGTAACTAGAAATGTAAGTTTATTTGCAAGAAACAAATTTAGGATTTTTATTAAAAGTTCGTGTCTCTGTCCTAGTTTCTTTTGGTAGTTCACAGTAAGATTTAGAAACTGAATGCTAACTTAGAAGCTTCATGTTTGCTGACCACTGAGTGAAGGAATAGGAGAAATGACAGGAACTGATGAAGAAAATAATGCCAAGCTCTGGGTCATGGGAAAGAAAACCACTAGTAAAATTCTAGAGCTGCATTGATGACATAATTGACATGACCATCAGAGTCAGTATCTCTGTGACAAGAATGTACACTTCTAAACTCAGTGGCCTGTTGTAGTTTAGTTCAGTTATTTGCACCTTCCAAGAAGATCAATACAACTAAACATATGTATGTGTGGCCTGTGAACTGACCTATTACATGTCATTTCAATAAAAATCATTCAAATAATGTGTTGAAAAAGTGTGTGAGATGTTTGTCCATAGTTGAGAATGACATTCCTCAGAAATTTATAATGTTGTTGCCAATTCTCCATCTTTTGCTGTCACAACTTCTTGGTGTTCTAATTTAATGGCTAGCAGTGCACATTCAATGATTTGTACTTAACTGTGTCCAGCCTCTCTCTCTCTCTCCCCCTCCCCCTCCCACTCCTCCTCCCACTCCCCCTCCCACTCCCTCCCGCCCTCCCTTCCCATTTCTATCCCTACCAAGTGCGTGCACCCACCCATGTGCATGTGCGCGCACGCGCGCACACACACACACACACCCTGTATTACATCATATTATATTATTAAACATACAGAAATGTTTGTGTGGAGTAGTGAAAGTTGTCAAGAATGTATGGTTCCTGTTTCTGTTTGAAGTTAATTTTATTATCTATTAAATTCTTTACATCACTGAATAGGTGGTCAAATATTTTTATGGTCTAATATCTAATTGCTATTTGTGCCACACAGTGGCTGCATGAAGGAGAGTGTAAGTCATTTCTCCTTCTAATGTTTATGACCTTCACTGTTTTCAAATTGTGTGTTGGCAGCTGGCAGCAATCCTCATGAGGAAGTGAATGTGCTATGAGGCTGTTGTCAGTATGCCCCGTTATCTGCAGAGTTCGCTACAGACATTTTCTGCCTTGAGAAAAACTTTCTTCGTAGTACTTTAGTGAATGAACATGAGTGAAGTAAGAGTATTTTGTTTCATTTTTGTCTCCAAAATCTGATATTATCCAGTTGTTTAAGAAGTTATGTAACATGTGACTCTGAGTTCAGATTTTTATCAGTATAAACAGCGAAGAATTTAGAATACTCTATTTAGTGCTATTAGAGAAAGTTGTGATTTGAGCAAATTAATGTCTCATTCACTGTAACAAATCAGAGCACAAAACCTATTAGATTTTTTAATTTGTTCAGGCATGCATGAGAATTTCATTTTCATGTAGACTGTTGGTCAGTGTTTGATAAACGTGGAACCCATTATGGACAAAGCTTTTTCACAGTTAGGCAATAGCCTTGCCACAGTGGAGACACTGGTTCCCGTGAGATCACCGAAGTTAAGCGCTGTCAGGCGTGTCCGGCACTTGGATGGGTGACCATCCGGGCCACCATATGCTGTTGCCCTTTTTCGGGATCCACTCAGCCTCATGATGCCAATTGAGGAGCTACTCGACCGAATAGTAGCGGTTCCAGTCAAAGAAAACCATCATAACGACCGGGAGAGAGGTGTGCTGACCACACGCCCCTCCTATCCGCATCCCCAACTGAGGAATACATGGCGTTCGGATGGTCCCAATGCCCCCCCCTCCCCCCCCCCAGTTCAGATTCTGGGTACGCCCTTGTGTAGTAGTACTAAATTACAAATACAAGAATAGATTTTTTATCTGGGTTATTTTCTTTAATGAGAAGGATGGCATTCTTTTTTACACCAACAACTTTTAACGTTGGGAGGTTATAGGTACTGACTGCCATTCAAATATAGTTGTCCAAGTGTACCTCGGTCAATCTATTTCTGTACTTGTTTTTAAATTTCAAACTAGAAAAAGAAAGCTCACAGATATACTGAGCTGAACATTTCCTTCACTTAGAGAACAACCTGGACTAAAAGTGGAATTTTTCTTTAGGAACAAGAGGTCTAATATTTTCAGAGCTTTAAAAAAGTGAATTTTAAGATAAACTATTTTGAAAATCAATCAGTTCCAACTCCACTGCAGCACTGTCTTCTTGAAAATCAAAATGTTCCATGGCTAGCAGAGAACTCTTCAGCATCTGTCTCTATAAAGGCAAATTGATGCTTTTGATAATTTGGAAGTATTTGTTGAGTTCACTTCTTAAATCTGAAAGAATTTGCTGTAGAAAGGAGGTGTTGAAGAGACCTATTTTTCACGGGTTTCTTCCAAACACTCAATGTGTTGGAATTCATCTTGGATGAGAGTTTTTCCCCACAGTTCCACCTTTTTTGAGAATAAAGCAACATCTGAAACTTTCCCACCAATTTCTTTACCTCTACCTTCAAGCTACAAGTTAAGGATATATGACTTTTCAGGGATGTCTGTGAGAAAATCAAAATCCTGCTATCAAACCAGGTCCTCTAGTTCATGGAATGATTCGCCTCACTCTTTCAAAAATTTTACTGAGGCAAGCAGGACTTCCTTAAAAAATATAAACTCTTCCTCTATTAAAACACTGAACTTCCGTGTGAAGCAAAAATACTGTACTGGCAAACCAGTTTATCAGTCGGTGCTCTGAACAAAAATTTCTGAATTGCTTATGCTCTCAACTTTGTTCACTACTTTTATGACTGTTTTCATTGCACTGCATTGCACTTCAATATTTTCTACACAGTGACTGCTGGTGTTTTACACAATGGTAAGACAGAAATTTAAGAAAGCTGTGGTCTTTATGACACAAGGCTATGAATCCCTTCTTACTGCCTACCATTGCAAGAGCTCTATCAGCTGTTTTCCCAACCAACTTCTTTAGAGGAATATTTCCAGAGCTGATAAAATCATTAAATGCTAAAACATTTCCTGTCCTGTTACTGGTATAGTGTTGACCAGTTCCACTCTTCTTTCAAAACCAACAAAAGCAATTTTTGCAAAAACAGCCAACTGCATTGTATGAAATGTATCAGTCAGTTTGTCAAGCTGTAGAGGAAAATAACTGCCATGATCAAAGTCCTTTTTAAATTGTGAAGTAAGATGAGAACTAATAACCTCAAACATCCTCATTATTGTACTTACAGGAAGCTGTACAGAGTTAATAACAGACATTATCTCACTTTTATTTTTGAAATTATCTCTTAATAGATCTGTAGCTTCTAAAAATTCAGTTTCAATTAATTCACTTTCTTCATAAGTTTTCTTGCTTTATTGCTTGAACACACCATCATTTGAACAAACCTAGCTCAGCATCAATGCATAAATCAAACTATCCATGTTAGCAAATGTCTCATACACACAAAAAACATAACATGCACAACTTCAATTGTATACAATTAACTATGAGGCTGACGATGTAGTATTCTTGAGTAACAATGGCAGTTGCAGGAGTGAAAGAACGAGCTGTTGTCATGAGTGGGACATGAGCTCAGTGGAGCAGTCCACATTAGGCAATCTGAACATCACTGTGATCTAGTGAAAATGTCCCTGCTCACAACTGAAGTTTTGGTGATCACTGCCTTTGCCTCTTTTGCCAAATCAAGGAACCCCTGGTTCTGAAATCTACCAACTCCCTACTGCAATTTGGTACAAAGAATGCTTCAATTTAAAAAAAAAGAAAAATAATACTTACTGATTAAAACATCGATACGAGCACCTTAATTTACCAGTGAAGGCATCCCACATATGAACTGGATTGTCTTTACTTGTGCTCACCAGGCTGAAATCAGAGTACGTCATGCAAACACTTAAAATACAAGCATACACTGGAATATATATATGAAATAAGTAAAGATGTGATGGCAAAATATGGAGAACTGGTAACAACAGTATACATTTCTGTAAAAATGTAGACTTCAACTGTGGATAAGCAGCCCTTAAGTCTACAGATGTGTTCAAAAGATATCCAATATTATGATATTACCTTATTTTCTCAGCTTCCAAATTGTGCACTGTTGCTTTTCTTTATTTATTTCTTATTAGATGTGAAATAAAAATAATTATGCCTCTGAATGTGATACATGCTGCATATTCATATTATGTGGAAAATACTATGACAATTTTTGTAGAAAACATTTCGCATATTTAGCACTGAACGTGCAAGTCAGATGGCTAATTACATGTTTCTTGAACCGTGCAAAATTTTTATTGAAATGATATGTAGTCAATCATCTCACAGACATTGTGCATTTTTGTGTGTCCAGGATTATTCCAAAAGATCTAGGCAGTTTCAAGCGATCGTAAAAAATGTCTGTATTGAGTTAAGGTATTATATGCTTATATTTATAGAAACATCAACTTAAAACATTTGGTTATGTTTACAACTGCTCAATGTGTGAATCATTAGTTATATGGCACACGTCCAGTTTATAGTCCAATTCAGCCCACATTCAGCATGAAGTGCACACGACAATGGCAATCAAAGCAGCACTGATAGATCCTTGTAAGTCAGCAATGTTATCGGGGGTATGGGGACCTCTTTTTATTTTTTTTTTTAAATAGTGTCTTTCACATAAGCCCACAAGTGCAGTAGCTCAGTATCTGAGGACTCAAAAACATTGTTGGGAAACTACAATGTGCGACAGTCATGTTGACAAATGAAATTATCACTGTCCTCTCACAACTGCAGCATAAGACACAGCTAAAGCATGCCCCACTGAGTGTGTCCATTGATTGTCACCTGTGTAACAAAGAAGAAGTGTTGATACACTTTTTGCCCTGACAAAGTACAGAACACATTAAGTTTTGGGGATCTACAGACATGTTCTACAACATTATTGTAATTCTTTGCTCCCCAGATTCGTACATCATGCCAGTTTACAGCACCTTTCAGCTGAAAGGTAGCCTTAGCTGAAGATCAACCTGCGAGTGATATTGCCATCCATTAAGTGCTGCAGATCAATGCAAAACTGTTTCCGCAAACATTTGTCGCCATACGTAATGGCTTTTAGCAACGGAATCCAATACTGTTTCCTTTGAAGATGTTTTCTCAGCACTCTCCAAATAGGTGGTTGTGGAATTCCTAGCTCTCAGCTACCACAAGAAGCTGATTTTTTGTGGAATTGTGAAAAATTACTTCCCTGATCCATTCATCTGTTCCTCAGAAGTCAATGGCTGCCCACTGCTTTGGCTTCACAAACATCTTGTTTCCTTGAACTTCTGTACCTAACCATAAGGGGATTTTCTGGCAGGTGGAACAATGTTAAATGTGGCCCTGAATTTCCAACAAACTGTGCTTGCAGACCCACTCATGCATCATGCAAAAAACCTTCTCCACTGTTATGGCAGCCATGTTGCTGGCGATCACTCTCACAAAAAGAACTTCTTGAGTTGCTGTTTCCATACATATAATCATTTAATAGCTTACCTCAATACAACTATTTTTGTCAGTCAGTTTAAACTGTCTAGATCATTTTTATTAACCCTGTATAAAGGTACATATATACCACAAGCCATTGTACAGTGCGTGGTGGAGGATATACTGAACTGATATTATCAATTTTCTTTCCTATTTGATTTGCATTTTGAGTAAGGAAAAAATGACTGTAAATACTTTAATGTCTCTTAACTTATTCTCATGACCCTTACATGACATTTACATTGGTGGCAGCATAACTGACACAGTCTTCTTTGAATAAACATTCTCTAAATTTACCCAACAGGTTTTGCAAGAAATATATCATCTTTCTTCCAAGAATTCCCATCTAAGCTCCCTGACCACTTCTGTTAACACTTTTATATGGGCTACACAGCCCTGTTACAACCTTAGCAGTGTGTCTCCGAATTTGTTAGATGTCTGTTGTCAATACCTATTTGATAAGGACTCCAAACACTGAAACAATACTCCAAAATTTGTTTTGTCACACACTGCTTTTTACCAGAACACTTCTGACAATCTAAGTCTTTCATTCCACTTCCCTAATACTGATTTTGTATGATAGTTCCATTTCATATCACTAAGAAGTGATATGAAAGCATCCACAATGCTTATACAATGTGACATGTCCATGGTGTTCATCAATAATCTTATAATGAGATATTATGTGATTCTTTCTCTTTTTTTGTATGCATTACCTTGGCATTTATCAACATTTAAAGAGAGCTGTCTTTCACTGCACCAAGTGCAAATTTTGTCCAAGTCTTTCAGCAATTCTTTACGATCATCCAACAATTATAATTTCCTGTACACAACAGCATCATCATCAACCAATCTTATAGTGCTGTCGAACCTATCTCATAAATTATTTATGTATACTGAATACATTAGAGCACCTCTTATGTTTCGTTGGGCACATCCAATGTTACTTTCCAACCATAAGTCTATCAGGTGCTGGTGCCATTTTTGCTTTAAGCAGTGTTAATTGATTTTCAGCACCAGTGGTGCTAATATCAATATCTCTTATTTGTGATTTTGTGCAGCATCCAAACACTGACACAGAAGCATCCTCATTTATAACTACATTTTTAAATGTGGAATTTTAAATTTCTGCTGTATGTCTACATCCAGTGTCACCACCAGATGGATACACGAAAGAAAGATTGGAAGGTTTAGATTTGCTCATTGACATTATATATGACCTGAATGTTCTACGATTTTCTAATAAATGTTCTCCAGGACCCAACCATGTGTAAATTATTGTAGGCTTCATGCACAACCCTTCTTACAGATGCACAAGTTTGCTATCAGCATCCCTGCAGTCTCTATTGTATCAAGAGTGCAGTAGTCTGCTTTTGCAATATTCTATGAATAATGACATTAAAATAAGGCAGGCCATTGCAGTCTTATTACTTTACCTAGAACATATTTACCCAGTACACAGTTTATAACATTTTTCAGCTTTAAGCACAACTGTTCTTTGTTTGCCAGATCTGAACGAAATGTTCTTAGTTCATCCATTACATAAGTTGGTAATCATTCTCCAGCAGTTTGACCAAACACAAGTAGATTACTAAATAGCACAGTTTCATTACTCATGTTGCAAATGAAACACAACTTTAACAATAAAGTAAACATCTGGTATTAAATATATAATGTTTAAATAAGTATGCAACTGCAGAATATAAGTTGTCCAGAAGAAATGATATACAAACAAAAGAAAAAGCAAATCTGTAAATTTGGTGACAGGAATAACTACAATTTTATACTTGCAACAAATAATGCATATAAGACCTTCAAAAGAACAGTTTGAACTAAAGACAGGTGCACAAAACACAAGTAAAATATTCTGTAGTTTTTCATTTGTGATATTTGTCAGTGTAGGGGAACCTTGCATACCTATTCTCTAAAAGCTGTGGTGTAAAGATGGTAAAGCTTTCAAACAAGCAAGATGAGAAATGGAAAGGTAAACAACTTATAATAAAAAAAATTAAAGTTGAAACAAGGACAACATGCAAGAAAAACATAGGAGAAGGAAAACAAGCACTTCAACAAAATGGAACAGCCTAATTTGACAGGTCACTGGAGGAAAAAAGTTTAGTGTTGAAAAGATAACAGAAGAGGCAGCAAAGGGTAAACTAAACAGGCACATATACATCAGGGGCAAAGGCATAAGAACAGAAAAGTAGAGGTGAGTAGGGGTGTTAGAGAAAAAGCAGATATATCAGAGAAAACATCAACAAAAATGGGAATATAAATTGTTCAAAATGAGTATTGCACCATCAGCATATCTATGAATGTGTGTCAGATTAAACTGAAAGGAGTCAGGGACTGATTCAATAAACCTTATGAAACTTTAACATAAATAATGAGAGACTTACAATGAAATCAAAAAATTAAAATTGAGTTTGAAAGTGATCATCTGTGAAATCAAAATTTTCTTCTGGGTAGCATTCAATGCCACTTTGCTCCACCTCACGCATTTTAACATAGTCAGATAGTCCTTGACATGCTCTCAACAAGGTGGTCGGGATGTTACTGCACAATGCCATCCCACTCTTTGATGGTCAACCTCCTGTGGTCATTAACGTGTGAGGAAGTTTCCTTTGATTATACAATGTAAGACTAAACTGGTCCCAAATATGCTCAATCAGGTTGACGTCAATTGATAGCAATGACCATTCAATTTGGTCATCTCCTGCCTCCTGGAGGAAGGTTGCCATAAGCTGGTCTCAGTATGCTCTTGCTGTATCATCCTGAAATACAAACCCACTGCCAAAAAAGTTGAGTGTAGTATTAACCAGAAGGTTGGAGAATCCTGTCCCAATACTGTACAGCCCTCAGAATTACTCTTAGTAATAATTACAGGTGTCTGACATCATCAATAAATTATGCCACTACATAGGTGATTAAACTGTCTCCCTGCTGAACTGATGGGTTTTTATCCCCTAGATGTTCATTGATACCTGGCTGTCTCCATACCAGTCTGTGATGGTCATCAGACGTCAGACAACTTCTGCACTTGTCAATGAAGAGAAATCGATACCATTCATATAGTTTGTTCCCCTGCCCATTGTCTTCATGCACTATGGTGGCACTATGGTGCTGCGACATTTGTATTTTGTTTGAAATGGACATCTACAAGTCAAGTTGATTCTATGGAGATGATTGCAAGTGTCTGGGTTAACATTGCTCTCCCTGTTGCCGCCAAAAGGAAACGCACAGTTCTGCTGCATTTTTCTTGGGTTACCCACAAGCCAAATTCGTAGCTACAGACCATCAGCTATTGTTGCTGATCACAGACAGCCACTATGAGGCATATTTTCAATATTTTGTACTTCTCACTAGTGGCTGAATGTTCTAATGGCATTTTTGTTGTGTACACCAATTCAATGGCAGCTTCTCATGCTGAAACCCTCCATTTCTGCAAAGTAACAATGCGCACATGATCTCAGCTGAAGTGATACTGCAAGGCATGCTGACAGCCTGAACACTTTATACAAGCCACAGTGTCCCATTCATGACTTGACAATAGTGCATTCTACTCAATGACACTGAGAGTGTAGGTTTACCTTTATCGCCACTACACAAATAGGCTGCACATATAGGGATTTTCTGTGGTCAAAATAATATTAAGAATGAAGTTTCCAATCACAAAAACACAAATTACGTAAGTCACAACACTGAGAAATAAAGAGAGCTTAGGGAGAAGATAAATGAAGAATTAGGATTTTTTTTGAGTGTGTGTGGGGGGGGGGGTTGAGGGGGAGGGGTGTTTACATAAGTGTATCTTTACTTCTCACTCTGCCCTTATCTCTGCACTGCAGTTGGCACAGTGCTTACCAAAGTACCATTCCTGACCTACTTCTCAGGATGTCTTGTAAGTGCACCGTCTTTTCACCTTATTCAGTAATTGAATATTTAAGTGGTGTACTTGCACTAGTAATCTGAACTGAGGCACTGTTGTCAGAGTTGAGCTTTGCTGCCAGCACGGGCTGGAGTTATGCAACATGTGCCAGGGTCCATGCCTGTAGCAAGATGGTATGGTATTGTAATCTAAATCACGTTACATGGAACATCATAATGTTTCTGCTAATGTTACAAGTAATTTGACTGAAGTTGTTGTTGTTGTCGTACCCCCCCCCCCCCCCCCCCCCCCGGAGCAAGTATATGAAGCCGAACATGGATACCAGCCCACTATTCACCTAACTGGATGTGGGAAACTGCCCAAAAACCACATCCAGGCTGATCAGGTCACCTGCCTTCATCATAAATTTGGAAAGTGGATTTGATCCGGGGCAGGTTCACCTCCCTGAATCCTGAAAGAGGTGTGTTAAAGTGCTCAGCTGGCCCAGTATGTAAAGGATTTCTCAGAAATTATGCAAGTGTACTTCTGAGCTTGTGGGATGTTATCTGAAACTCATCTCTCAACCTACGTCATTCACACCTTTCAGGTACGGGTTTTGCAGCGTGGACTGTGGGTGATTGTAGCCTATGTACAACCAAAAGGTAAGCAACTGATGTAAACTGTACCATGTTCAGTGTGGACAGTAGCAAATATACAACTGCACCATGCACCTTTTATTTTGTTATGATCCATGTAGAGATAAAGACAACATGGTGGAATATTCCACAAAAACAACACCGATACACAATGACGGGCTCTCACGGCCTCCACTCTTCATCTACTCTTGTCCTTACTACAGGTAGGTCCCTCTAATCTTCGAGTCTGGCCTAGCATTTTAGCTTTCCTTGAGCAATTCCTCTCCTCTCCCCAAGGAAGGAACTATCTGTTCCAAAAGCTTGGAAGTGTTTGACCTGTAATTTTATATGTATCTGTCAGTAATAGTACATATTTTTCTTTGTGAAGTGACATACTGGCCAGCCAGTCTGTCTCATAATCTACTTAATCTTTTTTGAGCAGAGTGAACAAACATTCAGAAGTGTGTGAAAGGTAAAGATATGCAAGATGACGCAGAAAGAAGGTACCTTTTGAAACACCCAATAAAAATAGAAAAAAATCCATCAAAAAAATTTGTGCTGGCAGCAACTGAACCACAACAAACTGCCATTTAAGAGACAGTAATCCAAATAATCAGTGTTTGAAAATTACATCTTGTACTTGGCATCCTCCTTTGCACATGCTTTCTTCCCATCCGCTCTTGATGATCCTCACTGACCAGTGCAACATCTCAGCTCAGATAACACAAATTTGATCTTGAATTCTTTGTTTCAACTCATCCAGTGTCCCTGGCTGAGTCTCGTAGCCCCGCAACAACAAATCACTAACAGACAAATCCGATGATCTTGGGGGTCAGGAAATGTCACCGAATCTTGAGATGACATGGTTACCGAACAATTTTTGGACAGCTGCCACTGATTGCCTTGCATTGTGCAATGGCGAACCATCCTGCTGAAACCAGGTTTTGCGAAATTGAGGAATATTGTTCAATGCAGGTGCGACAAAAGATTTCAATATCTCAACATACTGGTCCAAAGTGACAGTCACTGTGATCTACTTTTCAGTTTTGAAAAAGTAATGTCCGATGACCCCTTGTGATGAAACTACACATCATACTGTCATCCTGCTGACAAGGAGAGGGTATTCATAAACTTCAGTAGGGTTCCCATCTGCCCAGCAACAGTAGTTCTGCTTACTCAAATGACTTACATAACCTGTGAGATGAAAATGATCCTCATCTGTCATCCACAGCTTGTTCAGAAATCAATTGGCCTTATTTACGTTTGTCATAATTTGATGACAGAATTCTATCTACAACTGGCAATCATTCTCCTCCAGTTGTTGCATGATCTGTAGTTTTCACATATGAAATTTTAAATCATAATGGAGAACATGGTGAACACACTCTCACGACACTCTGCCTGCAGCAACTTGCTCACAAACTGAATTCTGTGGGCTCCAAAAGACTGAAACACATACAGCTTCAACATTCTGTGAAGCACGAGCACTTCCTGGATGTCCCATCATTTTGTTATTTTAAAGCAGATCTAGACTCTTCAAAAATTTTATCCCAAGTTTTCATCATGTGTTTCAAGGGGACTCTACCATGAGCCCAAAGGCTGAGAACCCTCTCTGCACACTCTCAAACTATCATTGTTTTTGTAAAACATTTTTACACGGTACAAGGTGACTAATAATGAATGACAAATATCAAATGAAGGTACAGAAAGGAATTGTTACACTGCAAGTGGGAGACAGAGAACTTTGCACTGGTACACTGCACGCACAGGGATCGCTCTAGTGAAAACCACAGATTTAAGACACAATTTTACTCTGCCAGAAATACACTCCTGGAAATTGAAATAAGAACACCGTGAATTCATTGTCCCAGGAAGGGGAAACTTTATTGACACATTCCTGGGGTCAGATACATCACATGATCACACTGACAGAACCACAGGCACATAGACACAGGCAACAGAGCATGCACAATGTCGGCACTAGTACAGTGTATATCCACCTTTCGCAGCAATGCAGGCTGCTATTCTCCCATGGAGACGATCATAGAGATGCTGGATGTAGTCCTGTGGAACGGCTTGCCATGCCATTTCCACCTGGCGCCTCAGTTGGACCAGCGTTCGTGGTGGACGTGCAGACCGCGTGAGACGACGCTTCATCCAGTCCCAAACATGCTCAATGGGGGACAGATCCGGAGATCTTGCTGGCCAGGGTAGTTGACTTACACCTTCTAGAGCACGTTGGGTGGCACGGGATACATGCGGACGTGCATTGTCCTGTTGGAACAGCAAGTTCCCTTGCCGGTCTAGGAATGGTAGAACGATGGGTTCGATGACGGTTTGGATGTACCGTGCACTATTCAGTGTCCCCTCGACGATCACCAGTGGTGTACGGCCAGTGTAGGAGATCGCTCCCCACACCATGATGCCGGGTGTTGGCCCTGTGTGCCTCGGTCGTATGCAGTCCTGATTGTGGCGCTCACCTGCACGGCGCCAAACACGCATACGACCATCATTGGCACCAAGGCAGAAGCGACTCTCATCGCTGAAGACGACACGTCTCCATTCGTCCCTCCATTCACGCCTGTCGCGACACCACTGGAGGCGGGCTGCACGATGTTGGGGCGTGAGCGGAAGACGGCCTAACGGTGTGCGGGACCGTAGCCCAGCTTCATGGAGACGGTTGCGAATGGTCCTCGCCGATACCCCAGGAGCAACAGTGTCCCTAATTTGCTGGGAAGTGGCGGTGCGGTCCCCTACGGCACTGCGTAGGATCCTACGGTCTTGGCGTGCATCCGTGTGTCGCTGCGGTCCGGTCCCAGGTCGACGGGCACGTGCACCTTCCGCCGACCACTGGCGACAACATCGATGTACTGTGGAGGCCTCACGCCCCACGTGTTGAGCAATTCGGCGGTACGTCCACCCGGCCTCCCGCATGCCCACTATACGCCCTCGCTCAAAGTCCGTCAACTGCACATACGGTTCACGTCCACGCTGTCGCGGCATGCTACCAGTGTTAAAGACTGCGATGGAGCTCCCTATGCCACGGCAAACTGGCTGACACTGACGGCGGCGGTGCACAAATGCTGCGCAGCTAGCGCCATTCGACGGCCAACACCGCGGTTCCTGGTGTGTCCGCTGTGCCGTGCGTGTGATCATTGCTTGTACAGCCCTCTCGCAGTGTCCGGAGCAAGTATGGTGGGTCTGACACACCGGTGTCAATGTGTTCTTTTTTCCATTTCCAGGAGTGTATTTTAAGGAACTGTTACCTCCAAGGAAGTTAGACTCAACAGTAAGAAGGGCGTAAGTGAAAACATCTTAGTGCATAAAAGAAGTTACCAACTGTGTGAAGTTAAGCTTTTGACTTAAGGGGCTCCGGAACGCCCTATACTTGCAATCTTAAAATAACGCTTATAAATTACATCTTTCCTCACAAAGTATTTGAGGTAGGGAGTTGAACTTTTTACAGATTATTTATTGGAATATGGGCTACAACTTAACACAGGGATTTTACAAAATTTTAGTTCAGTTATTAAAGATGATTTTTTTCAATTTTAATGAAAATTCACAACATTTTTTTTAGCAATTTTTTATTTATATATTCAAAAATATACAGTTTTTGGAAAAAGGCTGTGTTAAATTATGCAGAAGGTACTGTGTAACATTTACTGAAAGTTTGAAACAAATATGTTTGGAAGATCCTTAGAAAACATGTAATTAGTATGAGAAAATAAAAGTTTTGGGAATCGAGCGACAAAGATTGGATTAACTTTTTAGTGCATTCCAGGTCCATAGGATGGATTATCTTCATCCTCTGCAAACTCCTCCTCCAGCTTCCTCTTGTTCCTCCTCCTGTTTACTCTTGCTTGTATTTCTAGACTCTTTACAGCCCTGTCTGCAGCCCGAAGGCGTTCCTTGTCTAAAGCAAGCATCGCTCGTACCATGTTAGAACCTATCTTCATTCCCATATTTCTAAATACCTTGCACCTTACAATGTTGCCATCATTGAAAGTCGCAACAGCATCATACACACCAAAGTGAAGTATTTCTATTCCAACAAATACAGTCTTGGGGATTCTCGACCATATAACACTATTTACACTTTCATTGGGGTTTTGAGTTTTTCCGTGAATACACTTTTTCAACAGTTCAGGTGCTGCTATGTCTCTGAAAATAGGTTTTATCACCTCCATTATTGCATGAGGCAGACTATGCTTATGAGTGTACATTTCACCAGTTAGCAATCCTTTGTTATATTTACACCAACTGTCTTCTTCTTTGGGACACAAACTATGTTGGGGATTTTCATCGGTTGAAGAAGTATGAAAAAAAAAGAGCCCAAACAGCCTTCTTCATTTCGTCGACACTTTGTGTATTTTGCCTAATAGCCATTCCATAATAGTTCTGTATTTTGTCAATTACACTGTCAGTTAACCTTCCCTTCCCATCCAACCCTTTACCATCACTGAGTTTTTGTTTTTTGTACGAAGCTTTCAGTCGCCGAAGTCTTGTTCCCATTCGCCTCTGTACGTGTCCAATACACTCAAATTTCTGCACTACAACATCATCACCATAGGGCTTCAGTCCTTGAACATGTTTGAAACTTTTAGAATCACCGTCACCAAGGTAATTAACATATCGCACTTTATCACACGCCTCAGAACGCTGGAATATACTGGCAACACCAGCCACTTCCATTCCTCCACTACTGCCACTATAGTTAGCTTTGCAATTATTTTCATGTGTACCTTTATACACTCCTGGAAATTGAAATAAGAACACCGTGAATTCATTGTCCCAGGAAGGGGAAACTTTATTGACACATTCCTGGGGTCAGATACATCACATGATCACACTGACAGAACCACAGGCACATAGACACAGGCACCAGAGCATGCACAATGTCGGCACTAGTACAGTGTATATCCACCTTTCGCAGCAATGCAGGCTGCTATTCTCCCATGGAGACGATCGTAGAGATGCTGGATGTAGTCCTGTGGAACGGCTTGCCATGCCATTTCCACCTGGCGCCTCAGTTGGACCAGCGTTCGTGCTGGACGTGCAGACCGCGTGAGACGACGCTTCATCCAGTCCCAAACATGCTCAATGGGGGACAGATCCGGAGATCTTGCTGGCCAGGGTAGTTGACTTACACCTTCTAGAGCACATTGGGTGGCACGGGATACATGCGGACGTGCATTGTCCTGTTGGAACAGCAAGATCCCTTGCCGGTCTAGGAATGGTAGAACGATGGGTTCGATGACGGTTTGGATGTACCGTGCACTATTCAGTGTCCCCTCGACGATCACCAGTGGTGTACGGCCAGTGTAGGAGATCGCTCCCCACACCATGATGCCGGGTGTTGGCCCTGTGTGCCTCAGTCGTATGCAGTCCTGATTGTGGCGCTCACCTGCACGGCGCCAAACACGCATACGACCATCATTGGCACCAAGGCAGAAGCGACTCTCATCGCTGAAGACGACACGTCTCCATTCGTCCCTCCATTCACGCCTGTCGCGACACCACTGGGGGCGGGCTGCACGATGTTGGGGCGTGAGCGGAAGACGGCCTAACGGTGTGCGGGACCGTAGCCCAGCTTCATGGAGACGGTTGCGAATCGTCCTCGCCGATACCCCAGGAGCAACAGTGTCCCTAATTTGCTGGGAAGTGGCAGTGCGGTCCCCTACGGCACTGCGTAGGATCCTACGGTCTTGGCGTGCATCCGTGCGTCGCTGCGGTCCGGTCCCAGGTCGACGGGCACGTGCACCTTCCGCCGACCACTGGTGACAACATCGATGTACTGTGGAGACCTCACGCCCCACGTGTTGAGCAATTCGGCGGTACGTCCACCCGGCTTCCCGCATGCCCACTATACGCCCTCGCTCAAAGTCCGTCAACTGCACATACGGTTCACGTCCACGCTGTCGCGGCATGCTACCAGTGTTAAAGACTGCGATGGAGCTCCGTATGCCACGGCAAACTGGCTGACACTGACGGCGGCGGTGCACAAATGCTGCGCAGCTAGCGCCATTCGACGGCCAACACCGCGGGTCCTGGTGTGTCCGCTGTGCCGTGCGTGTGATCATTGCTTGTACAGCCCTCTCGCAGTGTCCGGAGCAAGTATGGTGGGTCTGACACACCGGTGTCAATGTGTTCTTTTTTCCATTTCCAGGAGTGTATTTTTGTGGACATCTACAATACTTTTGATATTACTGCTACATCTAAAACTTTCTCTGTATACATACTGGTGGCAGATACTACACCATGAAGAGATGTGTGTCCCCGTTTATGCCAGGTACCATCGAACGCTGCAGTCAAATCTCTGTTACCATTATTTTCCATTACTGCCTCTTCCACAGCGTTCTTCATAGATTCTATACAGACATCTTCTACTTTAGACCCTATTAATTTATTATAGGTCGTAAACTTGGTTGGGGGATTTGGA
This sequence comes from Schistocerca nitens, assembly GCF_023898315.1. Classification (NCBI taxonomy): domain Eukaryota; kingdom Metazoa; phylum Arthropoda; class Insecta; order Orthoptera; family Acrididae; genus Schistocerca; species Schistocerca nitens. The sequence goes on from NC_064615.1 coordinate 479,485,290, forward strand.
AGATTCATGATGCCACAGAAAATTGCACCTGCAGTAGCACCCTTACCAACTGAACGCAAGGAATAAACAAATCTAATGTTGTGTTCGTAGATTTTGCTACCATTTTCTTCAGTTGCAGTTACTGCAACACTGTTCCAAAAGGTGGTCATGTATGAACACTTATCACATTTCAGTGGTATTTCACTAGCAAGTCCTATGTGCTTTATTATGGAGAGTTCCAGACCAACTTCACTACAATGAATACATCTTACACAGTTTGAAAAAATTCCTTTGAGAACTGACATATCAAATATTTCATTCACATACGATTCGCCCATAAAACATTCATAGTTTTCACTCATTGAACCAAGCTTCTTCTGTGAAGTATTTTCTTTCCCACTTTGACTGCTATGGGCAGGTGTACTTGAGAGGTTAGGTTCACTCACTTGGTTATCGTCTTTATTGTTTACAGTAATAACACATACCTTTGGCTTTCCAACATTTCTCCTTTTCTTAAAAGCCTTCAGAGGATTTCTAATAACTTTACTTTTACTCATTATTATACTTCAACAAAACAGAGACTCAAGAAACAGAATTAATTACGAATATTTTCGAGATAACGACAGAGTAAATAAACATGAAACAATCGACAATCACACCAGCGATATATATTGAACCATCACAGGTTAGCCACAACACATACTTTATCTCACATCACTAAAATGTACCTGATGAACACGGACGTTAATAATAACACCATTTGACAGCAGTTTAACAGCGCCACAGTGGGTCACGCCCATGTAGAACACATTTCAAAAAAAATTTAAAAATAGTTGTAGTCTTCGGAATTGAATAAATTATATATCTATTAAAAGGTAATAGTCTGCAGATTCAGAAAACGCAAAAAAGTAAAAATTGAACTTTTCATGATTTTGAGCCTTTCCGGAGCCCCTTAAGTTTTTATGCAGAGAAAAAGCACATTTTCACCGTGTCATATACTAGAAAAACTCATGTAACTCCTTTCTTAATCTGTGTTTTTATGTCCTTAAGACAAGAGAGCATAACCATTTTACCAACGTTGTAGTATGCTAGAAAAAGTGAAACACAAAAAATTTGCATCCCTAAGAGATGAGTGGTTACTGTGAAAAGTTAAAAGTGTTTAGGACTATCATGAAACAGACTCAGTGAGACATCTCAACAATTTCTGAAGCATATATTATCACTTCTCAATGAGCAACCTCCCTGCAGAAACATTTGGGAAAGTGCTATACTTGCTACAGTATTTCTTCAAAATGAATCACAAACATGTTCACTGAGCAAGATGGCACAGTGATAATGGCCCTAACTCTCATTTGTTAGGATCAAGTTAATCCAGACTTAGAGTCCTTGTGGTTTCACTAAATCACTCAAGGTAAATGTCAAAATGGTTCTTATCAAGTGGACACAGCCAATTTCAATCCCCATCCTTGAGCAATGCAAGCTTGTGCTGCACCACTAATGGCTTAGATGTAGATGGAGAACTAAATTCTGTTTTTTGCTTCCATCTCCAAACACGTTCAATAAGACACGTATTGAAGGAGCATGCTGCACATACAAATCAAGTTATACAATCAATCCGTCAATAACTGAACTCAACAGGAACAATTATTGTTTTCCATAAACAATTATGAATCCTATAGATAGATGCTGTACTCATATGTTTCCAAGCTGACAAAGAACACTTTCAGGTGACATAGACGTCTGCACTCCCACCAATGCTGGCTCCTGCTCATACCTTGCCTCTAAAACCATGATAATGGAATGTTTCAAATGCATATATATAGTTATTTTGCATTTAAAATTCTCTCCAGGTGCCAGGTTTTGCATGTCAAGCTTGACACATTTGGGAACAAAACTGGTTCTTTCAGTTTATTCCATTGCAAAGATCCTCCATATACAGACAATGAGTACTGTAGTGTTGTGTTCTTAGTGTGATGCATGCCATATGCATGAAAACACTGCAGACACACTTTGGTTAATATTCTTCATTCTGTTGTTATTTGCAAGTTTCCCTGTAGCTGAGTCATTCTGTCATGGGCTGCGAGCAAGTGTTAATAATGGTTTCTGGTTGTAATTACTCACAATTTATACCCTAATCATCTTTTAAAATGTCTAATTGTTTGGAAGCAAGTCCACAAACTGTTATGCCATGTTGAACTGAAATGTTTTCTACCTCATCAACAACTTACCAAACCACAGGTTCCAGTACACCACATGGCCAAGACACTGCACTAACTTTCCTCAATACACTGAAGAGCCAAAGAAACTGGTACGTGGCATGGACTCTACTTATGTCTGAATTAATGCTGGAGGGAACTGACACCTTGAATCCTTCAGGGCTGTCCATAAATCTGTAAGAGTAAGAGGGGATGGAGATCTATTCTGAACAGCATGTTGCAAGGCATCCCAGATATGATCAATGATGTTCATGTCCAGGGAGTTTGGTGGCCAGCAGAAGTCTTTAAACTCAGAAGAGTGTTCCTGGAACCACTCTGTAGCAATTCTGGACATGTTGGGTGTCGCATTGTCCTGCTGGAATTGCCAAAGTCTGCTGGAAAGCACAATGGACATGAATGGATGCAGGTAACCAGATAGGTAATCACCTATCAGAATCGTATCTAGACGGATCAGGGGTCCCACATCACTCCAACTGCATGGCCCCACACCATTACAGAGCCTCCACCAGCTTGAACAGTCCCCTGCTGATATGCAGGGTCCACAGATTCATGAGATTGTCTCCGTACCTGTACACATCTATCCACTCAATATAATTTGAAACGAGACTCGTCTGACCAGGCAACATGTTTCCAGTCATCAACAGTCCAATGTCGGGGTTGACAGACACAGGCGAGGCCTAAGGCTTTGTGTTGTGCAGTCATCGTGGGTACACGAGTGGGCCTTTGGCTCCAAAAGCCCAAATCGATGATGTTTCATTGAATGGTTCGCACAATGAAATCTGCAGCAATCTACATCTACATCGATACTCTGCAAATCACATTTAAGTGCCTGGCAGAGGGTTCATTGAACCACCTTCACAATTCTCTATTATTCCAATCTGGTATAGTGCGGGGAAAGAATGAACACCTATATCTTTCCGTACGAGCTCTGATTTCCCTTATTTTGTCGTGGTGATCATTCCTCCCTATGTGGATCGGTGTCAACAAAATATTTTCGCATTTGGAGGAGAAAGTTGGTGATTGAAATTTCGTGAGAAGATTCTGTCGCAATGAAAAAAAGCCTTTCTTTTCATGATTTCCAGCCCAAATCCTGCATCATTTCTGTGACACTCTCTCCCACAAATACAAAACGTGCTGCCTTTCTCTGAACTTTTTCGATGTAGTCCGTCAGTCCTATCTGGTAAGGATCCCACACTGTGCAGCAGTATTCTAAAAGAGGACGGACAAGCATAGTGTCGGCAGTCTCCTTAGTAGGTCTGTTACATTTTCTAAGTGTCCTGCCAATAAAACGCAGCCTTTGGTTAGCCTTCCCCACAACATTTTCTGTGTGTTCTTTCCAATTTAAGTTGTTCGTAATTGTAATACCTAGGTATTTAGTTGAATTTACTGCTTTTAGATTAGACTGATTTATCGTGTAAACAAAGTTTAACGAGTTCATTTTAGCACTCATGTGGATGACCTCACACTTTTCGTTATTTAGGGTCAAATGACACTTTTCGCACCATTCAGATATTTTTTAAAAATCGTTTTGCAGTTTGTTTTGACCTTCTGATGACTTTATTAGTCGATAAACGACAGCGTTATCTGCAAACAACTGAAGACGGCTGCTCAGATTGTCTCCCAAATCATTTGTACAGATAAGGAACAGCAAAGGGCCTATAACACTACCTTGGGGAACACCTGAAATCACTTCTGTTTTACTCGATGACTTTCCATCAGTTACTATGAACTGAGACCTCTCTGACAGGAAATCGCAAATCCAGCCACATAACTGAGATGATATTCCATAAGCACGCAATTTCACTACGAGCCGCTTGTGTGGTACAATGTCAAAAGCCTTCTGAAAATCCAGGGATACGGAATCGATCTAAAATCCCTTGTCAATAGCACTTCATGTGAATAAAGAGCTAGTTGTGTTTCACAGGAACGATGTTTTCTACACCCATGTTGACTGTGTGCCAATAGACCGCTTCCTTCGAGGTAATTCATAATGTTCGAACACAATGTATGTTATAAAATCCTGCTGCATATTGACGTTAACGATATGGGCCTGTAATTTAGTGGATTACTCCTACTACCTTTCTTGAATATTGGTGTGACCTGTGCAACTTTCCAGTCTTAAAGTACGGATCTTTCATCGAGCGAACAATTGTATGTGATTGTTAAGTATGGAGTTAATGCATCAGCACACTCGGAAAGGAATCTAATTGGTATACAGTCTGGACCAGGAGACTTGCTTTTATTCAGTGATTTGAGTTGTTTCACTACTCTAAGGATATTTACTTCTACGCTACTTATGTTGGCAGCTGTTCTCGATTCGAATTCCGGAATATTTAGCAATGTGCAGGAGAGTGCACTTATGTCACGATGAACAATTCTCTTCAGTCGTGGTTGGTCCCATTCTTGCATGGTCGTTTTCCGGCCGCAGTGATGTCAGAGATTTCAAGGTTTACCTGATTCTTGATATTCACGATAAACCCATGAAATGGTCGTACGGGGAAAATCCCCACTTCATTGCTACCTCGGAGATGTTATGTTCCATCATTTGTGCACCAACTATAACACCACATTCAAACTCACTTAAATCTTGATAACATGCCATTGTAGCAGCAGTAACTGATCTAACAACTGTGCCAGAATCTTGTTATCTTATATAGGCATTGCTGACCACAGTGCCGTATTCTGCCTGTTTACACATCTCTGTATTTGAATACACGCCCCTATACCAGTTTCTTTGGCACTTCAGTGTACATAGTTAATTATTTAGATGTATTGTGTATCATAGCTATGACGTCACAGTATAATGTGGAACCAGTCATTTTACAATTACTTATACTATCATCATATATTATTACCTCTTGGAGCTGCAAGGTTTGAGCAAATGCATTAAAGAATGCATAACCTACCACAATACATGTAGGACAGATGTAGAGTGGGATGTCTCAATGCAGAGAAATAACGGGTGTGTGAAGTAAGTGGGAATGGCAATAGCAGAACCATTAGAAGTTGCAGATCTCGATATACAAGCACATCAGACACATGAATATGGGAGTTTTGGAGGCCCCTGTCAAACTATTCATCACAAGATTAATATAGTGAGGGGGGGGGGGGGGGGGGAGGCCGTTAACATTAGTTTGTGCAGTCTTGTCTAGAATTATGGTGAGTATAACTTTCTCGAATATTTTATGACAGTTTGGTTTCCCAAGGACATGCCTTATTAAAATAATCTCTCACTTACGTAAATAATAACACCACGTACATTTGGCTACGAACGTTCACACTGGCAAGAACTTCTTATCTTTTTCCATCAAAACTGACCTTTCATCACCATATTAAAGTGTATTCAGATACTGCAGATGGGACGGAAATTGAAAAACAAGGTGATGAAGACATGATATACTGATGGAAGATTAATGACGATACGACTGCAGGGTAGTTTGAAAAACATGGTATTAATACACTTATACATGCCAACGAGACAGCACAGAGAATGTGGAAGAATATTAAGACAAGATTCAAGAAGTTATCACGAAGGAAATTATTAATGTCTGGATAATCACTATGGGGAACTGGTATGTAATTGTGGATGAAGGAAGAGATGAAGATACAGTAGGGAAATTTGGAGTAGGGATAAGAAATGAGAGAGGGGAATGGCTAACTACAGTGTATTTTGCACAGAAACCTCACTAGAGGTGGGTAACTTCTTATCTGAAAATCACAAAAGAAGACTTTTGTCATTCATGGATCTCAAATTTGAATAGAGAAATATGTTAGTTAGACTACATCCTGACACAGAGAAGAATGTCAAGTCAAATACCTTTCAGCTATCTACATTTCCAAATTATTATTTTATTGGGCTATCAATTTCAGCCATATATCCTGACATCTTCAGGCCCCCTGACCAACATTTAGTAAGATTCCCACCTTTGGTCCAGTCAAAATAGGGGCCAGCATTCAAAGAATGTTATCTGTACATTTCTACTTTAGACAACGACTACTTCAAACATCGCCTGCCGACTCTTGCGAAGCGATGCTTGAAGTGATTGTTGTCTCAATTAGAAATCTACGAATCCAGTGTTTGAATGCTGGCCCCTATTTTAATTGAACCAAAGGTGGGAATCTTTCTACACATCAGTCATTGGGCCTGAAGATGGTATAACATATTACTGAAACTGGTAGCCCAATAAAACAACAATTTGGAAATTTAGACAGCTGAAATGAGTTTGATTTGACATTCTGTATTGAACACCCAAAGCCCTGCAACCATTTGTGAAAAGATGGGCATATAGAGACTTGACACACAGAAGTTTTAAGAACTATCTGAAAATACCAAAGCTTACCCAGATTACAACCTCATAGTGAGAGATACAAGTGAAGTTGAAGAAAGTATGGAGAGGTAAAGTTAAGAAAGATTAAACTTGGAGACACTCAAGGAGGTAGGTATGGCTCCACAGTTAGAGGAAAGGTTATTGGAAAAATGGGAAAGTGGTAGGGTGGAAGAATATGTAACTGACAAATTGATAAAAATGAGGTAAGGACTCATGGACTTTGTCAAAGAAGTATTAGGAATTAGTGTGTCCAAGAGTATCAGGAAAGAATGGATAATGGAAAACATGTTGAAAAAGATAGAAGAAAGCAGAAAGTGGAAAAATGTCAAAAATGAAGATGGTAAAAAGGGCTACGGGAAACTGAATAATGAAGTAAGAAGAGAACATGGTGAAGCAAGAGAAAGATGGAAGAAAGAAAAATGTGAGGAAATACATAAAATGGAAGGAAGGAGGGAGGGAGGGGAGGGGGAGGGGGGACGGGGGAGGGAGAGAGTGAGAGAGAGTGTGAAAGAGAGAGAGAGAGAGAGAGAGAGAGAGAGAAGAGGGGGGAGGGAGTCCAAAAGCATGTACAGATTGGCTAGTGTGATATTTTTTGAAGTTAAAAGAAGGAAGATTAATATGGTAATAGAGAGAGCGGATGGCAAAGCCAAAGAACCAAAGGAGGTTTTGGGCAGATGGCAGGAATATATAGCATGTCTGTATATCAAATGAAATCAAGGTTGACAAGGAGGAATATGTGCCAGAAGACAGAAAGAGTACAGCACCTTGGAAGCAGAAGTACAAAAGGCACTGAAGGAGATGAAGAATTGTAAGGCATGTGGAACTGAAAAATTACCAGAAGAAGTGTTGAAGAGTTTGGGAAACAGGAGAGGTATAGGGCAAAGGGGAATGACCTGACAACTTTCTTACAGTGGTAATGATGCCAACAGAGAAAAGAGAAATACCAAAATATGTGAAGATCATTGTACTATCAGCCCAGTTTCTCATACAGCTAAAGTATTGTTGATAGTGCTGAATAGAAGGCTGTATGGCAAGTTAGGCATATGGATTGGGGAGAAACAGTTTGCATTTAGAGGAAGAAACATAGGGAAGAAATATATTTAGAAAGATAGAGAAATTTAAGCTTTTTTTTATTATTATTTTGGAAATCTTCCTACAGAGCTCAGCGGAACAAGCTGGTGGATATTTTGAAAAGGAGAGGTGTAAACAGAAAGGTGAAATGACTGGTACAGAATCTATATTTACAACAAAAAGTAAGCATAATGATTGGAAATTAAATGCTAGAAGAAAGCAGCACCAGAAAGGACATTAGACAAGGTTGTTGCCTCTCCCTTTTGTTGTTCATCTTATACCTGGGAGAAATTATTATGAAGTGCTTAGATGGAAAAAGAGAACTTATTTGTGGAAGCAAAATAGAATGTATAAGATTTGCTGACGACATGGTATTAGAGGCAGGAAGTGAATGAACTGTAAATAAAATGCTGAAATATCTTAATAAAGCTTGTTTGGGGTATTGGATGAGAATCAATACAGCAAAAACAAAGAGTATGGTGATCAGCAAAGAAAGGAGACTGGCAAATATTAAGATAGCAAAACTTATTATTAGTATGAGCATTTAAATATCTTGATCACTAAAACTTGAAATATCATCAGGAGGTGAAAACTATAGCAAAGAAGGCATTCAAGAGAAAGAGGAGATTAATATGTGGCAAACTGGATACAAGTCTCCAGGAAAGGCTTGGCAATTGTTTTGTTTGGAGTTTGGACATGGGACAGGAACAAGGACAGTGAGATGAGAGGATGAAAAAGGTTACAAGTATTTGAGGCATATATGTGGAGTAGAATGGAGAGAATAAGCTAGGGCGAGTAACAAAAGAGTGTTGGAAAGGGTTGGTAAAAGGAGAAGACTGCTCCAAGTTATAAATGAGTGCTTGTTAACAGGTGCTTTGGAACAACTAGTCTGTGGGAGGAGTTGAAAGAAAGGAGGAGATGCAAGATCATAGATGACATAAAGGAAAGTGGAAATTATGCAGACCTGAGGAGGATTGCAAAAGACAGGAGTGCTTGGAGAGTTACCAGGTGAAAAACTGTCTTTGGGCAGGACACTAATAATTTTGAAGGTAGTACAAAAAGGTTAAATAGGTAAAATAAGGGAAAGGCAACCACTCGCCTGTAGTAGATCAACACATGGAGCAGGGTAAGGAGGAGGAGGAGGAGGATGATATTGGTGTTTAACGTCCCGTCGACAATGTGGTCATTAGAGATGGAGCACAAGCTCGGATTAGGGAAGGATGGGGAAGGAAGTCGGCCGTGCCCTTTCAAAGGAACCATCCCGGCATTTTCCTGGAGTGATCTAGGGAAATTACGGAAAACCTAAATCAGGATGGCCGGACGCGGGATTGAACCGTCGTCCTCCCGAATGCGAGTCCAGTGTGCTAACCACTGCGCCACCTCGCTCGGTGGAGCAGGGTAAGGAATAACAGAAAACAGCATTCTCACTAGCTTCCAAGCACTAACTCATTTTCCAGAAACAATGCACACATTCACACATACAACCTCACAGGCACATAGACACCCAATTAAGAGTTCCCGTAGGATAATTTGCTGGAGGGAGTGGCGGGAGGGGAGGGGGGGGGGCTACACCTGCTGGTATGGCATAATTTTAATATTTTGGAAGAACAGTGACTTGTAAGGGGCCATAAAAATTTTTTGGATCTGACCACATTGAAAATGTGTAATAATGACTTTTAAATCTTTTCTTCAAAGGTAAACACCTAAATATACCATTTTTTTTTCTTTTCCTTGAGAGCTAGGAGGGGGGCGGGGAGGGGCATGGTCCCCCCTTACCCACAGATATAGGTGTCCTGGCACCCAAATACACACTCCTGTGGCATAAGCAAGACTAATTATTGATACTCCATTATTGAAAGCAGCTGACTGAGGTGGGGAGGGGGTACGGAAGGATGCAAGGGGGAAGGGTTGTGGGAATGTGGCAGCTCTCTGGAGAGATGACTTCGCAGCCGCATGACAAGACAAAAAAAGCACAGTGTGTACAATACAAAGAGATTTAGGACAAAGGAGACGAGGATGGGGAACAGGGGGGAGGGGGGAGTGGGAGGGGGGAGTGGGGGACAGGGTTCGGACGGGAGGCGGGTGGGAAAGGAGAGAGATGTGAAGGTAAAGAAGAGGGGGAGAGGTGAGGGAGAGAGAGGGGAGAGGGTTGAAAAGGGGGGAGATGAGAGGGAGAAAACCCACATGGAGGAAGAGTTGTTGGAGAAGGCAGTTCTTGATCTGGATGGAAGAGGAGTGGTATGGACAAATGGGGGGGGGGGGGGGCAGCGGGGGGCAAGGTAAGGCAATGGGAACATGTTAGTGGATATTTAGGCCCAGGGTATTGTGAGAGCACAAGATATGTTGTAGATAGAATTCCCATCTGCATAGTTCAGAAGAAACTTGTGCTGTAAGGGAGTATCCAAACGGCCCTTGTAGCAAAGCAGCAGTTTAAGTCATATGTGTTGTGGAGGACAAGTGTTTGGCAACTGGATAGACAAGTTTACAGTTTGCCATAGTTCGGTGGTGTTCATTCATGCGAGCAGTCAGACGGTACTTGTCCTGCCCAGAAAGATTGCTATACGGCAATAACAGCACAGCTGAAACATAACTAGGCTGCTTCCACACCTGTCCTACTTTTTATTGGGTGGGAAATGCCTGTGACTGGACTATGGTAGGAGATAGAGGGTTGGTGTATGGGACAGGTCTTGCACCTGGGCTGACTCCAAAGGAATGATCCAAGGGTCGCAGGATTGGGAGCAGGAATGGAATACGGATGGACAGGATCTTCTTTAGGTTGGACTGGCAGTGGAACAATGCTTTTGGAGATGTGGGTAGAATTTTGGATAGGATATCCCTCATCTCAGAGCACAACGCAAGGTAATAGAGGCCCTAGTGAAGGATGTGATTAAGCCTTTCGAGGCCATGGTGACACTGGGTGATAGAGGAGTGCTGGTCGGTGGCTAGTTAACAGGTTTATTGGTATCAGACGAGCAGATGGCTCAGGGGGACTTGTTTATGGATGAGCAGGATAGGATATTGTCTGTCAGTAAAGGCTCGATAAGGTTGGGTCGGTTGTATGGAAGAGACTTTTTTAGATACTGTTGGTGGTTGGAGCGGTTCATATGGTCAGACCAATTTATGGAGTCACCACAGGGGTGACAGACATCTAGGAAGGTGGCTCGATGCACTGAGAAGGACCAGGTGAAGCAGATTTGGGGATAGGTGTTGAGATTATGGAAGAAAGGGAATAGGTTGCGCTTGCGATGAGTCCAGATAACGAAAATGTCATCAATGAATCTGAAACAGACAAGAGGTTTTACATGATGACTGGTTAGGATCAATTCCTCCAGATGGTCTCTTCCTTACAGCCTCAGCATGCATGAATGCCGCATCTGCAGTGGAAAGCTGGACTTGGTAAAATATACTGATAACCTCACCAGAGCCTTAGCTCATCCATAACAAGTCTCCCGCGCCATCTGCTCATCTGACACTAGTAAACAAGCCACTTACCAGCACTCCTCTGATCACCCAGTATCACCGTGGCCTTGAAAAGCTCAATCACATTCTCTACTATCTCACGTCATGCCCAGAGATGCGAGAACTACCAACACCCCCCAAATTAGTGTTACACCACCCATTCAGCAACAGAATATCCTTGCCCATCCCTATTCCAGTCCTACCCCCAATCCTGCACTCCATGGTTTGTTCCCTTGTATCTGGCCCAGGTGCAAGACTTGTTCCATAAACCAAGGTTTCCCGAACTTTTCTTCTTATGGACCATTTTGAGAAGCCTGGTATTTTGATAAAACAGCTTGTTTATTTTGAAGCTTAATGAAATTCAATAAAATTTAAAAAAGAGAGAAAAATATGTTTTATTTGATAATTTTAAATCACAACTAAAACACCAAAATCACGATAAAATTTTTAAAAAATAAGAAAAGAACCTAATTATTTATTTCAAATGTATTTAATAATTATTTTATTTTGTCCCTTAATAGATAACAACAATGAGGAATAAAGTTTTCAATGGCTTGGGTGATTTTAGGTCCTTAAATTACAGATCTTGATATCAGATGCAACAGTAGAAAGTTGAATTCTAATATCTGGTATGGCGTCAAGCCTGCTCCTAAACACTGTCTTCATTGCAGTGTAATTAAAAAATCCTGCTCGACATAAATACAGTGGTAAATGGAAGTAAAATAATAATAGCTTGTTTTGATAAACTTGAATATTCTTCTGACAAATTCACCTAGAAGTTACATAATGATTGTTCTTTTTTGCTTTTATTTTAAAACAGAGTCACTTATAAGTCAATTCGTTTTTCATACTCTCTTACACTTAAGCCTGCTGGCTTAGCTGTTATGGACAATGGATTTTGAACGCAGGAATTATCCTCACTAGCTATTGCAGGAGAGTTTTTTCCAATTCGTGGAATTGCTCTTAAATAGCTAAGAAACTTCATCTATTTTAAAATTGTTTTCAGTTAAACATCATAAAAAGTGTGAAAGCAATTAAAAGTGTTTTCTTGACCTGAAGGAGACCAAAACTCTGATTTTATCTCAAAATATGCAATTTTGTCTCTTCTATTAAAAACTGTGACATTCTTTCTACATCCATATGTACATACATACTCCACAAACCACAGTTCGGTGCATGACGGAAGGTATCCTGTTCCACTCACAAATAACAAGGGAAAAATTTCTCATGTCTTACCTTCATTGTCCTTATGTAAACATGGCAGAAGAAATGCTCTGCGGTCAGCCTCAAATGCTGGTTTTCAAATTTGCACAATAGTGCCTTGCACGATGAGCATCGTCTTCCTTCTAGGTATTTCCACTGTGTTCACGACGCATCTCCATAATACTTGTGTGCTAATCGAACCTACCAATAATAAATCTAGCAGCCCACCTCTCAACTGCTTCAATGTCCTCCTTTAATATGAACTGCTGGGAATCCCAAACACTCAAACAGTACTCAAGAATGGGTCCACAATCACGTTCTATGAGCCATCTCCTTTATGGATGAGCTACACAGTCCCAAAATTCTCCCAATAAAACACAGTCGAGCATTTGCCTTCCCTACTACAAACTTGATATGCTTATTCCACTTCATATCTCTTTGCAATATTACAGCTACATACTTAATTGAAGTTATTGCATTAAGATGATGGACCCTACTAGTGCTGTATTCCAATGTTACAAGACTGTTTATCCTGCTTGTCCACACTGCAATTAGAGCAAGCTGCCCATCCATCACACCAACTAAAAGTTTTGTCTAAGTCATCCTGAACAGTACCACAGTCACTCAAAAATGACACCATTCTATAACCACAGCCCCGGCAGCAAACAAACATAAACTGGTGCTCATCCTTTCTGTCAGGTCATTTATATATACAGAAAATAAAAGCAGTCCTATCAGACTCACCGCAGAGGATCGCTTATTGGGTTCTATTACTTAAAAAGTCTTCAAGCTACTCGTGTCTGGGAACTAAACAGATGCTCAGATCTTTGTCAACTATCTGCACTGGGGCACCATGTCAAATGCTTTCCGGAAATCTAGGAATAAGGAATCTGCGTGTTGCCCTCTATCCAAGTTTCTATGATATCATGTGAGATAAGGACAATCTGAGTTTTGCACGAGTGATGCTTTCTCAATCTACGTTGATTTGCGGACAGAAGCTTTTCTCTCTCAGTGAAATTTATTATATTCAACTCAGAATATGTTCAAGAATTCTGTAGCAAACCGATGTTAAGGATATTGGTCTGTAATTACGCGGGTCAGTTTTATTTTTCTCATACACATAAGCCACCTGTGCTTTATTCCATTTGCTTGGTGTTTTTCGCTGGGTGGCAGTTTCGCAATAAATGCACGATAAGTAAGGGGAGTAAAACTGTCTTCAGTGATAAGTCCTGCTTAAAACTGAGCCCTGATGACCAGCGAAGATGTTTTTGGAGATGCCCTGGACAGTAGTGGGATTCCAACCTGACTGTCAGTTGCTGTATGAGCCAACATCCGGGAGTGAAGATCTGGGATGTCATTTCATTTAATAGCAGGACTCCTTTGGTTATTATCCGCAACACGCTTACAGCATGTCAGTGATATTCTATGCCGCATTTCATTGCCTTTCATGACAAACCATCCTGGGCTTGCATTTCATCAAGGTAATACCTGCCTACACATGGTGAAAGTTTCCACTGCCTGTCATAGTGCTTGTCAAACCCTACCTTGGCGTGTGTGTGTGTGTGTGTGTGTGTGTTTGTGGTTTACGGGCGCTAAACAGCGGGGTCATCAGCGCCCAAACGCATAAAAACAGGAACACATGCAGGGAAGGGACTAAGACGAACAACGAACAAGGGGAACAGCTAAAACACACAGACGTGACGCAGTTCCAAATCCCCACATATAGAATCAAAACAAGAGGAGAAGGAGCGCACTAAAAAAGGAATCAAGGAAGGGAGGACAGAAACCGAAGGGAAACAAGGAGGTATTCGTGACTGGCGGACCTCTTACGTAAAATCTGGGTGAGCCAGTCATCCAGCAGCACATTAAAACCCTCTCCCTAAAATCCGTGGCAACAAATTGGACAGGACACAAAACCGTAAAACCTTAACCACAGACGTTGCGTCGTCTTTCAAAATAGAGGGCAAATCCGGTGGCAAAGAAACCACCGCCCTCTGGTCAGAGAATAAAAGACAGTCAAGTAAAATGTGGCGGACACCTACCTTGGCCAGCAAGGTCACTGGATCTCTCCCCTATTGATAACATTGAGATCATTATGCACAGGGCCCCGCACCAGCTCGGGATTTTGACAATATAACACGCCACTCGAACATAATATGGCACAATATCCCTCAGGAGTATCCAACAACTCTACCAATCAACACCAAGCGGCTTGCATAAGGGTCAGAGGTGGCCCAACACATTACTGACATGAAAAATTTGTGAAGCTCTTTCTCTTGAATAAAGCATCCAATTTTTTCTGCAATTGTAATCATCTGTTTGTCTGTACATTTACAACACATCTACCAATTTCCATCCCATTTGGATAATTTCTTCATGGTGTTTCCTCCCCCCCCCCATCTCCATTATGTGTGGGTTGTCTAACTAGTCATTCATGGCAGTTTTTGGAAAATGTGTTCACAATTATTTCACATGGCTGCCCACCTGTACCACATGGAATGAGTCAATAGACGTTCCAGTCTCTACTCACAACCAGTAGGTTAAAATCACCTCCAAATAATACAGCATGATTTGAGTATTTACATGATACTGATCATAGCTTATCCTTGAATGATTCTGTCATAGTCCATATCAATTCAGGCAGGCTAGGAATAAATCTTACCTTCATAGTCTTGGATGTTATTGAATTTAGCATATGTTAAAATGAATAACTAAGTAAGGAACACATATTTTTTTTTTGTTTTCTCCAAAAACATTTCTGCTCCGAGATATAGCCCTCCAAAGATGACACTGTGCATACCATTACGAAGATGCGAATTTTAGAAAAAATTTTACAATGCTGTATCTCTGGAAGAGTTCTAGATATTTTGTTGGTTTTTTTTTTATTATTTCAAAGGTAATTGCTTTCTGATTTCAAATAAATCCTCCATTTGGACTTACCTGTCAAAGTTCTTTCACTATAGCATTCTGAACTTTTTTATAATTTATGGAAAAAAAAATTTTTTTTTTTTTTCAGAAATGCTAATCCATACAATTTCGATTTTTTTTTCTTTTGATTAGTGCCATATAGTTCTGAATTCCCTGAAAAGGAGAGCTTCCACTTTTATGTTGGACACGTTTTATAAACAACTGAAATTTTTGCCATACATAAAACCTGTTTTATCATCACATAACAGGCTCATAAAAATCAAAACCTAGCCTTAGTTAACATAATTTTAGTTTTGAAAGATGAGTAAGAGACTCATTTTTCAAGAATTTTAAATGGTTCCAAAATGTATGTGAAAGGTCGAAAGACTTAAAAAAGGTTTTAATTTATACAGCTTCTGTACGCACTGTTTTGTACTGAAATCAGCCAGTCAATGAACTAAAAATGTGTTCCACTGCTTCAGTATCTTACTTTGATATAGAGTGATGCCTTACTGTTGAACCAATAGGAACTGGAGCACTTACAATCTTCAAAACACTAAACAGGAAGTGAGCACTGATGGCATTGTTGCTGTCCTTAAGCTGGAAACCCATATCCAGCAGCTGGTCCATGTGGTAGCACAAAGTTCACTACAATTTTGTTTAACTCATAATCTCTACAATCCACTAGTCAAAGTCATACACGCGCGCAGCGGACATTCCCCTTCTCAGGTTGTGAATCTGAATATTATCCTGCTGTTTCTGAGGTGTTGATTGAACGAATGAAATTTCTTCTTTCTTGCTCTTTAAAGTGCGTGCAATATGAGTTTGCCCATCACTTTGAATCCAAAAATTTGTCTTCTGAATTCCTCTCACAGAAGTAGTTTGTTTGGACCATTCTTCTTTTTTCTGCTCACAGAATTCTTCGATTTCCTCTTTGGATAAAAGAATGAGGGCTGTGGATGTGTAAGATTTCATGACTTTAGTAAAATCCTCAGCATTCTGAATTACAGCTGTATTTGGTCTGGAAAGATTATGTTTTGTAGTATGGTGCTTCAGCAGGCCTCCTCCGCCATCAAAAGGCCCCTTCCCGTGACCAGTAGCACTGTATAAACCTGTCAGCTGGCACAAGCGACTTACTCAATTCAAACAGCTGGTAACGATTTTTAAAATGACTAGGAGCACCATCAGAAATAATGATGATCTTCTCTGCCCGTTTGCAGTTGAAGAATGTTGCGCATTGCTAGCAAAGAATGTGTTGAGTCATGTCCTGTGTCATCACTTATAACTGCAACGTCCTGTGTCATCATTTATAACTGCAACACTTGTAGTCTTTTTCTGAAAACATGTCACTCCTGTAAAAATTGAAACCTGGTATTCACTCCAATGATATCCTTGTACACCTTGTGGGAGAATTACAGACCAGTTCCCAGCAAAATCACAGAGAAGCATAAACATAGCTCTTCAGCCTGTACACACCCTTTCACTTCTGCAATGTGTTGTTGTTGCAATTTATTCAGATGCTGGTGTGTTACTGCTTTCATTGATAATTTACCAAATTCATCAATGAAACTGTTAAAGGCAACAGTTTTCTTAATTAGTTTATTTCCTCCCATGTCGCATATGTACGTTCTGCAGAGTTATCTGTTACGTGTCTGTGAAGACTGTCCTCCCTTTCCAGGACAGTCACCACATTCTTAAAACAAACAAATCTCTTGCTTTACGTCAAAGACTTCTAATGACTTCACATGCCCAACCAGGGTGTCATATGTAACGTGCTCCAGTAAGTTCTTCAAATTTACCACACAAAGATCAAAATTCACAGAGTACACATGTAAACAGACATTTTGATCCTCCAATATGTGAAGTTGTATAGTTGCTCCTATAAATTGCAAAAGCTTCTTTAATACTGTGAGTCATGTACCTCTTCACTTTCACAACTTTTTGACCTTCAAATGTTACAGTTATAGTGTCTTTTTTGTTACCACTTATGTTCCAGATAAAATGACTGCACTATCTGAAATTGAGCTGCTTCTACAGGATGACCATAATAGTGATCTGGCCTTCCAAAGACTCATTTTAGAGACCTCTCATTTTTTTATTTGTCTACCATTACTCTGATATTGACGGAATGTGGTTCAAAACTGTTTTCTTTGAAATGTCTCTGGAATAATGGGTAAAACCTGCTCCTTTTCACTGTAGGATGAATAATACGAGGGTAATCCACAAAGTAAGTTCCATTTCTATTTCTATCTACAGCAATGCTACAATCGCAGTTCTGAGCATTTGCGGCAGTTACTCTGACGCAAAGGGAAGACATAAACGCCATTTTCAGATCACTGCTGCTGACGTGTGCTTTGTAGTGCTTCTTTATTATGTCAGGCGTAAGCGAAAATGCCGCCGCACGGCACAAGTTCTTAATGGTATCGCAGTAATCATATGCATTGATTGTTTGGCCTCGAGGTAAGAAATCAATCAGCAAAATGCCTTTTCTGTCTCAAAAAATGGTGCACATGACTTTTCGAGGTGTCAAGTTTGCTTAAGCTTAACCTTCATTGGGGATGAAGTGTGCCTCCATTCCATTGATTGCCATTCTGTTTCAGGGATGTCGTATGATACCCAATTTTCATCCCCCCTGATTATCAGACAAAGAAAACCATCGCCTTCTTCATTGTAGCATGTCAAAAACTGAAGTGCACTGCCCATCCGTTGTTTTTTGTGTTGTTCAGTAAGAATTTTGGGTACCCAATGCGGGCAAAGTTTTCAAAATTTCAGTTTATCAGTAACAATTTCATGAATTAGTGATCGTGAGATTTGTAGAACTTCCATAGCATGGGCACTAAGTGTAAACTTACGGTTGTGCTTAACCTTCTCTTCAATTGTATGAACCAGTTCATCAGTAACCACAGACGGGTGTCCACTTCGTTCTTCATCGTGCACTTGATAATGTCCTTCATTGAACGGTCTGACCCATCTTCTACCCACTGAATCACTCATAGCATTTTGTCTGTAAACTTTGCAGATTTGCCAATGAATTTCCTTTGGTTTAATTTTCTTTGCATTTACAATGGAAATCACAAATCTGATTTCACATGTGGAGGAGGCATTTTCAATTACAGCTGACATTATAAAGAAGCACTGCAAAGCACATGTCGGCAGCAGCAATCTGAAAATGGCGTAAATATCTTCTCCTTCAGTCGACCTTTGTATTCAACAGCTGAAATGATATTTGTGAAAAATTCCTAGCAAGAGGTTCATTTCCTTGTGAAGATTGAATTTCTACTTTGAAGAGTGTGATCAGTTTTGCTGCAGTGTATTCATCCATAGCTTTAGTAATTTCTCTACACTTTCTTGATGCATAGAGCTTGTAACTCGACTTCACTGACCACGGTTTCTTAACAGGACTAACACCTACCTCTGTAGTTGACTGATTCAAGGTATTTAATTCTTCCTCTATCGATGCAAAATCTGCACCATAGGAGGCTTCAGCTTGTTCAGATACTATCACTGTTGTTATTCCGTCAAAACATTTAGAACTCAAAAAGACACCATTGGAAACATCTTCATTTTTTTTTATTTTTTTTTTTTTTTTGGGAGGGGGGGGGGCCTCTTACATATCACTATTTTATGGACATGCAAATAGTAAGCACACTTCACTCTCCTGTGGCCCCAGTCAGAAGACATTTAAACAGTCCTTTTCACAAAACACACTGCAACTGTGTCAACTGGCAAATTCCTCGTAAAAACACAGAACACACTGGATGGTCTCAGATTTCTTAGAAGCCTCTTCAGTACACGAATTAGCACTGAACAACTACAATACAGAAAGCTGCAATGAACGACCACAACAAAGAAACTGACAAGAAACAACAACGAAGTGTAAGAATTATCAGCAACAATGAAAGTGAAAAGAAATAACTGCAACAAAGAAAGTGATAAGAAATAACTGCAACAAAGACAATAGAAATAAACATTGTAACAAAGAAATCAGTTAGAAACAACTTCAACAAAGACATACATTACCCTTGAAAGTTAAAAAGAAATGATTTTTTTAAAAATAAAACCTGTCTAACTTAAAAGTGGGAGCTCTACTTTACAGAGAATATAGTACTACATGGTATTAATCAACAGAAAAAAATTCTGTAAATTATAAAGAAAAACTAAAAAGGCAACAGTAAAAGAACTTTGACAGGTATGTCCAAAGGGAGGACACCATTGTAATCATAAAGCAATTATCTTTCAAATAAAAAAACCTCTAACAAAATATCTAGAACTGTTACAGAAATACAGCATTTAAAAAGAATTTCCGAAATTATCTTCAAAATGGTGTTCACCATGTCACCTTTGGAGGCCTGTATCTCGGGGCAGGAATTTTTTTGGAGGAAACAAAAAATACATGTTTCTTACTTACCCCTGAATTTTAACATATGCTAAATTCAATAAAATCAAAGACTATGAAGGTAACCCCCCTGCCTGAAGTGATACGGATTATGCCTTCTAAAACTGGCTAAGCAGAACCAGGTAGCTGCTAAAAACATCCAACAATTGACTTGATTTCACCTAGAACTGTTATATTCATCCAGATAATTATACTGTCACACACAAACTCCACCTCAATAGACACAATCTTTTTTTGTCAACTGCAATAAACATGCCCCCTCCTAGAGCTCTCTACTTCAGGTTTCAGCCAACTCTCAGTTGTGAGGTAGCTTGAGCGTGAAAAATTTCCTGAAGACCAGTATATTCGGGAATTCCATTATGAATACTCTGAAAATTTACTGATAAAATTTTTAAAGTTGAAATGGGTCTACTTTGTACACGATGATTATGGCCTCTGCGTATAGACAAACAAGTGTACATCAGGCAATTTCGAACTACCACCTAGCCTAAAAAAAGTACTCCGCTACCCCAAGTAATGGCTTTTCTGTAATGCACTGTTGACCTATGAAGGGGAGTCTTACAACTCCACATCCTGTAATGCAGGTCCAGAAATCTGCAGCCACGACCACCACAGAACTGACGGAGCCTCTGGTTGAGACCCTCCACTCAGCTCCAAACCAAAAGACCCCAATGACTCGGGGTGCAATGCTGAAAATTGTGAGCTCTGCTTGCACCCCTTGTGCTAGGCCAGTAGTCTTTAGCACTTCTGCCAGCTGCCCATAGGAACTGAGTATGCCCTCAGAACCTAAGCAACAGGCCTTGTTAGTAATGACATGAGCAACAACTTGCAGATTACTGCACCCTGTATCCTCAATGGCCATGGGCAGGACCTCCTCCACATCTCAGATGAGGCCCCTGGCAGACACACCGAGTGCACATTAGCATTCTTTCCGGACCTAGACATTACTTCCCTAAGGAGCTCCATAACGTGCCTAACATTGGAGTTCCTGATAACTAGTACACTTCTCCCTTTCGTGTGCCTGCTCACACTCTGCTGAATGAGTGGCCACTTGTCCAGTCACAGGATGAATGAGCAAGGCCTCTATTTTGGTGCTCTGTGTTGAGTGAAGCGACTGTATAACAAGCCACCACTCAAGCTGCAGTAAAGGTGGAGTCCCCACATTGGGTACGCTGGAAGGTGGCCAGACAGCAGGGCCCATGAGAGAAACTAGTGACACCTGATATGTCCCATGCAATGCACCAGTTTCTCGGCTGCTGCCACAGCCGGAGGCAGCAGCCTGTAGATGGCTGACCATGGCTACAAACGAACTGCAGCCAGCTCCTCCTGTGTCTGCATATAGCACGCGCACACCCTATCCATTTTACTACTAGCAACTTGTGAGTTAAACTTTGAAAACAAATACAGAAAGTTAAATATGTGACTCACTAGTCTCCTAGTGCTTCATCTACGAAGGCTGATGGCTGACTCTTTTCCTTGCAATGACATGTTAATTTCGTTGCACTTTGTTAAAATGTTGGGCCAATATGTGAGTTTCAACAACAACAAAGGATTTTTAAAAAATTAAATAAAACTTTGCGGTCTTTATTAAAGAAGACCCAAAACTCACTACAAAGTTTATAAAGCATCAATAGGCTTTTCTCTAGATAGCCTTCTCACTTCTGTCATGTAGTAAAAGAGCATTGTGTTCACTACCCATTCGGCTGCACAAAATTTTAAATAATCTGGACTGCAATGGTCAAGAGTTTACTTAGTTTATTATTTTGACTGCTGCATCCATAACATATTACATAACAGAAGGCATTCTTTTTGTTACAGACATTGCCTATGCAAATTACAATGACTGCTGGTAGCTCTTGTAGCTACCTGCATTACATATGATACAACTCACTCCATTTTTCCTACCATGGCTGTAGCACCATCTGTGCAAATATAAATACACTTCTCCCAATTTATCTCTTGTTTTATAATACAACGGAATATATCTTCTCCTGTTGTTCCTTCATGTAAATATGTGCTCATATTTAAATCTTTAAATGTATAATGAGAAAATGCTAGTAGTACAGCTAGTCCTAATTCCACATGGGGATTCATCCGTTTTCAGTGCATTATCACTGCATACCCAAAGTCAATAAATTAGCTCCTCCTCTATGGCAGCAGATTTAATGTGTTGTGAAACAGTATTATTAGCTAATTGTACCACATCTGTATTTTTATATCTGTTTATTGATAACACGACATTGTCTCTTACGCAGGCTTAAAATTGTTTCTCCAATTGAATGAGCTTCACCATCAAGCGCAATAGGTAACTTACACAGTGAGATGATTTGGTTACATTTTCATTGTCAGTTTTTGCAAAAGTAATTATTTGATATTCGGACTCTTCAACTGACTCCTGCTGTCTTCTACAGAAGTGGAAATCTTTTCCTTTGTGATCAGCATGCATTGTTCCTAAGTGTCTAATAACTGGCTGTGACCAAAGAACTGTTTGCCAGTTTTGTTTGACATGAAACACACATTGCAACAGTAGCACCTGACTTGTCAGTACATGTGAATCCAAATTTTAAGTAGTTTTATTGCAATTCCGTTTAGGTCTATTTGTACAAGACATGTGTTCTGGTTTGTGTATCCTTTCTTCTCCACTACTAGGTGTATCACTTGAATTACCACAACTGCCTTCCCTCAAAGTTCTTCTCTTTAACCATGAATCAATGAATATTTTTTAGCAATATATAAATTCTGTAACAAGAAAATCAAATCAGTTTTACTGAAATGCCTTCTTTACACTTTAAATAAGATATTTACAAATGTATACAGCCATCCAATTTATCAATGCTAAGTTTAGGTTCACCCTAAAGGGAATGCAAGAAGCAGACAAAGAACATGGCTGCCGAGTGGTGTATGGGAGTGGGGCAGGGGGGGGGGGGGGGGGGGAGTTGCTACATTTGTCTTTAAGTCATAACCACCCACCTCACCACCTGTGGTAATACCACGGAGACATTAATGTTCAAATAAACCCATTACATTATTTATTTCTCAACTGACACATACAACACAACTTTGTCATGATTGTTCCACATCTGTTACATCGCTGTGGTTGACAGCAGTCAGAAACATAAGGCAGTGGATACAAAGTGCACTGACTTGTAGCGACATGTGCTACGTTCGAATTTAGAACATCACACACCAGCAACAGGTTTCTCAGCATATAAACCTCATCATTTGCATGAGCAAGCCAGTGTGAAAATTTAACTGAAGGATACAAAATTGTATCGTGTATCATTAAGTGTGCTGTCATTTAACAGTAAATCAATCTCTCAGATTGGTGCTTAACTGAATTTAGGAAAGAAAATAAGATCCAGTCAATTACTAAGAGTTATATACAATTGTTCAACCTGAATCAAGTCAGTGGATAATCAAAATATCTATCGGCTGATCCACTTCTTCATCCTCCACTGACTTGGTTCATCTTTAAGAATTAATTTGGCTACATTTACCATCAGAAGCTCAGCAATGAACAATTAAAATATTACATATAAATGCATTCTGTACTAAGTCATACTCCAAACACTAAACTGTTCAGCACGTTGCACGTGGAAAAGTGTTTGATGCACTACTACTTTTTTTCTGGGATACAGTTGAGCATGATTCACTTTTGTTTCCAAATTCCTGAGTTTATGCATATGGATGTAAATTTTATTCCCAATACATTATTTTAAAAAAGTCAGAAAGCCAATTTAAAGCACTGAATATCATACAGAGTTCGACTGCAGGTGAGTTATTTCAAGTTCCCAATCTGGTTCTAACACATCACAATGTATTCTGCCAACTTATACAGTACAATTACATGCAAACAGAGGTTAATTAATACTGGGGAACAGAAGATGTTCTATCTATTTCTCTGCATTGGCAGACCAACCAAAAGCTACTTTTAATTATCTCAAAGCATTTAATGAGAGTGATATGGTTGTGGCATGCGATATTTTAACTGCATATGTTGCCAGTTATACTGAGCAAAACGTAAGTCTCCTGTACCCAGCCACCATCTCATGTTATTGTTGTAACAGACACAATCAAAAAATAGGATGCATCTTCTAATGGTATGTATGCATTAAAGCAAAAATGTATATAAGGAACATACAAGTCTGCTGCCCATTATACTCCATGTATAAAAGAGAAATAAAATATCAAAAATAAATAAATTACTGCCACCCAAATGTTAATTAATTTTAGCTCGGATGAGTTTATCAGCCATTACTTTCACATGTACCAATCACAAACAGGGCATCAAAGCTCAACTTAGCAATGTTTATCATCAAACAGGGATTTGATTAATTTTAATTAATAAAACAACCTATACTTTTGTGAAAATTTAATTTGTGAATAATTACTTATTATTCCTGTCTGTCTGCTGAACACTTAATGATATTTTACTGATGTATTTTAATCACATTTATGAAGACTGTCAATAGTAGTGTGCTGTCGTCGTAACTAGCCCTTTGCTGTGCAAAATGCTGGCAACAGAGCAAAAAGCACCAAAGTGATGCCAATTGTTGAATGGGTTGGAGATGTGGTGAAAAGACTTTCAGCCATCTTCATTCTTTGCTGACAAAACAATTGCGGTCATCTGGGTTTCATGGAAGTGCGTTACAGAGATATTCTTGTTGAAATCTGGTGCTTATTTGTGGTAATGATTATACACTGAGTTATATGGAGGCTGCTGTAACTCAAGTGAGTGTAAAAGGAATGACATTTTCAACATCTACTTAACATGCAGGCAGTTTGTAGCCACACTGTTAGACCACATAGTTTGGCAGTTCTTCCAACAATGGCAACTACCAACTTCTACTGACCATTATTAATAACAGAAGGCACCAAGATAATGACAGCAGCAACTATAATTTATTTTTATAAACAATATAAAACGGAAAAAATGAATACTGTTACTAGTAATCATGCACACATGACGTTTTGTGGCACCAGCAATGTTCAGCTAAGAAATTGGCATCCATTAAATTAGTATCATCAAAATATCGAAAAAACCAATGCCACGTTATTAATACTTGTTTGCAGAGCACTTATTCACTTGCCGTGGAACACAGTTTGGAATATCTTGCCATACACTACCCACCACCCCCTACAACTGTCCGGTCACAGGTATTTCCTACCCAATAAAAGGCAGAGTCACATGTGAAAGGAGCCATGTTATACATCAGCTATGCTGCAATTACAGTACAGTGGGCATGACATGTACCAAATCGCTTCTCGCATGAATGGCCACTGCCAAACTTGGGCAAACCACAAACTTGACCATCCAGTTGCTGAACATGCTGCACACTACAAAACAAATGACTTCCAACAGCTGCTTCACTAAAAGGGCTATTTGGATATTCTCTTCCACCACAAGTCTTTTTCTGAACTATGTAAATGGAATTGTCGTTCCAAAAACAACCTCTGCTCTCACAATCATCCTGACCTCAACCTCCACTAACATGTTCCCACTACCTTTCCCTTCTCTCTTCTATCCATACCATTCCTTTTACATCCAGATCATGCACTGCTTTCTCTTACCACACTTCTTTAATCTGCCCCCCCCCCAAATAGGGCACACACCCTCTCCCTCTCCCACATGCCCCTTTTTCAACCCTTCAACCCCTCCCTTCCTTTTTCAACTCCTCTCCCTTCTCTCTCCCACTTCATCTTCACCTTTCTCTCCTTCCCCCCGTACCCCTTTTCGTCCCTCAGTTCCCCTCCTCTTCTTCGTCCTACATCTCTTTCCATTGTACCTTCTGCACATTTTTCATCTTGTTGTGTGGTTGTAAAGTCATCTTTCTAATGACCTGCAATTTTCCTGCTAAACTCTCCTAGAACCCTTCCCTACCCCTCCCCAGCTCCATCAACTCAATACCTGTGTACCAATAATTAGTCCTGTCATGACCACAGCAGTGTGTGTGTGTGTGTGTGTGTGTGTGTGTGTGTGTGTGTGTGTGTGTGTGTGCGCGCGCGCGCGCGCGCGCACAGCTAGTGTGAAGCTCTTTTCTGTTATGTGTTACTGTGCTCCATGCATCAATCTGCTATAGGTGAGTGGTTGCCTTTCCTTTATTTTATGTATTGCTGCATCCAGGAATTTCTATTATTACTGTACATACAGCAAATTTTGATAAAATTTTGCGAAGAAGTAATCCATACTTTCATATGGTGGGACACTTTGAAATAGCTCTCCATAGCCAAGAACAAGTATTACTTAATCAGTTTTAAAATATGCTTCCACAAGCAAGGGAAGAGGAAGAGGGGATGGGGGGAGAGGAGAGGAGAGGAGAGGAGAGGAGAGGAGAGGAGAGGAGAGGAGAGGAGAGGAGGAGGATGGGAGGGAGGGGGAGAAGAGGAGAGAGGAGGGGGAGGGAGAAAAAGAATGAGAGAGAGCACTCAAACAAATCTTACCAGCATGAAAGAGGGTTTCCTGAAGACATTAAGGGATACCAACTGTAATCATACACTTGGCGCCCCACAGAAATTGCAAGGACTGACTTCAGTTCTGAGAGATTGCGGTCTTTATCCCACGTCTCTTGACAATGAAGTTCTGGTGGCAAGTCATATACGCGTAAGACATTGTCTACACTGTTTGTAACAACACAGGTTCCATCAGGGGCCCTGAAATGAAGAAAACATCACCTTCAAATAATTTCAGCTGTATTTTTTATGTTCCCAGAACATTATGTTTAAGATTTTCACTGAGCGTTATCTTCACGTGAAACATAAACTCTAGAGTTAGTAGCCCCACAGGACATCAATATGGAAAATATCTCGGCAATCACCTCAACTAGTGCATCAACTAGTGAGGATGCCAGGAACCACCTGGCATGAGGCCTATGGCAGTGTACCTTGTTAGCTGGCTGCCTGGGCAAATAAAAGGCCAGCTACAGCCTGTTGAAGCTACTTTTGTATTTACATGTGTCAGCTTCTAATACTGACACCAGTGTGACATTCACACTGGATTCTGCTATCTTTAGCACTGTGTTTGTTTTGCTCTTCGAACTTGGCCTGTATCTGCTGCCACTAGACTAGTGCTTGGACTTGGAATATGCTATGTTTTCTTTTCATGACCTGCCTGCTTTAGCCAGTGATGAACTAACCTATTGCCAAGACCTTGATGCTAAATTTATTCCAGGTGTTTGTACCAAGTTTTGTACGGACATAAAATATTGCTTGCTGTAAACACCCACAACAGTGTTGTAATAATAAGTGTTTGTATCAATAGACTCATGGCAAGGACAAAAGGACACGATAAAACCATGAGATTAAGAAAAAAGTTATAGTCATGACCTTTCAGTCCCACTTTCAGTAAACTTTAGAATCATAGTTTCATAACAGGCAGCACCAATAATAACATATGATTGGGAATGGGGATGACAGGAACTGCTGATATACAGATTTGAAATTTAAATGTTCATTTCACAGGAATACAAACAGTATATTGATCCAAAGGTTTGTATATTCAGAAGAGCAACATCCATCAGGGGCCCTGAAATGAAGAAAACATCACCTTCAAATAATTTCAGCTGTATTTTTTATATTCCCAGAACATTATGTTTAAGATTTTCACTGAGCATTATCTTCATGTGAAATATAAACTCTAGAGTTAGTAGCCCCACAGGACATCAATATGGAAAATATCTCGGCAATTTCGGCGATTTCAAATCCAGAAAGAGAAAACAAAGACCAAGTGGACCATAGTAAAACAGAATACCAACACTGGGGATCATCTGGAAGGTGGAAGTCAACACACAGGTCTGTTCTCACTGTGGATGCCCTGGACACACTGTATGCTACTCCAGAGAAAGAAGACGAGTGTTAGATGACTGTTATGTCACAAGGTGTCAACCATCACAACAGTCCTACAGACAGAGCAGGTGAGGAATCTACTACTGAATTACCAATAGAATCTTGCCTGCTGAGGAACATCGGCAAGCATTAACTGTTCCACCCCAATTTCAGGCGATTTCAAATCCAGAAAGAGAAAACAAAGACCAAGTGGACCATAGTAAAACAGAATACCAACATTGGGGATCATCCACGTATTAGCCATTGCTCATATAGGCTGTTGCCGGTGGTGTGACAGATAATCTAGGAGGCAGGGGAGAAGATACTGCAAGATGACATCGCTGAGCCTGGAGAGAATCCTCAGTCCTTTCGTGTGGCTCTTCTGAAGGAGGAGGAGGATGGCACATGGAAATTTCTGCATCAACTTCCAACAACTGAGGAAATAGCAAAAAAAAAAAAAAAAAAAAAAAAAAAAAATCTACCCATTGCCATGCATTGATAATACCCTAGGCTGTTTAACAAGAGCAAAATATTTCTCAACCATATGCATGCAGACAGATTACAGGCAAATTGACACTGACAAGACCAACTGGGGAAACACTGCTTTCACAGCTGCTGAAAGCCTCTACGAGTTGAAAGTTTTACCAGTTGGACTGTATAAAACTCCACACACCTTTAAAAATATGATGGACCGCCTGCTCCAACACTGTAAATCGACGAACTGTCTTTGCTAACAGTGTGACACTCATTTTTTCTAAGTCATCTGGAGATCATCTATGCCTCCAGAGAAATCTGCTGAAGTGTATTCAGTCAGCAGGTCGAAAAAGTGACTGTTTGCTGCCCAAGAAATAAAAATCTTGGGGCATGGCAATGGAGTACACATCAATCATGAGAAAATATGAGTAGTCAAATATTTTTCAGCTCTTCAGAACATCTGTGATGGGAGAAGTTTTCTCAAAATGTCCTCATACTACCTGCGATTCATAAAGGACTTCTGTACCAATGCTCATTCCTTGCAAGAACTGCTGCAGATAAGTCAAATTTTCCTGGAACAAGGTGCAGGAAAGGTCTCCCTTGTTCTTAAGGAGGCACTAACATACAAATCATTCACCACTGTGATGAACCACCAATCTCTCTGCTGGCTAGTCTGAATGATTCACAGGGTCAACTGGCAAGATAGGCACTGAGACTTCAGGACTATGAAGTGACAGTGATACACAAAAGTGGATGCAACTGCAAGGACACCAACCGCCTTTCATGGAATCCTTTGACAGAACACAGCAGCGTAGATGAAATATCAGTTATCACTGCATTAAATGATACTATTGCCGAACACAGGAAAGATCCAGAAATGGAGAAAACCATAGAAGTCTTGGAGGACGTGGAAATGATCAAATGAAAATTCCAATTAATAATCGGAACACTGTCTAAGAGGAACTAAGATCCATGGAGCAGTACTGGTTGCTGGTCATCCCAGCTATTCTACGAAAAATGATCCTGAAGTATTTGCACAAACTCCAACATCTGGTCACCAGGAATTTGTAAAGACTGTAGACAGAATCAAATACACATATCATTGGCCAGGTCTCTACCAATCCGTTAAGACACTATGTGGGCCACTGTAAGGAAAGCCAATAACAGAAGCATATGCTGTGATTAACTCTGGGGCATCTGGTCCTGCAAGACCACCATTCCACTGAATTTGACTTGACCTCTTGGGGAGGCTCGCAAAGTCATAAACAGGACTTGATGGATAATAGTTTGTACTGACTATGTCACATGCCATACTGTCACCAAAGTTGTGCTGACTGCTGAAGCTCCGAAAATTGCAATGTACCTTGTAGAAGACATCATTCTGGAGAATGGAGCTTCCAGTGTCAAGATACAGTTGAGAATAGTATCAGAGATAATTTCATATTGCGACATCACCCACAAGATGACAACTGCCAACCACTCACAGACGAATGGCCCCACAAAACACTTTAATAAGACCTTGAAGATATGCTCTCAATGTATGTTGATGTTGATCAGAGAAATTGGGACACAATACTACCTATCGTGACATTTGTGTGGAACACAGCAAAGCAAGGTGTTACAGCCTTTACATTGCTATCTCTGTTCCATGGTTGTGAGGCCAAAACAACAATGGACAAAACTTTTTCCATTTCAACTGGATGACACTCAAGATGGCTATACATGAAACACTTAATAACCATGACTGAATAAGCAAAATAGTTGGCTCACATACGGACCCTGATTGCCCAGGAGAAGACCGAAAGTGCTATAATATCAATATTTTGGGCATATTGTATTCTCTATTGCTTGCCACTCATCACAGACAAAGTCAAGGACTACAATCCTTGATCAAGAAAACAAAAGGGCAGAGACGTCATTCATGTCCTCCATATGAAGTTCGACTACAGTCTCAAGGTGCAGATCATTATTTCACTGATGACCCTGCTTTCAGATGTGGGCTTCAGTTCAGTATGATTTAACAATATATTGCCCTACAGTCCAGTGCTATATGTGGCTGTAGTTGATGGCTTCCACAGTCATACATAAACTGTTGATCATGGGTGATAACACTGACAACTGCATACTAGTACCGGGCAGCATATCTTTGAATGGCAGTCCATGGAAAGCAAAGTAGCTAGACTACTCAGATGGTGATGCATTCCTTGCATCTGCCTCCAATTAAGCAACATGCAACTTCATGTCTGACCTAACCAGTCTTGTTACTAATGATAAAATCTTCTGAGTTGTTATGCCAAGGCCTATTCCTCTTACATAGTGTGTTACTGATACTGAGATGAAAGTCCATGTGACAACTTCCACCAAGGAGATCATCATCAAATAAAGGTTATCTTGGGATGAAATGTACTCTGCATAAATGATGCAATTTGTTGCTAAATTTCTCAGTTTGTATAAGTGACTTACAAGTAACACAGACAGAGGAATGAAATATGCGATGGGTAAGTTAGGTACTATAAAAATATTTCTCTGTGTTTTTTGAGTGTAGGTTACAATGTCTTAATTATGCTATATAGTGATTATGTCTCTAACACATTTACATCACATACTACAGATTTATTGCTTTAATAAGGTCAAAATCTTCAAACTGATACACAAAACCCAATGTCTATAAGAGCCATCGGGCATAAATCCTATTTGTCTTTAACAGGGAGTAATTAGAATCAACAAAAATAAATTCTCCTTAGTACATGTTTTCACAAGAACCAATGTGAAAAGAAAATGTTGATTTGTTACTCATCATTACAAACATAATGTTTTTTAAAGGAGAATTTTATTTGTTCACATGAAAGAATGATATCTAATGAAAGATTTGTTTAAATTACATTTGTTCGCAGGTACAGCAAAACATAATGAATACTATCTCTTTATTGAATTTTTTACTGAAACTTCTCATATTCTTTCTAAGACATTTAAAACAAGTTTTGTTTCGTTACCCATATTTTATCATGCTTCTAATATCATTTCCTGCCAAGTTGTCTTGTTCCACTTGATATTTTACTTTTACTTTACCTTTCTACCACAAGCAACATCTTTTGCTGCTTGCCAATGTAGTTTTCTCACGTATGATGGCCTTGTCATCTGTGTACAGTTAGGCTAAAACCACACATTATCAACACACTAAAAGAAATGTACACATCAACATTAGAATCACTGATCTAATTTATGAGTTTTTGCAGGTAGAACTGCTTGGATCATGGCCTCATGCCCATGAAACAAAATTGCTATAGACACAAATGACTGCCTGCTGCAGTGTATAACTGAAGGTGATGATCAATCAGCCTCGAGTGCCAAAACAAAGCTTCCCAATCGAAAAAAAGTTTGTAGCCTATTATCACTTTTGACAAGTAGTGTCAGTCAACAATGGTCCTTGATAGGAAAAATACTCAAAACTCAGGATTGCTCTCTGACCAGTGTACAGACTAATGTTGGGAATTATAATGAGAGCCAGGAAAACAAGCAAATGGCCCCAGGAACAGACTGGAGAGACAGACATAATTCTGAAAGTAACAAAGAACTGGATGTGGGCAAACCAGGGAATTGGGTGCGAATGGTAGATGAATGTAACATGTTCTTTCCCACATACCAAGGAATAGAAAAGGATGAGAAAACAACCTAATGAAAGATGGATGTATTAGAAAACACACAGGAACAACATAATGCATTTATCTGAAGAGAGTAATGCATGTGGAGGTCCTTATCCAGCAGTGGATACACGATGCTGCTGCTGATACGTTTGTGTACAATTGAATGCAATTTTGTAAAATAATCAAAAGACGACCAACCACACCTACTATAATATTCATTATATTATAATATTAATAATTACTAAGTAACCTCTTAGTATGTAATCGCAAGTAAAATATTAAAACTGAAAAAAAAGAAACAGCTCTTCTGATAACATAAGCACCAATTTTTGGACAGAACAAAAGAGTTCATGCCACTGAAATACGCACATACGTTAGGTAGAAACACACCTCTGACATTAAAAACCACTACAAAAATAGAGATTTAACAGTATTGCTGTATCACGATTTCCAGGGCGAATTGTACACTTCAGTCCAGTTTAAGCAAATCAGAACATAGTAGCTACCATTTACATCCTTTTGTGTAGCACTCCTCGCGCGATCTGAAATCGTTCCATGCTCCAGTAATGCACACAACCTCCTCAATAGAATAAGATATGCTTGACACACTGTCTGTTACTGGAGTTTCTTCAGGCTTGTGTGTCTCGTCCTTTGTCATATCACTAGGAGTGTCAACATTAGAAACATCCCCTCTCTTATCCGCGCTATCGGCAGTACCGCTAAGCAGATCTGTGCCCCTGTCCCCGCCTGTTTGCGTATCCTGACAGGTATCATTGTGACAGTCATCTCGGTTCTCAGCCATTCTTATTTGTTAACGACTATGCACCAGCTGCCTAAAACAACTGTTTTTCACCATAAGAATGTCTGCACCATCAGACTGAAACCACATACACACAACATTATCACACACGAAACACGCACAACAATACTCTGAGACCATTTGTAAACAATCCGCTTAAATCAAAGATTACTGACTGAAACAGTCTCGTCCATTCACATGCTTTCCACGGGTAGTCTGGCTCTTTGGTTACCAACCGAGCAATATGATTGCAATAGTTAATTTCCCAATTTTTTTTCCGACAAAAGCCGGAAATGTTATTAGGACACATACAAGTCCAGTGTATTAAATAAATAAAGTACGTCCATAACTCTGCATAATCAGAACAAATAGTAGTACAATAAATTTGCACGATGGCCCATTCGCGAAGGCAAGAGGCCTCCCTTCCCGACATGGGAATAAACAATCGAGAATTACAGGGAGCTGAAGCTCTCCTGAACATAAGTATGGATTTCGAACAAACGACGAGTTCTGCAGTAAAACGCACACTGGAGCGGAAGGAAGAATTAAAAGAGAAGAGATAAGCAGTCACCATTCTGCAACACCAGCAACAAGTAACAAAGGAGGTAAATGGCTCTGAGCACTATGGGACTTAACATCTATGTTCATCAGTCCCCAACAAAGGAGGTAAAGAATTCGACAATGCCCAACACAAACATGTCTGAAAATTTTAATTTAAATGACGGATCAAATTCTCTTACCCACAGGGAGCTTTGAAGACGTCACTGGGTGGTAAATCATTTAGTGCACAACTAACATAAGAAAATGGTAACACACCAAGGGAAAATCATTTGCAAATAAATGTACAGCTAATATATCATCAAAACAAAGGTAGCAGATATCATAGTGATGCAATAGATCCATTTTATGTGTTTATTGAAGGCCTTCACGGTCATTTAGGTAAATACCATCCCATGGGTTTGGGGAAGATACCATTACCTCAGATTCTAAGTACAAGCATAAAATCAGAAATCTTAAGGTTTTGAGGAGAAACAGAATTCGTATTGATTTATCAACAAGGAAGGCTGCAAACAAGTTTGTGGAGGACAACCCATTACATCATAAACAGATGGTAGCATACATATGAAACCACAGAACACGTAGGCAAGGAGTTATCAGAAATGTAGATCCTGAATTAACAGAGTTAGAACTGAAGACACTACTCAGTATACAATTTTAGTCACTCACATATCCAGAATGATGAAGAAAATAAGTAATTTACAAATGATGAACTACATATACCAGCAAATGTGCGTGGTCACAGTTTCTACCGGAACATGTGACAATATATGGCATGAAAGGTAATGTTAGAACATACATACCTCTAGTGAGGCAGTATTTTAAATGCCTTCGATATGACCATCTTAGTAGACAATGTCAGTCACAGACTTGATGCAATCAGAGTGGAGGGAGCCATGAGATAGCTCAGTGCACAAGTGAAGTAATGTGCTGCATCCTCTGTATAGGGATCCATAAATGGGGAGATACGTCTTGCCAGTATATCTCAAACAACAAGAGATTAAGAAAGTGTCAGCTTCATCAATTTATCCTTTAAGGAAACTGAAGAATATGTAAACCAAAGACCTTATATTGCTGTGACAGGGAATCTTGATAGGAGTAACTCGGAATGGGAGAAAGAATCCCCCCCCCCCCCGTAAAAAGTATTCAGCACATGTACATGACAGCTGTTCACCACACAAGGCCAAAACAAATAAGGCCTATACCAGCTATAAGTCCCATGTTGGCAAATATAGATTTACCAATATCTCCTGTTAAAGAGAATCCATATGCACCACAGCCACATACTCCTAAACTGCAACTGGCAATTATTTCAGGAGGGTGTAGGGAAGCAGCCTACTCATGCCGTAGTAAATTCACATCAGTCTTTCCATTGTGTGCCAGCCAGTCCGCTGTAACTAGCTCTGACGTCATAAATGTTGCGCAATACTTTAAAAATCAAATAAATAACCTAAAATGTTTCTAGCATGTCAGGAGTAATACTAAATTAATATGTGTTGAATATCAGTTCGATAACTTTAGCCATTTTCGAAATTTGGACGTTTTTCTGTAAAAATCATTGGCGCAACAGAAAAGAGCTGGAGACTTCAAAATTTATATTTAGATTCCTTTTTCATAAATATTTAATAGAAACAGTCTTCTGGATCTCACAATTTAAGATTTTAGTTGAAATTCATGATTTTCTGGTTTTGTCTTAAAAATTAGGGAAGCAAGATAGATTAAGTAGGCTAATAAATAAGGCTAGGATGTTTATATTTAAGTAGAATTGAGATACGCTATAATCATAAAGATGTGAGAAGTTTCATTTGAATACCTATAAAACTATAGCGATAGCGTATCTCCAAAGGGCCAGTTCAGAGCTCGTCTACTGCGTGCAGTGTAATTGAATTAATTCTCTCGCCCAAAATATTTAACGTAGCCACGTCAAACTTTTATTATGATTAATTACCTGTGTGCTGAATGCACATTTAAATTGAGAGCTTCATCGGCCATCAGCGAAAGAAGCTATGATTTATTCGGTAACTTAATGTGGTGCATTACTAGCCCAGCGGCTAGTCGGGAGAGCCGATTTGATCAGGCGTTCCCTTAGCCGTCCGCACCGCGGCTTTATATATAAGAACGCTGCGAGAGGAAGCAAGGCCCCAGTTCTCTCCAGACGCTGAATAGCACGCCATCTGTGTCTGGAGTCGCGTCGCGTCGGTATCATTGCTACAGACAGCCTCGGATGCCGTATTAAGTTACTCGGAATACGCATAACCATGAAATCATTTTCGAGTGAAGTGTTAATTCTGGGTTGACTTTAATTATCGATCTTCAGTTTGCGTATGTCGTATTTTCACGTGCTGCCGCGGGACAGACATTCTACCAATTATTTAGCGTGGCGCTTGATGAACCTTATCGTCAAATTATGGCGAGCATTCATTTAAACATTTAATTTGGACATTTATAGTTGCATCAGTGCATTAGACTCTGAACTGCTCTGTTAGTTAGATTGTGTGGATTCTTTTGTTTTCATCTGTGACTTTCAGAATACAGAACGTTTTTTCAAGACCGTTTTTGATTATAAATCCCGGACAATCTCCTAATTCCTCAGAGCTCTAAGCTGTAACTATAAGTGTATTCTCAGATGAAGTGGGCACTAGGAATTCTAATTACAGGCTTCACATTTTGCTAATCACTTTCTGGTAGGCAATATTGTAGTTAGAGAGCCAGTGTTGAGAACGGCGAAAGACAGCATAAATAACATTCTAAATAATAGGAACTGGTTTTACATTCTACAAACCAAACAAATTATATAACAGCAACATAAATTACACCC
Source organism: Schistocerca nitens (assembly GCF_023898315.1). NCBI lineage: Eukaryota > Metazoa > Arthropoda > Insecta > Orthoptera > Acrididae > Schistocerca > Schistocerca nitens. The sequence continues at coordinate 479,520,963 of NC_064615.1, forward strand.
GCCGCCCCACATATGGTGCATATCGGCCGGGAAACAGAAATCGAACTGAGTAAAAGTGAAAGTGATTTTTAAATATTAGGATTCGCGAGTGAAATGCGACACGCAGCTGAGTAATAGAACAGTGAAAGTGTTACATGTGTATGTGGACGACGCAACTGGATTAACTACGCATCGGGATTAACGGAGCTGGCACTGAGTCTAGCGGCGCTGCCGGCATCGAGAGAAGCCAGTTTCGCCTCATCGCAGTCATCTGCCGGGGCAGCCGGAGCCGTGCCTGCAGTTGCAGGCCACGCAAACCCACAACAGCCGTCGGAGTGCCGTCTGCAGTTCAACACGCCGTGTCGCATCAGTAATCCTGGTACGCCGCGCCAGCAACGCCGTACGTCGTGCAGAAGGAACTAAGTTAAGTGAAAAGCTGTTAAAAATTTTACTAACCTGCACTAAAAGACTGTCGGCGATGGAACCGCCAAAAGAAACTGAAGTTAAACTTAAATCAGAACCTATGTCTGTTGAGGGAACTGTAAATCCAGACAACGGTTCAAGTGTAAATATGCATGAAAGTAGTAATATTAAAGTGAAATATGAAGTATTGTCTCCTGACAATAGTGTGAAAAGGGGCAATGATTCAATAATAGAGACCCCTGTAGTAAAGCAGAAATCAGAAATTGTTAATTTATTGGATGATAGTTTATCTGATGAATTAAAAACAAAACAGCCATCAGAGGTGGTAGAGTTTAAAAAGGATAAGTTAGATATAACTGATCAATCAGAGGTTTCATTTAGTTTTGATGATTCTGGTGTTGGAGCTAGTTTTTCATCACCTGAGTGTGATAAAAAGCCAGCTAGTGAGCAACCCAAAGATGCTGGGGCTATTGATTTGAATGTTATATTACAAGCAATAGCTGCCAGTAATGCAAAAATGACAGCTGAATTAAAGTCTGAAATAAGTGAACAGGTCAAAAGCAGTAATGCTGAATTAAAATCTGATATAATTGAGGTAAATAACAGGGTTGTGGCCAGCCAAACTAATTTTAATAAACGCTTGGAGGTAATGGACAATACCTTCAAGGCTGGTTGCAATACGTTGAAAGAGGATCTGGACAGTTTAAATTATAAAATTGATTACAACCATGAGGATATTAAGAAAAAGGTTGCTCAACAATTTTCTGAAATGTAGAAAACAGTAAAATCCGAAGTTGCTGAGGTTCGCAAAGACTTCCAAATGGAAGATGCGAAGCTGGAGCACAAGTTAACAGAAAAGATCTAGGCGGAATCTGAACTGTGCTCAGATAGGTTTAAAGATGTTAATATAAAAGTAAACGTATGTCAAGCAGAAGTAGACGCAATCAAAACTGATACTATTCATATTGTGCAAAGAGTAGATAATGTTGAAATGAGAATAGAAAATATTAGTACTAACATTGCTAACATTGAGAGTAAAGTAGCTCCAGTAACTTCTGGTAATGGTAGTATACAACAAGTTGTAGCTGCAAACGCCGCTTTTATCGGGTGTCGGCAGTTCTTGCGGTTCGCTCCAGATAAAAATATCCACCCGCTAGATTTCTGGAACGATTTTGAAGATGTGGTTCCACCAACTTGGTCTGAACGAGAGAAAATCTCATTTATTAGAAGCCATTTAGCAGGTGACGCCACGTGTTGGTCAGCTGATGTTATGTTGAAGTGTAAAACATTAGCGGAGTTTAAAACAGCTTTCATTAATGAGTATTGGTCTAGCAATAAGCAAAATGAAGTGTTGAGAGAATTTTGGAGTGGAAAACGCTTCAATGCAGGCAAGGAATCTATTAAAGAGTTTGCTAGGTCATGGATTTCACGTTTGTCACATTTCGCCGAAAAGCTGAAACCTGAAATGATAATACTAGGTCTTGAAGCCAAACTGCCATGGTATTGGCAAACTAGAATTATATCTGCCCCTAGAGACAATCTGGATCGTTTCATTGAGTATCTGGAACGTGTAGAACGTGTTGCTGCCAATGAGGAGCAAGCATGTTATAACAGAAATGCTAATAACAATAGTAGTAATTTTAGGAACGAGCAGAATGGCAATGTAAACATCAGAACAGTAGGTGTTCGCCATCCTAAGAGAGGTAGGAATTGGAGAAATAATTATCAGAACCAACAATGGCATCCAAGTGATAATAATTTTGTTCCAAACAAAATTATGCATATAAACAACAGTACGGAAAGCAATGCTATGCCAATTAACTATAATGGAAATAAAGGAAGCAGTAGTAGGCCGAGGCAGGAAAACTAGTTCCCGTCTATGAGGACACTGGCGCTCACCAGGCGGTTACTTTTCCTAAGCCAGTAATTACAATAATTGGTAAGACAGATCAGAATACTCAGACTGAACAGGTGGATGAAGGGTCGGTAGCATCTAAGAATACAGCAGAAATATTAGATCACTCACAGTATTTGATAGATACCGTGTTAGAGACGCTTTCTAAGTGGGAAGAGAAAGAGAAGGCGCAGCAGGGTAACGATAGGGAGGAGCTACAAAATACTGAATTGTCAGGTGAAGAAGCAGAAGAAATTCATGCTTATATTTACGATGAAGATGATGTGCTCTTATCTAAAGTGCCTGTACAGGATGTGGATAATGTACTAATAGATTTAGGACAGGAGATAAGTGAGAATGTAGAGGGTAGCCTGTTGGGGGTCGATGAACCCAGTAGCTGTGACCAGTTGTTACTTGAGAAGGAACCCGACGATAATGGTAAAAGTGGTTTAGCTGTAACTAGTGTTATGCCCGGTCTGGAGGCGCAGAATCGCCCAGACTACAGTAATTTGGGTTATGTTCAGCAAACTAAATGTAATGAAGTCGTGCGGTGTTTCGATTTGAAATTAATAGATCGACTGGAAAGGCAGCTGAAAATGTAATTCAGGAAACCCCTACACACTGTGACCTAAATGTAATGAAGACAGATGTCGATCACTTTAGTTGGAGACAAATCCAAAAGGAACTATTGGATGAGTTTGAGGAACCACCTGTACAACCTAGAATAAGCCACCCTATAATAATAGTGAATATGTTGGGTATCAATGTACGTTGTCTCTTAGACAGTGGAAGTGAAGTGAGTGCGATATCTCAGTCCTTCTTTGATGCATTACCTGGTAAAGACAAGCTTACAGTAATGGGGGTATCAGGATTAAGAATAATTGGTGCCACTGGCAAGGTGTCAAAACCGGTAAAGCAAGAAACTTTGGTGCCGTTTAACATTAATGGCAATTTAATTGATCATCCATGTTTAATTGTAAACAATCTCAGTATTGAGGTTTTAATTGGCATAGATTTCTTGTCGAAATATCAGGGTGTTGTTGACTTTGAAAGAAGCCAGTTAAGAATGGTCTTGCCGATAACCGGAGTAATTACAGTACCTTTTAGTGATAAAGATGTAGTAACTAATGATGAAACTTGGGAGCTGCCTATACGAGTTCTGAAAAATAGGAAATATTGGGACGAAAGTGTTACTCTTAGTACAAGTAAGCTAAACACAGAAGAAGAAGAAGCAATTATTTTGAACAAAATAGAAGCTAAATTGCAGGAAATCGATAAAATTTCAGCTAATCAGAAGGAAGAACTGATACAGGTTCTAAAAAGGCATCATAAGATATTTTCAGATCGACGTGGCGTGGTCACAGGTAGTAAATGAATGCTGTAGGGAGGAGGTTGTTCTGTAACCTCTGCACAGTGTGGCAGCTGTGCAGTCCCAGCTGTGTGAGATCTTCTTTCCTTTTCAGGTCTCACTCATTCTTCATCTTTCTTATCCACCAAAATTTCGGCGCTTACTCTCAAACACAAAATTTTCCGGTATGACTATCAAACCAGCAATAAGCTAATGAATGCTGTAGGGAGGAGGTTGTTCTGTAACCTCTACACAGTGTGGCAGCTGTGCAGTCCCAGCTGTGTGAGATCTTCTTTCCTTTTCAGGTCTCACTCACTCTTCATCTTTCCTATCTACAAAAATTTTGACCCCTTCTTTCCAATATGAAAATTTTCCGTCATGGATAACAAGCCATGAGTCCTGTAACCATTCTATCCACCGATTAGTGAGAAAAGAAAATACCTAATGTGACAAACCTAACAGTGACATAAACAACAGAGAAGTATGATGTAATTAAGATAAAATGTATTTGAGTAACAAGTATGTATAGAACCCTGGTAATACTTTAAGTACAAAGTGTTGTTTTATTTGAAATGGTCCACCAACAATATTTTAAAAAGATATACGAATTCGTGTACAAGCAGGATCTGAAGTGGCAGTGAAACCTAGTGTATGCTGTAGAGCTATCTAATAAATAGTAAAAGAGAATGCTTAGTGTTATGAAAAAATATGCAGATAAGTTGTAAGAATAAACTCACCTTGTGTAGCAAGGAATGGCAGTGTAATAGAATTGAACAGTGTTTGTGGTTGGGACGTAAAGGACACGTCTTTGAAGCATTTATAAGGTTGGAGCTGGCCATTATTTTGGTGTAGTGTGTGACAGGACACACCTACACGTATTGAGGTTATGAGTTGGAGGTGTGAATGCGACCATAGGTACCCTTATGTTAGATGAGACAGAGCAGCTCATGGTGTCCTATAGGTTTAAGGAATTTAGCATTACGCTCGTCCATAATTACTTGATGCACTTTAGTGGTAGGTCGAGAGAGACTAACTGTGGTTTCAGCGTCCGATCGAGTAGAAATGAATTGCCATGTGAGCAAACTGATCAGCTGCAATACACTACAGATATGAAATAAATGTGCTATCCTATGCTTTAAATGTTAATAGAGTGAGTGTTAAATAAGTACATACACTAGCAACGTATTTGAGTAACCTAATGGCAGACGTAAAACATTATTTATAGCTCAGCATAAATACACTTCGAAGAAGTAAATACATAATTGCAGATGTGGAAATGACACAACAGCAGAGGACCAATAAGTGGATTTAGTTAACTAAACGTAGTATGTTTTGAACACTCACAACTGTACTGTTACCAAAAGTTACTCACATGTACAAAGAAGCTGAGAAAACAACTACTAATCAAATATACTCATACTATCTCTAAGAATAAGGTAATCGAAGATGAGTCAGCTAAGTGAATAAAATACAAAATGTATCAAGAATGTACCGAGCATTGGTTCAGTGTTCCGGCCCAGAAATAATAAATTCAGATTAAATAGGATTATGATTGTATGCCTTAAGAGCATAAATTTTCTCTAGTACATGACTAAAGGCGTTTTGAGCCATTTGTTTACCGATTTTATGACAATTAAGTAACCGTGAGAGTAAAATTGAAAAAGTTCTGTTAACTTTGTTCCAGCAACATATTAAAGGATAAAATGTATATATCCCCATTTCATTGTGACCCACCCTTAGATATTAAGTGAACAGAGTCTAAGGCACTCTTTTTGTTTGTCCTACAGGACAAACCAGATAATGGCAGCCTGGTAGCTGCGTGAAAGCGTGGATTGACTTGGACACAACTCACAGTGATCCCTCCCCTTTCCCCATGTAATTTAGAGTGAACGTGAAGGACGCACACCATAGCAACTTCCCCTCCTCTACCCTTGTGAATGGAAGTGTAGGACGCCAGCCAAAGCGGCTAAAACCACGTGTGTAAAAATTATTTGTGAAATTTTCTTTCAGGTTTAGAAAAGATTGCTAAGAGATAATCATCTGTTTATGTATCATGTTATTTTCTTTGAATTTGTGTATGTAAAAATGTATGTAATGGATTTAAGATTCTCATAATCTTACATATTTTTATGTATTTTTTTTTGTCTAAGGCAATATGTATGCCAAAGTGTTTCATTGATTTTGCTTAAATTTTGAGGGATAATGTTGCTTAAGAGGCAGTGAACATGCCAACAATTTAAATAGTTGAAGTAGGTAATCAGTTTTCTTTTAATGTTTCTACATGTTTACATTTCAATTTTAATTTTCATAGGAAGTTAAGCTGTACTCTTGCTTCCCTTTTTGTAATTAAAATTTTTTTTCGTTCATTAACATTCAAAAACAAAAAATTTAAGTAGAGGGTGATGTAGGGAAGCAGCCTACTGATGCCGTAGTAAATTCACATCAGTCTTTCCATTGTGTGCCAGCCAGTCCGCTGTAACTAGCTCTGACGTCATAAATGTTGCGCAATACTTTAAAAATCAAATAAATAACCTAAAATGTTTCTAGCATGTCAGGAGTAATACTAAATTAATATGTGTTGAATATCAGTTCGATAACTTTAGCCATTTTCGAAATTTGGACGTTTTTCTGTAAAAATCATTGGCGCAACAGAAAAGAGCTAGAGACTTCAAAATTTATATTTAGATTCCTTTTTCATAAATATTTAATAGAAACAGTCTTCTGGATCTCACAATTTAAGATTTTAGTTGAAATTCATGATTTTCTGGTTTTGTCTTAAAAATTAGGGAAGCAAGATAGATTAAGTAGGCTAATAAATAAGGCTAGGATGTTTATATTTAAGTAGAATTGAGATACGCTATAATCATAAAGATGTGAGAAGTTTCATTTGAATACCTATAAAACTATAGCGATAGCGTATCTCCAAAGGGCCAGTTCAGAGCTCGTCTACTGCGTGCAGTGTAATTGAATTAATTCTCTCGCCCAAAATATTTAACGTAGCCACGTCAAACTTTTATTATGATTACTTACCTGTGTGCTGAATGCACATTTAAATTGAGAGCTTCATCGGCCATCAGCGAAAGAAGCTATGATTTATTCAGTAATTTAATGTGGTGCATTACTAGCCCAGCGGCTAGTCGGGAGAGCCGATTTGATCAGGCGTTCCCTTAGCCGTCCGCACCGCGGCTTTATATATATGAACGCTGCGAGAGGAAGCAAGGCCCCAGTTCTCTCCAGACGCTGAATAGCACGCCATCTGTGTCTGGAGTCGCGTCGCGTCGGTATCATTGCTACAGACAGCCTCGGATGCCGTATTAAGTTACTCGGAATACGCATAACCATGAAATCATTTTCGAGTGAAGTGTTAATTCTGGGTTGACTTTAATTATCGATCTTCAGTTTGCGTATGTCGTATTTTCACGTGCTGCCGCGGGACAGACATTCTACCAATTATTTAGCGTGGCGCTTGATGAACCTTATCGTCAAATTATGGCGAGCATTCATTTAAACATTTAATTTGGACATTTATAGTTGCATCAGTGCATTAGACTCTGAACTGCTCTGTTAGTTAGATTGTGTGGATTCCTTTGTTTTCATCTGTGACTTTCAGAATACAGAACGTTTTTTCAAGACCGTTTTTGATTATAAATCCCGGACAATCTCCTAATTCCTCAGAGCTCTAAGCTGTAACTATAAGTGTATTCTCAGATGAAGTGGGCACTAGGAATTCTAATTACAGGCTTCACATTTTGCTAATCACTTTCTGGTAGGCAATATTGTAGTTAGAGAGCCAGTGTTGAGAACGGCGAAAGACAGCATAAATAACATTCTAAATAATAGGAACTGGTTTTACATTCTACAAACCAAACAAATTATATAACAGCAACATAAATTACACCCGCCACCCCACAAGGGGAGGATAAAAATATGGCGATACTCGAATAATTGGTGTCTGGAATAACAAATTTAATAACACAGTTTACTTTATTAAACAAAGATGGTTTGGATGAAGCTAATATGTACACTATGGTTGCTTCGATAGTATCAAAACAATAAATATGGTTGGTTGATTGATTTGGAAGAAGGGACCAAATAGTGATGTCATCAGTCCCATTGGATTAGGAAAGGATGGGGAAGGAAGTGGGCCATGCCCTTCCAGAGGAAAATGGTTCAAATGGCTCTGAGCACTATGGGACTTAACAGCTGAGGTCATCAGTCCCCTAGAACTTAGAACTACTTAAACCTAACTAACCTAAGGACATCACACACATCCATGCCCGCGGCAGGATTCGAACCTGCGACCGTAGCGCTCGCGCGGTTCCAGACTGAAGCACCTAGAACCGCTCGGCCACTCCGGCCGGCTTCCAGAGGAACAATCCTGGCATTTGCCTGAAGTGATTTAGGGAAATCATGGATAACTGAAATCAGGATGGCCAGACATGAGTTTGAACTGTCGTCCTCCTGAATGCGAGTCCAGTGTGCTAACTACTGTGCCACCTCTCTCAGTAAAACAATAAACATGGATCAGGACATAAATAGGCCATATTTACACTTTATTCATGTGAACAGAATAACTGATATTAAAGTTCTCCAATACAGTGCCAGATCCTTATATGCTAATAGATAGTCATTCGTTCACGAACTTTATGCTAATGACTACTCTATCGCTGTTATAAGTGAAACTTGGATTAAACCGAACATGTCTATTAGATATCAAGGATATCAAGTAATAAGATCAGAACTAGAGGATGGGAAAGATGGAGTAGTCATATCGATTAGTACAAACCTCAACTGTAAACCAGTTACCATGCTACTACCTAAATTTCGTTTTCAAGCAATCACAATAGAAGTAAGTACTAATAAATGGCGATTCTCCATTGCATCTTTATATTGTCCCCCAAAATATAGGAATTTCAAACAACACATGCACATAATGTTGCAACACATACCAAAGGCCTTCCTAATCTGTGGTCACTTCAAAGCCCAGCACGCAGCATGTGGACGTCGTATGATTGATAAGTCAGAGAAGTACATAATGTCTTGCATTGATGATTATAGCATGAACACATACAATGATGGATCTGTAACATTAAACCAAGGAACATGGATAAGACCAGCTACAGTGCATATAACATTAGCTCCTCCCTGTCTGAACCAAATCACAGCATGGTCAGTTCTGCAGGATACCATGGGATCCGATCATTTCCCTAAAACTATGAATATACAGTGCAAGAAAAGTAAGCAAGCACATATTGCTAACAAACTGACTTGGAACATGAACAAAGGAGATTGGTATAAATATCGCGAAACTCTTCAACCAGAGGTAAAATCAGTAGAAAAAAATAACCTCCACAGAGGCCCTGTATGCAACTGTAGAATGTAATATATCATGCAGCAAATGAGTCCATCCCGAAACGACCTTTATTCCATGGTGGAATGAACACTGCAATAAAGGGCCGCATTATGTGAACATGTTAAACAACCTAACATGAACAGATTTTCACTCTATAAGCAAACAGCAGCTAGAACCAAGAAAATACGAAAAGCCATCAAGAAGAGTAGTTGAATAAAATATTGCAATAGTTTGACCAAGAATACCAACTCATCAGAGATATGGCACAAGTTCAACAGATTTATGAATATCACTTATGCAGTCAATAATACACAATCATACGAGTGGATAGAGTAATTCTGTGATCTTATTGCCACCCCAAGTATTTGCAATAAGCTACTTACGAGACAAAGGGAAACTCTAGCATCTCAACATGTGCTGACTATATAGTTTAGTGTTAATGAGTAGAAAACAGACACCAAAGAGAGCCCTAATACTGCCCAAGGTATGGATCCCATCACATATTCCATGATACAAAACATGCCTAACAATGCTTTAGAATTACTTCTTCAAATCTATAATGGAATTTTGATGCCTCAAGAACTGATCAGAAAATGGAAGATACAGATCACAGTCCCCATACATAAGAAAGGGAAAGATCCATTATTATCCATTTCTTACAGACTAATTGCATTGTCGTAATTTACTGCTAAAACATTGGAAAAACCAATAAAAAGACAATTGGAATGGTGGGTAGACTCTTCATTCTTACTAGTTGGATTTCAATTCGGGTTCCGTAAAGGTAAACGTTAGCTGGCTTTAGTGAGAGCAAATATACAGCAGCCTGTTTTCAGATATTGCAATAGCATGTGATGATGTTCAGACAAATGTACTATTAGATAAGTTGATGGAAAATGGCATACCACAAGGATCAGTACTCAGCCCACTACAATATACAAAATGTACCTATGATGTGGAAAGGGTAGTAACTCATCCAGTTAGAACAATACAATTTGCAGATGACATATGTGTATTTGCTCCCCACATATTATTACAGAACACGATGAACACTCTTATGTCATCGATTAAGAACCTGACTTGGTGGCTTTGGGGAAATGACCTGATGATGACACAGGAGAAATCTTCATTAGTCATATTCACTGGGAAAATTAATATACCAAGAAATTACTTAATATATGTAGATCTTATTCGGTTCTTAGGAATGACACTGAATAGCAAGCTTACTTTGATGGCACATATTAATACCTTAATAGAAACGTTGAGCAGATGTTTAATACTATTCGATCACTTATTACAACGTAATGGGGACCAAATCCTTCAGTGCTGTTGCTCTTATATAGCTCCTTCATCATATAGAAATTGGGTTATGGCTGTTATAGGAGCTGGATAGATTGCAGCACCACTGTATATGCACTTGCTTAGGAGTAATGAAATCCACCCCAACAAATGCACTCCTGGTGGAAGTGCAAGAGAGGCTCGTCTATATAACGAGGAAGATGCTCATGGAACGATACATAGTAGAGAAATTACCATGCTCATAGCATCAAATTCATCAGATTTTACGACTGTACCATCTGTTTCCAGGAAATTGAGAAGGAAAGCCTTTTGATTTCATTCTGGCACATAATGATATGGCAGATGAGCGCAAAGCTATTCCCACAAGTACACTGTAGTCTATTTACCAATATAACAATTTCATAATCAGCATCTCATTCCAAATGATAGAAAGAAAGTCTGGTTTCTTGGGTACAGCTGCAGCACTGTAAAGACAAATAGAGGAAACAAGACAATGGGTAATCCACATGTACATAGATGGATCAAAGATAGTGGGAGAGTACAACACGGGATGTGCTGTATTTAGTCCACAACTGCAGATGGCCCAAAGATATAAATTACCAGCAAATACTTCGACCTATCTGGTTGAAACAACAGTGATATTAAAGGCGATATAGTGATGTCCGAATGAGAAATACTCATCCTATGTAACATTATCAGACTCGAAAAGTGTCCTTTAGGCGACATCAAATATAAAGATCTCAAAAACCACCAATGAGTACCTATTCCAACTATATTACTGGTATTATGAATGTCTCGGAAGGCATAAAAAATGTCCTTTATATAGGTAAAAGACCATTGTGAAATCCCAGACAATGAAAAACCAGATCAGTTGGCAGAGCAGGCCACGAACAATGAGACACTACTAGACATAAAGCTTTCCTATACGGAATAGAGACAACTTATTTGAAAAAGGGCATTCTTATCCTGGCAGAAAGAATGGAAAAAGAGCTCACGACCCAAAGGAGGCGACTATGTGAAAATACAACCGCAAATTCCGAAAAGACACTAGTTTGAGTATGTTTGTGGACACTGACAAGCAAACAGCCACATTAAGTATAATAAGTCTCAATCATGGGACATTTCCAGAGCATTTATATTGACTGCACGTAAACCAAACATCAGCCTGTGATTGTGATGATACTATACAAGGAGGCTTGAACCATACATTATTTCAGTGCCGAAAATATAGTGAAGTGAGGAACAAGTTTTTAGCATTTGTTATGAAGAATAAAATCCAACAACCAATGTCAGTCAGGTCCTTGATATCTGAATCAAACATTAAAACTTACAAGAAGATAATCGAATTTAAATGCAATAGGTCAGATAAAGGTATAAAGTTTAGTAGTAAACTATCAGGAACAGAAAAGTTAAGCTACACTAAAAGAAACGGATACTGAGAGAACAAAGATAGTATTATTACGCATCAGTAACTGAATGGTGTCTAATAGAAATCAAAAAATCAAACAACAATCAACAGACGCTTTCCATCTGCGACTTAGCAACGTATGTGGGATTTGGTACTTACATCGCTCTGTATTTTCTTGCTTTGTGAAGTAAGGTTTCAACTTCTAAAGTCAGCTGTGGTGCACAGCGTCGTTTTTCACACCCTTGGGCGAACAAAAATGTGTACAGTACGGCGAAGGCAGCCATTCAAAATTACGACTGAACAATGACAAACGTGATGACTGGGTGTTGTGTGATGTCCTTAGGTTAGTTACGTTTAAGTAGTTCTAAGTTCTAGGGGACTGATGACCATAGCTGTTAGGTCCCATAGTGCTCAGAGCCATTTGAACCAATGACAAACTAGCAACACAGGAGCCATGGCACACAATTATAAAGTCCAAATCACCATTTCAAATGACACAGTGACTTATCCCATCCCATAACATCATGTCACAGCACCGTCAAGGTTTCTCCACAAGAAAGTTTTGATGGCTGATGTCATCCATCAGTTGTTGATCATGTGACCCCACAGCTCATTCTCTCCCTATACATGGGCATGTGCAGATCTCCATTATTCGATTTTGTGTGATTTTAGTGGTTAATATCAGTAGTTTTTTGTTTGTTGTTTGTTACAAGATTGTTTTATTTCGTTACTTCTTTTGTCAAAATTTATAATACATGAAGAATGATTAATTGGAGCAGTGAGACAGCAGTCTGAATTTATGACATGAACATATGAAATTACTTGCCCTCTACTACATTTATAAAGTGGAAATTTATACATACTGGTGCCGTATTTAATATCTTACAATGAAATGGATTGCAATATGGCTGCAACTTGAAGTGAAAAAAGTATTGTGGGTAGAATCAGATTGATTATTAGGTGGAATCCATTTGTATATTGCCAGGCATTTGTAGCATTTCGTAAGGAACTGATCTGTAACCTTCAGACACTGCAATTTGTTTGTTTAAATACGTATTTGTGGCAAGCTTATTTATTGTTAGGTAGCTGTCTGAATTGTGGTGTGCAACTGCTTTGCAGGCATCAGTGGTCAATATTTATGTGGTTTCACTAGTGAACCCATTGCCAAATACAAGGCGTAAAGAAAACTTACAAATCTAGAAGGGAAAGGAATTGCGGGAGATATGACTATTGGACAAAAATTTGCGATAGACTAACAAAGAAACTTAACCTTAAACAAACCATTTTTTCATGCAGTGCGATGGCAACTCATAACACTGCGTTTCTTTGAGTAATTCTGGGTGCAATTTTATGCAAAAGATTTAAAAAAGTTGGTGCTTTGACTTTCTAAAATATAAAATGAAAATTTCTCTTCCTCGAGCTCCTTGTGTAGTCTGTGAAATTCCCTTTCTGTATCACATAACGATATTTTTCAGATCCACATTTTTTTGTATCGTTTTGCACTTTCGTCTTGCTTCTCTAATATACAAGCTACCCCTGCAAGCTGCAAATCATTTAAGTCCAATAAATGTCATTTTCGAGCAAATGTGCACTTAAATATCCATGTATATAAGCTATCATGCTGTGTATGTGCACTTCATCCATAAAAACAGTTGAAAAACATATGCTAAAATCGCAATTCCCGAGAAAAAATCAATTGAGTACAGCATATAAGTTGAGATCTCAAGACTTGAATTGACTTGATGTGCCATGACGTTATAGACAGTGCCATGACATTACAATGCTGTGATGACCAGTGGTAATTGGCCTTAAGTGAGGCTGTGGCTCTAATTAACCAGAATAAAGACAACGAGATCTCAAACATGGATGTCAATGCCACAAAGTGTAAGTTGAAAAGTAAACGTTTGTCTGGCGAGACAGCTGGAAATAAAGATAAGTGGCAGGCAAAAACAAAGCAATTACCGAATAAAAAAGGCCAATTCATGCTGGCCATCATGGGACAATCACATCATGGCACCATCATGTCAAGGTGTATTCACACAGTCTGTCATGTCACGACATTTCAAGTCAATTCAAGTCACGTAATCTTAACTCGCATGGCTGTCCTCAGCTGTTTTTTTCGGGAACTGTGATCTTCGTATGATGGTTTTCAACTTTTTTTAGGCACGCACTATACAAGGGGCTCAATGAAGAGCAATCTGCAGTTTATATTTTAGAAAATCGAAGCATCAGTTTTTTTCATTTTTTATGTCAAATTGCACCCAGAATCACTAAAAGAAACACAGTGTTACGAGCTGCCATCACAACCCATTAAGAATTAGCTTGTTTAAGGTAAGTTTAGTTGTTAGTCCAGTGCAAATTTTCGTGCAGTAGTCAAATCTCCCTCTATTCCTTTCCTTTCAAGATTTATAAGTTTTCCTTAAACTTATACTTATCTTTTAATATTTCAAGTGCCTTACTTGTTCTGGGGTTAGCTGGTGAAACCACATAAATATTGACCACTAATGCTTGCAAAACTCACGATCCAGAGAGCTACTTAACAATAAATAAGCCTGCCACAAACACATATTTAAACTAACAACTTACAATGTCTGAAGGTTTCAGTCCATCTATTTATGAAACACTACAAATGCCTGGTATTAAAATAAATATGCCTACTGAAATATCTGAGTCTACCCATAGTACTTTTCTCTCTTCAAGCTACACCCATATTGCAATCTATTTCATTGTTAAAGATTAAATACAATACTGGTAAGTGTGGGTTGAGATGTAAGTATGACCACAGATAACAGCCGTCAGACGATGTTTCAGTTGACTAAGATTCAACGATATTAGTAGTCAATGTCATTCTCAGAAACAGTGTAAAAACTGTGGTGATAATGATTCAGGAGATAACTGCTCAAACCCAAATCCTATATGTGTTCAATGGAAATGGAATCATAACTCAATGGGTAAGAGGTGTCCAGAGTACGAGAAGGAGACACAAAAAAAAATACTTCCGCTGAGCTCAACATGCTGCAAGCGAAGCTACGAATCTAGTAACTCGCTGACCTTACACAGAAGTTGCAGCAGCTCAGTGGCCAAGAAAAGATGACCTACCTTACCCCAGTTTACCTAACATACAACACAGGCTTCGCAACGTATAGACAGCCCTGGAAACAAACAAAACTTTCCGTAATTTCTACTGCACTGCGTTTCCAAGTCGTTCATAGTCAAAGTGAAGTACCATGGGACCCATTGCAGCAAATCCACATTGTCCACAGTATCATACATTTCCTAATCAGAAGGAAATGAACACAGGCAGCGTTTCTTCTTCAGGTATGCCAAGCAAAACAAAAATTATTGAAAATCTTTGTGAACTTTGTTGCTGAACTTATAAGACAAGCCCAATCACCAAGCATGGAATCGACAGACTCGTTAACTACACAGCAAGCAAGTACTAATATTAATGCATTCAATGAAAATTTTACAGTGAAATACCCATTCAGCAATCTCAAACAAGGAAACTTCAAAGCATGCATTTTTTTCTGAATCACGTCGATGTAGCAGCAAATTGTGAAACAGTGATCAAACCAGAATGAAATGTAGAAATGATGGAATAGAAGTCATAGCTCCATTAACAACATCTTCTGTGGCTTTCGCTATACAGTATGCAAAGTTTATCAATATATGTAATTTCCAAGCAGCATCAGCAAAAGCACATATATCATTATAACTTTTAACTATATCTCAATATATTGTCCGCTAGGATCCAAAATAATAATGACAGAATAGTTCTCATGATTTAATCAGTTAAATGCACCAGTTTTGATATGCAGAGACATTAATGCTCATAATTCTTCATTGGACTGTGAAATCAATGACACTTTTGGAGAAACCATTTTGGAAGTAATTGACATATTTCATTTATTTATACTAAATGATGGGCCTCCAACTCTGCTTATTACATCACACCAGAAAAAAATTGGCTGTTGATTTACCTATCTGTTCAGCATCACTAGCAGCCACATTTGAGTGGAAAGTTAACTCATCACTTTCCAACTGGAATATCAATATGTAATTCCCCAACTAATTTTACCTAAGAACCAGAATCGAGATGGAATATACGAAAAGCAAATTGGACTAGATACCAAAGACATCTAGACATAAAATGTAGTACATTTGATTTGTCAGAAGGATGCCATAACATGTACAGTAAATTTGTAAATATTATCAGTGCGACAATGTCAGCCTCCATTCCTCAGAAGAAGGTGACAAGAAATCCGAAATTCCAAACTTTACCATTGTTAAATGCTAAGTTTTAATGTGTAGTAGGTCAAGGTAAATTACCATATACACAGTTCAAGAGCAACAGCATGTAAGAAAATTCTGCAATTATAAGAAAAAGAAAACCAAAGCTAAGTGACTCCTCAAACTCCAAAGAAATTTTCCTGGAAAAAGTACTGTAAAAGGATTATAAGAAATACCCCTCTCTCTGAGGTCTGGGCAATGATAAGAAGAGCCAGCCACGATGACTGAGCGTTTCTAGGTGCTTGAGTCCAGAACCACGCGACTGCTATGGTCGCAGGTTCGAATCCTGCATTGGGCATGGATGTGTATGATGCCTTTAGGTTAGTTAGGTTTAAGTAGTTCTAAGTTCTAGGGGACTGATGACCTCAGATGTTAAGTCCCACTGTGCTCAGAGCCATTTGAAACATTTGATAAGAAGAATTAACAATTAACCTTTAATACCAAAATCTATGAACAATTAGGTTGAAGTCTTCACAGACATTATTGCACCTCCATCAGCATAAAGAAAAACATTACAGTTTGAAAAGAGCGTCCACAAAGAAGCACAGAATCTAGCGAATTATTTACAAAACCTTTTACAATCCAAGAGTCAGAAATGGTAGTTAAATATTCTACATCCACAGCACCAGGAAATGAGCAAATAAATTACACTGTGATATACAACTCATCAACAGCAACAAAAAACACACTGTTGCAGATCTTTAATAAAATAAGGGAAGAAAGCAATGTCCCTCACGAATTGACCACACAAATTATTGTATCCATACTAAAATCCTGTAAAGATCCTTCAAGAGCAGATTCATATCATTCAGTTGCACTGTCATCTCGCTTAGGATAGAATTTTGAATGCTTTTTCAAATTACTTTTTGGGTAGTGCTTAGAGCAAAATAGAATTTTGCAAGTGTCACAATAAGGCTCGGAAAGGGACTGTTTATGTATCCCCATGATGGACATTGAAAAAGCATTCAACAAGAAAGCCATCATATAGGTTTATTCTTGGATATATTGGGAGCATAAGACTCTGTTGATGTCTTCAAATGGTTCAAATGGCTCTGAGCACTATGGGTCTTAACATCTGTCATCAGTCCCCTAGAACTTAGAACTACTTAAACCTAACTAACCTACGGACATCACACACATCCATGCCAGAGGCAGGATTCGAACCTGCGACTGTAGCGGTCCCGTGGTTCCAGACTGAAGCGCCTAGAACCACTCGCCCACACCGGCCGGCGACGTTGTCTTAATGATGCAGAAGTTAGACCACTTAGGTGTCCTACACACTTGCTTCATTTCCTTCAAAATTACTTACACTGTAGAAATGTTAACATTAGAAAGCAATACAACGGTTTATATGGACTGTTCTATTCTATGTCCCCTTTTATATGCCTTATTTGTAACTGATTTGAAAAACATATTTGGCCCCACTATTCATGTGCTACTATATGCAGATGATATCTGCATGTATACAGTATCCACCCATTTAAAACTGCTTTGCTCGTGGATGAATAATGCCAGTGATCTACTGTTGAATGATTACTGAGGAATGGTGTTAATTTGTCACAGTCAAAATTTTCTGTAGATTTCTTTACATTAAAACACCGAACATACCCAGCGAATACGATAAGATTGGGACCTTATACAATGATAAGCCAAAGAAGCTGGCAAACTTACCCAATATGGTGTAGGGCCCCGGCGAGCACACAGAAGTGCCACAACACAACATGGCATGGGCTCGTCTAATGTCTGAAGTAATGCTGGAGGGAACTGACACCATGAATCATCCAGGGCTATCCATAAATCCGTAAGAGTACGAGGGGGTGGAGATCTCTTCTGAATAGCACATTCCAAGGCATCCCAGATATGCTTAATAATGTTCATGTCTGGGGAGTTTGGTGGGCAGCAGAAGTGTATAAACTTAGAAGAGTGTTCCTGGAGCCACTCTGTGCCAATTCTGGGCGTGTGGGGCGTCGCGTTGTCCTGCTGGAATTTCGCAAGTCCATCAGAATGCACAATCGACATGAATGGATGCAGATGATCAGACAGGATGCTTTCATACATGTCACCCGTCAGAGTCGTATCTACACATATCAGGGGTCCCATATCACTCCACTTGCACACACTCCACACCATTACAGAGCCTCCACCATCTTAAACAGTCCCCTGCTGACACATGGAGTACACGGATTCATGAAGTTGTCTCCATACCCATACACTTCGATCCGCTCTATACAATTTGAAACGAGAATTGTGCGACCAGGCAAGATGTTTCGAGTCATCAACAGTCCAGTGGCGGTGTTGACAGGCCCAGGCAAGGTGTAAAGCTTTGCAGTCATCAAGGGCACATGTGTGGGGTTTCAGCTTCGAAAGCCCATATCGATGCTGTTTCGTCGAATGGTCGTACGCTGATACTTGTTGATGGCCCAGCATTGAAATCTGCAGCAATGTGCAGGAGGGTTGCACTTCTATCACGTTGTAAGATTCTCTCCAGTCGTGGTTGGTCCCATTCTTGCGGGATCTTTTCACACCCGCAGTGATGTCGGAGATTTGATGTTTTACAGGATTCCTTGTATTTACGGTACACTCATGAAATGGTCGTATGGGGAACTCTACATTCCATTGCTACCTCGAAAATGCTGTGTCCCAACGCTCATGCGCCGACTATAACACCTTGTTCAAACTCACTTAAATCTTGAGAATGTGCCATTGTAGCAGTAGTAACTGATCTAACAACTGCACCAGACGCTTGTTGTCTTATACAGGCGATGGCGACCGCAGCGCCGTGTTCAGCCTGTTTACATATCTCTGTATTTGAATATGCATGCCTATACCTGTTTCTTTGGCGCTTCAGTTTAGATTTAATGTCCAAACTTCAACAAAAGTATTGAGAGTTTTTCTGGATAGCAGACTAACCTGGATAGAACGTGTTAATCATTTTGTTATGAAAACAGGAAAGGCAGTGGACATCTTAAGTGCTTAAGCCATGTGTGGGGGGGAACCCACCTTACTCTTTATCCTATACCATGGACTAATATGTTCCGTAATGGACTACAGAAGTTTTTTTATTTGGAAATGCCTCACAGAATGTACTAGAAAAACTAAATGGACTTCAATACTGAGCTATAAGGCAGTGCCTAGGAGCAATGAATTGGTCACCAACCAATGCAGTTCTAATAGAAGCCAAAGAAATGCATCTTAACATCCAGAGAAAACTACTTGCCAAAAAATTTCTGCTTCTAAGATCTGTAGTAATTAATCATCCTGTCATAGTTAAAGCTAAGCAATTGGTAGAAAGAATATACCCAGATGAACATAAATGAACACCACTGTAAGTAACAGCCTTCTGAAATTTCAGAATTATGTTCCCTTTGGCATGGAAGGACCAAATGTTTTCAGTGTTCAGTGAAGAATATGAACTGAAGTTTTTTAACTACCAGACAGAATGGGTCGAGAGCTTAGAGCTAAAATGAAAGTAATAAATTACCTGGAAAGCGAATGGCCAGATTTTTTTACATACGTGTACTGAAGGATCCACAGCTCATGAGGTAGTTGGCTGTATATATTATTGCCCTAGGCTGCAGATAGCTAAATAGTGTTTATCAACATCATTAAGTAGGATTCACACTGCAGAAGTGACAGCTATTAAAGAAGCAGTTAAGTTTGGGACTGAAAAGGCGAACAAAATATTAATTCTGACTGAATTTGGAAGTTCTTTGGAGCAATTAGAGCATTGAAAGTGGAGAGCTGATAACAGGTGTAGCTGTGTTGTGGTGGAACTAATAATTAAAGCTTGAAACAAAAATAAACCGTGCATCTAATGCGAGTAAAGGATACTCAGTATTTGGCATAACAAAGTAGTAGTTGATCTAGCAAAAGAAAGCATCAAAGAAGGGGACCCCATTTTTACACAGCTTCCATATTCTGACTTTCTCCACATTTCAAAAAAAAAAGAGGAATGCAATTAGTGAGAACAGTAGTCACAAACAGCGCAGCAGAAAAAGGGCTTTTCATTCGCTTCAGTCAAGTATAGTATACAATAACAAAAAATCTGGGTGTGGTCAGAAAAGTCTTTCAAGGAAGTGTGTAACATTAGTTGTTAGAATAAGGTTAGGACACACATGTTTCCCCACAAATCTCTATAGGATTGGAAGGATAGACTCTCACATGCAGTGAATATCCAGAAAACAACAGAGACCTCGACCATATTATTGTAGGATGTTCCAAATATGCTTCAGATCAACATAAACTGTGCGGAAACCTTTGAAAACGAAGATTTCGTCAGCAACAAATATTAAAACAGTAATTAGTGAGAGTACCTGAAAATCGGTAGTGTAATAGCACATTACCAATAAAAGATGGAAATAAAGCTCTGATACAAAAAATACGAAACCAGTAATTGTAAGTCACTAATCAAAGCAACTGTAATGGCTGCATTGTTTGCTATAAAAAGTCTATAAAATATCAGTTTCAAAAAACGCTTTCACACCATATAGCCAACACTGTAGTCTGTCTCGAAAGTGTTATTTCTAGCGTTGTGGTAGTCAAATCTATGCTTCACCTCAAGTAATTATTTTAGGAAGTAATCGTAGATGTGATACTACTCTGTAAAATGCTTTTCGGTATTCGAGATATAGTGAACTTATCTGACACTACGTTTACAAACAAACGTCTTCCGAAAGACGAAAAAGAATTTCGGAAACTTGTTAAGGTCTGAAGCGGATTTGCTAGCCCAGTTAAATATGGCGCCTGGAAAACAACTGATAAGGTTTATGATTTAGCCAGCACAGTCGCTATTTCTCATCAGTTAGGTCAGGTGTAATCAGCCGAAATATAATATTTCTATATTATATCATGGGCCTTCACTGTCAAAAAGTCACTCCGTCCATATTAACCAAATAGTTTTTAAAAACGATTGCTGAATTGGAAAACTGGCAACCACAAACTGATTTCCAGAATCGATTTTGAAGTGTTTACATGATCACCCAGAAGCGTTATTGGGAAATCGGTTTACAAAATTCTGTTTTGGGAGTCACGTATAACTGGGATGAATGTGAGAAAAGTACAACTTCGGTTTTACAAATCGATGTCTTTGGAATTCGTGCTCGCTGGCATGGAGGAGTTCATTCTGTCCAAGGTAGGCTTTATTTGTACGTTCGAACTCGGAATTTGTTCTAATATTCTACAACATACCGACGCTAAGGATACTGGATGGCGGTTTTATGGATCACTTCTCTTCGTAGATCAGTGTGAATTACGCCTTCTCCTAATTACTGGCACGGTTTTTTTTGTTCGAAGAATCTTTAATAGATAAGGTGATAAATACAGATGGTTACGTTACCAGTGTGCTCCGAGGTTATATATTCTATTGTAAAATGTGTTTGGCGTCGAAAGCACAATGAAACTTGCCTCTACTGTAAATAAGCAGGTAAACACCATTAAAGGTGTTGTTGATGATAATGTAATTTTGAATAAGAACCTTGATTTTGTAACCGAAAACACAATTGTTATATGAAACAGCGGGACACTTAGTAAGCAGGAAGAAGTGTTCACTTCATCTATCCAAACACATTCAAGATGATGAAATTTTTCTGGTACAGGCTTTCGTATGTTCGATCCCACAACGCTAATGAAATTACGAAAATCTCATTGACTTAAGGACCTTTGTGGAAGAGGAAATAGAAAACCAAAACTTTAAAAAAACCATAAGAAATAGAAGAAGAAACTGCCCATCCATATACTTCAAAGCTTGCTCTCTACAGCACAGTTTCTACATGTAAACATCTTCTTGCAAACAAGACAATAAATTTTGAAAAAAACGCCTGAGTCAACTCGTGGAAGAGGTAAAAATACTAAAACGATAGTAATTGGATCTAATACCACAGAAAGAGGCTTGAAAACTGTGGAGAAAGGAACAGAATTTTAATTTTAGGTGTGACAGTGATATTACAGCGGTGCATGTTCGAAGCTGCGTTAAGGTTGGAGATATTGTCAACTTAAGCTAAAACAAACTTACAACTAAACATTTTTCTTACAACAGTTTCCAGGTAAGTGTGTCCAAAACGGACTTTATTACTGTATTCAAGGCGATTTCTGACCAAGTGGCATTTCTGTGAAGGAGTACGGATTCGCTAAAAATATTTCTAAGCCTAGGCTGTTTAGGTCACATGTAAACAGGACACAGATTCTTTTTTTAGGGAGGAGTCCCTCGAAGTAAATGATACTAATCCAAAAGAAATGATAAGTTTAATTACATGGAACGATTTTCCATTGATCTCCTTCCTGACAGTTTCGTTTTTAATCCTGCAGTAATCATGCTGTTTTCATACCGTTAGTAGTCGCTGTGACTGCCAGTATACATATAGATTTATAAGTAAAAACAAAAATGTGACTGTGAATATGTCAATTACAGTGTTTAAATTTTAATGCCAGCTTGGACTTGCTTGTGTTGTGAAACAAACTGATGAGAGAACAGGTGCAGAAAATCTTTTCATCTGGTGCAGCTGTCTGGGTTGTTAACAGCATGAATAATTAAAGAACTGATATCTCCAACATACAATAGGGAATAAAATATGACCATAGGCAATAAGCAAGTTTGTCTTAGGCAATTGTAGACAGTATGCAACTGTCACACATATCTACACTTCATTTTGTCTTGTACATAACTATCGTTTCTGCTTTGTCTGTCTCTTCATCAACACTGTCATTGTGGTGGAGATTGGATACAAAATTGTCATCTTTCTCAGGAAATGGTATGAGAGTACAAGATTTTTTGAAGGCAAATTTCAACCCACTGGACACTTACTTGCCTTCGTGAGCTCAAATGGCAATATCATTTTGTGGAAATCTATAAACAGAACAATTAACTCATCTGTCCCTAATAAAACAATGTAACTAACAGGCATTGACACTGCAATAATAAGAAAACCCCCGAGTACAATATGGCAAAAGTGGCTTCCTTTTTACTGTTTCTCCCACAGGCGACAATCGAAATTATATCAAACGCCATTGCTCACACAGGACTATTATTTTCAGTTCATAATAATTTCACCATGACAGTTCCAGCCAAAACGAATCAAAGAAGTAACATAATACTGCTGATAACAGGAAGGTACTCTGGTGATGTGATTCCTAGTTCTGAAGAAATGAAAAAGAAAGGAAAAACTCCATTCATGTGGACTGTCAGTCTATATACGAGCACTGTAAGGTTAACAGAGCCTCAAAGTGGTTTGGACGATTTACACCTTTTGAAATTTAAGAACTACCGTTTGATCTCGTCGACTTGTAGAATTACTCATACTGGTGGTGAAGTTGTAGTTTATGTGAGGGGCATCCTGTTAAGTTTAATTTCATAAATTCGTTGGGTGAGCAGTTATTGTGTGGATCTCGACTTAGAAATAGTTATGGCTAAGTTAACGGTTTGCACACTATTTATTATTCGTATTGGAGATATACAGCTCCCCAAATGGAGCTTTTTCTATGTTTAACGATAATCTAGAATTTGTTTTAAGTAATATTTATGAAAATTAAGATGCTGATATTTGCGTTGTAGAAGGTTTAAAGGATTACGATGATAGGACTAGGTTTATCGATCTTATTACAACCTTCAAGCTAACTGACTTTCTTGGCAATCTGTCAACTAGAATAGTCCATAATAATTCCTCTTCAATTGATCACTTAATTACTGACACAGGTTGTTTTGAGGCTGCTGTACTTAATGGTTCTGTATCTAACCACTTTGCTCAGTTAATTGATTTCAATAATTTAGTGACCCTAGATTGTTTTAAGTCATTTGAATTTAAGACAAATTTTCAGATACAGATGTCGCACTTCTTGAACATAGTTTACCCTCAGAAAATACGGACATTGTTTCCTCATGTCCCTGGGTGGATATTAAGATTTATCCATTTCTTTCTTCAAAATAGTTCTTGGTGCACTGAAATTCACATTACTGATGGCAAAATGATAAGGGCTGCACAATCCAGTAACTACACTGTTGGTTCAAGAGTTCTTCAAGGTTCTCACCTTGGTCCCTATCTCTGCATTCACTATGTTAATGGCTTCCCTTCAGTTGAGAATGTATTCATCAATATGTTTCCTGACAACACATCTTGTTTGTGCTAATCAAGTAAGCAATTTGCTGAAGTTGCATGTGATTTTTTCCACAGAAATAGACTTTAAATTTAAAATAAGCAAAACTAAACTTGAAAGAGGACTAAAGATACATTCTTGTCAATAGTCAAGTACATGAATACAACACTAGGTTTAAGAATGATTCTTTTAGGATAAGAAGAAATTTTTCCCATAATGTAAACATCCCACACATAAAAGGAGCAATCTTTTACAATAAATTACCAACTTACCTGAAAGACCTTGAAGGTTCAAAATTTAAAATCAAAATAAAAAACTGACTTATATTAAAATGTCCCTATTGCCTTTATAACCTCTAATTATAAGTACTGTTATGAGTTTTTTCTTTGATACCCTACACATTTTTATTGTGGGCTCTGTATGATTTGATATTTGTGTCTTATTTATCTTATATTAAGGTACAACTTATTTTTTCTTATCATGATTAATTGAAATTAATTGAAAATGAAAAATTACAGTTAAAAGAGGGGCCAATGCAGCTATAGAAACCATATAGAATCTGATAGGGATTACATTGGGTTCTGGAGCTTTGTTCAGTTTTAATGACTTCAGCTGTTTCTCAATGTGATTGACACTAATATATATTTAACCCACATTTTTAGTGGTATCAGGATTAAATTGAGGCAACTGTCATGGATTTTCCTTAGTAAAGGAACATTTAAAATAGAGTTAAGCATTTCTGCTTCTGCTATGCTGTCCTCGATTTCAGTTCATATCTCATCCACGAGTGGCTCGACACTAACGTTGGTGTCACTTATAAGCTTTACATATGTCCAGAATTTCTTTGGGCTTTGTGAAAAATAATTCAACAATATACTGCTATGGTAGTCACTGAAGGCTTCACACATTTCTGTCTTGACAACCAAATGCATTTCATGCATCATCTCTCTGTCTAGAAACCTATACTTTGCTTTATTCCTATTATGCAGGGTCTCGGTTTCTTCAGTGGTTTCTTTACAGTGAATGTACACCATAGAAAATCCGTCCCAATATGATCTGCTCTACCGGGTACATATATATCCAGTGTATGGTCAACTACACTTTTTAAACTTCAGCCATAATTCCTTTATGTGCTCCTCTCCTGATCTAAAAGTTAAAAGTCCCTTATTGAGATATGACAGTATTTCTTCTTTATCAAGTTTAATGAACATATAAATGTTTTTCTTTGTTTAGTTGCTCCTTTTGCTTTTGTAATAATTGTTGCTCCAACTGCCTCATGGTCACTGATATCAGTCTCTATGTCAACGTCCTGATAAAGATCAAGATTTAACATATTTCCATCATCAGTGTGGTTCTGAACTATCTTGCCTAGGTAGTTTTCAAAGAGGGCATTTAGTAATGTTTCACAGGATACCTTGTTATGCCCGGTACTAACAATTCTGCAATTATCCCATTTGATTGTTGGGTGGTTAAAGTGTCCTCCAATGATGACTCTATGATTAGGAAATTTGTGTACAAGCAAACTGATGTTTTTGCTAACATTTTTGGTTACACCAGGAGGTAAGTCTGGTGTTTGATAGAAAGATAGTGTTTTACTCTTCGTTCTATGCCCACTCCAGATACTGAGTCTTTCCCAAACAATTTCACTTGTAGCTTCCATTTCTATCTCAGTGGATATGAGATTATTGCCTAGTGTGACAAATATACCACCTCCATTTCTAATGTTCTTATTCTTTATATACACTAAAAATTCCTCACAGAAATCTCGCTGCTGTCAACTTCAGGTTTTAACCAGCTTTCTGCACCAAGTATTATGTGAGACTTTTTAGCGGAGCTTCAAACTCTGACACTTTGTTGTGAATGCTTTAGCAGTTAATCACTAGCATTTTAATATTTTCACCTTTAATAGGCAGTTCTTGGGATCTTACACTGATACTTTGGGGCCTCCTATGACTGCCATTATCTGGAATGGATGGAGAATTCCCTAATCTAAAGAACCCTTGCGTGCACTCCACACACAGTTAACTACCTTGATAACAGGATCTGACATGAAGTGTCTACCTGACCCATTTAGATGGATTCTACAGTTCTCAACCCTATGGCGCACGCCTATGAAGTCACTGCCTAGCTTGTCACAGAACCTTCACATGCACTAGTTGAAGTCTTCCACTCGATTCAGAATCAGGGTACCATGATCTGTTCTAGCAACAATGCCGCAATTTGTGAGCTTCATTGAAACTCTATGAACAAGATTGGTATTCTCAATCTTCTCCGCAGGTCATTGGAATAATTCTAGTATGACATAGGAGCCGAGATAGCAAGCATCATTTGTCCCAGGAAATGGTATAACCTGCAGTTGATTACACCCTGTTTCTGTTATGGCTGCCAGACTATTCTCTTCAACATGGATTAGGCTCACAGGCATATACAGGCTACACATGGTGTTCCTTCCCATCACATACTGCCATTTATCTAAGGGTTACCGTTATTCACTGGCTTTGAACGGCTGACATGGGTCATAGCATGTTCCCCCACAGGTGAAGTGATTTTCATGGTTCATTTTTGGTTTCAGTGAAAGGCAGCACCTTGAACTTGTTGATTAAGGGCTGAGTGCAACATTCTGAGTTCTCACTAATGTCTGTCAAGCTTGTACAGCATGTCTAGTCCTACCAATGCCCTGCTACTCACGATCACCTTCATTTCTTGTAGTTGACATGGTATCAGCAGGGGAGAACAGTACATGAGATACCCTCATATCATGACTCTCTGTAGCCCTACAACACACACATTCACAGTAGCCTCCAATCATTTGAGTGTAGTTTCAGCTGCTTACAAACAGCAAGTAATTCATTTTGCATGTGAGAACAGTACAGGCAGTTAGGCAGCATTGTGCCCCATGCAGTATTTTATGGAACAGAAAACAAAAAAATCTGAACTAATCTTGCTGATTCTCTCTTAATTTATGGGTCTGATATGCTGCAAGTGTTACCAGCAGCCTTTTATCACCGAAACGATTTACAGTCATAACGAGACATGTATTATGGCATCAAAACAACTTTGTTAATAATTAGCTGTTTCACAGAAACGGTTTTAGGTTATTTTCGTTAACAAATTCGACAGTAGCGTTAATTTACGATGCAGACAATATACACTCTTTTTGAAACAGAAAGCAAATGGGTCATAATATGTTAGTTATGTACACTAACTGTATAATGCAAACGCTGCTTGACTACAAAATTGGTAATGCACATCTCTCATAACGTGCAAAGATTGAAAATATACGCTTGCGACGTCAAAAATAACACTCCTATCCTCACAAGATTGTCAAAAATGTACATGTATTCACATATACTCTTAAATTCTGGGCGAATGATTCTTTGAAAGAGGATTGCTAAAATTGTATAAGACACAAAAGTTGATTGCAAATTATGTTATGCCACAAAACACGTTGTTAGCAGTACACACTGTACGAAAATATACAATATATCATGCACACTCGGACATTTCTAATGCCCCTCAGACACATGGTAGCAGAGGTATGCTATAGGCATTGGCAATAGGGAATATGATCTTGATATTGCGTACTGCTGGAATAAAGACAACAAACTTGGCAACCTGTTGGGCTGAAATAATTCATAGGTGGATGGTGAAGACAACATCAGTCACGAAAATAGGGAGGTAATAATGGCAGTATTACAACACTAGAACCAGTTGCGTGTCTGCAAAGACAGAAAAGCCTTAGCTACCACTCAAGTCCTAGTGCCATAAATCCAGAGAGTCAAGGACTTTTTATAGCATGGCGTGGGTCAAAAGAAAACATAAACAAGAAATATGGTGTCACTGTGCATGTCCGAGAGGATGGTATTTTTCCAGCAGCATGTGAAATAGCAAAGTGAGAAAATTTTGCCTCCTGACATGTTTTTAGAGGTGTGAGAATATGCTGTGCTCAGAAGGAAGGTTGCGGAGGAATTAGGAAATGGGATGTACGCCAGAGTGTAAAACACGTGAGTACTATTGCCCAAGGTCACATGCATGCCATCACATCTGAAGTGTCAAGTGATCTGGCACATCTGAAATTTTATGACCAGCTTCTAAAGAGACAGTTCAGGCGATCATTTAGCTTTGTGGTTATGGATGCTTTAAAGAAACCTGACAGGCTTTATACAATGAGTGCACCATGATGAGAAGCTACATAACGTATTATGGCTAATTATGCATACAAATGTGATAAGGTCAAGAGGGTTCACTAAGTCATGTGACGATTTTCATGTCCCACGGTTGAAGGCAGGATTACAGGAGGAGAGAAACAAAGTAACCTTTTCCTCAGTTACAGAACCTCAGTCAAATGCCATGCAAACACACACATTTGGTCTCTGATGGGTCATATACTAATCAGAAAAATACAAGTACTTCAATGAGATCGTGCATTTTAGTGTGGGCTACAACGTGTTCAAAACAGTAAATTTGCTAGCAAAACTATATTCATACAAGAATACCAAACAGAATTTGTTATCCATTCTGTTTTCTTCTCCATAATTACCAAACGCAAAAACAAGTGAATTATTCTTATTCAATAGAGCTAACACTTTCACTGTTTAAAGGATTGTTTAATGAAAATTGCTTCATCAGTTTGTATTCTTATTTATGAAGAGTGTGAGTTTTATTTCTGCTCAAGTATTTCAAAACTTAAATCATGTTTCGTTTTCATATATCTGGCCTCTTTTGTGGAACATTTACAGTTGCCACGAAAACAAAGCAGTAAAATAAAATAAGGGCAAATATACGCAAAAGGAGAGATTCCACTACCATAGCTTTAGTGACTGTGCAAAAACAGTGTATCTTTTCATCTCACTGAAGGCCTGTGTGAGTATCGTCGCTGAAATGCGTTGTGGAATGTTTTGACTTTTCGTTTCGTCGTACTGCTTTCCGTCAAGTGCGAATCGACCTTTCTTTTCATAACACGTTTCGCAAAGTATGTTGTTGTTGTTGTGGTCTTCAGTCCTGAGACTGGTTTGATGCAGCTCTCCATGCTACTCTATCCTGTGCAAGCTTCTTCATCTCCCAGTACCTACTGCAACCTACATCCTTCTGAATCTGCTTAGTGTATTGATCTCTTGGTCTCCCTCTACGATTTTTACCCTCCACGCTGCCCTCCAATGCTAAATTTGTGATCCCTTGATGCCTCAAAACATGTCCTACCAACCGATCCCTTCTTTTAGTCAAGTTGTGCCACAAACTTCTCTTCTCCCCAATCCTATTCAATACCTCCTCATTAGTTACGTGATCTACCCACCTTATCTTCAGCATTCTTCTGTAGCACCACATTTCGAAAGCTTCTATTCTCTTCTTGTCCAAACTAGTTATCGTCCATGTCTCACTTCCATACATGGCTACACTCCATACAAATACTTTCAGAAACGACTTCCTGACACCTAAATCTATACTCGATGTTAACAAATTTCTCTTCTTGAGAAACGCTTTCCTTGCCATTGCCAGTCTACATTTTATATCCTCTCTACTTCGACCATCATCGGTTATTTTACTCCCTAAATAGCAAAACTCCTTTACTACTTTAAGTGTCTCCTTTCCTAATCTAATTCCCTCAGCATCACCCGACTTAATTTGACTACATTCCATTATCCTCGTTTTGCTTTTGTTGATGTTCATCTTGTATCCTCCTTTCAAGACATTGTCCATTCCGTTCAACTGCTCTTCCAAGTCCTTTGCTGTCTCTGACAGAATTACAATGTCATCGGCGAACCTCAAAGTTTTTACTTCTTCTCCATGAATTTTAATACCTACTCCGAACTTTTCTTTTGTTTCCTTTACTGCTTGCTCAATATACAGATTGAATAACATCGGGGAGAGGCTACAACCCTGTCTCACTCCTTTCCCAACCACTGCTTCCCTTTCATGCCCCTCGACTCTTATAACTGCCATCTGGTTTCTGTACAAATTGTAAATAGCCTTTCGCTCCCTGTATTTTACCCCTGCCACCTTCAGAATTTGAAAGAGAGTATTCCAGTCAACATTGTCAAAAGCTTTCTCTAAGTCTACAAATGCTAGAAACGTAGGTTTGCCTTTTCTTAATCTTTCTTCCAAGATAAGTCGTAAGGTCAGTATTGCCTCACGTGTTCCAAAGTATATACAGAGTATTTTGAAGCGAAAGACATCCTTTTCACCAACGAAATCACTAGCAGTTGTCCCAGTAGATATATATGTGGTGCATTTCCACATGGTAGACGTTATTTAAGATGTGCCATTGAATTTTACAAGCCTTGATAAAAGTTTCAACATTTATGTTCTAAAAGTGCTGTAAATGCGACTGTAATGAAGTAGGTAAGTGATAATTATCGTTTTCGAGTTAACAGCTGTACAACAATGTAATTGCATAATGGCAGTCTGATCACATGCATGAGATTGATCATTTTTATGAACGAAATAAACATCCCCCAAATACTCATCTAAAAATTGTATCCAGAGATGAAAGCTATGTGAACCAGCAGGTATGACTAAACTGTGCACTCATGCAGACTACATAATTTAACTAAACACAATAGTTTGAAGGCATTACAAATAAAATACCACATGCTCCCTCCAACTTTACTATGTAAGAATTAACACTTGGACATAAACGTAGTAACGAATGGTCAAGATCATCACCAAACTCTGAGAACCTGGACGAAACACACTAGATCCATGTCTAACTAGCAATAGCTACATTAATTCTTAAAGTTACCCAGATGAAGAAATAACATGAAACACCTCTTACACACATAGGAGTTTACACTACTATAAAATGAGTGATGTCGCGAAAATTGGTTAACTTATGATGTTAGCAGATGACGATACTGTTTCCTGCACCAAAGTCAACGTCAGAACTTTCTTTCCAAGAAACCCTTATCTTTACGTCCCACTGCAACTGGTCCCTTTCTGTTCCATGGACGGTTAGTGTGAATGCCTCTGTTTAAAATATATTATGGAATGTTTTGACATTTTGTTAATTGTGAATCGACTTTCAAGGTCAAAAGCGATTTGACACTGTCTTGGGGGAAGGTGGCAGAATTGCGTCGTTCTTTGCTACCATATAATGTTAAGCCTTTTGTTCTAGCGGTAAGGCTCATGTTTGGAAAATAAAAAGTTCCAAGGTCAAAGCCCTGTGAGACCTCGAAATTTTTCAGTCCTCCTCTGCTCTACTCTTCATCTCAAATTGATGTTAAGTTATACCATGAATGACACATGATTCATAATCCACACTAAACTTCACATCCTCTTCTCTGAACAGAATGACTGGGGTAGGTTAGGTGAAATCAAATATTCAAAGTGGCAAACACTTTCTTCTTGAAGGTCTCCCATCTAATCAAGAAACAGGAATGTTTATATTAATCTCAAATTAATCTATTCTTTTCATAGTTACTTGAGTTATAGTTGTAGATATCATGGTTTTGCATATATTTGTCATTATTATATTGCCTTATTTTTGTGACTTACTACAAACGTTGCGTGATGACTTGGATGTTTTTTACGATAAAGATTCTTCCAAAGAAAGTGAAAAATTATTTAGGTTTTACTGTACTAGTACAAAGAAAAAACCTACACTGAGTATAAACAATGGCATAAATTGACAAAGAAATTTTAATTAAATAAACTTTTCTATTTCTGAAAAAGGTATCTTTATTAATGAAGAAAAATACAGTTGTTTTTGACTTTAATAAGAAAAGACACAAGGAAGAAGGTAAATAGGCTCAATGTATCAGCTTACAAACATTGTTTGGTGTGTTTAAATATCTATTTTTCGCCAACATGTCAGTGTCGATCGTTAGAAGCGTTTGTTGTAGTTGTAATAATTACATTCATCTGTAGGTCTCGTTTACAAAAATATTGGACATGTCTTGGTATTACAGTTTAAGAACAACAAAAATTAATTCACATATATACATACTTTCAGTCTAGTATGACAATGACTGGACAGGTATTCAGCCCTTGCCTTCTCATTAAACTATCCTGGCATTTGCCTGAAGTAATTTAGGGAAACCATGGAAACCCTGGATCAGGATGGTTGGATGAAGACTGACGCCTTCACCCTCCCAAATATGAGGCCACTCCAATTCAGACAGTGCTACCTCATTTTGTTCCTCTGTAATGTACAATATTGTTTTACAAATAAGTCATTTGTGTATTGTATTGTAAGTAACAAGCGACAGCATAGCCACAATGAACCAAAATTTATTCTTCCACATACAAGTGAACAGCAGTTGAGAATGAAGACACAAACTTAGAAACAGTCCAGGTACTGATACAAACAGTTGAAGAGAGTAGGTGTGAACACAATATGAGAGCAATTGCACTTATAAAGAGGATCATTCCAATGGACATGGCGAATGTTTTGCCTCATGCATAAGTCATGTGGCCCACGACAGGCAGCCTCTAGTGGTTGGCCGACACAGATGACATTGACAAACTTTGAAGTGTAGCACGCTGGTGGCCAGGTGTTGCAGTATGCATCTAAGTATTATGCACAAGGGTATAGCGTCCAATCCCTATTGGGGAGAAGGACTCCACAGACCCAGCATCAGGGTGTTTGTTGAAACATCCACAGGAGCTGAAAACAGCTGCTGAAGGAGATTCTGGGCCAGAACCAGTGAGTAGTGGCAGCAATGGCTGGGCTGTGGACACATGTAGTGGCCACTCCTCCATAAAGTGCCGTAAGAGAGGACTGGTAACAAGGTCCTGATTGTTTCTTGACATGTCGTTCTTCGACATGGTGGAATTGTGCTGATAGTGAAGACACCAGCTCTCAGTTGGGAGCGCTGGGGATGCCAATGTTCAAGACACCAAAGGCGCCACCTCAACTGGTGACATGATCGACAGTGACGGCCAAGCATCTTGGGAAGGCCTCACAGCATGTGCCGAGAGACTAGAGCCTTAAGAAGAGGCAGGAGGTGGCAACATCCACAAGGAGGACAGGTACGCCTCCACAACACAGATACCCCACAAGGTTAGGACAGGTACTAATGGAGGAGGCACAGGTGGCAGCTGTAGACCCTCACACTCACCATGGCTTCAAGACACAGTTGGTTGTAGTGGTGCACCACCAGCCCATCACTGGAGCACATCATACAGAAGTGGTGACCTTGGCAGCTGTGGACCATCTACCTAATCCACTTCAGTCAACGACTAAACCCTCGAGGCAGGACTTCAGAGACAGGAGCAAATATGGACAAGAGCCATGTGGATGGGCGTTAGTGGGGCAACATGAGCAGATGCAGGAGTGTGTGTGGGTGGCGATCATGGTGTAACTTGGCTGGACTCTGATTCACCAGCGGTGTAAACCTTTAGGAAATCAAGAAACATGTCAAGGCTTCATCTGTGGAGGAGTTCACGATGTACTTCTTCATTTGAACCTCAAAGCCCATACGAGACATTCTGCCTCACTATTAGATTAGGGGTGAAAAGGAGGAGCAGTCATGTGGAGAATACCTTGACGAGAGCAGAAATTGTGGAATGTCTGAGTCATAAACTGTGGACTGTTATCTGTCACGGGCATATAAGGTAATCCTCAAACAGAAAATTTATTGGAGAGGCTCTGAATCATAGCTGCAGATAACGTTGAAGGATAGCAGGTACCGTATGGAAATTTAGAGAATGCATTGAAAAGCAACAACTAGTAAGAATTTAGAAAGGTTCATGTGAAATCATCATGCATGCTACCCCACAGCGCACTGCCACTTGTGGTGTAGCACATTGAGAGTAGGTGTGACAAGATGCACGATATCACCATTGATGAAAGGCCAAAGCACATGTCACTGGGTCAATAACTTGGTATACGAGACTCTCCAATCAATAACCCTTATGTAGGACTAGGGCACAAGGCATCACAGCCTGGGCGATAGCCCATCTGTAGCTAAGTGAACAATGCCATCATATACTGAAGGGCAGTGACAGAGGGCAAAATAGTTACTAAAAAAAAGATCAGAAACCCTGTCCAGAGGCTGCCCGGCCAACCGTATTGACTGAGGTGAATAACCTGATGTAAATTCAGATCAGCAGCAACGGCAGCTGTGATCTGGAAGCCCATAATAGGTATATCATTTACAGTATGTTGTGTTTC
The DNA here is from genome assembly GCF_023898315.1 of Schistocerca nitens. NCBI lineage: Eukaryota > Metazoa > Arthropoda > Insecta > Orthoptera > Acrididae > Schistocerca > Schistocerca nitens. Next base: position 479,555,150 of record NC_064615.1, read on the forward strand.
TAAGTGTAAACAATGGAGTTCATCATGATAAATGTGGAATCTGGCCCTATTAGAAGCCAGGGCACTGCATCGGCGATGACATGTCGCGTTCTAAGCCTAAAACGTATTTCATAGTTATAGTGAGACAGAAGCAAGGCCCAACACTCGAGGTGATGAGCTGCTTAGTTGGGCAACGAACTAGAAGGACTGAACAACCGACCCAAGGGCTTGTGATCGTAATGAGGTATAAGTTAGATCCATACAAGAACACATGAATCTTTTTGAGGGTATAGACTATACAAAGGACTTCTTTTCAACACTGAAGTAGCGCTACTGCGCGGGATTGAACGTTTTTGATGCGTAAGCTCTCAGAGATCAGAACCATCCTTGTATCATTGTACGAGAACGGCCCTGAGCCGATACTGAGAGATATACGTAGAGAAAACCAAGTGGTGGCAAGGATGGAAATTAGTCAAATAAGGAGCAGAATGTAATTTAGATTTCAAAACATAACACACGCTCACAGGCCAGCGTCCACTGAGAAGCAACGTTCTTTTGGACCAATGTGGCCGCACCTGCAATAAGTTTGCGGTACTGAGCAATTTTACCTAAAAATGCTTGAAATTCTTTGACATTTGTAGGACGATGCAGAGCTGTGACAGCGGCGACATGATGACGTAAACGCTTAACACTGTCCTCAGAATATTCAAACTTCAAAAACTTAATGGATAGCTGGAGGCGCTGATACAGGTAGGAACAGAAGGGCGTGTTAATAACAAAGAGCTGTTTGGAAACCCCGTCCAATGGAACATGTAAACAGGACGCGGATAAATCAGTTTTGGAGATGCTCTCCCACCAGCGGGTTTAGCCAATAACTCGTCTTGATCGAGCGAAGAGTAGGTGTCAATTATACACTGAACATTTACTGAAACTTTAAAGTCACCACAGAGGCGAAGCTTACCAACGACTTTTTAAACAGTCACGAGTGTTAGAACACTTACTCGATGTAATAGACTGTATGACCACTTAAACCTAACTAACCTAAGGACATCACACACATCCATTCCCGAGGCAAGATTCGAACCTGCGACTGTAGCAGCAGCGTGGTTCCAGACTGAAGCGCCTAGAACCGCCTGGCCACTCCGGCCGGCCCTAAAACTGGATTTGCTGCTTGTTATAACCCACATATCACTGAGTAACCGGAGACTACGCTGGAAATTCCAAATTAACGTAAATTTGTGAATTCAGTAAAGTCTTACCTGTACCCATATTCACTTGTAGTATGAGCACTTTGTCCACCACCCACACATTTAACATCCATGTCCATAACTGCAAAAGGGGGGCTGGGAATGACACACAGATGTCCTCTTTTTCTTCAGTCGTTGCAAGTTGCCCAGTGCTTAGGGCACACAGCCCTGTCATGTTACACAAAACAGTATGAGCTTGACGGGAGCGGGGAGTGCTGCTGTTGAATTGGCTGCTGTGGTAGCTGTTGTTGTTTGGCACATTGCTATTTTGTGCAACACAGAAGCCATGTTTGTTCGGTATCATGTCATTCTTTGCCCAAGAATTAAATAATGCCCAACGTCTAGGAACAGGAGCCATCGTGGCAGTGTCACTCCTAGCCTCAATCTGATAACCAGCTGCAGGAGATACATTGAAAGATTGAGCAGTATTCATCGTTTCAGCCAAAGATGGATTTTCGGACTGTAGTGAGCTTTAATACATCTCCTTGTCAACAGCCGACTGAATCACTGAGTATCAGCATAGAAATCATGGTGAGCTTTGGCAACTAACTGACATTTGCGACTGAGGCCGTGGAGTTCTGCCACCTAAGCCCAGTAGAACTGGTAAAACGGTCTACATCAACAACGGAACTCTACTTGTGCTGCAATGACATGCATGCATTTACTGTTATAATTTGAGAACTTACACATTTCGTTAGATTTACCTTGGAGGTTGAGAGTGAGGTCGGTCTCCCGTTCCTAGATGTATTGGTGTACAGAAGATCTGATAACACTCTAGGGCACAGAGTGTACAGAAAGCCGACTAACACAGACAGATATTTAGATGCCACTTCGCACCACCACCCAGCCCAGAAGCAAGCAGTACTCAACACTCTGTCTTCATGTGCCTTCCGTACAAGCGATGACGACAACTTGGAATCGGAGTTGAATTTTTTAAACAGGACATTGAAGGCAAATGGATATGACAGTTATTCAATCGACAGGGCATTTAGGCGGAATATTTATAACTCTAATAAGAATGACGAGGAACCCCATTCTCACTCCGTTAGGTTACCGTTCGTTTCTGGGGTCACTGACCGCATAAGCAGAATTCTAAAGAAAATGATATTCAGACATTTTTCTTTAGTCAGAACAAAATAAAAGATTTTTTCCAACGGAAAACGGATGCACCTGATTGCCTCCACAATGCAGGCATCTATCAAGTGACATGTGGCTGCGGCAAAGTGTATACAGGCGAAATAGTAAGAACTGTTAAGGAACGCATTAAGGAATACGAACGGTACATGCGGCTAAAACAAATCGCAAAATCGGCAGTAGCGGAACTTAATGAGACCCGTGACTCTGACATCGATTTCAATACCGTACGTGTACTGGCTAAGGAAACAAACATTTATAGAAGGAAAGTCCGAGAAGCGGTTGAAATTTCCAAGAATGCGTGCAATTTCAATAGAGAGGACGGCTATAGGCTTCCGGCATCGTGGCTCCCTGCCATCAAGGAAGTAAATATCGGCCGCGACGTGCGAGCGCATAAACAACGCTCTGCAAGTCACTTCGGCGGACAATAATATTTTGGGTAAACAGTACCACTCTCTTTCTCTGTCCGTTTTGAATATAGCCAATGATGATGACCAACCAATAGCAGTAGCAGGAATTTCAACCAATATCCCTTTTCCAATGTAAGTGTGGAATAATGCCTTTCTATCCAATGACGATGGGCTGCCAATGGTATCCACAAGAGATCAGCTAACAACGCCCCTTCTTCTGCGGGAATATTAGCCTATGACTGTGGCCCACCAATGGTAGACATATGAAATCTAACCAATACTATCACTTCTCTAGCACGAACGCGATAAAACTCCCTTTTATAAGAGGACGCGACACTCGTCTCTGACAGTGTTCTAGCGGTAGTTGACACCATAAGATCCTGAGGAAGATCCCAGCAGAGGGATCAAAACATCGATCATTTTAGTAGAAATATGACGTGGCCTAATAGCCCAGAAGATTTTAACTTCAATGACAACGGCCACGAAAACCTGCAGAATTATATCAGTTCGTGATAGCAAGCATAAGAGCTTGCTGCTGGTCAAGGAGAGATTTGAGCACTGGCTCTATGGACAGAAGGACCAAAGCAACAACCAGATAGATTGATCACACAGTAGTGAACACTTCACTCGTCGCCAATTGTGCGGTACTGTAAGACATAAACAACAGCATGGCCACAATGAGCCAAGTTTTGTTCTTCTTCCACATGCAAGCAAACAACAGCCGAGTACATAGACACAAACAGAAAAACCCAGGTATTGATGTAAACAATGGGCGACAGTAAATATGAACACAATATGAGAGCAAGTGCATGGTGCGCTGTGCTTATAAAGTGAAGGGCTTTGGCAGGTGGGACAGCAGATGCTGTGCCATTAGGACGAGTCATATGGTCCTCTACAGGCGGCCTCTAATGGCCAGTCCACACAGATGCCACTTACAGAATATTTGAAGTGTAGTGTGCTGGCTGCCTGGTGCCATGACATGTATCCAAGTATTACATACAAAACTATAGCAATTTATAACGTAATATGCTAGTGCTGCACTGTTCATTCATCTATCACTCCAAAACACTGCACAAACTGCACACACCATACACACATTGTTTTACAGCAGTAAACATCCTGTCAGCTGACATCAGGAACATTTTGGATACTGCAACATCCCATCTGCTAGCCTGAAAAACTGAATCAGTGCCCCTCTATAACGAGTGAGATGCTGAACTCCAAAAGAGTCTTAGCTTTGGGACACAGTATTTCAAGAAAAGAAAAAAAGAAGAAAAAGTATAATGTGAAAGTGTTATGAGAAATGATAGACGTTTTTATTATCATTATTATTATTTATTTGTGATATGTATTTTACCAAACCGCTACTCTGTGCCATCTAAGTAACCCTTCAATGTTTAAAATGTATTGCTTAATGGGTATTTTTAATCACCTTTTTAAATAAGTTTGTTTTATCAATGTTTAGAAGTATAATCTCCTGCGGCATTCAGGTGTAGCTTTATTTCTTGATAGAATATCCTGTTTTGAGTTTTTCATTTATTCATTCTTGGTAAATGTACGTTAAATCTAGATCTTCCTCCATTGTCATGGACAGAGCTGTTTGGCAGTATATATTACAGTTATTTCTGATGTGTACATCTGATCAGTAAATATATTCACATGGTATAGTTAAAGTCCCCAGTATTTTGAAGAGATATTTATTAAGAGCTTGATTACTACTTTTGGCTATTATTCCTATGGTCCTCTTTGTTGCAGTTTGATAACTGTATTTATATTTTGTGCATTTGTTCCTCACAAAAGAATGCCATAGCTAAGAATACCAGGTGATTAAAAGACATTAGCTGTTACACACTGATGACATGACTCCGGGGTAAGTAATGTGCTGACGACATTCTGTTTATAAATATCTTTGTATGTTCACACTTTTCAAAATAGAATCAATATTCGTTTCCAGAAATTTTGTATTTGGTAGAGAATTCCCAAAGGTACACTTTAAATTTAATTTAATAGTGTCATTTTCATTCTTCAAACTGAAATTTATGGCTTTAGTTTTCTTTATATTCATTGTCACTTTATTTGCTTATTGACCAATTGTAAACTTCTTTGAGCGTTTCATTTGCTTTCCCTGCAAAGAGTTTTATTGTTTTCTCAGTGATTATAATACTGTTGTAGTCAGCAAAGAGAATTCTTTAACCATGACTAACACTACTCAAAAAGTCATCGATGAATATCAGGAATGCTACCCTCAGAAACTTCTATATTAACGTGTTTTGGTTCTGATAAGTGTTTCACTAAAAGTTTAGATTTATTTCAGGCAGATGTCATCTCTACTCTTTGGACTATAACTGTTGGGTATGATCAGAACCAGTCATTAGCTACACCTTTCATTCTTAATGCTTCTAGCTTATTTAGTATAGTCATATGGTCACAAGTATCAAAGGCCTTGGAAAGATCTAAACATATGGCCATGATACAATCATCTTCGTCAGCAGCATGGCTGAACTTGTACTTCTATCACTTCGGAAACAAATCTGTGATTCACTTAAAACATTGTATTTCATTGAAACTTTTTCTGTTTTTCCACTTCTCAGCAATTTAACATGCAAAGTCTATCAAGACTATCCTTTATGAAGTTTACTTTGGCCATCAATAATTATTATTGGTGCCAGTTCCTAAAGTCTGATATTACATTCCCTCTTTTTTAATCATGAATTGTATCTCATGTTCCACGTTAATATTTATTTCATAGTACGTTGTGAACTGGTTTTTAATTCGAATACATTCCATTATCCTTGATTCCAACTGATTTTAGCGTTCTGCCTTCACTTGCTCTCTGGAGAACACCTTATTTAGTGTCAAAAGAACGACATTCGTTCAAAGCATGTTCAGCAAAGGTGGAACTTTTTCTTTTCAGTCTCCAACTTCCTTCTTTTTATAAGATACCTCATTATCCCCCTGATTTAAGTGAGTGTTTTTTTTCTATCCATTTGCATCACTCAGAATGATGAGCACCTAAGCAAACTTTTTTCAAGAATTAAGAAAATATCTCATAATGTATATTAATTGTAGTTATAGTTATTATGCTGCATGTACTGTAAGCTGCCTGAAAGAGGTGTGGCAACATCAGAGGCTCCTACCAAAGGTAATGTAGTCCACAGAAGCTGCATGGTTTCTATATCATGTACCAAAGTATATTTGGCCAGTAACAGTGAAGGCTGTTATTATTATAATGATTGTAACGAATTAAAAGCAGCATCTTTGTCCATAGAAAAATGGTGTAAGCTAATTTTATTGAAATTATGGTATTGGAGCCAGCTATTGTAATTTTATGACGTATAATACTGTATATATTTATCTTAATATGCTGGAAGATAGTAAATGAGCATGTTTCATTTCTCAAGCCTGACATTTTGTTTGAGTAGAACTAGCAGAATCTTGTATAAAATCATATGTTAAGCTTTCTGATGATAGATAGAAGGCAGCATATGATGAGGATAAATTTAGTAGCTTGAAAAGTGACGGGGCCAAATAGGGTTAGCTCGGCATTATATTATTTTTTATGATAAATATGCTTACCTCTGTCAAGTGGAATAGTTAGATGCTTATTTTGATTCAAAAACCATGTCGACGAGTGCGATGGCCTTGGTAAATGAAAATAAATACTGGTTCATTATCCTGTGTTCTGTATTGATCATAGTAAAAGTATTGAATATTTGCACCAATGCTCTTTCAATGTTCGTACCGGAGGTGCAGGTTCGATTGTCACTAAGTAAAAGAATAATTAAGGATTATTAAATCTAAATAATACCAGATAAAATACTAATAACCACACACTATACATTTAACCATTCCTTCAAAGCGAATGATAGGCGCTAAATCTTTCCAAAAACTTCTTAAATATTTTGTAGATCAGGATTGAGAAACTAGGTAGTATAACACCATGAATACTCTTTACAAAATTTTATTAGCACAAGACAACTAAGTAAGTGATCCTTCTCTCTTAATCAGTTCAACTTACATCAAAGACAAATGACAGAAAGAGCCACAGGCATTAGTGATAATGTATTTTATTACTTCATGCCAACAACTGAGTCGCGTTGATAGTAGCAAGGAGCCCTAAAATATCACTGAAATATAGTTACTTTGGATTCATATGGTGTGCTCCAAGCAGAGACAAATCTGTAGTACAAAGTGTACACTCATAAAAGTAATACTATATTTACCCCAGTGGCAATACTTGTGTATTTTAAACAAACAAGGGTTCAAATGGTTCAAATGGCTCTGAGCACTATGGGACTTAACATCTATGGTCATCAGTCCCCTAGAACTTAGAACAGGGCTTAACAACTGGCCAGTTTTGAGCGCGAGTACTCGCGTCTGCTCAGGCACGTGCTCGCGAGCAAGTGCAAGGTCGTGGAGTAGGGAGGGAGGGGAGGGAGGGGAAATGCGCGCTCACGTTTGAATAGGGCCGCAGCTTGCCTATTGAAATAGCGCTGACTGTGTAACGTTTAAAGTACTACGATCAACTCTAACAGTCACTTCGCTGGTTTAGAATCATGTCAAGTCGCCGTTGTGTAACCCCAACCATGCTTTTGCAGTTGGGAGGAATTGTATCTGTTTACAGAAAAAGATGGTGTTGCAAAATGTTTAGTATGTCACAAAACGCTGAATTCTTTTAGGAAATTTAAGTTGCAGCGACATTATATGTCGTACCACGCGAAAGATTACGGAAGTGGAAAATGTGATGGACCAGATCATGCACAGGAAGTTATTAAACTTAAAAGAAAGCTATCCGAAGACGATCTGGACGACGAAGGAAAATCAACTGAGGCAGCTCACAGACTGAGTTACAAAATTGCTTTGCTTTTAGCAAAATCCCTGCGCCCCTTCAGTGATGGCGATTTAATAAACGAATGTTTGGTAGCTGCAGCGGAACATTTGTGTCCATCTCAAGTTGAACAGTTTCGGATTGTGCCATTATCTAACATGACCATTATGCGTCGCATACAGGACATGGGAGACGACGTCCATAGCCAGCTTGCAAATATCTGTATAGATTTTATGGCTTATTCCCTAGCTCTGGACGAAAGTGTTGATATCACTGGAACAGCGCAGCTTGCCATATTTATTAGAGGTGTTAAAAGAGATCTTCAGGTGAGGGAGGAGCTCCTTGATGTAGTAGCCATGAAGAACACTACAACCGGAGGTAGTAGTATTGAAGAAAGTGTTGAAAATATAGGATTGTCGTGGAATTCTTTAGTTTCAGTGTCTACAGACGGTGCACCAGCGATGACAGGGAAAAAATCAGGTTTCGTTGCGCTGTTGAAGGAGAAAATGCAAAAACTGATCGTGCCGAATGAAATATGGGGCGTTTACTGTGTGATCCACCAGGAAAACTTATGTGCAAAGAGTATCACTCTAAAAAACGTAATGAGTGTTGTTTGTACAACCAATTATATAAGGAAGCATGGGCTACAACACAGGCAATTTAAAAGCTTTCTTGAAGATGTAGAAAGCCAATGTGGTAGCCTGCCTTATTACAGCGAGGTCCGCTGGCTTAGTCGTGGCGAATGATTAAATCGATTTTTTTGCCTATTAGATGAGATAAATATGTTCATGGAAATAATTAACATGTGTGTTCCTGAATTGAACCTTCATGGAAATGTGATCTCGCATTCTTAGCAGATTTAACTAGCCATCTTAATGCTTTGAACATTTCACTACAAGGTAAATATCTGCTAATTACTCATTTCATAGATCGAATACGAGCTTTTAAAATGAAATTGACACTTTGGGTGAGTCAGCTGGAAACAGGAAATCTAGCTCATTTCCTAAATTATTATCCATGCAAGATGTTCACAAAGACTGTGAACGTTATTCACATAGTTTAATTGCCCTTAAGGAAGAATTTGATCAACGCTTTCAAGATCTGACAGCACTAGACAGTGATTTTGATCTGTTCTCCTCCCCATATTCAGCGAATATTGAAGTGATTTGTCCTGAGCTGCAACTAGAAATTATTGACCTGCAGTGTGACAGAGAATACAGAGACAAATTTCAGAACAAGAAAAACATTTTGGAATTCTACAGACACTTCCCTCAGGATAGATTTCCTCGTTTGCACAAACTGGCGGCTACAATAATATCAATGTTCGGTTCCAGGTATGTTTGTGAACAACTGTTCTCTGCAATGAAATGTAACAAGACGCGCCTGACAAACGCATTGTCTGATCGAAATTTAAAGTGCACGCTGCGCCTACGATGCACAAGAACAATTACTCCGAACATAGACGCAATTCTAAAGGGCAAAAAGTACTAGATAACCTAGAATCCCACTCTTCAGTGACACCTTTTATTGTGTAATAGTTCACAAATTAATACGAATGTAGAGGCATACACTAAGCTAATAAAATTATGTGGCACGTGTACATTCTCCTTTATTTGTTTCAATTGTCGCAGTAATAATTCGTGAGTGATATCCCAGCAAGTGGCCGCGGATTTACATTGACTGGCGGCAGCTGTTGTGTGCCTCACGTGACTCTCCCCACTCTCCGCTCTGGTCCGGTAGTGGGGGTAGCATGCTCGCGCTGCTCCGTGCTCGCGCCTTGCTGCTCACAGCTTGCTCCGCGAGCACGTATGTTGTGAAGCCCTGACTTAGAACTACTTAAACCTAACTAACCTAAGGACATCACAAAACACCCAGTCATCACGAGGCAGCAAACAAGGGTGGAGCCCTTCAATTTCACTTGTCATTATCTGAGAATTATTTCTTTTTAATAAATCGAGACTGGTTTCTGTAATTCTTTACAATTTTTTTTCATGTGATTTGCTATTTGAAGAAAGTGTTCATGTGAATTTTACATCGATTGCAGATGACTCATAACGCTTTGAATTTTCGAACATCATGTTTCATGGTACACATTTTCTGTAGTTACAAGATGTTTGTTACACTGTTATTAAAATTTTCGTATACATCTTTCATAATACATGATTCTATGCTGACACTGATCAGCTACTCATGAGGCTGGTAATTTATTCATTGTGGTGATATTAATTATATAAGCCTTCCCATTCTGGTGCAGTTTCTTGGGAAACCCAGAACAAGTCTTGAAAAACATCTGCATCCTGCAGTTTCAATTTACATAACATATATAAGTTCTTTTGATATATTTTCATTTGAAGTTAGATTGTGTTTCTTTGAAATTGTTTCGAATAGTACGATTCTGACCTTAAAAAATTTACGTATTCGTTATGATAAAGATATCTTTATTTCGACACAGCATCTGATAAATGAACTTTGGTTTCAGAAGGTTTACATACGATATACAGCAAGATTACAATTCCTTCAATGCAGATTGTGACAGATTTCCGTACGAGCTACATTAACGATTCCAAAAATCATTTCACATGCCAATTTATCTGACTTGAGAGGAGACAATTTTTTTTTCATTTCAATTGTTTGAGCTAAACAAATTTTAACAAGTGATTCTTCAGTTTCTCCCGTCATATTTCTTGCTGGAACAGTCCACAGGTGTACTGCCGGTCCACAGTGTCCAATGGGCACAATATTTCGGTCATCAGACATGTCGCCATCATCAGATGTGCTGACGAACTGAGCTCCTGAGGGCGGGCAGCCGTCTTAAATCCCCTCCCCTCACGAGGCGTTCTCTCTGCGGTCCGCGCCCGCGCGTCAGCGGTCGGTGAGACGCTGGCGTCGGCGTCTATGGTGGCGTCAGTGCCTCGTCCGTCCTAGTCGCCCGTTCGTTTCCTTTGCTGAGCGTCTTCTTCATTAGACTCAATGCTGGTTCCCATGCCCTGCTGAGGTTGTAGAGGCAATCTCGCTTGATGAGTCCATCCCTGGTACGCATTTCGATAGACTCTCTAACGACGCTGTCCCAGTGTTTAGATGTCTGTGCCAAGACCATGGTATGTTGGTAGTCCATTTCGTGATTTTCGGACATATAGTGCTCTGCAACCGCCGACTTGTTGGGGTACCCAAGTCAAGTGTGCCTCTGATGTTCTCAGCAATGATCTTCGATGGTGCACACTGTCGGTCCAATATACACTACTGGCCATTAAAATTACTACACCAAGAAGAAATGCAGATGATAAACGGGTATTCATTGGTCAAATATATTATACTAGAACTGACATGTGATCACATTTTCACGAAATTGGGTGCATAGATCCTGAGAAATCAATACCCAGAACAACCACCTCTGGACATAATAACGGCCTTGATACGCCTGGGCATTGAGTCAAACAGAGCTTGGATGGCTTGTACAGGCACAGCTGCCCATGCAGCTTCAACACGATACCACAGTTCATCAAGAGTAGTGACTGGCGTATTCTAAGGAGCCAGTTGCTCGGCCACCATTGGCCAGACGTTTTCAGATGGTGAGAGATCTGGAGAATGTGCTGGCCGGGGCAGCAGTCGAACATTTTCTGTATCCAGAAAGGCCCGTACAGGACCTGCAACATACGGTCGTGCATTATCATCCTGAAATGTAGGGTTTCACAGGGATCGAATGAAGGGTAGAGCCACGGGTCGTAACCCATCTGAAATGTAACGTCCACTGTTCAAAGTGCCGTCAATGCAAACAAGAGGTGACCGAGACGTGTAACTAATGGCACCCCATTATGGCGATGACGAATACACGCTTCCAATGTGCGTTCACCACGATGTCGACAAACACGGATGCGACCATCATGATGCTGTAAACAGAACCTGGATTCATCTGAAAAAATGACGTTTTGCCATTCGTCGTTGAGTACACCATCGCAGGCGCTCCTGTTTGTGATGCAGCATCAAGGGTAATCGCAGCCGTGGTCTCCGAGCTGATAGTCCATGCTGCTGCATACGTCTTCGAACTGTTCGTGCAGATGGTTGTTGTCTTGCTAACTTCCCCATCTGTTGACGCAGGGATCGAGACGTGGCTGCTCGATCCGTTACAGCCATGCGGATAAGATGCCTGTCATCTCGACTGTTAGTGATACGAGGCCGTTGGGATCCAGCACAGTGTTCCATATTACCCTCCTGAACCCACCCATTCCATATTCTGCTAACAGTCATTGGATCTCGACCAATGCGAGCAGCAATGTCGCGATACGATAAACCGCAATCGCGATAGGCTACAATCCGACCTTTATCAAAGTCGGAAACGTGATGGTACACATTTCTCCTCCTTACACGAGGCATCATACGTTTCACCAGGCAACGCCGGTCAACAGCTGTTTGTGTATGAGAAATCGGTTGGAAACTTTTCTCATGTCAGCACGTTCTCCTAGGTGTCGCCACCGGCGCCAACCTTGTGTGAATGCTCTGAAAAGCTAATCATTTACATATCACAGCAACTTCTTCCTGTCGGTTAAATTTCGCGTCTGTAGCACGTCATCTTCGTCGTGTAGCAATTTTAATGGCCAGTAGTGTAAGTCTTCCCACATTGACATGGAATCTGGTATGTGCCGGCCTTCCGTAAACCGAGATCATCTTTGACACTTCCAAATAATGCTCGCGTTTTATTTAGTGGGCAAAAGACATTTACTACTCCGTGTTTCCTCAATATTCGTCCTATATTCCCCGATAGTGTACCAGTATGTGGTACATTGGCAGTGGCTATCTCTTTCTCCGTGACTTCTTCCGTCTCCACACGCTGTACCGTAGAGGTGGGGCGGAGAGCGCGTCTGATCTGCCATTCCGAATACCCGTTTTTCCGGAATACAGTTTTCAGGTGTTCCAGCTTTTGGGCAGACTCTCTGCGTGAGAGACGGTGCGTGCCCTGTGCACCAGTGTTTTTAGCACCCATTCCTCTGTGCAGGGTGGTGACAACTATCCGCTTGCAAATACAGGTCGTTGTGCGTTTTCTTCCTGTATACCCCGTGGCCCAGGGTGCTATCTGCTCTTGGACAGACAGAGCACACCATTGAACATCATTGCCGAACACACTTGACTTGGGTACCCTAACAAGTCGGCGGTCGCAGAGCAATGTTTGTCCGAAAATCACGAAATGGACTACCAACATAACAGGGTCTTGGAAAAGACATATAAATACTGGGACAGCGTCGTTAGAGAGGCTATCGAAATTCGTACCCGGGACGGAGTCATCAACCGAGATTGCAGATACAACCTCAGCAGGGCGTGGGAACCAGCATTGAGTATAATTAAAAAGACGCTCAGCAAAGGAAACGAACCGGCGCCTAGGGCGGACGAGGCCATTACACCGACGCCATCACAGACGCCGACGCCAGCGTCTCACCGACCGCGGGCGCGGACCGCGGAGAGAACGACTCGCGAGGTAAGGGGATTTAACATAGCCGCCCGCCCTCCGGAGCTCAGTTCGATATGTCTGATCGCCGAAGTAGTGCGCCCATTGGACACCATGGACTGGCAGTACACCTGTGTACTGTTCGAGCAATTTTTAACAAGTCACTTGTGAATTTCAACTCTGATATTTACCTTGATTTTCATATGTAAAATAAACTTGTATTAGACAGGAATGTTACTTTCATGCACTCATGACCATCAGGCATCATAGATGGACAGTTGGAGCAGGTGGTGGTAGTTTCAACAAAGTGTTTTGTGTAGATACAGCTGTGGGTTGTTTAGTGGACTTGGAAATGCTTTGTTCGCCTGAGAGGCACCCACTTGCCTTTCTCATACTGTGGCATCAAGCAGTCAGGCCTGCAAGATGAGTGGTTTGCCAAGCGAGTGGATTCTTCCTTAATTTATCGAGCAACATGAATTCTCGTATCTTACTATTTAGTTACAAATTATCCTCCTGCATGAATAATACGCAACGGAAACACGCATCTGACTATCAGTGATTTATAGAACTCTGACTGCACACTACGCACTGGCAATACCACATTTACTTTTTGTCTTTGATTTAACGGCTTTTATATAAATTCGGGACGTTATGACAACATACAATTTAATGAAAAAGGCCACCAATCTCTTTCTATTCACTATCTGATTTATTCCTAAACACACAAATTTTACAACCTACAACAAAATCACATGAGAAATTCCGCCCAGTGGGCATGGCTTTGCGTTAGTGAATCTCTATTCTATGGTCTCGTAATCTATTTACCGCAACAGTGCACTCCCTGGATCGGATGGTGGATCTTTTATTATACCTCACACTTCGCCTCTCACAATCATCCTCACGAAACTTTCCTCCAGATCGAGCGATACAGAAGGAACAAGCATAACACACAAATCTTTCGAAACTACCTTGCTACTCCCATGCAAAACACACATACCCAAATTACAAGACATACACAACACAAACAATATGAAATACAACACAGAGAACTGTTACAACATCATCACTTTCCGCTTTCCCACTTCAATCAATATCTATCCCAGTTTCACACGACACTGCCCCACTTTGTAATTCTACTTTCCTACTGTGAACTCTGGAGATAAACGCACGTCTTCCTGTGCAATGCAAGCCAAGTGGCGTTGCTGGAAAAACGGCCGACTCACCTTGATTCTCTCTCAGAGTTTAAATTTAGCGTCACACGGAATGATATTTCTTAAATACTTCGACTTATGATACACACGCTATTTCTTAAATATTTCAGCTTATTGTACACACGCTATTAATTCTTAAATATTTCAGCTTATTGTACACACGCTAGTATCTCAACTTATAACTACACGTGGGCTCATTGTGACCGTTGGTTTACTACAATCCCCTTAAAATTACCTGCCTCACTTTGTAATTTTCCCCGCAAAAGTTCCTGGGAAAGAGAAATGATTAGTTCTAACTACTCTTAAATATTCCACATCCATACCATGCCTCCACACTTTCATTACGGAGCACAACGAAAAAACAGGTCTTTACAGCAGAAGGTTCAGCGCCAGAGTGCCGAAAACATGGCCGTATTCCGGTTCTCTCGCACCTCTGTCGAAGTGGGAGAAGCACCTTGCTACCTTATTGGTCAGCCACCTTTCAGACGCTCAAAGCTCTGGTAACTTCCATCTCTTTGGTCCCACCAAAGGTAGCCAAAGGATCGACTCAAAGATGATCATATATTCCCATTCACTATCTGTGGTTAGCAGACGACCATACATTCATTCATTTCACAGATCTCACCAAACTGGATGTAGGGATTTATTTTGAGGGAGTGCACATGTGATCAATTAAATAAATAAATTGTCATTCTTTCCCACATTGGTATCCGGCTTCGCTGTATTAATTGAAATTGAGTTATTTTACACAAAGGATGTGTTGTTCTGACAAGAATTTCGTACCTATTTTCAATGTTGGGCGGTACTGTACCCTTTCACGCCATTCTGCATCAGGTGGAGATGAACATGAAACATATAAATCAAATAAGATAAATAATACATATCGATTGAAAATTCCTCTGGCAAGAATGTGAACTTGATTAATTATTAACAAGACGCAGAGATATTTCCCTTGCCCTAACTCGTAATTCTAGCCTGTTTTCTGAAGTTGGAGGCATTATTGATTAGTGATCTCTCAGAAAATTAGTGCAGTGGTTGCATTGTATCTTCTCCCTTGCGAATCCACATGCATTTTATTTGTTTATTCTCTTTGGTTTCTTTCACCACGTCCCCTCAGCATCTTCAATGTTGCATGTACTTGACTCTCAATTCAGATGATTGCTGCTGTGCTGCAGTGACAATGCTGTCTGCTGGTTAAACTGATTGTTGGTTCCTGGTTCTGGCCAGGCTCACTCTCACTACATCTGCGCTCACGTGAGGACAACATACTGTCTTTCCCTGATAAACACTTAGATTAGGTTTCATATCTTGCACTGTCTTTACACATACACCCACTGCTATATCGTTCACTTCCAATCATCTGCCATTTCAGTGCAGTGTTGGTGTCATCTGTTCATTGTCCTTGTGTGCTAACTGCTTCCCACACTCACTTCCTTTATATAGGGCCCATTTACAAACATGTGGCTGCATATTTTAATATTTTTCTATTCATTTATGCGTTAAGTGCAAATTAATTACGATTTTTATCACTAATTCACTATATGATTTGTTAAGAACACCATTTTAATACTACCTGAGAAAGGGCTAACTTAATCTTTAAAATATGGCTAACTTCATACAAAAACATACTGATTAAAATTGTAAAAATCTTGTCAACATTGCTGCTGCTTCATTTTCTGGGGATGCTACACTTGTCTGAAAATACTTTTTATGGCAATCTAGCAAGTGCTTGTTATTGTATTTATACTTTCTCAGATAAAAGCTGCTTGTATCAAGCTTAACAGTGCATCAAGTGGCCAATAAATTACTTGAATACTATATTTCTTCAGATCAGCTGTAGAGTATGAATATGGATCTATCATTCTTAATTTACTGGAAACAGAATATCTCACTATCCTTAGGTTATATTAAGTTTAACCAAGCACATGTATGCAGCAACTTTTAGCTATCTGAATTATGTTCACCTTTCCAGGTGTAACAGCATGTGTCATTATTATTTTCTACAAAGCCAAAATATACACAGTTTGCTTGCATGCCAACCGACAACCAATTGCTGGTATTATTTTCTTCTATCTCTCATACTCGAATGGTCAATCTGACATGTAGAAACCTGCCCTGAAATTTTTTATAGATAAAGAATTCAACGAAGGAACCATAATGTCAAAATTTTAGCTACTGAGATAAACTGGAAGTATTTATTTTTTAAATGCTGGTAATTGTCTGATTTATTGTTTGCAGGTGACTGGAGAAGTGTACACCCATACTGTAGTTGTAGCAGCCAGCACACGCACAACATGACAGATGTGTATCCTTGTTTGTCAGCACATCGATAAACACATGACACAGCATGACGCGATCGTAATTTGTAAAGCGAATTTCAGTTTTCGTGACAGTTTTTCTGTCACAATTGTTCACAGTTACTGTACTATAATTCACAACTCATTTAATATCCAAATAATTACTAATTCTCTTTGCAGTACATCTACATCTACATTTATACTCCGCAAGCCACCCAACGGCGTGTGGCGGAGGGCACTTTATGTGCCACTATCTTTACCTCCCTTTTCTGTTCCAGTCGCGTATGTTTCGCTGGAAGAACGACTGTCTGAAAGCCTCCGTGCGCGCTCGAATCTCTGTAATTTTATATTCGTGATCTCCTCGGGAGGTGTAAGTAGGGGGGAGCAATATATTCGATACCTCACCCAGAAACGCACCCTCTCGAAACCTTGCGAGTAAGCTACACCGCGATGCAGAACGCCTCTCTTGCAGAGTCTGCCACTTGAGTTTGCTAAACATCTCCATAACACTATCACACTTACCAAATTACCCTGTGACGAAACGCGCGGCTCTTCTTTGGATCTTCTCTATCTCCTCCGTCAACCCGATCTGGTACGGATCCCACACTGATGAGCAATACTCAAGTATAGGTCGAACGAGTGTTTTGTAAGCCACCTCCTCTGTTGATGGACTGCATTTTCTAAGGACTCTCCCAATGAATCTCAACCTGGTACCCGCCTTACCAACAATTAATTTTATATGATCATTCCACTTCAAATCGTCCCGCACACATACTCCCAGATATTTTACAGAAGTAACTGCTACCAGTGTTTGTTCCACTATCATGTAATCATACAATAAAGGATCCTTCTTTCTATGTATTCGCAATACAGAACTGGTAAGTGTTAACAACAGAGATGTAACTGAATTAAATTTCTCTGTTTTTTCTTTGTATGTGCTTGATAATGGCGTCTGTCTTTGTGTAAGTTTCAGCTTTTCACACTAATATGGAATCCAATAATGTTTTAAATCTTGCAAACATGAAATAAGAATGTGGTACGCAATTGAAATCACCTATTTCTGCTGAAGACCTACATATGTGTTATTTATTAGTTAACTTCTTGGAAATTCATGTGAATGATACCGACTTTTCATTAGAAATTGTGTAACATTAGAAGGAACAGAAAATAACAATGACGGTCTGTGAATTGCAGTTCAAACGATAGTTTTCCGGAACAAATATACAGTACCTTCCAAGCCCATAGAAAACATATGCAGTGATACGTTTCTGTGAAAAGGCTGTAAATATTTGATTAAATAAATTAGAGAGAAAACACTTAAAATTAAGTAGTGTTCAAAGTTGTATCTGTTTTGTAAAATCTGAATATAGATTGTATAAATGGAAGAAGGATTCGTACAAAGCAGGAAATATGCACCAAAATGAAACTCACAAAAGTGTGAAAGAAAAACTATTCAAAAGATTTTGAACTACTCTTGACAGGCACTGCACCATTACCAAGACTGATTTCTGGTTACACATATTCTGGAAATTATAGGGAAAACGAAGTCTTAAAATTACGAAGTGTACTTGAAGTAGAGATGTCATTAATTGTTAACATTACACATGATTTCTCGATAAAGAAATTTTCGCACAGTGGATTGCACATTTTTTAGAAAATTGTCAAACAAATGTATTTTCCATAGTATTGTAAAACATCAGTCATTTGTTCATTGTCAGTCTGAGCCATCACATTTTACGAATTCGATCAAGTATTACTTGTACAAAGCACTATACAGCGAATGGCCACAACTATTTATTACTCCATCCCATATCTGTCTAAAGAAACTAATAGTTACAGTGAAGTGCCACAACATATTAATTTTTCTTTTATCAGGTGTGCCTGATGTAAGGAAAACTTTTTTCCTCATCCAACAGACACTTCGCATTTTTGTCATGACTGCAGGGAACAAACAAGTAAAATACAAATTATTCAAAACTGTGCTACAAGAATTGTTATAAAAATATGTAATGTGAACAAATTGAAGTCCCAATTGGTACATCATACAGTCCCCTGATTTTCTACTCACTTGTGTAACAATTGCATCTACAACAGCTTAGCAGACGGTATTAACTGCAAGTTATTCAATTAATTAATTATTTGAAGCATTTTTGGTATGATTTCAGTTCCTAAAATTCGCATGTGTGCACTTTGGACTTTGCACCTCATGGCACTACGTTTTATTGTCATTGCTAATTCGCCGGTTATGGCATAGGCAGTAAGGGCTGTAAAAACTGTTGTCATAAGTAGTTCTATGTGCAGCAAAAATACTTGCAGTGCGCCTTAGCAGCTAAAATTTTAGCACTCCATTTCTTTCAGTGTCTTTGTCCTGTAATAAAAACATGTTTTTCGACATGTTAGACAGCAACATTTAACTAGTAAGAGAAGTATTCACTAATCTCTGACTAATTATACACAAGCAGAATAAAATGGTCTAAATAATTCTTCATCTCAGTTCACTGTTCTTGTCACTTAACTACATTATGCTGGTATCTTTCACCTGGCTCTTCCTATCTACAACTGCAGTCCTTTGAACAAATATTTCTTGATAAATATGTGAATCTCTGTGAATAATTTTGAATGACTTGTCCTTCTGAATAGGTTTCATCCATGTCTTGCAAAAAAATACTTAGTTTCTTCGGAGGTTTGCATGGAAACATGGAGGAACTTATCTTAGTATATACACACAAATTACCTTTAAATACTCAATATGAAATATTCATTAATGGTTAGCATTATACAACTACATAATGGATAGCTTTGTACTTATTTACACAATGTATTGTAATTTCACAATCAATGTATTAATGAAATATTTCTTTATATCTTGGTGAGGACAAGGCTGTATATTTCTGAGTTTGTTCCTCTAAATGCCAATATCGCCCTTACAAATTGGTCTAAGTTCGATTTTCAACACCATGGAAACTTTGTATCATCAAGGTTTTCAGATCTAGTGCTCACAGGTATAATTATTTTGTTTACCGCCCTTGTGTCGATCGTGGATCTGATGTTGCCCCAAACTTTGGCTACAGCTACTAGAGGATTGCAATATGTACTTGAAGATGGTTCTATAATTTTCCAGTTTAGCATTTTTCTAATTTCTTTTGATATGGCTGGCATCTTTGACCAGGGAATGGGAGATGGAGTTGTAACATAATGGTTCATATGGTATGGCATTTAAGTGACATGTGTATCCTTTTATCTTTCATTGTTTCTTCTCAAACACATTAACATATTGCAGTAAAACCTTACTCAGGTCTGCCCATTGATATTTAGTGAAATATTGTGGTTCTGAGACTTTACTCGTAATTTGTATTTCCTGACTTAGCTCAGTGAACTGTTTGGTTTGCTGTGAGTATTGCATTTGCATCTCCTTCCCCATATTTTTTATTCTTTCCCCTGGCAGTGTCTGCTGTGTCCAACTTCCGTTTTTACGAAATCGGTCGCCACTTTGTCGCTATTAAATGTTAATTTGCAATTTCCTGTAGGAAGCTCTTTTTGTGCTGGACTCTCACATAGAAAAGCAATAACATGACCAATCCATTAACTATAAAGGTCATGCAAACTTTTGCTACATTTCCTATGGTAACAGATATATAGGCCTATCATCTGACATTCATTGATTGGATGTCAATAGCTCCCACGATTAAGCAATTACTAATGAGCATACTCAATACATCTATCATCTGACGTAACTTTTTGTAAAGGTTGTGGGAGATCTTGCTAGCTGTAGCACCTGTGTCCAAACTTACCACAGTAGGAATATTACCTACATATGCAGTGAGAGCCGACTGTGACATGACACTGGCCTGAGTCTAACAATTTTAGGTATCAGAATGTAATACTGTACCTATCTGATATAAGTACCACAATCGTATCTTGTGAGCTTAATTTCTTCTTGTTCATCCCTGTTCCATTCTATGATTACCATTTAGGGCTACAAATGGTCAAATTTAGTGTCCCTTCTCAGAATGGATGATCCAATTCCCAAATTACAACTCTGCCTGTCAGAATTCGTGTTATAAGTGTCTGGTTGCTGAATTGCTCTGCCTGCTGAAATAACCAGGGTTCAACCTATGGCCCTGCGTTATTTGCTGTCTACAATTTTATTGATTATGGTTATAATTATTATTATTACCGCTATGGGTCTCACTGTTCACGTTTGTGGGCCATGATTATATGCATGATTTTTGAACATTCCTTTCTGATCATGGTAATTATTTGTGAAAAGATTTTAAAGTGCAAATTATGGTCAGAGAAGGAAGGAAAAGTTTTTGAAAATACTCACAACGAGGTGCGAAAAAGGCACTGATAAAATTACTTTATTTAAGTTTAAACCTGTTACATTAATTTTCTTTGGTACATTTACAGGATTTTGTTAATCTGGATTACACACATCATTTCGATGTGACGTTTTGAGCTCAAAAGCTAGTTATATATGGAGAAACACCACTTGACATCTACAGAAACCAATGGAGCATATCTTGTCAAAACCCTTAAAGGACGTCGCAAAGGTTTCTATATCTAGATTGTTCTTCAAATTTAATTACAATTTGTCTTCAGAAAATCCATCAAGGATATCCCTAACACTCAACAACTTATTACAATTTGTCTTTAGAAAATCCATCAAGGATGTCCCTAACACTCATCAACTTATTCCACTGTTGCTCCTTCTCCATACATTCTTCCAAACAGACTGGGCAAACACTTATAGCCATACACTGCAAAAAGTTCCAATCTAGATCACTGTTGTTGGCTAACTGTTAGGCTTGCTCAATGTCTGCTGCGTCCATTGAATGTATGGCACATATGATGTATTTCGCTTTTATCAAAATTTTAGATTTCAACTATTGCAGCAAAATTGTTTAAATTTTATTTATTTCACAGCTACAGGTTCACAATTGTTACTAGACTGACTATTTTTTCTGAGCTTGGTCATTGTTGCTGCTGATACAAATAATTACTGACGCTTTCCATAAATTATATTTTAATACTTATTGGCCATTGTTGACTTCTGACTAAACAAAATCTTAAAATCATCTTCAAGAAGAGAGAAAATTCTACTTAATCTATTAAAAAGAAGATAAAAATGAGAGGAAAGGTGCTCTTGCATGGAATATAAGGGAAACAGTGCCAAAAGGGTGCAGCAGTCTGTGCTTATTTTGCTTAACTTCATGTTCCCAAATGCTTATATTGACTTGTCTGTGTGAAAACAGCTACATTTTTGGAAAGTTCTTTCTGATCATCTGCATTATTTTGACAATCATGACTCTTTTTAAAGAAAAATAACCTGTAATGTAAAATAAAATAATGTAAGACAGTAATGTTAATACAATAATGACAACAGTACAACCAACTTTTTATTGGTTTACTAGCTCCGTACAAGGTGTTGGGCAGGAATGTATTTATTACTATCTTCCATTAGTCCATCTCCTTCCTCCTCCCTCATTCCCTCTCCTCCTCAGTAGTGAGATAAAGCAGGTACTGGGGCACTTTTGGTAGCAAATTGATATGCTAATTAATTAAATTGATCAATTAAATGACTCATCTCCCTCTTAACCTATTTTTCTGCTAAGTGGTTTATGACCCCCACAGGAATGATTTATGATCCACAGAGGAAAATCAGTCCTTATGAAAAAAACACCCTTCCCCCTCTCCTCCTATTCCTATGGAAAAAGGGCACTTGTTCAGTTCTGAGCTACACATCCCCCAGTTGGGAAATCCCCCGGCCCTCCCTTACCCTCTGCCACTCCCCCTCTCCCATCTGGCAATTTGTGGGAAAAAGACTCAGGCTGTGCTGGAGAGGAAGGATCTCATAACACAGAATTTAAATGAGTGTTGATAACATATTGATGCAAATTGTTTATTTTATCAGGCTCCTCCCTAGTGAGAAATAACTCAACTGCAGTATTTTATCTCTCATGATATTACCTCACATCCTATTGGTGGATACTGGTGCATTTAGGTCAAAATCCTTACTGCACGGATCCCACAACCCAGTAGTTCCACGGGAATGTTGAGACACTTCTGACTATCAAATTGACTGACTGTGTGAAATATATCTGAGGTCTTGTATGCGTTGTCAAGAGATTACACACGCACACTCCTTCACCACCACAACCCAAATCTGGAAGATAAAACCTTATGCTCACATCTTCACACTAACTGCAGTGCAGGTGTGTCGGATGCTGCAGCCGCACTAGTCGCCTCAGGAATTCCTGCACACACAGGTTGGGAGAGAGGCTCGCTTACAGGACTGGCTTGTGGCATGCAGACCAGAAGTGACGCCAGTTCCCAAACAAAGCATCAGGTGGTACAACCCTTTATATAGTGTTACTAACAGATAAGAGGGGGGGGGGGTAGGAAGGACTAGCTTTCTTCTGCAACCAAGATCAGATGTTATGTCGTGCTCTGATTACAGTGCAACAGATTGATGATGTGAATAACATATCACAAAAAGAAACATCTCTAATAAAGACCTAAAATTCCTAAGAGATCATGAAAAACCCAGGCTAACATTTACACTGCAAATAGACCCCATAAAATACACACCTGCCAATAGCTCCATACAGATGCACAGTGTTACAAAAATAACTCATTTACTTCACTTCACTGGAACCATCACAACAACATGTCTGCTTCTCAAGGTGTCTGGAAGCCTTGTGCCCAGGCCTGTGAAATGCTTTCAGAAAGAGTATAACATGTTTTACAAACGTGTACAACTGACCAGCGCTAGTGATATAGACTGGAATTTTCATTCCAATACTTTAACTGCCATTCTTCAAAGACTATTCCATAGCAATCTCACTCCAATAGTATACTAACTCTCTAGATGCATGCATGTGAGGAGGTTGTCACTCCATATTGGCATATAGTAGATACAAACCTGATTAATTTGAGAGTGTTGTGGTAATGGTTAAGAAGAAGAAGAAAATATGCTTTACACATGCTGTAATGTTAAATCAATGTGGTTTCCGATATATTAGTCACATGGGATGCAATGCTGTTAATACCCTAATAATGCAGGAAATATAATTCCAGCACTTGATATACATTCACACTGATAGATTTCTGTCCTACTCCCTATGGTGAGAAACTTTAAGATGATAAAAGCACTACCTTCTACACCAAAGAAAACAAAAAACATCCCACTCTTCATCTCCACCTATATCATGATTCTGTCCATCGCATCCTCTTTCTTTTCTCTGTACACTTCCTCCTCACACCTCTCCCTGAGTATCTCTTCTTCCTCCTGTCTTTGTCCCTCTTCCCCTTTTTCCATTCTCTGTACATTTCCTCCTCTCCTTTCTCTGTCCATCTCCTCCTCTCCCCCCAATCTGTGTCCATCTCCTCCTTCTCCCTCACTGTCTGCCCATCATCTCTTTCCTCTTTCTCTCCCTCCAAGTTATCACTCTCACCCAAAAGGAAACTGTCATTCTTACCCTCACGGATTTCTTTACAGATAGTAAGTAATTTGTGTACCGAGTTTGGCTTAAATCGACCAGGGGATTAAGAGGAGACTTTTAGGGTCTAAATTCGCGCTGCAATTTCGTTTTCAAGCATCTCAATGTTGATGACATCATGTAGTCTTAACTACGTGTCATACAATTATATAATTTTGCAGGTAGATCCATATTTACATGTGAACACTGTCTGCACTACGTATTTCAAATAGAATCAGTAGTAAGGAAGTAATATAGTAAAACGTCTTGCATGATGTGGCAGTTTTTCATGCACATACATACAAGTACACACACACACACACACAACACACACACACACACACACACACACACACACATATATATATATATATATATATATATATATATATGTGTGTGTGTGTGTGTGTGTGTGTGTGTGTGTGTGTGTGTGTGTGTAATAAATTTAAATCTCATGCATGATGTGGCAGTCTTCACACGTCTCAGTGTTTATGATGCCACATGCCCTGAGCTACATGTTGTACAGTTACGTAGTTTTGAAGATACATGCAGTGGCATATGTGTGTAGATTCATTTGGTAATATATGTGGATACTGTCTGCAAAATGTGTTGCGAAAAGAGTCAGTAGTAAAGAAGTAATAAATTAAAATGTCATGCATGATGCAGCAGTTTTTCACGTATCTCAGTGCTTATGATGAAATATCTCGTGAAATATGTGACATACAATGATATAATTTTGCTGGTACAGTCATTGGTAGGTGTGAATGCTGTATGCAAGAAGTGTCGTGAGTACTGTTGCTGGTAAAGAAGTAATAAATTAAAATGGAATGTCTGATTCACAAGTTTTACTACATGAATAGCGAAAAATGTTGTATGTGAGAAACCTTTTTCTTTTCATAATTTTTTGACTGTTCTCAGTGGCATAAAGTTCCTTAAAGATGTCAGATTATGTGTAAAATTTGTTGTACATCATTAAGTGCTCTCATTCTCAAATACTGGATATATGTAATTTTACTATTTGTGCCTCATGAGCTACACTACTTTTTCACACGCACCCCTCTCACTTTGATAGGTGTTTTTACGTCCACAGCGATTGTTTCCCGACAATAAGTGATATATGTGTGAAGTTTATTTGAAATCCATCTATTGGTTGGGAGGAGATGTGGAACATACATAGGCACACCTGTTTTTATAAAATGGTTGTATTCAATTCATCCTTTCTTTTTCCACTTCTTTCTATAGTTTCAACCTTTCAGAGCTCATTTACGAAACTTGATCTCAAATTTTGCAGCTAAGATTTTATTACTCTTTGGTCCACAGTTGAATACTGTCTAGATGTCTTTCATCAAACCCTTTGTACACACTAATTTTTATATTCTTGTTTTTGTAAAGTTTCTGGATCATTTTCCATAAAAAAGTGTTCTGTGGTACAATTTTGTAAGTTTTTCGATGTGGTGAGCGGTTCACTCCTTCGCCATACCTGAAGCATCTGAAACTTGCTGTCAAGTGAATACCGGAAGACAACTCATGTACATTGTGAACAAAGCCTGGCTCATTTTGTAGAAATCTGCATGTGTGCGCCCAGCTAATCGGCTGTTCTGAGAACTACAGCTGATGGCCTAAAAGCCGTGTCTGCACTAAGGCACAGGTAAAGACTACAGGTGTTCCCAAATGTGTCGAATGTATCCGTGCATGGCCCATCTCTAGCAACTGCTCACTTGTGACCAGTTAATGCAGACATATGCAGACAGGTCAGTTTAGGACACTGAAGTTATCAGAGTATAAGCAACTCGCAATTGCTTTAGTTTTGTTGATAGTATCTTTAGGTTATCATGTATTATTATTATTATTACTGTTATTATTATTATTATTATTATTATGTCAGAAATACATATCAAACAGCAAAGCTACTTACAGTGTCTAAGGAAAAGTGTAGAAGAGAAAAAAGAAGTTTAATTGAAACTGGAGGAGGGAACCTAAACTTGTCTGAAGAAATCAGGAGATAGCATGTTATGGGAAAATTTTGCTCAGTCAAAGTAAGTCTATAGATTTTTCAGAGTGTGCTGGCTGTCATAGGTTACTACTTATTACCTTTCTGTGATGGCAGTACCAATACTCTTCTGCGACAATTGAATACCTGTGAAGCCTTCTCCTAAGAGTCAGGTAAATAGTAGTAGCACCCTTGTGGTGTCAGCAAAATCCGTTGCCCTGGAGTACTGTGTAACAGTGTGTGCAATGTTTAGCAAAACGACAGGAGAAGGCTTACTAGATCTTGCACTGATACTGCTAGAAATAGGAGCACATTACTCCTCTGTAAATGCGAGAGACATACTTCCTCACCTATCAACAATATCTCACACTGAAAAAGAAGGAGCAGACGAATGCTGTATGGCGATGGTCAGAGTTTCAGGATATGGAGGATGGTGCATGCACATGTACAACTGACACTAAAACGCATTATTTAATCACACATTCAATCTCGCGAGAGTAGCAGTGGAAAACTCAGGTCCTGTTTGTTGCATCTGATATGGAGAGAAGTGTTACAAATGCTGGGAGGAAACACGAACCGAGTAAGTAAGCGATGTATACAAGCCATCTGTGGAGGGCAAATGTGAAAAGTGCGCTTTAGAACTACTGTCGTCTTCTATACAACAACCACTCCCTTAGCACTGTTCTATGCAACAACCTTGAGGATAAAAGATTGCTGGGATATTGTTCTAATGTTTACGCATTATTGGGACCAAAGAAGAATGCCATAACTTATTTAAAAAGGAATGGCTATGAGAAAGACTCATGGTTGCAGTTTATCATAAAGCAGCACACTGAGATCTTCCTGGAATACTTTGTCTGTCATGCTAAAATCCATATTTATGTAACGTAAACAAGTTGTCGAAACTTTATGTGAATCAGATAAAATACACTTGTTTGGGAATTGGGATTACGAGGTAGCTGACATATTAATTCATTTTCTCGAACTATAACAAGGCTTTGAGGCTGACAGCGCTCTGAAGCTGCAAATTCTTGTGCCACTGATGTACAGGATATAAGGAACACTGTGCTGAGAACTTGGCAGACAGGTAAGCACTCCTGTACATATAAAACGACGCATTTATAAAAAAATAAAAATTAAATATTTTAAACATCCAAAATTGGATAAGAAATCATATTTCAAGAAGATTCTGTGGCTCAATATTGTCAAACATTTGCAGGTAATAACACTTCTGAAAGCAACTGCAGGAAATCACTTGAGCGAAAATATGGAAAAAAAGCCAAGTACATTTCCTTGCATCATTTCTGTTGTCACAGCGCATCATCTAAAGCAGACCATGATAACTGAGAGAGAGGAAGTGTATGCTACATCACATTCCAGATATGTTGCACTTGACAGTAAAGGAAAAGTTATGTAGGTATATTAAGTAACTATTTTATCAGTAGTGATATCCTCAGTGTTTTTTGGTTGTATCACAGTGAAAAGCTGTAAATTAGTGCGAAAAGTGCTCCATATTTATTAGCAGCTAAAGCGATATAACATATTTGTATTCCATGCAAGGGTGTTGTATTATTTGCAGAATGCCATACAGAGAAAGAAGCCTTACCATCGATGCCTTCAAAGTGAGCGAAGAGTGTCTCCGCATCATGGGTATTGAAGGAACAAACTGTCGATGAAGTTGCCATGTATCCATTGATGGGAAAACCAGTTGAAGGACAGCTACTTCTGGAATGGTTGACGCCAAGAGCAACAACTTATCCCAGACTATCGCAAGTGGTATGAGAAGTTATTTGCACACCTGTCACAAGGACCTCTAGTGGGAAGGTATTTAGTGGAGTGGGACTTATCATTACCGATAAATGTAATGGAATATCTACAAAAATTTGAATGACCTGCTAATGGTGCACTGCAGTATCATTGTAACTTTCAGATGCATTTACATAATATCCTATTTTCGTTATCATAAATCTCTAACTTCTTAATTGCTTGTTTCAGGGAAAATTAATCCACCACATTATGAGATGAAGAATATTTCTTTGTTTAGTAGAAGCAAAGAACTTTACAATAAAGATCATATGTCTTTCTTGTCTGCAGTTTGTGTTCCTTCCTTATTTTGCTTTTAAATTTAATAATTATACTTGCATCCAGTAGATGCTTTAGTAATTGTATCACATGAGTGTGACTTCATGTAGATATATTTGCACGTACGAGAGAGCAGTGGATCCTAAACTTCTTCGACCCATGATCTCCTTTCTCGAAAATCTGATATACTCATATAAAAAACTGATAAAAAGGGTACTTACTGTAACATGGAAGCAATTGAATTCCAAGCAAATGGTTTAAGAGTCCTAATGATTTTATAATGCTTTACATTTCAATTGCACCACATCAAATTCAGTTGATGAAGACTTTTGCACAATGGGTAGGTCTAACATGCAATCTTAAAATATTTTAGACTTTCCTGTTAATTTGCAGTTTTTTTACAATGAAATTGGAATTGAGGAGGAGGATCCACTTGCTTCGTATGCCACATAACTTTGAAATCAGGAACCACATGCCTTAAAGACAGTCTCAAATTACCTTCCTGGAGGAGTTTATTTCTGTATTTTTTTTTGTTTAAGTGTAAGAAGGAAAAGTCTTTTCGTACAAATATGTGGCCGAGGCAAACAATAAATCTGTTATCAATTTATCTGACAGCATTGGAAACTCCATCTTTAAGCTTAATTCGAACCTTATCAGTGACAAAAAATTAATTTTCTCTAATTTAAAGTCACTGGATGTTTCTGGTAGCTGCTCATTTTAGTTTACACTTCATGTGCACACCAAAAGACTGTATCTTCCATATGATCCAGTTGTCATTACTTGACAGAGCAGGAAAACACCCTTTGAAAGTCTTGCTAAATCCAATGACATGTGCCTTAATCATGTTCTTGACTTTACAGTCTGAAGTGAGATGAATTTCTACTGGAAGACCGTGAAGAGTATTGAAGCACTCAGTTTGATTGGAATTTAAACAGATTTTCCAAACTGTATGGTTTTAACAGAAGATTCGATACAGCCTTCCACATTACATAGGTTTCTGTTTGGTCCTTGAAGTAATAATTTTAAACTGTTGATTTTTAACAAAATGTCTGCCAAATAAGCCATAATTGAAGCCAAAAAAAACCGGTCAAATGGCTCTGAGCACTATGGGACTTAACGTCTGTGGTCATCATTCCCCTAGAACTTAGAACTACTTAAACCTAACTAACTTTAGGTACATCACAAACATCCAAGCCCTAGGCAGGATTCGAACATGTGACTGGAGGGGTCACACAGTTCCAGACTGAAGCGCCTAGAACAGCACGGCCACACCGGCCGGCAAACAATTGAAGCCAGACTTTCCCTATGGAAAGACGTACGTGGTGAGAAAAAGATACGTGATGTAACCACCTAACTTCTGTGCATGTCAATAAAAACTTTTAAATACTTGCCACTTCCTCATTGTGGTCTTCAGTCCTGAGACTGGTTTGATGCAGCTCTCCATGCTACTCTATCCTGTGCAAGCCTCTTCATCTCCCAGTAAATACTACAGCCTACATCCTTCTGAATCTGCTTAGTATATTCATCTCTTGGTCTCCCTCTACGATTTTTACCCTCCATGCTGCCCTCCAGTACTAAACTGGTGATCCCTTGATGCCTCAGAACATGTCCTACCAACCGATCCCTTCTTCTAGTCAAGTTGTGCCACAAACTCCTCTTCTCCCCAATTCTATTGAATATCTCCTCATTAGTTATGTGATCTACCCATCTAATCTTCAGCATTCTTCTGTAGCACCACATCGAAAGCTTCTACTCTCTTCTTGTCTAAACTATTTATCGTCCACGTATCATTTCCATACATGGCTACACTCCATACAAATACTTTCAGAAACGACTTCCTGACACTTAAATCTATACTCGATCTTAACAAATTTCTCTTCTTCAGAAAAAGCTTCCTTGGCATTGCCAGTCTACATTTTATATCCTCTCTACTTCGACCATCATCAGTTATTTTGCTCCCCAAATAGCAAAACTCCTTTA
Source organism: Schistocerca nitens (assembly GCF_023898315.1). NCBI lineage: Eukaryota > Metazoa > Arthropoda > Insecta > Orthoptera > Acrididae > Schistocerca > Schistocerca nitens. The sequence continues at coordinate 479,585,226 of NC_064615.1, forward strand.
CTACTTTAAGTGTCTCATTTCCTAATCTAATTCCCGCAGCATCACCCAACTTAATTCGACTACATTCCATTATCCTCGTTTTGCTTTTGTTGATGTTAATCTTGTATCCTCCTTTCAAGATACTGTCCATTCCTTTCAACTGCTCTTCCAAGTCCTTTGCTGTCTCTGGCAGAATTACAATGTCATCGGCGAACCTCAAAGTTTTTATTTCTTCTCCATGGATTTTAATACCTACTCCGAACTTTTCTTTTGTTTCCTTTACTGCTTGCTCAATATACAGACTGAATAGCATCGGGGAGAGGCTACAACCCTGTCTCACTCCCTTCCCAACCACTGCTTCCCTTTCATGCCCCTCGACTCTTACAACTGCCATCTGGTTTCTGTACAAATTGTAAATAGCCTTTCGCTCCCTGTATTTTACCCCTGCCACCTTCAGAATCTGAAAGAGAGTATTCCAGTCAACATTGTCAAAAGCTTTCTCTAAGTCTACACATGCTAGAAACGTATGTTTGCCTTTCCTTAATCTTTCTTCTAAGATACGTCATAGGGTCAGTATTGCCTCACGTGTTCCAACATTTCTACGGAATCCAAACTGATCTTCCCCGAGGTCGGCTTCTACCAGTTTTTCCATTCATTTGTAAAGAATTGGCGTTAGCATTTTGCAGCTGTGACTTATTAAACTGATAGGTCGGTAATTTTCGCATCTGTCAACACCTGCTTTCTTTGGGATTGGAACTATTATATTCTTCTTGAAGTCTGAGGGAATTTCGCCTGTCTCATACATCTTGCTCACCCGATGGTAGAGTTTTGTCAGGACTGGCTCTACCAAGCCTGTCAGTCGTTCTACTGGAATGTTGTTTACTCCTGGGACCTTGTTTCTACTTAGGTCTTTCAGTGCTCTGTCAAACTCTTCACGCATTATCATATCTCCCATTTCATCTTCATCTACCTCCTCTTCCATTTCCATAATATTATCCTCAAGAACATCGCCCCTGTATAGACCTTCTATATACTCCTTCCACCTTTCTGCTTTCCCTTCTTTGCTTAGAGCTGGGTTTCCATCTGAGCTCTTGAGATTCATGCAAGTGGTTCTCTTTTCTCCAAAGGTCTCTTTAATTTTCCTGTAGGCAGTATCTATCTTACCCCTCATGAGATAAGCCTCTATATCCTTACATTTGTCCTCTAGCCATCCCTGCTTAGCCATTTTGCACTTCCTGTCGATCTCATTTTGGAGACATTTGTATTGCTTTTTGCCTGCTTCATTTGCTGCATTTTTGTATTTTCTCCTTTCATCAATTAAATTCAGTATATCTTCTGTTACCCAAGGATTTCTACTAGCCCTCGTCTTTTTACCTACTTGATCCTCTGCTGCCTTCACTATTTCATTCCTCAAAGCTACCGATTCTTCTTCTACTCTATTTCTTTCCCCCATTCCTCTCAATTGTTCCCTTATGCTCTTCCTGAAACTCTCTACAACCTCTGGTTCTTTCAGTTGATCCAGGTCCCATCTCCTTAAATTCCCACCTTTTTGCAGTTTCTTCAGTTTCAATCTACAGTTCATAAACAATAGATTGTGGTCAGAGTCCACATCTGCCCCTGGTAATGTCTTACAATTTAAAATCTGGTTCCTAAGTCTCTGTCTTACCATTATATGATCTATCTGGAACCTTTTAGTATCTCCAGGGTTCTTCAATGTTTACAACCTTCTTTCAAGATTCTTGAACCAAGTGTTAGCTATGATTAAGTTATGCTCTGTGCAAAATTCTACCAGGTTGCTTCCTCTTTCATTTCATAGCCCCAATCCATATTTATCTACTACGTTTCCTTCTCTTCGTTTTCCTAGTGTCGAATTCCAGTCACCCATGACTATTAAATTTTCATCTCCTTTCACTACCTGAATAATTTCTTTTATCTCATCATACATTTCATCAACTTCTTCATCATCTGCAGAGCTAGTTGGCATATAAACTTGTACTACTGTAGTAGGCATGGGCTTCGTGTCTATCTTGGCCACAATAATGCGTTCACTATGCTGTTTGTAGTAGCTTACCTGCACTCCAATTTTTTTATTCATTATTAAACCTACTCCTGCATTACCCCTATTTGATTTAGTATTTATAACCCTGTATTCACCTGACGAAAAGTCTCGTTTCTCCTGCCACCGAACTTCACTAATTCCCAGCATATCTAACTTTAACCTATCCATTTCCCTTTTTAAATTTTCTAACCTACCTGCCCGATTAATGGATCTGACATTCCACGCTCCGATCTGTAGAATGCCAGTTTTGTTTCTCCTGATAACGATGTCCTCTTGAGTAGTCCCCGCCCGAAAATCTGAATGGTGGACTATTTTACCTCCGGAATATTTTACCCAAGAGGACGTCATCATCATTTAATCCAAATCCGTCATAAGATCGACAATAAACAGCAGCATCTATGGCCCACAAAGTGTCATCCTGAAAAAGCCTGTCATGAAACCAATTCATTGTGTGTCTGACGATGCATGTAGTATCATCGCTCCACCAAATTCTTTTATAAAAACAACAGGATGCACCCCTTGTTTATCTAGCACAAAAACTTTAAATTGTTGGTGTCTTGTCCGGATTTCTTCTGTTATCATACTCGTGAAATATGCCACTGTCCGTGCATCACAGGGAAAATTAGGTGATGCAGCAGTTGGTGCATCAGGTTGCACATGCATTTTTACTCTGGCCAGGAATCTGCTCTCAATCTATCGTACTGTTTGATATTTAGTACCTCCGCTTATTCTTCCTTCGTTTCCACAGATTGGTAGCTGATAGCATTCCGCCATACCGAAAGATCTTGCCTTAGCTTTTCATTTACCTTTTGGTATTCATTAGTGACTGTTCTTACTGACACACAGGCACCCAAGAGGACTCGGGCTATGGCAGGGCACAGCATCGCCCAGTGGGCCCCTTTGTGGCTCCACTGGATAACCAAGCAGCACAAGCCAAATGTCGCCCAGTAGTCATTGCCATGCTTGCTCAATGTGTGCCTCTGGCTGGGATTAAATTACAATTTATGTAATCCTTCTTGTATGGTCACTTACCAGAATTTCACCAAGAACGCCTGTCCAAATCCGTCATAAGATCGACAATAAACAGCAGCATCTATGGCCCACAAGGTGTCATCCTGAAAAAGCCTGTCATGAAACCAATTCATTGTGTGTCTGACGATGCATGTAGTATCATCGCTCCACCAAATTCTTTTATAAAAACAACAGGATGCACCCCTTGTTTATCTAGCACAAAAACTTTAAATTGTTGGTGCCTTGTCAGGATTTCTTCTGTTATCATACTCGTGAAATATGTCACTGTCCGTGCATCACAGGGAAAATTAGGTGATGCAGCAGTTGGTGCATCAGGTTGCACATGCATTTTTACTCTGGCCAGGAATCTGCTCTCAATCTATCGTACTGTGTGATATTTAGTACCTCCGCTTATTCTTCCTTCGTTTCCACAGATTGGTAGCTGATAGCATTCCGCCATACCGAAAGATCTTGCCTTAGCTTTTCATTTACCTTTTGGTATTCATTAGTGACTGTTCTTACTGACCGATTTTTTAACTCAGAGATTTGTATGGAAATCTTACCGATAGCTACTTGTATTTTTGTCAGTCGACTCGGAAATTTGTCCATCCTTGGCTAATGCCTAAGCTGTGTACTCGTGTGCTAAGATTTTTTTCTGGGATTCTAACTTGTTGCATCTAATTTTCTCTTGCTCGTCAGTGAGACTAACTACTCGAGATGTCACCTGCTGAACAGTACCCAACAGGAGGTGTGTGTCTGCCTGCCCTTACCTAAACTGGTGGAAAGTTTCTGCACTGTTCCAGGAATATCAGCATGAAAGGACTTCAAAGTGGCTATCTCACATTGTTCTGTTGCTAGCAAATCATGCTTAGCAGAAAGTTCATTAATTTAGGATGCAACAGCATCTTGTTTCTTGGTCATCTTCGAAACCAAGCGAAGTTGCTTGACATCATGCCTTAGTTCCTTATTATGTCATTATATCTGCTAAAAAAGTCTAATGTTATGTCATACTGTTTATTTTTGACAACTCTTCTAGTGTAATTGCGTAGGCTTCCGCGGCCAGTCAGTCGACTTAAAAGTTTTCTGGGTTTGGTACCGCATCATAATGTAAAAACTACTGCTGCTATAGAAAAGCCAATGTTTCGGCCACGATTGCAGCGGCCTTCTTCTGGGTCTAATGGTGCGTTCTAGCTATGCAGTGTCCTTTATATTTTGTTGTTAGTGTTCACTGCGCATTCCATTACGTCATAATTTTAAAAAGGTAGTTGGTTTATTGGTTACTTAAGGAAGAAGGAGAGGGAACTTTATTTTTAATAGGTTATTACGGTGGAGGGAGAACGTGACCTCTGTTGTCCATTGGCTCTTGTGTTATGTGCTATGATTGGTGGCCACCGTCGAATGAGAAGTTTGCTGCTGTTTACCAACTGCTGGACTTCGGCCGCGCGGTGGCAGTTACTTGCCGGTAGTGCTCGTGCCTCATGTTGACAGTGCCGTCTGTTGAGCTCTGATTGCTGGCAGCCAAGATGGGGCAAGCCTGAGTCCATCCTCCCTGTTCATGGTGTTAGGGTATTTGAGTATTTCGATGGCCTCTCTGATTTTGCGTTTCGTCATAATTGGCTGCTTGGCCAACACTCAGGCTTCACTGAATTTTATTTCTCTTTCGCAGTCATGGTGATGTTCTGCCACTGCGGACTTGTTATGTTGCCCTAGACGAATGTAACGTTCGTGCTCCCGAATGCGCGTTGCTATTGGCCTACCAGTCTCGCCGATGTATGCCTCTCCACATTCGCATTCCACCTTGTAAACGCCTGCAGTGTGTAATGCATCCACCTTGTCTTTGGTGGAGCCTAGCACGTCCTGGATCCTACGACCACTATAGAAGACAGGCTGCACTCCAATGCGGCGAAGGTTTTTGCCTATTCGGTCAGTGACGTTTTTCACATACGGCAAGCGTACTGTTGGCTGCAGTTTGTCCTATTTCCTGCTTATCTTTCTTGCTTGTGTTCGTCGACAAGGCTGTGTTTATCGACTTATGGCTGTAGCCATTGGCTAAAAACGTTGTGCGTAATCTTTTAAGCTCAGGTGTGATGTTTTGAGCATCACTTAGGCGCTGAGCACGGAAAAGTAGAAATTTAACTTGCACATAACTCTTCCATTGCTTCAACTTACTCGTTTATTGATCTTTTATGCCTTTTTCTCTCCACTAAGTTCAAAATGTTTCGGTTTTATGGAACAGAACGCACAGTCTTTTTAATACACATGAAATAGCGACTCATCAAATTTTCAAAGCGTTCTTGAGAGGAAACTAATTATAGTGTACACATGGATTAAACAGAAAGAATACATGTAGTAGTACATGTTGTTTGTTCAATCTGGTGTAGCTAAATTTTAGAATATCTGATTTCTATTCGAAATGAAGTTTACAGAAAAGTTAATGTGTGAATCAGACTCATATCAGAAGTGCAGATTCGATTTCGTTAAATGAAAGAATAATTAATGATCATTAAAGCTAGCCAACAACAGAGAAGATGCTAATGGACCACACACTATACAATTAATTTTTCCTTTGAAGTGAATGGTAGACATTAAATCTTTCCATAAAACTTCTTAAATATTTTACTGTTCAGGATTGAGAAACTGGGTAGTATAACACCATAACTCTTTATGGACATTGTATTAACACAAGATAGCCACACAAGTGTACCTTCTCGTTTAATCAGTCCAGCATACAACTGAAATAAACAACAGAAAGAGATGTGGGAAACAGCGGTCTTGATAGCAGGAATGAGCCGTAAAGTATCACTGGATACAGTTACTAATGATTCATGTGTTCCAAGCAGACATAAACCTACAACACAAAGTGCGCATTCGTAAATATGATTCTGTGGCCTCTCCAACAGGAATACTGGTAAATAGTCTTGTGACATGAAGTGAGACTTGCTCAGTGCTAAGTGAAATAGGAATATGCTTTAATTTTTCCACTAATGAAAGCGAATTAACGACAATTCACATTGCCCATCTCCCCAAATCACATCAATTTGCTTAGTGCAGTGCCGAAATGTGAATGTGAGATTATAAGTTACTATCTGTAGTACGAAATGCCGGAGTATGCTACTGGAATTGATGAACTAAGAACGATAGAGTTTATTAATATCCAAAGAAAACTTCATAATGCATGTACTTAATCAGATTTTCGTGGTAAATTGCTAAGAAGTGAAACAATGTTTCAAAACATTGACAGTTCGTTTTAGCGAAAATATGTACATACACACACAGCAAACAACATATACAAGAAAATAAATGGTGCCTACACATATGTTTTTTTCTTATGTAACTAATAAGGTCATTAGAAACCGTATTTTTCTCGTTAATTACAGATAACACTTTTACTTAAAATGCTTCATTATTTTACGTCCTTACAATGTGGGCATCAGCCCTGTTCTGTTATTGTAAAACGTAAACAAATGTACGCATTCAAGTATCTGACTTTGCTTGTGGAAGAACACTCAATGGAAAAAAAATAGCCAAGTCGCCAGCAAAGCACAATAATTGATCAAGAAGACCCAAATTATGCAATCTACTTTTATACTCTGAGTGAGGGTGCAGAAAATAGATGAACTTCCGATGTTAGCAGACGACGTCGCTGTCGAAACTCTCTTCCGAGAAACCTTCACATGAAGTGACTGCCGACATTTAAACAGCATCGTGCAATGTTCTGACGTGACAAGCTGTGACGGTCACTTTGCACTGGCCTTAGGTCTTTGGCCCTAAATTGGGCTTTAGGCCCACCCACACTCAGCCATCTATCTGCGCAGATATCTACACAAATGTTTGTACTAATATATGCAATACATCGCGGCAAATGTGGTATGTTCACACGACACAAATTCCAATCTACAGATCGCCCACCATTTGTCAGTGTAGAGAAGAAAATTCAGTGGCAAACTACTAGGCTGTCGCAACTTCAAAATTTATTTAATTTGATCAGACATTCGCAATGCAGGAAATTCTGTTATGGTCTGTGTTCGCCACTTGTCCTGCAAAAAGAATGCCAACAAAATGCAAGAAGCGAAAAGATCGATAGAATGTTCCAGAAAGCGATAGTTTAAGATAAGGCAGTTTTTGGATATCAATTTACTTCAGAGATTGCGGTGTGGACACAACGACTGGTATAATTTTTTGCGAATGAATTTGGATACATATAACTATCTTAACGCTCATAACCTCTTGCATAATACGGAAAAATATTTTTGTGAGGAGAGCAACTACCCACATGATCTGTTGGTCCTGAGGTTAAGGATCTTGGCAACAGAAATTAGCGACAAGACGTTAGAATTCTCCGAAGCAGTTTTGAGATAAGAGTTCAGTGAAATTATACTCAATACATACGAAGTTATCCAGACTGTCACGGAGGAGGATTTCTTGAAGGCAAAAAAAAGCAATTCCTTGATGGGCTATATCAATTGAGACAAGTTACTTGTTTTAGATTTGTCTGGAACTTGATATATTCTTCGAAATTATAGCTGTGGCCAGTTGCCTGTATTTTGTTGCAGAGTCGGAATTTTCAGTTCACTACCTGCAGTCTATCAACAATCTATTGTAGACTTTTGTAATAGTGTACAAAAGTCGATTACATACTGTTGAAAGGGATTCATACTCCATCTCGAAAGTTTTACTTCTGGTACTGTGGTAATGAATTTCCTGTTTTATGAACAACATATTTCTTTAGGAAGTAAAACAAGTGTCCTTATTTCCATGATGGCACTGCTGTAAGATCAGACATTGTCAGCTTGTCACACTATTCTGATGTACTTTTCTTTAGAATAAATAGGGCCTACATTTTTGCTATGCTGACATAATATCATGGCGTAGGACAGTACTGAGTGGAAGTGTACAAGCAATCCCGTTTGCAAGATTTTATAATGAGAGAGAATTTTAGGTGCAAAGCAAACGGTACTGAAAATTTTTGTTGTGTTATGCTAGTGCCAGTTCAGTTTGGTGAAATGATTTCTGTCAGTGGCATCTGAAAGAGAAATCAGGTATACTCATGTATTAATATCTGCAGTCATTTCACTCGACTGTTACTTATGTGTTTTATAGGTATATGTATAGAGTTACAAAAGACGAGTAAAATTTTCTGTTATAGACCTTAAATTTAGTTTCTTGTGATCAATCTTCATTGGAATCACTCAGAAAGCAAACGACGTCGAAATACTACAAACGTGGCTTACATATTTCGCTGTTCTAGGTGCCAGATTGAGTAGACTTCGTTAGTTTGCTGAGATCTCTGCGGTAAACAATCCGCAATGAATTTATTAAGTGCAGCAATGAGATCTCTAAAGCACTGATGCGCATCTAGCAGTTTAAAATTTACTGTGCACACACACATTTCCACAAATCTGGTGCTCTAAAGCAATAATATGTCTGCACAAATGTTATGTGTGGAGAACAGATCGTTGCATAGGAGTGGCCTATATTTCTGCAGATACAGAGTAATGATGACTTTTTGTAGTATGTTACACTGTAGAAAATACTACAACCAGCGATAAGTTGTTTTGAAAAGGTTTTGCTGTACCATTACTAGCTTCGGGCCTGAGTCTGTCATCAGATGGAAGCATTGATTTCCTTGCAAGTTTCTCATTTATACCAACGCTACCATCTGAGGATGGGCTCAGGCACGAAACTAGTAATGGCACAATTATGTCATTAAAAAAAAAAAACCCTCTGTGGCTGGTTGCAGCATTTCCTACATTGTGATTTACGAAATCTGCTGCGTTGTTCTCTACCCAAAATTGATAAAATATTTTTGTAAGTATCTTTATGGAGTAAGATGTCGTCAACAAAATATTTTGCTTCAGGTTATATTCGAAATTATCGAGAAATGTATCTATGCTCCATATCGTTCCAATTCGAATGACTGCATTCAGTAGTAGTAGTAGTAGTAACTTTGGATTCTCAACATGCTGAATAGTCAGTGGTGATGTTGGTAGTCCGACTGTGTGAGCTTCCGGTTCTTTTACGTCTGCCGTAAGATGGGTGAGTGCTGTGTGTTTGTGGAAATCTGATTGCATCTATTTGTGAACAGAATAATTCTCTGTAAAAGTTTCTGTATGTGCGAAATTGCTTAATAGTGTCTCCAGAACTGAAATGAAAATTATGATCAAAGCTTTGTTTCTAATTTTAAGGTTATTTAGCTGTGGGAAACATGTGGTTCTTCGTATCTAACACTGTTGTTTTTCTTATTTGCAGTAATTGTGGCCTATGTAAAAACATTTTTGTCTTTATATATTTCTCTGTGTGAATAGGTATATCCCGGGACCATTGGCATAAGAGGAGAGCTACCGGAGGGAAAAGAAAGCCGCTCCGGAAGAAGAGGAAGTTTGAGTTGGGCAGACCTGCAGCAAATACAAAAGTGAGTGAAGAGTGGTGGTGGTGGTGGTGGTGGTGGTGGTGGTGGTAATGAACAAATCAGTAGTATTCTTTTGGACGAGGTTGATTTTGTGTACTGTTACTAACTATTGTAGCATCTAGAACTATTTAAATAGCGGTGCAAGTATTTACATTTCGTGTAGGATCATTTTTATTTCGTATGTCAGTGATAGTTTCTTCAACGCAATTGATTTTTTTTGCTGAGTTGAGACATGCCATGTCGCTGGCAAGAAACTGCTGTCGACAGTTGAACTTTTTTGTCGCATTGATTGTGTCTTTCTAGCTTGGTCCAAGGCGTATCCACACCGTCCGCACCAGGGGTGGTAACAAGAAATATCGTGCTCTGAGGTTGGACCAGGGGAACTTTGCCTGGGGATCTGAAGGTAATAAAAATCTCAATGTGTAGCATGAATCACGGTATTTGTTACAATGGTAATGTAATTCTTGGTTACTGTTTAAGTTGTAAAAATTGAACCTACCGATACTGTTATCAGATTGTGGATGTAAACTACTTCACCTAAAATGCACAATGGTATGTGCCATGACAAGAATTACTAGTCGCATTGAAATTTTCTCAACCATATGTTGGGTATGCTATCTAAAGCAACATGCATTGGTGATATGCTCTTGCCTTGCTCTATTGAACTTTTCCCATTTAATTAGGTTACAGTTGGAGCTAAAAACTTCTTTGGCAGTTTCACATTTTTGAATTGTTAGGCAGAGGTATGAAGAAAAGTTCAAACTGACAAAAGAATCAGGATCTCACATTTGGTTTCGTAGTTTGATCAATGCACAGGATTGAGTGATTTTTCTTGTGTTAGCAGAATGTGTGCTGCATAGGACTGACATGCTATTTCACATTACTTAGTAGTGCTTGTTGTGCATACTGAAATTTGAGTAATTTCAGACCTGTTATCCTTAAGACATCTCCACATATAACTGTCCCTGGTCTGAGACACTGGAACTTAAGCTAGCCTCATTTCTTCACAACACACTGAACACTTCACGAATTCGGCCAACAGGCCGTTTAGCTGAAGAAATTTTATTAGACAACGCATTGTCCCCCATCGTCACAGACAACCGAGAACTGCTGACCATGCCTATGAAAGACATAAACAAAGCAATTTACGAAAATTCAGACATTACAAACAGAATAAAAACAATAACGGTGACATAACAAAACCAAAATCGTTAACTCACTGAAAAAGTACTGTGGATCACCTTGCATTTTTTGTAGTTTATGTATTATCCATCATATATCAAAATATTTGGAGACATTCCCATTGACTAAGTGTTTTCTGAATCTATCCTGCTGTTTTTTGACGAAAAGCGCTTTTAAAGAGTATGTAAATGTCATTAGGGTATGCTATTGATAAATCTGTTAACACAATATGTATGTGTTCGATGACCTAATCTCTGAACCACATTACTTGTTTTACCCCACTGCCCATTTTATAATCATTGACCTGTTACTTTCAGCTCATATTTTTGTCACATTGCATTATGAACATTGATGTGTTATACATTGCCAGAATTGTGGAAATGTCTATTTTTATTTAGTATATGAATGTTACATCTTAACTGAAATGGGGGGGACACAAGCAGTAATAACTTTGTTCTATTTACATTTGGACTTTTGTTTTTTCTCATTTTCTTTATTCCATCGCTATGTGAAAAGCAAGATGCTGCTATTGGTCTTACCATTGGTTAGAGTTAATAAAACAATTGTTAGTAGCTGTAATATATGTAAAGCTGTGGTGAAGCGTAGTTGCATTCCAGGACAGCAGTACCATGTTCAGTTTGTGTTGAGAGTAGATATTAGCTAATTTACTTTGTGCATAAGTGTGCTGAAGAGTTTCTATAAATATTTCCAGGTTGCACGCGAAAAACGCGTATCATTGATGTTGTGTATAATGCTTCCAACAATGAACTAGTAAGAACAAAAACATTGGTGAAGAATGCCATTGTAGTGATTGATGCTGTACCATTTAGACAGTGGTACGAATCCCATTATGCTCTGCCTCTTGGAAGGAAGAAGGGAGCTAAATTGGTAAGCATGTTCAAATCTTATTCTGTAATGAAATGTAAAGCATACGTAGTAAAATTTGAATAGCTCCAGTTAAACTGAAAACATGAATGCTGTCAATCTTGCTTTAGTAAAAGATACTTTTTGTTCAGAGATCCTTAATTTGCTGTCACAATTGCATGTTACATATGTTTTGGTCTGTCGGAAATACGGAAGTGTCCGATCCCGCCCGTCTGCTTTGACCCACGACGTCACAAATATGGAGGAAACAAAAACAAACACACACACTTTCCACAAGAAGCCTAATGACACTAACGGGACAAGCGCGAGAAATGGGGTGTTTTGGGTGGGGGGGGCAAACTAAATATAAACAAATTTTGACGCCTTCCGTAGCTACAACGTGTAAGTGAAGACAGCCATGCATGAATACCCACCCACCTCCCCAGGGGTTGTAACCCCTGCAACCCATAGAAGATAAAGAAGCTTCAGTAGCTGATTAGTGTTTTTTGTCTTTTTTAAAAAAAATCTCACGGGATAGAACGAACAGATCAGAAAGATAAATATAATAAACTAAAACAAATTGGAGGAAACAGACAATTAAAATAAGTAACAAGTGTTTTTAAATTTAAAAAATCTCAAGAGATAGAACGAACAGATCAGAAAAGTAAATAAAATAAGATAAAACAGAACTGGAGACAGCCACACTCAAACCAAACTCCACGACGTCACACACAACACCCTTACGTCATGGGTCAGAGCCGACGCGTGGGATCGGACGCTTCTGTCGACCCGGTCTGTCTAACAATGTTTGTGTCTATCAGACAGCACAAGTAAAAAATGTAAGAACTAAAGTTTTTACAGTTCTGTAGAGTAAAGGTGCTTAAAATGTTGTACATACATGGGCCAAAGACTGGTAGGTTTGGTGGAGTTCTCCTTTCCAGTCCATCCATTTGAATATGCTGTAAAATTTGGTCGTCTTGGCCATTTTTATCACCCATGCTTCCCTACATTAACAAGTTAACTATTCTGTGATGTATCAGTTTTTGTTGGCAGTTAAGTCATTACTTATTTGGGCTGCACATGTAATGCTAGGTTTGTGTCTCTTCCGGTCACTACTGTTTTCCTTCCATAGAAATCACATTTTTGAAGGAACAATTGAGTGTGATGGCAAATAAACTTGTCATCTGGCAACTTGAAAATCTGATAAGAATGTCTATTTTGAGAAACTGGTAGGAAGTAGTCTCAGCATACTCTACCAATATGTTAAGTGGTCTGTCCACTCAGTTCACATGTAAATGTAATTATGCAGTGACTAGGGCAATTAAAGGCTACCAGTAATTTTGTTTGGCAAAATTCCTCATGCACTCAAGACATTTATTTGGTTTTCTCTGAATAAACCGACAGATTTGTGATGCTTCATTTTTCATAAAAAGCTATGTATACTTTTCAGTTATTCTTTCTTGGGATTTGTGTATTCTGGCACATTTTAAAAACCCAAATCTGTGTTCAAGAATTTAGAGGAGAATCATACTAACATACTATTCTTTGACCATTGCACAGTTCCGTATGGACAACTAAGCATCCATGGTGTACAGAAATAACTGAAAGTTGGAATCAGAATGTCGCCAGGTCCAGATGGAATCCCAATTCAGTTTTACGAGTACTCTATGGCATTTACCCCCTTGCATTGCGCTTACTGCTAATCTCTTGCCCAGTGAAAAGTACCAAGTGACTAGACAAGTGCAGGTGGCTCTTGTGTACAGGAAGGGTAAAAGAATGGACTGGCAAAATCAGACCAGTATCATTAACATAGGTTTGCCATAGAATTCTAAAAGATATTCAGAGTTCAATCCCCCCCTCCCCCCGATAGTGTCCTCAAGGTTTAACTGCCTTTGGAACAGAGTTGTAGATGACCTTTGTACACTGGAGCAGATCAGATGTGTTGGGAGTGCTAAGTTTGTCTTTCTCACCTCCCGCGGGCCCTTGACTCCTCCACTTACAAAGATTGGGGAAGGAGATATCGTTCTGCTGGGTGCCAGTGCACAGGGGTGTAATAGGGAAAGAAAGCTGGACGTAGCAGACAAGTAGTAGTCATGATCCTCAGATACTTCAGTGTACCATCCCTCTGAATGCTATTGCCTTGCTGTTGAGATAGTGTCACTGTGAAGAAGAGTGGCTGGAAGTAACAGACAATAAGCTGGGTCTAGGAAAGTCAGCAATGCTGCTGTGGTGTACCTCCTTGCAGCCACATGGGTATTTGTTTTGACCACACCTCTGACATGGCTTCTTGCTCTGGTGAGAGGACCCTTCAAGGTGTGGTGCTTGTGGCATACAAATCAGTCCCCACCACGTCTTACTGTACTGAGATTTATTTTCAGGCTAAAGATTGGCAGATAATTTGCTGATAGATTTGCCATCTGTTTTAATTGACAATCAAATGAATGTAGCATGACTTAATGTTTTGTTCAGCTTGTTGCCCATAGTTTTTGTGCAATGTATTTGTGTTATCAGGGTGGTTGGCTCATCTGTGTTTTAAATGACCAGTCAGCCACATATTCCTGTGAATCTAATATGTTTCATCTTGTTTTGCTTAAGTTCTATAACATGTGAACACTTTTACCAATCACTTCCATGAAGTTAGTGCAGTTGTGCAGGTGATGGTAGTATAGATTGGGGGAGCGTGAATGGAATTTCTCAGATTGCTTTCCCTCTCTCCTCACATTTTGTCAGTTTTAAGTACATCTCATCTAACATTGCTGTCAAAGTAGCAGGCTTGGGATTGAAATGAAGATGTGTAGCATAATTTTTTATGATTTGTAAAATAATTCATTTTTTTGAAATTGTAAGACAAAAGTTTACACTACTGACGTTAAGTCAGTACTGCTGCACTTTCTTGCACCGTGCTGAAGACAACAAAATGATGCCATTAATTGTTCATGTTGGCTTCATGTTTGATGTATCACCTTTCCACAGACATATTTCTAATAAAGATTGTACGCTACGATGGTTATTCATGCGATGCTAGAGTAGTTTCCACAGGAACGATGCAACAGGCAAGACACAGCCGGCACCAATAGCGTTGCATGTGGAATGTTGCTGCCAGCCTTCTCACAGATTTCTAACTACATTATTAATTTACTACAGAGTGGAAAGAGAGATGTCCCTCCTCCTGGCTTTGTTGGCTCCATTTCGTATGCAGCATTGTATGTCCAGAAATGCCCCAAACATAAACAGGGCAGTGACTGCATTTTTTTAACTACTAACTTTCCAAAATGTGTGCCATATTTTACTTCAGTTTGAAGTTTAACAATTATGGGCAATAGTGAAAAGAAACTACATTGAAACCCTGCTTTTACACTTTCAAGGGACTTCAAAAAATAGTGTAAAATATGGGAAATTCCATTTTAAACTACAGAAGTGACTTATGACACCCCCTTGCATTTTTGCACTTTTATTTAAATATATATATATATATATAAACAGGCATCAAAAGACTTGTCAGTGACTTGTTTATTACGTAGGAAACGTTTATGTAATAAAAACTGGGACTGATAACTGTCTGGGAAATAGGAACATTTGGCTAAATTTCATACGTCATAATCGATACTTTTGTAATCCTGCAGCTGTTATTATTTAACTAATGAATTATTGCACTAGTTACGTATTTTCTCACGCTTAGAATGTTGTTTCAAGAATTTTTTCTCGTTGTCAAGTGCAGATACTTACAGAAGTATTTTGGCTACTATGCCGCCTTGAAAACCACACACATGCAAACTATCACTCACACTGTTCATATAACATCACTCACACTGTTCATATAACATCACTCACACTGTTCATATAACATCACTCACACTGTTCATATAACATCACTCACACTGTTCATATAACATCACTCACACTGTTCATATAACATCACTCACACTGTTCATATAACATCACTCACACTGTTCATATAACATCACTCACACTGTTCATATAACATCACTCACACTGTTCATATAACATCACTCACACTGTTCATATAACATCACTCACACTGTTCATATAACATCACTCACACTGTTCATATAACATCACTCACACTGTTCATATAACATCACTCACACTGTTCATATAATAAAAAACGTAAGCAAATACTGTGATTAACAAGAGTAAATTCTCAGAACACATTTGGCTCAGTGTGAAGAAAATACCTAACCAGTGCTGTGTTTTTAGTTTAACATATGAGCAACGCAAAGTGAATGGCGGTATCAACTAGCACCACAAGTGGCTGGCCAAATGCCGAAATGCGCTAAATATGGTTCGACAAAGGTGTCAAGACGACGACAATAACAAAACTGCATTTGTGCAATAGACAGTTTGGAAATGGTTGTGGTTGGTCATGACATCTTCATTCGAATGAATCTAGCTACTCCCATCAGCCACCCCAGCAAGTATAGCTTGGCAGCGGCAGGAGATATGGCATGAATTGTTCAAACTTTTACTCATTTACTGGTCCAAATCTGGTGAGTGAAGTGCCCTGGTATCAAGAAATTTAACAACGTAATATTTGTAAACACTAGTTGAAGGCCAAGATCAAGCATCTTTTTTCCCCCGGGGAATGCGTAAATTGCGGGAAAATTATTAAGATGTTCACACAAAATCAGGTGCAAATTAGCATTGTGGACATACAAAGTTTGACAGGAACGATAAAAAAATGTCGCAAACGGCAGGAAAACGTTAATTCCGGGAATGTAAAAGCAGGGTTATACTATAGTTCATAATGAGATGTGATGTCAGACTAGGAAATGCAAGAAAATTTTTTACGAAACGAGTTTTCTCAAAACTCAATGAGAGATTGCACAGCAAATCCCAAAACAGGTTTTTAATATTTTATGTGAAACATGAGAAACTAGATACACAAATGGATGTAGCATTGCTTCACTTACATAAAGCCATTTTTTAGGCACATTAGAAGACTCGAAATTACTGTCCCACGCATTGTATGGTAGTTGCATGATGCAACTAGTACTCATTGTTACTGAGTGATACAGAGAAGTGTGAATCGGTCACTTGAACTATGTTTCTGTGCACTCTGCCAGTGAGAGTTGCTTTTGGGTTGTTGTGAGTAACATCACATACACTGTTGTCTTCTCATTGAGGGGGGCACATAACCCTCCCCCATTCAGCTTGGTGCCAAGATATTTTATAGAGGAAGTTTGCAGTTCTCATTTGTGCTGAGACTGAATTACTCTACATGGTTCTTGTGGGGCAGATTGTGGCAAAACAAAACCATTTGTTTGACATTTCTGGACATAATTTCCTCTGAATTGATTACAATCACTGTACATCGTGATTGTAGTGTTATGATACTGAACATTGCTGGCACTTGTTTGCTAGTTTGCTGTTCAGTATTCTCATGTACTAGTATTTTAGTTGCAGCTTAAACGTGACGTTATCCTTGATCTGTACCCATTTATTTTCTCAAATAAAGGAATTCAGAGAAACACTTATGCTTAATGATGATCAACTAATTGAGGTTGTTTGCAGCTATCATTGTTTTTATGATAGCTTCATGGATAACCTGTATGTCATAGTTACTCTGAAAGCATAAGCTGAAGTCGGCACACTCATACTCCACAAATTTCGTACGTTAAATGGGGCTCTGAAATGCAAAGCTTCTAGATTTTCCAGTATGTATTACCTCAGCTGATGCAGTATAGTTCAGAGTTTTTTCTGGTGGAAGAATTTGCATAATGTTTATGTATGCCTAAAAACAAAAAGAAAAGGATAACATTTTATAGCTTGCTAATATTACTCGTTTAGAAAAGTTTGTGTGCTTCTGTATCTTTTGGGGATATTTGAAAAAATATCTTGTTAAGATCATATTAAAGAGTTCATTAGAATGAGGCATCTCCATTGGTTTGTGGAAATCTTTCCTCATCAGCTATAGTAAAATCACACCTCAGTGACAACTTGATAAAAAGTTGGGGTAGGTGTCTAGAAGTGACTTGGTGCATAGCTGTACAGAAACCCCCTTCTTGCACCAAAATGCTAGTATACAAATAACAGCAGACAGTTTTAGGCTCAAGTGTATGAAATGCTTTTTTGTGGTATTCTTGTGCCGTGCCACCAAGGGATAGCATAAGGTGTAATGGATAAGAGGCTGTAGCAGAGTTGGCAGAGGAGGCCTGGGGAAGATAGTGGCATCAATGTATGTGCTTAGAGATAAGGCATGTAAGTTGGTGAGGAGCAGAGGACAGGTGGAGAAGGGGAAAGGGACACTGAAGAGAAATGAATCTGATTCGAATAGGTAGGCTAATGAAACTTGGAGCTGAATTTCAAAGATAATAGCATGTCTTGCACTTGTGTAAAATTCAAACTGCTAAGTTTTCCTTTTGCTATGTCATTTTCTGTCCCTTGTCTTTGGCCACAATTCACTACTTCCATGTGTTTGGTTTCACTTTTTGTGAACTTTTGTTTTACATAAAGCTGTAAGTCACACTGAAGAGCAACATCCTGTGCATAAAACAGCTGATAACCCATGTTGTCTTTGTATATACCAGGACTGAATGGACATTATGAAACTAATACGTAATATCTAATGTCTAATAAGGTGTAGATGCCCTGAGGCAACTGCGAAATCCTGCAAAAATCCAAGAATTTTACTATTGGCTGGTTTCAACTGCTTGCTGAATTTCAAGTGCACATTTTTGTCTTCTGGCATGTATGATATAATGCCATAACACCACCACATGATGTAGTACAGTACTGGTGGTCCCAAAAAAACAGAGCTCCTGAAAACCACATCTAAAAGCTTAATACCATGTAGGGCATACTTCATGGTGAATCTGTACATACAAACATGCACTTTAAGCTGAATTACGCATTTTAGTATGGTTTACAAAATTCCAATGCTCTTGAAGTATTCTGAAGACCTGTTTCTTTTATAACGTGATGTAAGCTCTTAGTGCTGTATACATAACATAAATAAATATTAACTTGAAGATGACTAAGCAAACAAATTGGTCAGTAGTGTTCACTAAAATGTTTTATTTCAAATATATTGACAGCTGCAGCAGAATTTTACATATCTGCCTTCCATGAAACAATGTTTTTAGATCACAAGACATCTTTCAACGTTTGTCTGGTACCTTTTCTAGGCTTGATGTTATTCCTTAATTTTTGTGGTTGGAGTCTTAAATTTACAGAATATCATTCTTCGGTAATTTATAGACCGGCAGCACACCTTGTTTTATCAGTACCTCCCCACAAGACTAGTATTTACTCCTAGGGTAGAATATACTGTCAATTTCAATGTTTCTTGGCTTCAGATAACTGTTAATTTTTTTACAGCATTAGAAAAAATCATGAACTTGCTGTCCTTAATTGTGGCCTAAAGAACTGTTAGCAAGAAATCTATATTTATTCTTACCAGCTTTTTGCAATACTGTGTGGTTGTAAACCTGATTCGAAGTGCTACATAACAGTATTGCAGAATACGAATAAAAATGTTAAGTCACTGCATACTGAAATATTAGGGTCCTTTGAGGTGTAGGTCTAGTTTTGAAATGAATATTATGCCAAGGACTGCTTTCTTATTTTGCAATCATTATCTGTAAAGGATATGATAACTTGTCATAAGGACAAAAACTCTGTTGGTCCCCTCCAAAACAATGTGCTGCAGTGCTTCACATGGTCCTGTGATGCTGCACTACCTATGAAATTCCAAGCAAAAGGTGTACCAACAGAGCAGACAACAAGCACAGCCTTTCGAAGTCACCATAGCAGTGCATGTACAGTAACATCTGTTTCCTGGCACGCGGGCGACTATTGAAACGAATCTATTTTTAACAAGTTGTGGAAAAATATTGTTAATGGTGGTTTGAGAAGTGTTACTTTCAAAATAATTTTCTTTTTCACGCGAATTACATTGTGGGAATGTGCAATGAATTTTGTAAATTACAGGGCATGTCACTCTCCTTCAAAACGTAACATATTGAGGACCAGCAGTGTAGAAGAATTTTGGGCACAGAAGACAAGCCATTTATGTCATTATTTCAAATTCTACTGACACGTTTGATATATCTGAAAGTGTAATGTGCAAAAAAGAGCATTATTTGTGAAAGCTTAGCTTTGCTATTAGCTATATTGTATTTATATTAATTCTTCTTCTTTGTGTTTTTGTGGTACTTAAGTGATCTTGCTGTTGGCTGGGGCAAGACCATGACGCATGAACTATGATTACCTGATAAGTGCATCAGAATCTAAATTTCGGTGCTTTGGAAACTAATATGATGTATTTGGTAAAGTTAATATTAATACTTCTGTAATAATCAAATTCACAGTGTAAAAGTTACTGCAGTGCCTTTTTAACCAATGAATCTGGGAATTTTTTCTGTGTCTACTTATACACCATGTCTAGTCTTTCAACAACATGCTCGTGCTGAAGGTTGGGGGGGGGGGGGGGGGGGGGAATTACTTTGCCTAAGCACAGAAATTGATGGCAATAGCACATTGAGGTAATAGAACACAGCTGTGTGTTCGTGGCATCATAGCTTCTTCAGAGACTGTTTGAGTGCAGTCTTTAAATTGTTAGGAGAAATATGTAAATAGGAAAGCAAATTATCTGTAATGGAAGATTTTGTTAAAGAAGTGTTCTTCTGGACTGTAAGTGTACTGCAATGGATGATAGTGCCCTAGGGCCACTACAGTCCACACTTAGCAATAAAACACAGTGGAATATGAGAGCTTGGAAATGTTTGCCCCCTTGTAAATATTAGTTCAAAGGACCATAAAAAAGGTACAAATTTTTAATGGAACAAATGGATACAGCCTCCTTGAGAGCTTAATTTTTGGAGACTGCCTTTATTGGATATGGAGGGCAATTTGCCTGAACAAATCTTGGGTTTTGCAAGACCAACTGAACAAATACTTGGCAAGACTCCAAGGGAAATGGTAGCCTGAAAATATCTACATGAATATTGGTGTTTTGGGTGATGGCTATACTAACGAAGTCAGCTAGAGCTCGGAGTATGATCCCTTATGGGCATTAAAAATTATTTAAGTGGGTTATTGGAACAAGAGTCCTGGCAGCAGCATGGCAGTTCTGGTGCATTGCCATGCATAGTCACAAGTAAATCTTGTTCGTAAGTGACAGGGTACACTAACAACTTAAAATTGTTGCAAAAATTAATTTTAGTATTTTCTTAACTTGTAGAAAGTTTGAGGTCCAATGCAATGCAAATTCCTTTTGTTGTGCAGGTGAAATTTTCACCTTCTACAATTTTTTTTCTGAATGTTTTCATAACATCACCTCCACCTATATGATGTGAGAATGTTTGTAAATGTTTCAGTCAGAGTATTAGTTTTCCACTGTTTCTGCAGTTGAAGCAAATGTTTTTCTTCATTTTTTGGAACACTAGTTTCTTTGTAACCATTGGCAATTTTCTTTTGGAAAAGTACTGCATAATATTTTAGACTAAAATAGTTATGACATTTTTGGGAATTTACATTAACATTTGAAATCTGCTAACTGGCAATCGTGTAGTGAATGTGTGAAAGTAGTCTGCAAATGCAGACTTCAATTTACCTTTGTGTAAATGAGGCTTCATATGCCAACATATGCTGATTTGTTCATCAGCTAACTATAGGAAATCGTAGCCACAAGATTTTAAACAGACTAGTCTGTTTTAGGTTCATTCACGTCTTCAATCTAGGTATAAAGTCAAGATAGACTGTTCTCATTTTTTATAACTCAGAAACTTCTTTCATTTTGCTTTCTCTCACCCCATTGTGCCATCATCTTGGCCTTCCCTGTGTATCCATATGTCCATAACAAGCTTTGCCAGCAGGACCTAAACTTGACAACTGACATTCCTTCTGTGCTAGTCTCTCTACTACTGTCTTGCCACTAGTGGATGGCTCATTTGCTGTGTTAGGACTCTATTATTCTTTATGCTGAAGGCAAGTAATACAAGCCAAACTTGGTGTACAAACAGGTTTTGTGTATTACATCCACATGACCCATCAGCCAATCACTCATACCAGCAGAAAAGGCACTTCCCAATCATCATCCAGTATCATCCTGGCCAGTTAAAACCCTAACCATGTCCTGGTCTATCCTTATGCCAGGACCACTTACTTGTAAAAGACCCATGTTCATGACCTGCCTTAAGAACATGTCCAGTGTGTTCTATTCTAGGCTTGTCATAGACATTACTGAGACTGTGGAGTATGCTGGACTGGAACTAGACCTTGGAACCTCTGTCTGTTAATTGTTCTACCATCTGAGCTATCCAGGCAAGACTGTGTTATGTCCTAACAACTTTTACACCAGTGCTTATCAGATTTTCAAAAGTTACTGACTCTAATGCGCTCCTAATCTAACAGGAATTTGTGCACTCTGCTGCAGAATGAAAATGGCTTCAGAATCTCATATTGTCAGATGTAGAGCCATTTGTGAAAGCAGTATGGTCCTAACTCGTGTCAGTTCCACATAACCTATGTTGACATTACCACCAAGCCATGGTTGTGAATGCAATGACTGTTGTCACTTTCCACACAGGTGGATGAGTATTGACAAACTGGCAGTGTGTTCAGCTGTTCAACCAATGGTAGAGTACACTTTTGAGCACAGTGTACTAAAATGCTTTCATCACAACCCTTACATTCCTGGTCTTGCAACAGATATCCTAAACATCTGTAACCTTGCATCTTGTCAGTCTGCCTGACTCAGTGTTTTTGATGTTATAAGCCAGCCACACTTAAATACACTAAAGCTTATTTAAGGCAAAGGCCCATATAATTGTT
Source organism: Schistocerca nitens (assembly GCF_023898315.1). Classification (NCBI taxonomy): domain Eukaryota; kingdom Metazoa; phylum Arthropoda; class Insecta; order Orthoptera; family Acrididae; genus Schistocerca; species Schistocerca nitens. Next base: position 479,607,524 of record NC_064615.1, read on the forward strand.
CAGTGGCTAATAAGATCTAACTGGTGATTGATGGCTCTATAAAAAAAAGACCTATGAAAGTACTCTTATAGACAAATATGTAGCTGAAGTATGTAAAATTTAGCAATTCCACAAATTCTCACTGAACTAAGGCCATTGTGTAAGTGCTTATGTAGCCAGAAGTGGCAGTTATTGCAGTTTAGTTTATATCCGTTATATAAAGTTGACATGAGAGCTTTGCTTATATAACTCTGAGCTTTCAAGCCATTGGCCAAGAAGTGTTTATCGTCTCTCTTAAAACAGAATTATTTGGTTACTTATTAATTTCAGTTCAGTGATGAAATGTCATATTTACTTGTATACTGTTCATTTTTTGTAGGCTGAGTTAGTCAACCTTTTTCTTTCTTTTCCCCATCATATTTTAACCAGATCTGCTGCGAAATTGGCACTAGTGCTTGATAACCTCATTTCACACGTATGCTTACATGCTTTATATTATGGAATCTTATGTAGATTGCCATTTAAGTCTTTCATGATTAGATTAGAAAGCAATTACCCACCAAAGCCTATTTCTACAGCAATGCTTATGTTAATTTAAGTGCTAGGATTGTTGAGCATCATCTTGGCATAATTGGTGTTCAGCTCTCCATAGTTGAGAATAATCCAACATTCATACTAAGCAGTAGACTTCATGGAACTGCTACTTCTTAACACTTTGCCATCTTCACATCTGGTACAAATTTATTCGCTTGGCACCGTCAGCACTAATTCGGATTACTTGGCTTGGTGCTGGCCGTTATTGACAGTATCAGGATTATATTATTACATTTTACTAATCTCATCATTGGTTTTCATAAGTTCTCAACCTGTTCCCCTACTTTCATGATATTTCATAGATATACATACCTAAATAAATACAAAATTTGTTTCATATATTTGCATTGTCTTTGGTACTTGGTATCATCTTTCATATATGATATGCAGCAAAACACTCCAAGATGTAACGCAGTTCCACAAGACTTGCACATTAAGTTTTTTGTTCTTTTTTATGTTTTTTGAACATACCTGGCAGTTTTATTGTTTTCGTTTGTTTTGGAAATACGTAGGCCTGTTAGTTGGTGTTGCATTATGTGACCAGAAAGTCTGTCAACTGGATCAGGAAATGTATGCGATATAGTGACAACCTCCAAGATTTGCTCCGCACGTTCATCGTAAATAATTGTATCATCTATTTCGTCTGCCATGATGAAAGGGCACAAGTTCTTATGAAAACAAAACTTGATGTATATAACTTACTGTTACCTAAACAAAACACAAACAGAATGAAAATGGTACTGAAGTGTAGTGCTGTCTCCGGCCACTGCGCAATACTATGTGCACGACACCACTTTGGTGTCGCCGGATGGCAGTGTTAATTTGGCAGATGCTACCTCTCCCTTGAATGCTCCATGACACCACTGTTCATGTGCTTCCTATTATCCCATTCCATCCTTGTACTTCTGTCATACTTTGCACCAAATCAGATTTTATGGGTGAGTATTATACATCTTGTTGAACTGTGTTGTTAAGAATAAGAAAGGTCACTGGATGGTGACCACCCTTCAAGCACTTGTTTGTATTAACCCTTCAGCCCCTTCAGGTGTGCTTACTGCATGCAGAGTTGAGTGCCGTGCTGTTGTTGCCTAATGCATCTACCCCTGCTAAGTTGCATGTGTCTTATTTGCCAACCAAGAGGAACATAATTGTAGGTGTAAAAATTAGATTCTGGCTGTTAGTTGTCTGTGAATTAAGTTGTTATGAGATTTAAAGATTACTTTTCTTTCAGTAGTTCAGTGCCATTTTTATAAGCCATTCTGATAGTTGTTACTTTAAATACATATCAGTATTTCATTGTTCCATCATAACAAGTTGATAATGGCTACTGTACTGCAGGTATTCTTGACTCTACTAAATAAAAATATAGAAGAAATTTGTCTTAGTTCAGCAAATGTTTAGAGATTACACTGTCTTGCTACTTCTTGTTTGTGTTCAGATATACTGTTTTATTGTGCATGAGGGATGACGAAAGCAATCAGTGGTAGTTTTTCTTTATAGTATTGCTGTACAAAAAGCAACCTGTTACTTCATATGAGATGAAAATATACTATAACTTCATTCATAAGAATGAACCTGATGTAAAAAAGTACAAATGCAGTGATTGGTGAGAAGCCGTAGCACATACACTGGTGTTATGTTCTTGGAAGTAGATCCTACTTAACGTATCATATTTTGTTACTTTGTCATGTTGTTACACAGTATGAAACTGGCTGAGGCTGCTTCCTGCTATGTAGTTAATCACGCCTGTGGAATATGGTTAAAAAGTGCTGAGAAATAGGTTAACATTTTTCATATATTTACAGAAAAAATTGGCCTTGAAGTATTCTGAGGGACAGTATTTGATACAGTCGAGATACAAATACACACTCGATGTATTGTGGCGTGAGTAGTGTAGTTTTCATTTCGAGTATAAATTCTTAATAAACAATTTATTATGAAAGATTGTTAATAAATGTTGCTTAACCTAAGAAAACTATGTCTAATTTTTTGGACAAAAATGAAAAATGTCCATTGTTTTGTACCACAGATGTAGTCTCACACAAGCCAGAGTGATACATGTCGCAGAAACATGAAAAACAATCATTTCTGTAGCATCAAGCATACCATACAAATACTGCATTTTTACATTTGCAACTGTACCATTACAATATGAACTCAACAGAAGTGATCTGGAGCCAAGTTAAAGGATTTGTCATGAGAAACACTTAAACCGCCAGACGTAATGGAACGAAAACACCCAGCGTTTTCACATGCCATTGCCAAATGCAGGTGGGGTATAGAGTAGCACCTCATTAAAGAAGAGGAGAAAATGGTGCACCTTGGTGGCTTCATGTATTCCGTTGACTCGTTATCAATGTAGCAGATGAGTTCCAGAAATTGAATGTGTTTAAATTTCCTTTACTTTACGTCTGTAGTCACAAACTTTTTGTCAACAGATTACTGGTTTCGGTCTATAATGAATATCTTCAGATCTGCAGCAAAATATGAGAAAACATGCACTAGCAAATTGTCTACAGCTTAAAACAATGAAATAGACAATAATGAAAAGTACTACTGACATATATACAATTGTGTGCTTAGAGTATGAAGAGGCATACCTGTGTTATGAAAACAATGTCCTAATGTACTGCAGCCATAGTGGAATTGTCAAATGTTAATGCAAAATCAGCACCAGCATTGTCAGATATATAAAAAACAGCAAATGCAAGAGTCGTGTTGTCAGCAGCACTACTGTTCAAAACTGCTGTACAGTAGCCACAAGATGTTTGTGTTGTAACTTCACCAGATATCACTACTGTAGGCATACATAAGTCTTCAGTGATTAATCGAACAACACAAAATAAAGGGGATACAGTTGGTAAAAAATGTGATGGGCTTATAACGTATTACTGGTACAAGGCGACACCAGTGAGATACACATATGCCCAAGCAGTCGGTAGCATGCACCCAAAAAAAATTTTACTATTGAAGAGGGCTCCATTAACCACCTTGACATTACTATCAGGAAAGTTTACAACCAACATGAGTTTTCAATTTTTAGAAAACCTACTTGTACGGGTAGTGTCATCATACCATACTTCCCAATATAAAAAGTCCTTCACCTCCATGGTTAACCAGCTTCTTCGTCTACCTTTGGATGAAAGTGAAACAAGTAAAGAACTCAGCATTCTAAAGCAGATGGCGGTAGCTAACAGCTTTTCTGTAAATGACGTCGCAAACCCTTACTGTAGGCTAAAGAAATGTATAGCAGCAGGCAAGTGCACACACAAAATAGGACCAGTAAAGAAAACACAAACCATTTGTATGAAATTTAACAGCAAAATGCAGGTGCAGATAGAAAAATGTTTTAAAAATGTCAGATATGGCTTTCAGGTTAACACCACTGTAAAATTTTGAATAAAATATAAACTGAAAAGAAAGTATGAAAAGTATGGCTCTGGAGTGTACAGGAATGACTGCAGTAACTGTGACAAAGATTATATCATTCAAATGGGCCGCTCTTTTAACTTCAGGTTTAAAGAACATTCACAGCCATGGAACACAACAGCTTTGGGACAGCATTTATCTGAAACTGGTCATTCTATAGGAAGCATTGAGAATTGTATGCATGTTCTCAACAGAGTGGAAAAAGGCTGTGCTCTTCATTTGTTAGGAGCTTGAAATTTATAAAGCAAAAAAGACAACCAACGAAACTGCTTAACTGTCAGCAATTTCGTGCCCAATGCCTTCTTTTCTTTGTTTGACAATGTTTTACTTCAATCGCCATATGCCTTTATTATGTATAATTTGTTGATAGTTTCACCTAGTATAGAGTGCCTTACAGATTTACTTTTTGTACGTTGTGCACATAACTAGTATTTCCTTGTTCCTTCTCTGTTTATATAATATACTGCATTCACTAGATTATCTTACTCATGCACTGGCACGGAGTTTTATCATTCTTTTCTTGCAACGGTGTGCCACAGGGTATGAGGGGCCCTCTGGCAGTTACGTTGCTCTAACCACTTCTCACCTTTGCGCAATTCTGGTGTTAGTGCTAACAGAGGGTGCTGATTATGTGTTGCAGTATGTTTTCTTTCATTGTGGCTTCTTTAGCTATTTAATAGTTTTTATATTCTGTGCACTATGAAAGCTGTTTGTCATCTGTAATATTGGCACTTGAGCATATGTCAATTACTGTTTCTTAACTTGTCCTCTTTTATAACAATCTAACTTCTGTCTTATTTCATTTCATTGTTTTTTATTGCTGTAATGCATCTTATGCCTTACGAGCCCATTACATACTTTACCGATTGTATCCCCTTTTATTTTACGTTGTTCAATTAATCATTTAAGGCTTGTGTGTGCCTACAGTAGTGACATCTGGTGATGTTATACAACACAAACATTTTGTGGCTATGGTATGGCAGTTTGTTTTGAACAGTAGTGCTGCTGACATGACTCTTGCCCTGCTGTTATGTATCTTTGATGATGCTGACATGCTGATTTTGCTTTTAACATTTGATGTCACTATGGCTGCAGTACATTAGGACATTGTTTTTATAACATAGGTATGCCTCTTCATACGTACAGTGCACAAATGTATGTATATGTCACAAGTAATTTTCATTATGGTCTATTTTACTGTTTTAAGTTATGGACAATTCGCTAGTATATTTGTTCTCTCATATTTTGCTGCAGATCTGAATATGGTCATTATAGACTGAAACCAGTAATCTGTTGACAAAAAGGTTGTGACCATAAATGTAGAGGAAATTTATTCTACATTTTGGTCACTGTTTTATTTGCAACAATGTTGCAGCTTGTGAAATTTATTTTTTGGATTCTTATAAGGAAGTAGCTAAGAGATTACCAGACGACTGACTGTAATTAATATCTTCAGTGGCTTCAGTATTAAACAGTATGGGGATATGCCAGCAGTATGGTTTTGCATCACACATAGCTTGCTCAGAAAAATTACCCTGTGTTTAAGTTAGGAATTATCATAACTCTTGTTTGTAATTAGAATATTGTGTTAAGTGACAAAGCGAGCATTGTATGCTTTTCATCTGGTTACCCAAGAAGCATGTGGTTGTGTTGGAGTTTTCCCAAATATTATTTCATTCTCTTTAACAATTAAATGGTATTTAAAGCCATATTGTTCCTCTGCTTGACTCTTTCATCTGAACTGCAGCTGCTCACATCATTACAGGTTAATTGGACCAACTGTCTGGCCAGTACTGTGTTTGTGTGTGTGTGTGTGTGTGTGTGTGTGTGTGTGTGTGTGTGTGTGTGTGTGTGAGAGAGAGAGAGAGAGAGAGAGAGAGAGAGAGAGAGGGGGGGGGGGGAATAAAACATATCCTTACGATCTTATTTGACTGTACTGGACAAAGCTTGGCTTCTGCTCCATGTGAAAGGAAATCAAGCAAACACAGAAGTGTACAGGGTGTAATGTTTACATCAGGTATATTCTTATGATGGAGTATAATAATCTGACACCGTTCTCACATGTTGGCATTTGTTGTGAACCACATTTTCAGTTCACTGCTATTGTAGCATGGAACTTAGTAGTTTCATGAATGATGTTTTGCTAGGTGGAACGATTCTTCACTGGAGCAAGATAGATTGCTTGTCCATGATAAGTGACTCTATGCACACAGTACATCGATGGAACAAGTTTTGACCTATGGGAAATTTGGTAGTGTGTTACTCAAATTCCTGAAAGTTCCATTTCTATTGGAAATGGATCACATGAACTGTTAGGCAGAAATAACTGGTGCAGCTTCAGTATAATTCTGAAAATTAAGTGTATAATCTTGAAAGTCAGCCGTAGGTGACAAGATTTGTGTGGGCCAGAAAAGTTTAAGGAAATCTATGAAAATTGTATGTTTTGTGTTGTGCAATTAATTATTAAGGCAATTGAAGGCAAAAAATACAAACATCTTTTGTTGTTACATTACTGTTTCAATAAAATAGATCATTGTTTGCCTCCAGTAACATTGTCAGTGACAGAATGCTTGGATTGTTGTGTGGTTGAGAGTTGTCACAAAAGTAATTAATCAAATATATGATTAAGTGGACAAAGTGTTTCCAATAAAATTTTTCACTAAATTGTGTTTTTAAATCCTTCACTATACCTTTTATATTCTCGAGATTCGGTAAAGAGTAACCAGTGAAATGAAGTCTAATGCAGGAAATCAGATTACAGTGATGTACAAAATGCAATTTAGCAGCCAAAATTATGAAAACTTACTGAGATAAGAGGTAGAAAACCCGCTGTATATTTAAACTTGTCAGCAGCAGGCAGATACCTAATCAGTGGCATGACTATACTTACTAGTACTCAGTAGATTGCAAAAAGGCCAGAGTTAAGTCAGAAGTACTCAAGGAAAACTGTCTCCACTTGCTCAGTAGCGTCTGGGGACTTTTGGAGCATGAATAGTTTCCAAGCTGCTGAAGTCCTTGTATTTGACATACGGCTTATTGCATGGATTCTCTAAATGTATTGTACAATGATGATTGTTGCGTGTCAGCTGACCATGTGATGACTTGGTTCAATAAGTGCCTGACATTATTGTTTCTTAATAAGGGAATTGGAGGTTAGTTTTTTGTATTAATACTGTTGACATTTCAGACTCCAGAGGATGAAGAAATTCTGAATAAAAAGAGATCAAAGAAAGTGGAAAAGAAATACAAAGCTCGACAGCGCTTAGCGAAAGTTGAACCTGCACTAGAAGAGCAATTCCAGGCATCTAGAGTGCTTGGTAAGTGGATTTTGCCTTGATGTTTTAAATTTATTTTCAAGTTCACACTGATGAAATTTTAACATTGATGCATATCTAAGTGATATGTTAAATGATTTTTGTCATAGTTACACTGAGTGGCAATAGATAAATGGTTTGGCATTTAATTTTGTTTAAAATGTAGTGAAAAGTAAAAGGAACTTTTTTTCAGCGTGTATTTCTAGTCGACCTGGTCAGTGTGGGCGTGCAGATGGATACATCCTGGAAGGGAAAGAACTAGAATTCTACATAAGGAAAACAAAAGCTAAAAAGGGCAAATAAGGCACTAAAAATACTGTAATTTGTAAATGCTGACAAGGAAAATAAATTTTTTCTTGTGAACAGTCAAAAAGGTTTATTTGAATCCTTCCATTCATCTTCTCTCATTTCAGTATCCTTCCATCCATGTGGAATATGATTTTCAGTAATTATGGGTGATTTGCTGCAAACAGTCAAATCTTGAAATAGATGTGCACTTTGGAAATGTAAGATGCAATATCTAGAGTAAATGCTTTCATCCAGAAGTTTGTTAATTTGAAACAAGTTTGTACTGTTGTGTTTCAAGCAGTTTTGTTTTGTTTAGTGGGGTTATCCCATTTTCCACCAGTTTGGTCAATTATGTTTGATGTTACCTTGATACTTATTGACAGCAGTAAACATTCTCATTAATTAATTTCTATTGATACTTTTGTATTTGCATTCATTCAGAAATAAAGGTTAGTAATTCAAGAGTACATATGAATGTTTAAATATTGTCAAAAACTGGGTAAGCAACTGTTGCACCAAATAAGAACATAAGTTGAGGCATGTAATGACATTGAGACATAAGAGGAGGATGCAAAATAAATTCCATTTTTGAACTAAAACACTTTGACATGAGTGCATTGTGGCAGGTGTCTGATGCCTGAAAGTCCCAGCTATCCATTATTGCCACATGCCTCACTGTGTTGCTTTCGTGGGTACTGGCAGAGCTTTGTCAAATGTGACTGGCTGCTTTGGCTTTGCTGGATGTTTCTTTGACTTATATAAAACACAACTAAGTGATGTCAATACTGTACATCTATTCTCAGATTCTTGCTTCAGCCAAAATAAAAACAGTTGTTTGGTGGCAATGCTTATAGCGTTCTTGGAAAAGAGCACACAATTCAGTAATATTTGTCACTTCTTCCTGTTTGTGGCCATAGTTGCATGCCTCCAGACAGTGTGTGGTAGAACTGAGAAGTCACAGAAAAAGAAACCATTGTCTCCTAAGGAATGATATTTTAGAACACGATAATTAAATTCTAAATGCAGATTGGACTGTTAAAAACCTAAAAGGTAATGCACAGACAGAACTAAAATCCAAGCAACCATTCAAAATTAACAGCCAGCACCTCATCTCATACAAGAAAACCAAGAAAATTATTAATTTTGGTAAGTGATGTGTGCTCTGGAGATAAAGTAAAAGTTGACATCCTGAGGTGAAAGAAACCGTGCCGTCCAACAGTACTATAATCATCTTTCTACCAAATCAAAATACAGTAAACAAAGAGTAGAAGAGAGGTTTGTGCCTTGCTAAAGTATTCCAGATGACACTGAGTTTTACAAAGATGTTGATGAATAATGTGCAGATGTAAGAGCAGAAACTTGACAATAACTATGCGATTGTAACATGCAATACTTTCTGTTTGCATGCTTTATGTAATACTGATAATGTTACAAGCTAGACAATTATGTTAAAGTAGTTGTCATTGCTATTATTATGCCATTGAGTTTCTATTATTGTTTGTATTCTCAGTAAAGTCAAAAACATATAAATTAAAAATACTATATGTAATAATATATGCAAAAATGTGCGTTTTAAAACAATGCAAGCACATAAAAAAATTAATGGGGGGGGGGGGAGTACACAGAATTAAAGAAGGCAATAACTGACACTACCAATACTAAGAAGCATTTAGACTTTAGAAAAAACTAGTAAAATAGCACCTTACTATACTGCATAAAGATTTTAGTAGCTTTCATTACAACACTTAATTTCAGTGAGATCTAGTAGTCGTGTAAAAATTCAAATGCCCAAACATTTCTATCAAGATGAAAACAAGCCCATTTTATGAAAAACCGTCTGATGCACTTATCAAGTTTTTGAAAAACACTTTTGTAGTGCTACTGCTCTTGTGGGGTGGGACTGTTGACCAAGCAGTTTGGCCCCCACCCTCTTAAACCAACCAACTTACGAGCTATGAGGAGGAAGAGGTTACAACACTACATTTGGGTCATCGAATTATTGAAATCAGCAATACAACAGAAAAAGAAATATTTAACGATGGAAAAATCCAGGATGGAATAATGACAATATTTTGAAAAGGATAGTTATTACTCATCGTATAGTGGAGATGCTGTGTCACGGATAGGTGCAAGACAGACTGTCAAACAAAACTTTTCGCCAAACAGGCCATCATCAGAAAACACACACGCACAAACCATAGTCTGTCTGTGATTTGGCATCTGTTATATATGGTGAGTAGCAGCCATCATTTCTGTATTACTATCAAAAAGAAATATTACACACACACACAGACAGAAAGACAGTTGTGTGGTTTGTACTGTAAATGGAGCAAGGAACACATCAGTATGAAACTTTTGGCTTCAGTTTATCTAGTAGTTAGTGTAGTGCTCAGTTGATCATCTGAAGATAAAAACTGCTGTCAGAGCTCCGTATACACGTAGTATTCATATTGTGTGTTAATAGTAAAACATTGTGTTACTAAAGACTGCTGTAGTAGCCAGGTGGGAGTAAAGTGGCGTCTTCCTGTATTGATTTGGAGAAAACTGCAGCCTAGCCATGAACATTTCAAACAAAACAGCATCTTCCTGTATTGATTTGGAGAAAACTGCAGCCTAGCCATGAACATTTCAAACAAAACAGACTACTGTTGCATTGTCAGCAAGTTTTGTGGCGACAGTTTGATGTGTTATTGTGTTGCACTTTTGGATGGAAAGTTGCTCCTAGTGCTTAAAAGATGTTGGAAAAGGTAGGTAGACTGACAATATTAGCAACCTTTCAAGGAAAGTGATACAGGTTTAGTAAATGGCAGCTCTTCAAACCGAGAAAAATTTTACAGCTGTGATCTGTTATCTCCCTTGCCATCATCACAGTTCTGAATAAGTGTTGAATTGTTTAGACTTACTAAAAACTAAACTCTTGCCATCATCACAGTTCTGAATAAGTGTTGAATTGTTTAGACTTACTAAAAACTAAACTTCTCCTTAGCAGGCTGTGAAGGCCCAACGCTATTGACTGGCTGCAGTGTCATCAGCCCATAGGCATCACTGGCTGCAGATATGGAGGAGCACGTGGTCAGCATACTGCTCTCCCGGCCATTACGTTAGTTTCCAAGGCCGTTGGACTTACTAAAGGAGGCAACTTCTGTCCTGGACATAGAGCTTTTTGAAAATTTAGAGTAACTTGGTTGAAAGTCTAAAATAACATTTACATAAAAGGTGTCAGATTAAAAAAAAAGAACTATGCAGAAACAATTGGGAGATTATATTCCTTGGTGGCATTTTAAGGAATGGGATACTGTTTCATGCTATGTGTGTGAAGGTCAGTTTCACTTATTTGGTGTGGAGAAATCATTTTTCTTGGACACACACACGTCCAAGCCTGGTTTCAGTCAGTAGAATAGCCTAGGCAAATATAGCTATAGTTATCACGGAATTAGAAAATATGAAGAAGAAAAATCAACTGGAAAGGTATATTATACACAAAAATTATTTTATATGTCTAGGTTGTAGGCCCAAATTGAGGAACAAATCTTGAAGATTGTGGAATGTGTCAGTACATGAAATTGCAACATAAAAGTAAGAACAAATGAAATAAAACATGTACAAAAAAAAGACAAGCCATTAGTTTATGTAAATGCAGTCAACAATATAAAATAGGAATAAGCTTAATATTTCATGGAACCCCGAAATATAATACCTTATGAATACTTTTTGTGACAAACTATCACTTATTTCAAATTCTGTTCAAATAGTAAGAATGGCAGCATTAAGTCTTTGAACAAGATCCTGAATGTAGGCTTTCCACGACAGTTTACTGCCTATCTGAACACCTAGAAAACTGAACTATTCAGTGCCACTAATCATATGCCCATTCTTCAAATTAAAACGTCAGGTTTTGTTGAATTGTGTTTTAGAAAAGTAAAAGCTGTGTCTTACTGTGATTTAGCGTTAGTCTATTTTCTACAAGCCATGACTACGTCATGAACTGCACTATTTGAAACAGAGCCAGTGCTGTGCACAGCATCATTCACCTTCAAGCTAGTGTCATCAGCAAACAGAAATATTTTAGAATTCCGTGTAATACTGGAGGGCATATCCTTTATATAAATAAGGAACCCAAGTGGCCCCAGCTGTGACCCCTGGGGCAATCAACTCCCCTACCTTCCCCGCCCCCCCCCCCCCCCCCCACACACACACAAACACACTCACACTCTGCTCCCCATTGAATTGTGCCCTACTCAGACCCCACATCACAGCCATTCTCAACACTGAATAATGACCATTTGCTGTCTGTTGTTAAAGTAAGAGGTGAACCAGTTGTGTGCTTCTCCTCGTATTCTGTAATTGTCCAATTTAGTTAAATTAAAATAGATGCCTAGCATTCGAAACCTTTAGTTTAATCCATTCAGTACCTCAAAGGGTAAAAAGAATACAGCATTTTCAGTTGTTAAACCACTTCTAAAGCCAAACTATACATTTGATAGCAAATTGTGTGAAATAAAATGATCAATTAACCTTGCAAGTGCAATCTTTTCAATAACTTTAGCAAGCACTGATGGCATAGAAATAGGTCTAAAATTGTCTACAATATCCCTTTACCCCTTTTTATAAAATGTCTTTACTACTGAGTACTTTAACTGTTCAGGAAACTGACCATCCTTAAAGAAAAAAATTACCATTATGGCTAAGTACAGTGCTAATGTGTGCAGCACAATACTTTACTATTCTGCTAGGCACTCCATCATCTCTATGAGGGTCCTTCGTCTTGACTGATTTCACTATTGACTCAATCTCCCCGTTTACAGTATCATAGAGAAGTATTTCAGACATCAATCCTGGAAAGGCATTTTCCAAGTGAGTTATATGATTCCCTGTAGAAACTAAGTTTTTATTTAATTCACCAGCAATGCCCAGAAAATGCTTGTTAAATACTGTACATATATCTGACTTATGAGTAACAGAAATATTTCTGCTATAATCTGACTTATATCGCCAACCTTGTGCTGCTGACCAGACACTTCCTTCACAACTGCCCATATGGTTTTAATTTTATCCTGTGAATTAGCTATTCTATTTGCATACTACATACTCTTTGCATTCCTAATAATATTTTTAATCACCTTACAATAATGTTTATAATGAGTTACTGTAGCTTGATTGTGGCTGCTTCTAACATTCTGACATAATTCCCACTCTGTTGTACATTATACTGTTATCGCCCTAGTCAGCCATCCAGGATGCCTGTTATTGCTAGTACCCTGTTTAGAACATTCTAATGGAAAGCAACTCTCAAAGAGCATGAGAAATGTCTTAAGGAAAGCATTATATTTGTAATTCTATGTTATCAGCACTATAAACATCATGCCACTCTTGTTCCTTAACATGGTTTAAAAAACCCTCTATTGCTGTTAGATTAGCTTTTCTACATAGTTTGTAATTATATATAACATTTGTTTGAGTATATAAACCTTTTAGCCTTAATATTTGCGCATCATGGTCTGAAAGGCCATTCACCCTTTTACTAACAGAATACTCATCTATTAATGAAGAATGAATAAAAATATTGTTTATGTCTGCTATTGTACCCCTGCATCCTGACTGGAAAAAACACAGTCTGTATCAGATCATGTGAGATTAGATCTTCCAACACCCTTTTTCTTGCACAATCATATTCAAAATTATATTGAAGTCACCACACATAATTAATTTTTGGTTCTTCTTATAAAGCGAACCAAGAACCCTCTCTAGCTTGAGCAAAAATGCTCTGAAGTCAGAGTTAGGGGACATATAAACAACAACACTTAGAAGTTTAGTTTCACTAAATTCAATTGCCCCTGCACAATGTCAAATACCTGTTCAGTACAGTACTGAGGTACGTCTATGATCTCAAATAGAATACTGATTTTTACGTATATGGCCACTCCCCCATCCCCCCAAGAACTCCTTGAAAAACAGCCAGCTAGTCTGTAGCCTTGTAAAGGAAGCCTTTGAACTGTCAAATTACTTAAGTGGTGCTCCAATATATCAGTAATGTCAGAGCCAACATCTGTAAGCAGTTCATCAACTTTATCTCTAATAACTCTTATATTTTGATGAAATATGCTAATTCCTTTTCAAGTTGGATACCTGACCACCTCTGAAGGTGACACCTTTGTTATTGGGACTTCCTTTAAGCAGGGATACCTATCAGCTGACTTCAATCTAATAAAGGTGCAGCTGTAACACCAACTACTACAGAAATTTTTCTGTGAATGATCCCACCACTACCCACAACGCTGTCGCCTATAAGCTTTACCAGCCTCCCCTTCCCATACCTGTTGAGGTGCAGGCCATGCCTTGCAAAACCCGATCTGTTGATTGACCCAACCCTGCACTAGGCTTCACAATGCTGGTGATTTGGTGCTCATTTCACAAAACTTATTTCAACTGCTGGTTCACACCTCTACAGCAGAACCTTCTTCTTTCTGTTAGACTTAACTGACTTAGGTTTCCTAACTGCTGAGGACTGCTGCATGTTCCCTACATCTACAGCTACAAGAGGCTCCTCTCCACTCAACTCTGACAGTTGGTCAAATGTACTGGTTATACGCAAAGTACAACTGTCTGAATATCTCCTCGTCCTAGCTCCTTTCACTAATTGCCAGTTTCCATTCCCCAGCACTCTTCATCCTCCTCAACCTATCTATAGTCTGGGTGACGAGTCTTTGGTATTGACAGCTCGGTAGCGTCTTTCCGTTGCCTAGCAACCGCAGGCAGGCAGCCAATGACGGCCTGACTTTGAGCGGGTAGCAAGGGCCACGTTGCCGCTCTGAAACCCGGTCGCGCGCGCTTATGAAACTTATCAGTGTCTCGCGTGCAGGCGGTGCGGTCGTTCGTCGTTTGTCTGAAGTTGAATTCGCAGTTTATTTCGTTTTTGTTGTTTTTAGTGTTTCTTTGTTTATGTTTCGTTGTAAACAATGTCTAGTGCGGCGGGTAGTAGCAGCCAAACACAAGAAGTGAAACGGAGGAAGAAAAGTGTGCTACACACCCAGGCCCGTGAATTCGAGTGCTCTGTGAGGGATTACTTTGAGAAAGAAAAGGACAAAGGTGGGCCCTTAATTCCTGTTGTTCAGGTTGTGAAGAGAACTTTAGCAGCATTGAAAATAAGTAAGAACACTGTTGTAAAGATAGGGAAAGAACAGTATAGTGTAGATTGTGACGAGAGTGGCACAACAAAGCTGCACACACCAGGAAAGAAGCGACCGAGAAATAAGCACGTGAGAGCTTTGGACGATTTTCAGAAAGACGCCATTCGTCGTCATATATACAGCTATTATAAGAGAAGGGAACATCCCACTCTATCTAAATTACTGGTGTCGCTTCAGAAAGACGATCTTTTTAAAGGGAGCAAATTTTCATTGCGTACAGTGTTGAAAGACATAGGCTTCAGCTATTCACTGTTTAACGGACGCAAAATATTAATGGAAAGGACAGATGTAGTTGCATGGCGGTGCAGATTTCTGCGCAGGATCATGGGTGTGGAATTCGAAAGTATAGTGTTGTTAGATGAAACTTGGGTCAATGCCAGCCATTCTTTACGTAGAGGCTGGAATGATGGAACGCCCGAGGGGACAATGGCAGTGCCTGTTGGCAAAGGAGGGCGTATTATTGTCTTACATGCAGGAACATCGAAAGGTTTTGTGCCAAACTGCTTGAAAATGTTTCGGTCAAAAAAGACGGGAGATTACCATGAAGAAATGAACAGTGTAGTACACTCCTGGAAATGGAAAAAAGAACACATTGCCACCGGTGTGTCTGACCCACCATACTTGCTCCGGACACTGCGAGAGGGCTGTACAAGCAATGATCACACGCACGGCACAGCGGACACACCAGGAACCGCGGTGTTGGCCGTCGAATGGCGCTAGCTGCGCAGCACTTGTGCACCGCCGCCGTCAGTGTCAGCCAGTTTGCCGTGGCATACGGAGCTCCATCGCAGTCTTTAACACTGGTAGCATGCCGCGACAGCGTGGACGTGAACCGTATGTGCAGTTGACGGACTTTGAGCGAGGGCGTATAGTGGGCATGCGGGAGGCCGGGTGGACGTACCGCCGAATTGCTCAACACGTGGGGCGGAAGGTGCACGTGCCCGTCGACCTGGGACCGGACCGCAGCGACGCACGGATGCACGCCAAGACCGTAGGATCCTACGCAGTGCCGTAGGGGACCGCACCGCCACTTCCCAGCAAATTAGGGACACTGTTGCTCCTGGGGTATCGGCGAGGACCATTCGCAACCGTCTCCATGAAGCTGGGCTACGGTCCCGCACACCGTTAGGCCGTCTTCCGCTCACGCCCCAACATCGTGCAGCCCGCCTCCAGTGGTGTCGCGACAGGCGTGAATGGAGGGACGAATGGAGACGTGTCGTCTTCAGCGATGAGAGTCGCTTCTGCCTTGGTGCCAATGATGGTCGTATGCGTGTTTGGCGCCGTGCAGGTGAGCGCCACAATCAGGACTGCATACGACCGAGGCACACAGGGCCAACACCCGGCATCATGGTGTGGGGAGCGATCTCCTACACTGGCCGTACACCACTGGTGATCGTCGAGGGGACACTGAATAGTGCACGGTACATCCAAACCGTCATCGAACCCATCGTTCTACCATTCCTAGACCGGCAAGGGAACTTGCTGTTCCAACAGGACAATGCACGTCCGCATGTATCCCGTGCCACCCAACGTGCTCTAGAAGGTGTAAGTCAACTACCCTGGCCAGCAAGATCTCCGGATCTGTCCCCCATTGAGCATGTTTGGGACTGGATGAAGCGTCGTCCCACGCGGTCTGCACGTCCACCACGAACGCTGGTCCAACTGAGGCGCCAGGTGGAAATGGCATGGCAAGCCGTTCCACAGGACTACATCCAGAATCTCTATGATCGTCTCCATGGGAGAATAGCAGCCTGCATTGCTGCGAAAGGTGGATATACACTGTACTAGTGCCGACATTGTGCATGCTCTGTTGCCTGTGTCTATGTGCCTGTGGTTCTGTCAGTGTGATCATGTGATGTATCTGACCCCAGGAATGTGTCAATAAAGTTTCCCCTTCCTGGGACAATGAATTCACGGTGTTCTTATTTCAATTTCCAGGAGTGTATTTCAAGAATGTT
This sequence comes from Schistocerca nitens, assembly GCF_023898315.1. NCBI lineage: Eukaryota > Metazoa > Arthropoda > Insecta > Orthoptera > Acrididae > Schistocerca > Schistocerca nitens. The sequence continues at coordinate 479,624,273 of NC_064615.1, forward strand.
TCGAGACATCGGTTATGACGAATCTGACAAGTCCATCAGTGATTGTTATGGACAATGCGCCTTATCATTCCGTTGTTCACGATAAGGCACCAACCTTGGCAACAAAAAAAGACGATATCATTCGGTGGTTGAAACGGCGAAAAGTAGATTTCAGAGAAGATTTAAGGAAGGCGGAACTGCTCGAAATTGTGGCACAAAAGAAACCCCAATTTCCAACATATGTAATTGACGAGATTGCTAAAAGGCACGGGCATGAAATCGTTCGGCTTCCTCCATACCACTGTCAAAAAAATGGTTCAAATGGCTCTGATCACTATGGGACTTAACAGCTATGGTCATCAGTCCCCTAGAACTTAGAACTACTTAAACCTAACTAACCTAAGGACATCACACAACACCCAGTCATCACGAGGCAGAGAAAATCCCTGACCCCGCCGGGAATCGAAACCGGAACCCCGTGCTTGGGAAGCGAGTACGCTACCGCGAGACCACGAGCATACCACTGTCACTTCAATGCAATTGAAGGAGTGTGGGCACAGGTAAAAAATTACATTGCTGCAAACAATAAAAAATTCACGATCTCTGAAGTGGAATCTCTCCTTCCAGCAGCTATCAATAAAGTGACAAGTGAGACGTGGGCTAAAATTGCAAACAGCACTGCAAGTGCCATCAGAGAGGCGGCCAAAACCGAAGGGGCTGTGGAAGAATGCATCGAAAATTTATTTATACATCTGGGAGAGAGCAGTGATAGTTCGAGTAGTGCTGAGGAAGACAATGTCAAATCAGATTCTGACAGTGATGTGAGTGGTGTTTTTCCATTACAGTAACTACAACGTATTCAGGAATGTAAGGAAGGAGTTTGCTATCGATCTACAACCAGATCATCATATTGTGAGTACTTTCTTCAGATTATAACTCTTAATACACTGACCAATTATTCTGTAGCTTGTAGTAGAACAAATTAATAATGCTAATACTTTATTATGTTTCAGCATCTTAGATACTTGTACTAAATAGCTCTTATCAGTTTTCGAGTTAATATATTTCAAGCACCAACTTTAAATAAATTCATGCGTACCAATACGACTTGTATTTTGTCTCACTTTTATTTCTGCTGCTAGAGAATGCGTGTAGCAGACAGGGCGCCGCGTGCTGTGAGCCACGTTCGGCAACAGCGCCGTCTGCCCGCCGGAACTGTCAGAACCAATCACTCGTCTGACGGACTATAGTTCCTCCTTTGCTTCGTTTAACTGCTCCTGAAGGGCACAGATATTACGCTTCTGCTCCTCTATCAACTTATTTCTTATTTTACGAACATCAACTGTCACCTTCTGTAATCCATTACGAAATGGGTCCACAAGGTTTTCTGTCAATACCCATTTTGTCAACATGAAGAGATGACTCGCATTACAAAAACTTCAGACGGTTGAGTGAAAGATGTTGCAAAAAGATGTGCCAAATTCATACAGGACTACAATAACATTCTTACAAAAGACAAAACTGAGAAGCAGTTTGTTTGAGAAACAATTGTTGTTGGATACCATAAAAATACCAAGTTGTGACAAAATCTTCTTAGAAATAAATAATATTCAATATTCATTCAAATTATCTTTTGATTCTACTGAAATGAATGTTGTAAAATGATTACTGCTAAGTACAAAATTTTCTCAGATTGAAAATGTGAACATTATAGATAGTGAACTTGATATTCTTAAATTTTTTGTGTGTTTTTTTTTTTTTTTTTAATTTCGCAAATGATCTTTTCAATAATAAGTCAAAATGATTTTAAATAATTGCTGGGCTTGCTTGAATGTGTCCCATATACTAATCACACAAAAGACAGTGGTGATAAGGAAGTATACCATGTGTTTTAACGGAAGTAGGTTTTGGGGATGCTATGTCCCAACTTCAAGGTGCTTGAGTGTCACCTGGAATTTCTTGGATTGAGATGAAATTTTCCAATTTTTTTAAACTAAAGTTAAGGGGGGGGGGGGGGGACGCAAAGTTTGAACTTTCAAAAAATTACATACAGCTATGGGCCACCCTAGTGTCCTCTGTCTCCAAATTAACCTTAATAGTGCACATTAAAGGTTTAAGCACACAGCTGTAAAAGTATCTGACTCCCTCCTCGTCAGGTTCTGGACATTTTAAAAATAAATTGAAATCCTTGACAACTCTTCACGGGTGACAATGAGTATAGTATTTTTGAATGTGAGCTATAAAACAGGCAAAAGAACTGAAGGGAAATACTTGGAAGCAGGCTGGTTCAGGTGGTTCATATGCAACCATTTACGTTGTTGCATGTACTCATCACCTGCATATACATATCCAAACTTTCAGCCCATGGAAAAAGTTGACTAAGCCAATTACTGTTGTGAGGTTCAGTTCCCACCTAGGTCAATGGCAGCCTTTTAATTCTGGTGACATTATGGTGGCTCAACTTGCTGTGGAGATCTTTTAAAATATTCTCTAATTTGCAAATAAAAGTTACGCAGTAGTTCAGTAACTCGCAAGCACAGTTGTGTTTGTTTTATTTGAAACTTCAAGAAAATTACAGTTAGATACCAGATAAGTGCCACCATACTGTGGTGCCATGGTTATCTTAATAAAAGTGATGGGAAGAACTGTATATACTCCAAACAGCAGCTGTTTTTCTTGAAAGATGTTAGGCCAGTCTTGGCATGTTTTACACAAGTGACTTAGTCAGCTGCTCGTGGAAAATGCGAGCTGCAATGTCCATGGTATAGTGTCCTGAACTGAAACTTATCATGATCGGTCATTTGTGTTTACATGTTGTTGCCAAAATTTTGTTCATTTCTCTGCATAGTTTGGGGCCTGAACAGTGGAAGTTAGGTTATTATGGACCATTTGTTAGTTGAAATATAGTGACAGCATTAAGGAACTAGCAGTGATGTTTCTTAATGGTCAGATGAAAATTCACAGTGGATGTTCTTGAAAAAGTCATTATAAAGTCACACTGCTGAGGACTGAAATAACAGTAAAAGTGTTGTTAAAACACCCCAGATCATCAGTCTTTATTTGATAATGAAAATGTACACAGTTATACATAAAAATATTTAGAAGGAAATAAACAGTGCTTTTTATACTCTATCCATACAAGGGGAAGTCCCCAGGCATGGAATTGACTTCTTGTAATTGCCTGTACAGTATTGTAGGTGGAGGTCTCAGTATGGCCCAGCAACCATTCACCCGGGCAGTTTGTCATTTGCAAGTAATTGACAACAATCAGTTTCTTGTGATCCTGTAGAACCTGAATACAGCAATGATTTTCAAACTGACACCATAGTTTAATGTTTATATGACTGGAATGTTAAAGGTGGCAGGGTTAGTCCTGAATGATGTCATTTTTTTTACATATTTATCAAAATGCAATTACTTTTACTCATTTAATCAGATAAAATATAATTTTTTATTCCTAATTCTTCGCCTTGTCATTTGAATCAGATTAATTTAATTTACTCATTTTTTCTTCATTTTATTTTGTTTTCATGATTTAAAAGGTTTCATGTAAAGGTCAGCTTTTATAAAATAAAAAAAGAAATTATAGCAAAATGCATGGTAGAAGTAATGATTGCAATAATATGGATGAAAATGTAAAACAGTAAAAATTAATGGAAGTAAATGATTAAAATCATGGACAAGGATTCGAAATGAAATAATGAGCAAATAAAACTGTTAACATGATCTATGAATGCACGGCCTCCCAGTAACACGAATTAATAAAATCTTCTCAGGCTTCCAGCCAGGTCAGGTCATTAAAATCCCATGAGCTTTGGACTGGGGTCTCCTGGGTCATTGTAAAGTGGTAAATGGCTGCTGTGTCACCGTGGCCTCATTGTTATATAGCCACACTGCTGCTTGTGATGTCACTGGTGCTCTCTTCCTTGCCAAATGTGGTAATATTTTTGCCCCATGTCTGTTGTGGCCACTTCAGCCTCACGATGGCTGGGTCCCAGCTGTACTGAACTGCAAACCATTTTTCCTGTTGATGCTGTTTTCTGATATTTTTAATTCTACAGCTCCTTTTGTAACAATGTCCCAAAACCCCTTCATCCTCATAATGACAGATGAACCGAGTGAGGTGGCGCAGTGGTTAGCACACTAGTCTCGCATTCAGGATGAACATGGTTCAATCCTCGTGCTGCCATCCAGATTTAGGTTTTCTGTTATTTCGCTAAATTGCTCCAGGAAAATGCCACGATGGTTCCTTTGAAAGGGCACAGCCAATTTCCTTCCACATCTTTGACATAATCTGAGCTTGTGCTCCATCCCTAATGATCTCAATGTTAATGGGATGTTAAACCCAATATTCCTTCCTTCCTTTTCCAATCACAGCTGTTTTGTTGAATAGAATTCAGTGTCGAAATAACAGCTGCTGTATAGAGAATATGATGGTGTCAATGTGTGCGTAAACAATCCCACAACTATACTATCAAATAACTGGAAGAGGAGATTGATGCAGACTTTGACAATACAGTTGTGGGGTTGTTAAAACCCACATTGACATCATAAATTTCCCTATTTCAACCAATTGGATGGCGTGGCAATGGAAAGTCCATTAGTTCCGTCCATAGCCAACCTTTTTATAGACAAATTTGAAGACGTCGCCTTGGACACAGCCCCAGCTAAGCCAAGTTGCTTAGTATATCATTACTCCAACAACATTTTTATCATCTTGCCCCATGGATGTGAGTAACAGGGAAAATGATTAAAACAGCATTTGTTACCACGTTAAGTTTGCTGGAAAACCAATGAATACCTCAGCTACAATGTCTACAGGAAACCTACACACACAGATCAATATCTGTATTCTCTCAGCCATCACCATCTGGCAGAAGAACATGACATTCTGAACACTCTTGTCCATCTTGCTGAAGTTCTCTAAGATGCTGAAAATCTGCCACTAGAAGAACTAATCCACATCCGAAAAGTCTTCCATATATCACACATGAAGCTCCACTAAACATTTTAACTTTTTTTCTTGTTTGTTTATGTCTTTTTAGCTTTTGTTAGCATTGTGTCACAATTAGATGAACAGTTAGTCTCCGTGCCTTTTTTTGGTAGTAACTTCCTTAGTACTTCTGAACTATAGCAGGCCCTCCCTGTTGAGTGGCATGTATTTCTGTAGTATACCATACAATACTTTCAAGTTTATGCAGCAGAACATCCCCAAACATTTGAACTTTTCTCCATGATGAAGAACATGTGGTTCTGGGAGGTGGGAGCGTTGTATAATTTTTTCGAAATATACTGAATGAGTCCAAATTGAATCTCTCTCTCTCTCTCTCTCTGCCACTAAAGTTACCATAAATATTGCATGCAACAAATGCGACAATTTCTTCGTTGGATATGCAAATAATTACAGGTCAGCAGTTCTTCTGGAAAACCTGGACTTCTCAGGTAATTACATTTTATTTTGAAAAATGAGGGAATTTCATAAAATCTCAGGTAATTCTGTTTTTTTAACTAGCATTGAAATTTAATTTTATTAAGTTTTATAAATCACAAATTTTAAAACACTTAATATTTCAAAGCGTGTTAATTATATGAATATTATTCCATATAAATTACTGATGTTTAGAAACTACAGTTAAACTACTGCTTATGGCTGGTACACCTCAGCTGACAGGAAAGAAAAGTCATTATTGTGCTATGATACATCTCCCCCTCCCCCACTCAACAGTAATTTATCAAGAGCTTCTTGACTTCATCTTCCTCCTTACACCTGGAATTCCCAGGGATTTTTCCCCCCCCAATTTTGAATAAACACACTGAATTAGCATTTCAGTATAGCAGCACAATACAGGTAAGAGTAATACTGTTTTTGTTTCTTTTCTGAGAACATATTATGCCTTGTGTGTAAGGAGGAGATACATCTTCAAGTATGCGTCTTAGTTTGGCAGTGATCGTGACCTGTCAAGACTGCAGTTTACCCTTCAGTGATTTTGCTGTTCAGATTGTTTGGGTTCCCACAACACGTGAATATGGAATCAATGGGTTCAGGTGGGCCATGCAGGATCTCTGTACAGCTAGCGACTGAGAGGACAGACAAGTAGCTTTTTCAACTATTCAGGATCATGCATCCAGTTGCATCACATACCTTGTCTGTTGCAAAACAAGAACCAGTATGGAGAGTGTGACATCTGGAGCCTTACGGACTGTCAGCAGAGTAACCGCTTTTACAGCTGATTGTAATGTGGCAGCAGACAGAGGTGTGCTTAATGACAACACTGGGCACAGAAGTGAGACAAATCTTTTCAGATGGGTCCTCACTCTGGCTGCAACATTACAGTGGACTTAGCTGTGTGTAGAGGCCCCAGGGAGAACAAACATTGCCAGACCGCATTTGTCATACTGGCTCAGCACCTATTGTGATGGTATGGGCTGCCATTGGGTACACAACACTCACATTCATGTTTCATAGCTGGTTATTAGGACAACAGCCACTACCTTTATGACTTGTTAATGTGTCTGTGCCCTGTCTTCAAGATTTCTGTGACGTCTTTCAACAATGTAACTCAAAACTAAGTGTTGCCTGCGCTGTCCTGATCTACCTCAATGCAGAGGTTATTTGACTGTTGCCCTAGCCAGCAAGTTGTCATACATTGTAATTGTGTGGTCACGTGTTGCAAATAGAGTAGTACCCTATCACTCAACTCACGAATCACTGCAGCTGATCTCAGCCTCAGAGTTGAACCAGCATGAAATGATATTCAAATATCAGTCATCCAAGAACATTTCCACTCCATGCCCAGCCACATTAGAGCCGTCATTGCTGCTGGAAGTGGCAGCTCTGTGTACTAAATTTCAAACTCTATGGACACTCACTTCACCAACAAATATAATACTATATTCTTTGTACTGTACTTTATACAAACAATCAGTAAAATTACATTATTTGCTTCCTATTGCAACGACAGTCAGTTCATTTGAGATTTTATTGCCAGAGATTGCTGGTTTCACCTGTAGCTACTACCAATAAGGCGAAAGAAAATTTTTGAGCCCACAGACTGAATGCCCTTACAATTTACTGACACTTAGTTAACATCCAAATATGTATGACTTTCCTCCATTGTTTATAGAGACAAAACATCAAAATCCGTGACTTTGTAATTTATTTCCCCACCCCCCCACCCCCGTCCCTGCCCCAAACCCCCCCTCCCCCTTCCTTCCCATGAATCATAGACTTCACCATTGGTGGTGAGGCTTGCGTGCCTCAGCAAGACTGGTAGCAGTATCATAGATGCAACAACAGTGGAGGAGTATCTATTGAGAGGCTAAATGTGCTGCAGCCTTTCTCGTAGCTGCAGGGCAGCAGTCGGGATGATTGATAAGGCCTTGTAACATCAACCAAAACAGCCTTGCTGTGCCAGTCCTGCAAATTCTGAAAGCAAGGTGAAACTCCACCTGTAATTTTTCCTGATGGCATTCAGTTCTACTGTATGGTTAATTGTTGGCATCCTCTTGGGTAAAATATTCTGGAAGAAAATAGCCCCTATTCGGATCTCTGTTCAGGGACTACTTAGGAGGATGTCATCATCAGGCGAAGCCAAACTGGTGTTCTGTGAACTGGAGCCTGGAATGTTAGATCCCTTAATCCGGCAGATAGGTTAGAAAATTTAAAAAGAGAAATGGATAGGATAAAGTTACATGTAGTTGGAATTAGTGGAGTTCGGTGGCAGGAGGAACAGGATTTCTGGTCAGGTGAACACAGGCTTATAAATACAAAATCAAATAGAGGTAATGCAGGAGTAGTTTTAATAATGAATAAGGACATAGGAACATGGGTAAGCTACTATTAACAGCATTGGGAATGCGTTATCTTAGTCAAGATAGTCATGAAGCCCACATCTGCCATGGTAATACAAGTTTATATTCCCTCTAGCTCCATAGATGATGAAGAGATTGAAGACATGTACAATTACATAAAATAAATTATTCAGATAGTTAACGGACATGAAAGTTTAATAATTTTGGTGAGACTGGACTCTGACAATAGGAGCAGGAAAGGAAGGAAATATAGTAGGTGAATATGGACTGGGGAAAGGAATGAAAGAGGAAGCCACCTGGTAGAAATTTGCACAGAGCATAATTTAATCATCACTAACACTTGGTTTAAAAATCATGAAAGAAGGCTGCATACTTGGAAGAGATGTACTTGGAGACACCAGAAGGTTTGAGATTGAGTATATAATGGTAAGGGGAAGATTTCAGAACCAGGTTTGTAAGACATTTCCAGGGCAGATGTGGACTGTGACCACAACTTATTGGTTACAGACTGTAAATTAAAAGTGAAGAAATTTTAAAAAAAAAATGAAGGGAATGAAGGACCAGAGTTTCAGAGAGAGCATTAGGCAACAATTGACTAGAACAGGGGAAAGGATTTCAGTAGAAGATAAATGGGAAGCCTTGAGAGAAGAAAGCACAGGCTCAATTAGGTAAAAAAGACAAAGGCTAACAGAAATCCTTGGATAACACAGGAGATATTGAATTTAATTGATGAAAAGAGTAAATATAAAAATGCAGCAAATAAAGCAGACGAGAGAGAACACTAAAGCTAAAAAATGAGATTGACAGGAAGTGCACAATGGCTAAGCAGGAATGGCTAGAGGACGAATGTAAAGATTTAGAAGCATGTACCACTTGGGGAAAGATAGATACCGACTACAGGAAAATTAGAGAGACCTTTGGAGGAAAGAAAAGCAGCCGTGTGAATACCAACAGCTCAGATGAAAAACCTGTCCTAAGCAAAAAAGGGAAAGTTGAAAGGTGGAAGTAACATGTAGCAGGTGTATACAAGGGAGATGAACTTGGGGCAATATTATAGAAATGGAAGAGGACATATATGAAGATGAGTTGGGAGATATGATACTGTGAGAAGAATTTGACATATCACCTTAAGACCTAAGTTGAAACAAGGCCCGGGATTAGATGACATTCCAACAGGACAACTGATGGTCTTAGGAGAGCAAGCCATGCCAAAACTCTTCCATCTGGTGTGTAAGACATATGAGCCAGACAAAATACCTTCAGACTTCAAGAAGAATACAATAATTCCAATTCCAAAGAAAGCAGGCAGTGACAAGTGTCAATATTACTGAACTATCTGTTTAGTAAGTCACAGCTGCAAAATAGTAGCATGAATTGTTTACAGAAGGATGGAAAAACTGGTAGAGGCTGACCTCAGGGAAGATCAGTTTGGCTTCTGGAGACATGTAGGAACACACAAGGCAATACTGATGCTACCACTTCTCATAGAAGATAGGTTAAGGAAAGGCAAACCTACATTTATAGCATATGTAGATGTATATAATACTTTTGAAAATGTAGAGTGGAACAGTCTTTGAAATTCTGAAGGTAGCAGGGTAAAATACGGGGAGAGAAAGCCTATTTACAACTTGTATGGACACAAGATGGCAGTTATAAGAATGGAGGGGCATAAAAGAAAGAGAAGGTTGAGAAGGGAGTGAGACAGGGTTGTAGCCTATCTTTGATTTTATTCAGTCTATGCATTGAGCAAGCAGTAAAAGAAACCAAAGAAAAATTTGGAATGGCAATTAAAATCCAGGGAGAAGAAATAGAAACTTTTGAGGTTTGCCAATGACATTGTAATTCTTGCAGGAACAGCAAAGGGCTTAGAAAGCAGTTTTATGGACTGGACAGTGTCTTGAAAGGAGCATATAATATGAACAAGGATAATGGAATATTTTTGAATTAAATCAGGCGATGCTGAGGGAATTAGATTAGGAAACAAGACACTAAAAGTAGTGCATGAGTTTGCTACTTGGGCAGCAAAATAACTGATGATGTTCAGAGTAGAGAGGATGTAAAATGTAGACTGGCAATGGCAAGAAAAGCTTTTCCTTAGAAGGGAATTTGTTAACATTGAAGATAGATTTAAGTATCAGGAAGTCTTTTCTGAAAGTATTTGTGTGGAGTGTAGCCATTTTTGGAAGTGAAACATGCTCAATAAACAGTTGAGACAAGAAGAGATTACAAACTTTCAAAATGTGGTTCCACAGGAGAATGCTGAAGATAGATGGGTAGATTACATAAATAATGAGGAGGTACTGAATAGAAATGGAGAGTAGAGAAATTTGTGGGAAAACCTGATCAAAAGAAGTGGTCAGTTGATGAAACATATTCTGCGACATCAAGGGATCATCAGTTTAGTACTGGAGGGAAGAGTGTGGAGGGTAAAAATCATTGGGGGGGGACAAAGAGATGAATGCAGTAAGCAGATTTAGAAAGATGTAGGCGGCAGTCGTTATCTGGAGATGAAGAGGCTTTCACATGATAGAATAGCATGGAGAGCTGTGTCAGACCAGCCTTTGGACTGAAGACCACAACAACAGTTGTGATGCCTGACATGAAAAAATGGGTTTTGGTTTAGAAGCATCTGTTTTTTGTAAGGTCACTTAAATAGTCCTCAAAACTGTCTCTGATATTGTTTGACTTTGCTTCTGCAGCATCACTGTGAATTTTGTTGCGATGCTACATCCTGTCACCAAAGGAAATGGAGACAACAATTTGTAGACCGAACCATGGTGAGACATTATTGTAAGTCACTTGTGGACCATGCTGTGTAAGAAACTGAAAGTTCTGAGTGTAATTGTAAAGTTTGTGTCCATTTTACATACACTCAGTGAAAATGTCAATCCAGATACCAGCCTTGAAACGGGATGGGTACTTCTAAATTACTAATAATATTGCTGCTCTTTGTTTTCAACTATTACTACAATAGTTTGCGTTTTTTGTCTATAAATTTCATCAGTATTATATTGTCTTACATTATGAACTACTCTACAGTCAGTTGGTGCTTAATTCTGAAATGCATATTGTACTCATCCACTTAAAACATAGCAGCTGTTTTAAAAGATTAAAAACATATAACTAGTGTTGCCTTTGACTTAGACAGTGTGTGACAAGAGACCACACTGGCCCCCCACCCATCCCATGAACCATGGATCTTACCAAGGTGGGTGGTTTTGTGCTCCTAAGATACATATTCCTGAACTGTAAGTGCAGCCATCTAGGAAAGAGTCTCTGTGGAGCAGCTGGACAAACATGTGGTTCCTGAAGGGGGCAGGCAGCCTTTCTCAGTTGCAGATGCACCACTCCAGGTGACTGACTTGTCTGGCCTCGTGACAATAGCCAACATGGCCTTGCTGCGCTGGTACTGGGAATGGCTGAAAGCAAGGGCAAATTACAGCTGTTAAATTTCCCTGAGGACATACAGCTCTACTGCATGGATCTATGGCTTACTGATGATGGAAACCCGTTATCAGGAGAAGCAAAACTGACATTTTATGGATTGGAGTGTGGAATGTTAGATCTTTTAATTGGGTAGGTAGTTTAGCGAATTTAAAAAGAGAAATGGATAGACTTAAGTGAGATATTTTGGAAGTTAGTGAAGTATGAGGGCAGGGAGAATACAAACTAAAACACGGGTCATGCAAGAACTGATCGATTGATGAATAAGAAAATGGAAATGCTGATAAGACGATGTGAAAAGCATAGTGAATGTATTATTGTAGCCAAGATAGACACAAACCAACACCCACTACAGTAGTACAAGTTTATACACTGATTAACTCTGCAGATGATGAAGAGATTGTAAGAATATATGATTAGCTAAAGGAAATCATTAGATAGTTAAGAAAGATGAAAATTTAATTATGATCAAAGACTCAGTTTCAGTAATAGGCAAAGGAAGAGAAGGGAAATAGTGGAAGATGGACAGGGGGAGAGAAATGAGAGGGGAAACTGGTTGATAGAATTTTGCACAAAACTCAGCTTCATCATACCTACTATTTGGTCTATGAAAGATTTTGCTTGTGGAAGGGTCATGGAGACACAAGGTTTTGGATAGAGTACATAATATTAAAACACATTTTGAAACCACAATTTAAACTGAAACACATTTCCAGGGACAGATGTAGACTCCGAGCATAGTTTACTAATTATGACCACAGATTGAAATCCAAGAAATTGCAGAAAATAAGAAATTAATGAGGTGGGACTTCGAGAAACTAAAAGAATCACAGGTTATGGAGGGTTTCAAAGGGAGTGATAGGTGAAGATTACTGAAACAGAAATAGCAATACAGCCGAAAACAAATAGGTAGCCTTGAGAAATGAAATAGTGAAGGCAGCTGAAGATCAAATACGTAAAAGGACAAGAGTCATTAGAAATCCATGGATAACATGTGAAATATTAAATTTAATTGATGAAAGGAGAAAATATAAAAATATGCAGGTAAAAGGGAATACAGTCGTCTAAAAAATGGGATTGTTCAGAAGTGTAAAATGGCAAAGCAGGAATGAAGAGAAATGCAAGTCTGTAGAAGCATGTATGTCTAGGGGAAAAAATAGATGTTGCCTTCAGAAAAATTAAAGAAATCTTTGGAGAAAAAGCAAGGTGTTACAGGTATGAATATTACCAAACTGTTAGTTCAGTAAGTCATAGTTGCAAAATAGTGATGCAGATTATTAAGTAGAAGCTGACCCTGTGAATTATGTTAGAAGGCAAACAGTATGTTTTATTTAGAAAAGCTTTTGACAGTGCTGACTGGAATATGCTATTTTAAATTCTGAAGGTAGCAATGATAAAATACAGGGAGCAAAAGGTTAATCGCAACCTATACAGAAACCAGATAGCAGTTATAAGAGTCGAAGGACATAACAAAGCAGCAGGGAATGAGACTGAGTTGCAACCTGTCCCCCGTCTTATTGAATCTGTACAGTGAGCAAGCTTCAAAGGAAACTAAGGACAAATTTGGGAAGGGAACTGAAGTTGAGAGAGAAGAATTAAACCTTCAAGGTTTGCTGTTGACATTGTTATTCTGTCAGCAACAGCAAAGAACGTAGAATATCAATAGAACAGAATGTTCTGAAAAAACATTATAAGATGAACATAAAAAAAATAAAATATGGTTAATCAAAAACAGTCAAATTAAATCAGGCAATGTTAAGGAATTAGATCAGGGAAAAACAACTAAAAGTAATAAACGAGGTCTGCTATTTGGATAGCATAAAGCAAGTTGGGTGAAGTACAGAGGATATGAAATCTAGACTGGCAATGGGAAGAAAAATCACTTCTGAAGAAGAGAAAATTGTTAACATCAAATATAGATTTAAGTGTTAGGAAGTCTTTTCTGAAGATATTTGAAGTTTAGCCTTGTCAGAAGTGAAATGTGGGTGATAAGCAGTTCAGGGAAGAAATGTTACTGGAAAAATAAATTTGTCAACATTGAATATACCATAATATTAACTGTTAGGGAGTCTTTTCTGCAAAAAATTTTCTCAAGTATAGCCTAGTACAGGTGTGGAATGTGTATGATGAACAGTTCAAACCAGAAGAAAACTGATGCTTTTGAAATGTACTGCTGAAGATCATATGGGTAGGATGGATAACTAATGAGGAGGTTTTGAATCAAGTTGGAGAAAAAAGAAATTTTTGACACAACTTGACTTAAGGAAGTGTAGCATCGATATAAACATCGACCCACAAATGAGGTCTCTCTCTCTGCTTGCAAGTTCTTTGGACGGAAAGTTTGAGATGATTCAGTTTGTTTATGTGACTTGTTTTATATATACATGTAGATTGATTTTGGGTCAGTAACCCATCTCATTCCCACATAGGTGACCCCATTACGAATTTCAAGTACATTCCGCGTCTCCTGCGCTAGTTCATTGTGGTACAAGTGATTCTTCACTACCATGACTTCTCCGCACAATGCTTTCCTCATGGACTTGGAAGCTCAAACCAACTCTCTGGATGTACTCATCATGCCTGCTGGGACTGGATTTTCTCCTGCTACTACAGTCCATGTACTGCACCCACGTCACATGGGATGTTCGTCTCACCTCAATGGCTGTTTGCTACACCTCCAGCCAGAACAATGGACTCAGGATTTATATCACTGGATTGTGTTCATCACCGTGTGCAATTCAACTGAGATGGTATCCAGAACAGTGTTTCTTGTGAGCATTATATGAATGCACAGGTTTGGTTGCCTCTACAGCTGAACATTCATTCACAGCATGCTCTCACGACCATTACTGTGGTGCCATGTGCAATGCCACCATTACCACAACATGCAACATGTTTGGATCAGCCATCCTCTGCACCTGTTATGACTCCCATGAATACTAGCCAAGGACATATTATCACTAATAGTGCACCACGGAGATTCCCCAGGACTTCTTTGCAAGTGGTTGACCATAATAGTGCGAGTTCAGTTTACAGGCCAGCACCTGCTGCTAGTGTGTGCAACAGATGGACGCATACCCCCACCCCCACCTGGTGACGTACATCACCATACAACAAACTTTTCCGCCGCTGTTGTCGTGGACTTTAATTCATGTCGCACAGGTTCACAATCAAACCCTCCCCCCCCTCCCCCCTCCCCCCCCTCTACCATCCATGTCCACACAGAGGGTTCGGGTTCCAGTTCCTGCCGTAAACCCACTCACTGTTTCCACAGCATCGGCTGCGCCTCACACGATGGCCTTCCGCATTTTCTCCGAAGTTGGACATATCAATGCGAAGCCCCTGGCTAGCGTATCAGTTTTGGGGATCCCGGCTCCTGCCGTCCTTCCATCTTTTCATTCCATGGTACCAACCATGCCTGCCGCGATGGCCTTCCGCGATGCAACAGGTATACTCAGTGATCAGACACATGACAATTGTGACAAACATGTTTTTGGACCTATATCCCCCTCCGCTGTTATGCCCATTTTCTCCACGGGACCACCTGTGCCTGCCACGCCAGACTGCCGTGCTACCATTCCCTGGCTGGAATGGGATTTAGTGGCTCACAAAGATAATTCGGTGTTCCCGGAGGTTCCTAATTCTCCTCCATCTCATTGCACTGGATGCCTATCGAAGTTACCAGTGATGTCAAAAGACAACAGCACGTTTCTGATGACAGCTGCAGGTTCCTGTGCTTCATGATGTGTCATGACCACTCAGACCTGATCTGTGACCTGCTCCTCTCTCCACCACCAACTCCAAAGTGTGATTTCACCAAGAAGATGATTATCGAGCACCTCGCCTGTTCCCCCCAGGAGCTCATCCTAAAAATTTTATATGAAGAACACCTTGGGGACCAACCACCATCGCAACACTGGCATCGCCTACAGTTGCTGGTCAATGAGCAAACTATGCTGGGTATAACGCTCTGGGCAGTGTGATCTGCTAAGTTACTCACCGATCTCCAGATACACGTGCTACCACATTCCTTCATGTCGATCAGATCGAATGCTGAATATCAACGACTTCACCCACATGTTATTGGGCATTTCCATCTTCAGTGTAATTGACTGTAAATGCACCTACCACCAGATACCCATGGCACCGGAGGATATACCAAAGACTGCAATTATCATGCCACTAGGTTTGTTACAGTACCATTACATGCTGTTCTGCCTTAAAAATACTGCCAAGATATGGCAATGATTTATTGACTTCATCCTACGAAAGCTTGAGTTTTGTTTTGTGTACCTGGATGACATACTCGTGTTCAGTAAGACAGGCAAGGAGCATGAGCGTCACTTATCCACGGTACTGAAGACCTTGGATTCGAACGGTGTAAAAGTCAACAAAGATAAGTTATAATTATGGCAGACATCTGTAACCCTCCTCAGTTACACAGCATCTGTTGGTGGTATACAACATCCAAAAGTTCATGTACAGGCCATCTCGTCAATGTCACCCCCTTCGACTTACAAAGAACTGTACCGATTCCTCAGCACCATCAACTGCTACCGCCATCATCTTCATTGGTTGCCCTACAAGCTCCTTTCATGGATGAACTGTCAGGCAAGCAAACCTCGAGACTCCGACCTGTCCATTGGACCGACCTCATGCTCGAGGTCTTCAAGGCACTAAAAGATTCCCTGGCCCGTGCTGTGACATGCGCCCACACGGACCCCTTGGCCGAACTATTCATTACCTTGGACTCTAGTGACACAGCAGGTGGGGGCTGTCCTTCAACAATGCTCTGGTGACAACATCTCACCCATGCACTTCTCTAAAAAACTGTCTGCCACACAGAAGAAGTACTTCACATTCGACAGGGAGGTCCTGGCCATCTACAAGGCTGTTAAACATTTTCGCCCCAATGTCAAAGGCTGCACGTTCTGTATCCTCATGGACCACAAACCACTCACAGATGCCTTCCGAAATCCTCTGGAGGACCCACCCCCTCATCGTTTCTGCCATTTTGACTTTGTGTCTCAGTTTACAACAGACGTCCGCTATATCAAGGGTGCGGATAATATTGCTGCCGATTTTTTCTCTTGCATCAATGCAGTGTCCAATATCATTGATTTGTCTAATCTAGCTACTGTTCAGGCAACAGACGAGGGCACCCAAGCACTCCTTGTGGACCCGGCCATCTCTCTCGTGTTCACCAAGGCACGATCCCCTGGCATTGCTGACAAGGTCTGGTGCGATTCTTCAACTGTGGTCTTACGCCTCTGTTACCAGCTCCCTTATGCCATCATCTTTTCGATGCCTTACACAACCTTGCACATCCAGGCATTCATGCCTCTACTCAGTTCATTACCAAGTGCTATATATGGAAAGATATCAAAAGAGACTGCCATACGTGGGCTCACAATTGTATCCCTTGCCAGTGCAACAAAGTCAGCTGCCATACTGTCCCCCCGCTGCGTAAATTTCGCATTCCTCCAGGACATTTCAGGCACGTCAATATCGATCACATCAGCCCCCTTCCTCTGTCTTCCATTGATCGCTTGTCTTGATGGGTGGAAGCCATGCCTTTGCCGAACATCCTGCCAGGTGAATTAGTCCTACCCACAGCTCAGGAGGATCGCCCCTCCCAGACTTCATTAGCTGCTTGCATATGCATTTCAAGTACATACGCCTCTATCCACCAGTTAGCCATACCCCGCCGGTCTCCTGCGTGCCCACTTCTCTTCGGGACTGTTCCCACGTCACATTAGGGGATGACACCGTACTCCAACCTTTACAGCACCCCTACCAGGGCTCCTTTGAGGTTGTGCAGCATGGGGATTCAACATGTGACATTCTCGTCAAGGACACCCCATGGACAGTTTCACTGCATCGGATCAAACCTACATTTGTGGACTCCAATTCTCTGGCATCAAGCTCTTCCAACACGGCTGACGAGCTACGTCCCCATGTTTCAGACTTCTCAAATGATGCAGCACAAGTTACTCAGAACCATTTCTGCCACACTGCATGGCCGACATCTCGCTGGTAGTAGATAATGGCCATGTCCTCGTCCTTCTGATGGACTCGAGCCCTCCGTTATCAGATGAGCGCCTGGAAGTTGAGGTACTACAGTGTTTTGCCCTCCCTCAATGCCACAACCCCACCCTCCTGCCGTGCCTTATCTCTCCACTTGATGAGATTAAAAATGTCTCTCTGAACTTTGGTTCTTCTCCACACTTTGGCTCACCAGCTTTCTCTTGAGCCGGCCGTCGCCTCACCTGACCACGCTGTCTGCAGTACTTCATGATGGACCTACCACTTTGTGTTCCACCATCGACTTCATTGCCGGATGACAAGGAGGTACCAGTCATCCAGCTCCCGGACTCCAGGACATCCTAGAATACGATGCAGATGCTACAGCCCTCCCCCAGGACTAATCACAAGTACTCCATACTATGGGGAGGGGGGAGGGGGGAGGGGGGGGGGGCTGTGTGGCACCGGTATAAACATTGACCTGCAAACAAGGACTCTCTCTCTGCTCACGAGTTCTTTGGATGGAAAGTTTGAGATGATTCAGTCTGTTTATGTGACTTCTTGTATATACACGTGTAGGTGCTTGTACTTAAATATACATCTGTACCGAAATATAAAGTGGAAGTGTTTGATTTTGGGACAGTACCCCATCACATTCCCACAGTAGGAATTAGTTTATTTGGCACATCTTGAGGCATCAAGGAATCATCAGTTTGGTGGTGGAAGAAGTTAGGAGCAGTAAAAAATATAGAGGGATACCAAGAGATGACTACACTAAGCAGGTTCAAATGTTGGCAAGGTTGTGGTAGTTATGTGGATTTGAAGTAGCTCACACAGAGTGGAACAGCATGGAAAGCTGCATCAGAGCAGTCTTCGGATTGAAGACCACAACCATATGACATGAGGAACCATTGAAAACTGCTTTTATGATTTTGTTCTTAATTTTCAATGTATCTGTTCCAAATTCTTACTCAAGTGTTAATTTTCATTATCAATATTTTATTTTTGTTATCAGTATTTACAAATATTATCTCTTCCTTCAAAAGATTATTATATTATAAGAACATTATTTATTACAATAATCATGCTTTGTTAAACTGTTTCTGCTATGAACAGGTAACTGTTACAATGTTTCATGTATTTCACTACTGCTAGCTCTTAGCATAGTGTTTCATAGCATCAGTGTGGCCATTTAAGTGTTACCTGGAGGCTACTACTCACTGCTTCCAGACATTAAATAAGCCACAGGTGTGCCCCAGGTCATGCTAAGTGATGAGCACTTCTGGGAGCTTAGCAATGTGGTCTTGGCAAACCCGGGTTTCCTGAGCTGGAGACTGGTGAGTGCTGCCAGTCTTCTGTCACCATTAGCTCTGGACAAGCTTCAGCGACCATTGTGCAGCGAGAAGGTGGAGTGTTGTGTGTTACAGAGACTAGGGATCTTGGCTTAACTGTCCCGGATGGGATGTTACGGATGGTGAGCTCTGCCTTGATCTCCTAAACAAGACTGGCAATCTTTAAAACTTCAGCTAGCCACTCAAAATCAGAGAGAATCTCTTCTAATGCAAAGTGACACACACTGTTAGTACCAACATGAGCCATCACCTCCATTGGTTGCATCCTGCATTCTTCATGGCATCTGGAAACACTTGTTTCACATTTGAAATAACTCCTCTTGGTATGCACACAGAGTGCCCACAGGATTTCTTCCCTTCCTTGGCAGCCATATCTCTAAGGGGCCCCATTACACATCTGACTTTGGATTTCTTAGCTATCAGTAAAACCTCTCCTCTTTGAGTCCCCAGATCTTGTGGGCAAAGAGGCTTCCTCTGGAACAGGGTGAGCGACTATTTATGGTTCAGGATTTCATCGGCCACAGATAGCACTTGAAGCCTGTTCATTGGATGAACCAGGGAAGCCCTTTGATTGGCTCTCTGGAAAGTCTTTCATTGCCTGCTACACCTTGGAACAACCTTCCTTAGACTACAGGTGAGGGGTCATCCTCAATGCGAGCAGTACCTGGGATGGTCAAAGTAGTGCACCGATTCTGGGACATGCTGGGGCATGCTGGGCATACCCTGCATCCCCATGTCCAGCTCACCACAACAGTACTCACTGAAACAGCCTCAAGCTGCATGAATGAAGCCAGCACCACCTGGCGCTGTGAGTGAAGAGTCACCAACTCAGCTCACATCTGAACACAGCAGTTACAGTCCCTATCCATGCTTAAGTCAATAACTATATGATAAACTGCAATTAAAATGTGGAACTCACAAATGAAATGCTGTACTCCGAAGCACTGCTGCCTCGATTGGAACTGTTGTCCAACTAACGAGTTCTACAACTGAAACTGGCTGCTGACATGAAAACAAGCAGCTGTCACAAAACAAATGGTGGAAATATACACTGCATAGCAGTTAAAATGTGAAACTGTGTCTACTAGAAACAGAAATATTCAAGAAATTAAAGATTTTAGACTAAAATGCACGTTAAATAAAACTATAAGCCACTTCTTGTTATTGGAAGCTCATTGCAACCCACAAATGAAATGCTGTGCTCTGAAGTGCTTCTGTCTGGACCAGGTGTCTCCTATGGATTCTAATACCAAGGAATTCTCTTGCAAATGCATCTGCAGAAGCAATAATTCAGATTAAACTGTTGCTGTCTCTATGCAAACTCCAATGGGAAGCACCACTTTAGACCCTGATGTAGATCCCATACTGGGAGAGCAATTTATGAAAACTAGTTTGCCTCAGCCTGAATCAATGCCATAAAATCTAAAGGAGAAGTCCAAGGCAAAGCATACAATCAAGAATTCGGAAACCAAACAAAATGGACCATCAGATACAGAAACACTCGATGGATGATGACTTGGCCATGGACTTTGAAGCAGTTTCTCCTACAGGCAGGAGAGCAAGGGGAAAATGTAAACCTTTCCAGATAAATGCCACCTATATTTCAGTGAAAGATGAACAGGTACAGAACACATGTGGAGGCTCTGAAGCTGCTGGCACAGGGCAGATCCTTGTGCCTCTACCTAGAGGAAACACATTTTAACATTAGTGACATTCCTGTGCTCAGAGAATAAAGTCTCCATAGAAAAAATGACCTCAATGGAGACGGAGCATGAGGTGGTGTGGCTATCTTCATTATGACCCTTATCACTCCACTACTACCCCTCTCAGAGCAGCTACTCTGGCAGTTGCTGTCACAGTGCACATTCCGTTCAACATTTCAATTTATAATACGTATTTGCCACCGAAAACAATTCAGGAATGAGCAGCTCTTTCTGACCTAATCTCACAACTCCACCAACTTTCCTAATTGTAAGAGATTTTAATGAACATAATGTGTTATAGAGGTCTGCATCAACCTGCTCCAGGGTTCAAATTGTTGAAGCCTCACTGTATCAGAAGAATTAAGCCTCCTTAACTCTGGTGGTAGCAAACACTTCAGCACTGCTATGGATTCATTCTCAACCATAGACCTTGCTTTCTGTTCTTCTACCCTTGTAGAGGATGCTGACTGGAAAGTGGTCAAAGACTTGCATTCAAGTAACCACTTCCCTACCTGTATCCACCTCGCAAATGGGGCTGCTCTTTGAAGGGAGCCACCATGGTGGAAGCTTATTAGAGCAAACTGGAGGCTGTAAATCCAAATAGCTGCTTTTAAACACAGAGATGTGTCCAGAACTGACAGATTACATTACTAGCTGATGCATCTATCCCAAAGTCCTCAGTTCAACTTCAGACGTGACGTGTCCCATGTGGACTGATGAGTGTCTCTCTGTGGTCAGGGAAAGATGCCTGGCCTTGTGACATTTCAAATGCCAACCATCTGCTATGAGCCTCACAGCCTTTTGGATCTCGAGGGCAAAGACAGGAGGACAATCAAAGAGAATATGAAGAGGCCATGGCATTTGTTCCTGGATTCAGTAAATCATTCCACTAACTCTTCGAAAGTATGGGCAACCATAAGGAGGATATGTGGGAAATGTGTACTGAGACAGGGGAGTGTCCAATGTGTACCTGAGGACATTGCAAAGGCAATGGAAGAGTACTTCAGTTCATCACTGCCATTGATGCTTTCCACCACCATCAGCATTAATGGAGAGAAGTGGTTGAAATTACCATTCCACCAACACCAAAGGCTACAATTGCCTCTTTCTGTCTAGGAGCTTGAGTGTGCATTGTCTCAGGCCAAAGAGATGCACCAAGCAAGGATTGAATCCCATACAGCATGTTGCAGTACTTCAAACAGAATGGAAAGGAAAATCTCCTATCCCTTTTTTAAAGCAATTTGATTGACCAGAGACTTTCCCAACTCATGGCAGGAGGCGATTTTAGCACCTCTTCTGAAAGCAGAGAAGGAACGCACATTGTCCAATCGTGCGCAGTATGTCCCTCACTAGGAAAGGTGCTAGAATGCATGGTCACCTGTCATATGACTAGGATCCTAGAATTATTAGGCCTACTTAGTCTGTCCCAGTGTGAGTTTCAGAGGTATTGCCCAACTCTCACATGCTGGAGCTGGGAATACAAGAACCTTTCTTAGACAGAATGCACCTCATAGATAGCTTTTTCAATCATGAGAGAGCCTATGACACTGCTAGGAAGCATCACATCTTGCAACAGCTTCACAAAATGGGCTTCTGAGGATGACTACCAATATTCATGCAGTATTTTCGTCCCAGATGATATTTTTTAAATTGTGTTAGTGATGCTCTTTCAGAGCTATTCAAGCAAGAAAATGGTGTCCCTCAGGTATCTGTTTCAAGTGTTACTCTGCTATTGTCATCAACGGTATTACACCCACGGTTGAGTCTCCTATCTGATGTTCATCGCTTGTGGACAACTTTGCTGTATTCTGCTCTTCCTCCACCCTTGCAATGACCACTTGTCAGTTGTAACTAGTGATATGATGTTCAGAGGAGTGAGCAAATAGTGCATATTTTAATCTCCCCAGAGAAATATATTTGCATTAATTTTAATTGTTTTTGTCACCATTTAACTTTTAGTATTCTTGGAATGAGAGATCCTGTTCTCAATTTTACAAGTTCAGTGGGCTTTTTGTGTATCACATTTAATGAGCAGCTGGCATAGTTACCATATCTGAAGAATATTAAGGTCAATGTTTAAAGGCATTGAGTACTTTAAAATATACACAGTTTGCAAAATGCTGATTCAATCTCTAAGGAAAAAGTCACTGACTGGATGTAAGCTGAGTGACAAAAGCTACATGTTTTCTCTGTGTAACACGATGTTCCAGGATATCTGATGACGGCAATGTCTGAAACATGTGATACTGTGGTAATAAATGCAGCTTGCACCCAGTCAATGACTTTTTCCTCTGTGACCTGTTTGCCATTTTGCACACTGCACATATTTTTTAATATAGTCACATATCTCCTTCATGATTTTATGTTACAGCTATGATACTTTAAAATGCCTCAGCCACAGGTCATGGGGGTGCAGATCAAACATGTCTGTTCCAGTTTCACAAGGCATCTGTGTGATCCTGCCTTGACTGTGGATGCATGATTTATAGCTCAGCTAGATCTTAAGATCATCAATGCTGTTCGCCATGAGACGGATTCAGTTGGCAGCAGGAGCACATATGGTAAGCCCGATTCCCAGCCTCTGTGTTGACGCTGGTGAACTATTGCATGTCATCCAGTGACAGACCTGCATCATGTATCCAGCCTACTCTCTACCCCACAGTCCTCGGCATTCTATACCATTTGTTGCCCTCCAGTGAAGCCATTCAGGATTTGGTTGTGGCAGGACTTAGTAGTTCTTAATGCAGACCATAATTCTGTGTTTCACAATGGTTGGAGCAATTCACTGCCCTGGTTAATGAGGAGACGAAGAATTATTTTATATTTATCCATCTACAAAAAGAATTTTACTACAGGCCATGTTTTCAAATTGATGTCCCCAGAATTCTATCTGAGCAATGTGACTATGATTGTTTACGCTGATGGGTCAAAGCAAGGTAAATCCATCAGTTCCCCTGTGTTATGAATATGATCTCAAGATTTGCTTACCTGGTACATTTTCAATAAATGATGGTGAATTATATGTGATCTTGGGGGTGCTGGAGTGGATGCGGTGTCTTGCTGTTGCCAAATTCCTCATCTGCACCAATTCCCTTCAAGTCATCTGTCATATGTATACAGCAGAAAAGTATCTTCAGCTGATCCACAACACTCTTTTCCATTTACAGGAGTAGGGCAAAGAGGTGTAATTCTGCTGGGGCATTCAGGGTAATGAAGCAGCAGATGAAGGAGCTATGAATGCCTGCTTATAAAATGCATTTTCTGAGTGTACAGGCCCAGTACATGCATTTACCGTGCTGTTAAGGCACAGGGTCAAGCATCTTTGGGAGGAGGAGTGGTTAGGCTTAAGAAACAATAAACTGCAGTAGATGAAGCCGATTACATAGCTGTGGCGTCCCTCCTTTTGGCTGAGAGGAAGTACTTTTAATGTGCCTTTAGATAGGACACTGCCCTCTGATGCACAGATTCCTTCTCCCATTGGAGGAACCACAAATATGCAGCACTTGTGGTGTACAGGTATCTGTGAATCACATTTTAGTAGAATGTGTTTTGTACCATGCCATTTGGGCTGCTTCCATCTTACCAGCTGACCTGCCTTCTGTTTTAGGAGGTGCTGAACTGAATGTGGTCCATGTTTTAAGACTGTGTGATGCCCGAGCTTCTCAGCAGTATCTTAGGCAAAAGATTTTAATATATTTCCAGGGTGATTGCTTCGTCTATTATTTTCCCATTTATCAATAATGCAGAGTTCCTGTGTGTGTGTGTGTGTGTGTGTGTGTGTGTGTGTGTGTGTGTGTGAGAGAGAGAGAGAGAGAGAGAGAGAGAGAGAGAGACCCAGGTTGACTGAGGATTACATTTTATACAGGGTGACACAGAATAACAGAAATATTTTAAATGAGTAGAGCAGCCATAGGCAGGTGGCAGCACTATGGGTTTGTGACAGTTAGCGAGTAAACAGTCCGCCAGTTCAGTAATCATGGATCAGTGGAACGGAAAACAGCGTGCGTTAGCCATAAAAATGTTTTATAAAAACAATGATAGTTTGGTAGTGGCACAGGGGGAGTTTTGACATTTTTATAATTTAGGACATCATGATGCCGTTCTGTTGAAACACGCAATAAAATGTTGGAAGAGATTGGATGTGCCCTCAAGAAGAAACCAACAGGATGACCAAGAAATGTGCATTCTCCAGCGAACATTGATGTTGTACTCATGTCTGAGTACAACATTGAACAATTCATGGACATAGTTGACTCCATGGATCTGTTAATTGAGGATATGAAAAGTAAAATAAGTGAAATCATGCGGGTTTTAACCAGCAGAAAGCTGATTACAGCTGCAGTAATAATAACCCAATACCAAATGGTAATGGGAGCAGACAAGAATATAGACAACCAAATCAGGGGCCAAACAATAAACACTAATCAAAACAGAAAAAAGGCATCATGACAGGTGCATGAGTAATGGCTACAATAGCAATGGTAATCTGCAGTGGCAGAATAACCGGAACCAGTGACACAGATATAACAAACCACCAGCACAGTGGCAACAAAATGCAGCACCACAATGGAATTCAAATTCAGGTCCACAACAAAACAAGGTTGGAGGCTATAACTGCCCACCACATAATCAGAACAATGCAACAAATCAAACTGCACCATCAGTAGGAAGGACAGCCAATTCAACCATAGTACCAACAACCAAAATCATAGTTTGAGGATAGTGGAGGTGACAGATAACTGTCAACCCAGTGTCCGTCACCCACCAGACTAAAGACAGCTCCAATCCACTCTCCATTGTTGGCTGTGAGATGGTGTAGTGAGGGCACATCTATAATGACAATAACAGTCTCTATATGCTGAGGTATAATGATGGGGTGAAAATAGAGGAGGAATTAGTAAGTGTACCTCAAAAATGTAAACAAACAGATCAAGATGTTGTGCAAATGGTATTACAAGCACCAATTCAAATAATAGTAGACACAGGTGTGTCAACTAACGTCCTGAGTTTAGAACTTTACAAGTACATAAGCCAAAATAATCATATACCCATATTGCCTGTAAGAAAATTGTCGAGTGACAGGTGCAGTTCGTGCACAATCCCAAATCATAAAGCACCAGGTGCAATTTGAATTTGTTACAGGAAATGGAGCAATAAGAAGCTCGTTCCTTGTTGTTAAAGGATTGATGGTCACTTACATTCTGGAAATAGAATTTTACGCCAGAGGGACGCAAAAATCAACCTCTTGTGTAGTGAATTGAGCATTATGAACAAGGGTGAATGTGTGACATTGCCAACGTTACAAACATGAGAAATGCACGGAAAATATTGCCACATCTTTCAGGTTAGTTTTGAGGGCATACAGGTTATAAACTTGTACTCAGACTTATGTGGAAGGAAAGAATATTATAATGAATCTATTATCGAAGACAGTGAAGAGAAAAGAAATCTGATAAACAAGAAGGTCATGGAATCAGAATATTTGTAAGTGGCACAACAGAATGAATTAGCTCAGCTGCTCATAAGTTATGAGAATGTGTTCTCAGATAAACCAGTACTATAAAAGGCTACACTCATAACATTGAGGTAGTGCCTCATGATACATTTTGCCATGCCAACTACACCATCCCATGGTCCAAAAATGAGGCAGTGACTAAAGAGATGAGAAAGATGCTCAAATGGGAGATAATTGAACCATCTTTATCTCCATATAGTAGTCCGCTAGTTGTAGTAGCGAAGGTGGATGGTAGTATGCATCTTGTACTCAGCGCACAGGATATCTATAAAATCAAAGATTTGCTGAATAGAGCAGTGTTCAAATTTTTAAATAGTAGATTAAGTTTGTAGTATATTTTTCATATGTAAATGTTGTATATTTAAATTTAGTATGTAATAAAAGTTATGCAAAAAGAGTTGTGTCGTATGATTCATTTCTGTAGAGGTTAAAAATACCATTACCATGACAGTAATTTCAGTTTTGAAGGAATAGTAAAAGTAGGTTAAAGAATGTTTTAAAATCATGTTCAAGGATATGCAACAACATACAAAGCTGAATGAATTTCTATTAGTATGTATAAAATGTTTTAATTGTAATAGTAATGAGGCTTGTAGAAGCAAATATTGTGTATTGTGTTCTCAGTATCTATGTGTGTTACAAACTTGAGACACCAATTGATCCTAATTTGCTACAGAACATGAGTGTAAGGTGTCTATAACACCAAGGATACCTCATATGTTGCCGGCAAAGAATGACTTATAATTAGTAAACGTGAGTAATGCTAGGTCCTGCTAAGGTGTAATTTTCCTGTGAAGGCAGAGATATTTTCACGAGTTTATCGAGTAATTTCAATTCCTAATCAACTGACAGCCTAGGAACTTGCACACTAGGCCTAGGTTGCAAAATGAATAAATAATAATTTAGGCAAAGTTTTTGTAAAGTCGAGCCTGGCTCTGGAAGGCAAGTAGGCACTCTATAAGCAGACATGACATGGGACTTACCTCAGATCAGACGCAAGTACAATGTATGAAATTGATTTTCTAGTTTATTTTGACTATTCCTAGTTAATACTTTCATTACAGGGCAAAATCAGTAATTGTTTCATAAATTTGGGAGCATTATTTAAGTATTTATTTGGCTCTATTGAAAAACATGTTAGAAAAGCTGGCTCTTAATTAAATCCAAAGTAATTGACAGTTTTGCCCAAAGTATTGGTTGCGTGCTTATATTTGTTAATTCCATGATTTAAACAAATGATTCAGCTTGACCATTGTAATGGAAGAAGCTGTTAAGAAGAACCATTTTTTCAATGTATTCAGTTAATTTAATGAGTTAAGTTTCAATTGTAATTTCTGTAAATTAAACTTCGAACAATGTGTAGTTTCAGCATCTATTATTGTGAAGATATGTAGGGACCCAAGCTTTGGTCACGAGACAGTCAATCCACAGCCGAGTTTCAGACGAGAAACCTGTGTTGGTTAGAACAGTAACAATGCTTCAACTTAACTGTGAAATAAGTGTTACACAATTAGGCCATGTGTTACAACAATGACAGTGTCTGCTCCATACATACCTTTCTATTCTTAAAGAACAGTGAAATTTGTGATTAGGTTTTTACTGCTCATAGATGTTCAATAGTAAACTATTGTAGCAATATGTGGAGGTTTGCCTGCAAACAATTAATGAGGCTTTTGGAAAGTTTAAACAATAGTGCACTGGCCATATACATACAACTGTGTGTTATTGGGGGGTTGTGGACAGTGAAAGTAAAAGACTGTGAAATGCAACTGTGCATCTGTCGGCTAAATCAGTTACAGTAGACTGTAGTTGCACTTCCACCCCCTATTTTTTCAGCTAGTTACATTGAGACCAAGGACAATCAACAAAGAAATAAAAGAAAGCAGGGAATGCCATCACAAGTTCCATCAGGATACAAAGTTTCAACAATGCATGTTTTATGTGTGATCTGAAGGAGTAAAATATGGTCAAGTAAAGCCTGCAGATCAATCTTCACACATATTAATTGCTTTTTTTCCAATCTTAAGTTGATGTTTTGTACTTTAAAAAGAACCCTAATTGTACCCACTATTTGTAGAATTTATGAGGTGTTAAAAGAGGAGTACTCAACTAACAGGCAAACAAAAACTTTACCATGCCCTAACACTTTTTCCTGACAATGTTCACGAGAAAACTAGAAAAGGAGTATTTTGAGGAAGCAGCACACAGGACCCATTTGACAGATGTGAAAGATGTGCTGAAAGACACTGAAAAATTGAAGCTTAAGGAAAGCTTAGCCACAAAAACACCATGCGGAACAAACAGCAACAAACAAGAGATATGGTTTTGAAACAAAATATGCAGCTCTTGTGTCCATTGACATAGAACATTCCATTTCTATTTGCAAATATTTGCAGAATGATCACATTTATATGGAAATGCTTAACATTGTTTGTTTCAACAGTTTTGTGAGTGAGTGACTATAGAACAGTGGACTTTGAATGGTGAATAAAAACTATTTTGACATGGATACACTTTTATATTTTTTGCAAAACTTAACTTTCATTAAAAATATACAGGAAAAAAAAACTAAATATTCAAAGAAGTTGGAAATATGTAATCCAGATGTTTCAGGCTCTCATTAAAAGTTAGTACCATAATTAAATCTTGGGTAGTGTTCTTAAAAATTTTTGAACAGCCGTAAAAATAGCCAGCATTTTAAAAAATGGCAAGGTTTACATGGCCAGAAGTCAGAGCGTTAAAATGTCACACCATTTTTATCACATTTTACACCTAATAATCCTAGGTCTAATAATAACAAAGAATCATGGAGGAACTAAATAAAAAATCCTGAAATTGTTTTCAAGAAGGAAAATCGAACTCCACGAAAATTAAATGTAATTTTTACAATCTCTGAATAATCTGAACATTTCATCTGTGCCTGTCATAATGAAGATAATTAACATATTCTTCAACAATATTATGAAGTCTTGTATGTGTGCTTTCTACTTCAAAAGAAGGCCCTTTGGATGAGAGCTAAAATGTATAGCAGTCTTTTTGTTGTGCCTGTCTGTGACTCAACATCTCCTCTATATGGTGAGTAGCAATCTAACCTTATAATAATATTGTTGTTATTTCATCCTGGACTTTCCACCGTTTAACATATTCTTCAAATTAACAGCTGTGACATGGAGTTACTCATTTAAAACCGAAATCAGGTGTATCCTCTGTAACTACTCAGTGGTTCATTCTTGCAAGGTGCTGACTTTTTTTGTTGGTTATTAGCAATTTATTTCTGCTTCTTAATCATGACTAGAAATGATCCCAGAGGTATATCTGTAGAAAAATTAAATAATCAGACTTTAATAATTGGTAAGTTACTGGTAAACTGCAGTTTGTCAACAAAAGAGACTGCTTACAAAACACCTATATTGCCCACACTGGAATACTGAACAAGTGGATAGGAACCATAAGAGGTTGGATTAGCTCACATGTTTAGCATATCTGAAGTAGGATTGACACAAATGGTTCAAGGCTTGTTTTTTTAATGT
Source organism: Schistocerca nitens (assembly GCF_023898315.1). NCBI lineage: Eukaryota > Metazoa > Arthropoda > Insecta > Orthoptera > Acrididae > Schistocerca > Schistocerca nitens. The sequence goes on from NC_064615.1 coordinate 479,653,632, forward strand.
AATTTACTATACTGACATTTTATATGTACACAATACTGCTTGCGCCATATCACATTGGCAGTACATCTGATCATTACACATTTTAACAACACATCATGGTAATGGGATACTGTCTTTTTAATTTGTTTAGTCTCTTTTGTAAAGTTAGTTGCTCACCAAAAAATGAACATGTGAGTTAAATCACCTGCTGTTGAATTACATATACAATTTGGGGAGTCTTTGCTGCACATCTTGTGGAGTTGATTGGTTCTTTCTCTAATGAAAATGCATCGTTATTATCATGTGAGATATCATATGTGTCATATCTGGTCTATAAACCAATATCTTCTGTGAAGGTGAAGGTTGCAAATTATAGTTCTACCAGCCTTTCTGTTATAGCATTTGTTCTCATTCTGTGTTTCCCTGCATGTTATTCTCTTGCTTTAAGTTCAGGAGTGTGGCTGACTTAATTGAAATCAGTGATAAGTAAATGCTCATTATGTATTTGGTGCTCTGTGAGTGCATCCAAGCACTTGTTTTAGTGGAACCTTTGTGTGATGGAATTCAGAGAAATTTACAAACATTCCATACTGCTGCAGCAGCTCATCCACCTTCAGTATTATGTGGCTACGTAAATGCTGTTTTCCCCTGTGTATTGCCAAAGTGTTGAGATTTTTATAAGTAAACTTAATGAATTTGTAGTTAATTTCTCAAAGTTAATGATTTATTTCCACCTATTACATTAATACTCTCATGTATAGGTATTTCAGATGCCATAATAGATGAAATATTGAATAATAAACTAAGTTGAAATTCAAAGAATATCACAACACATAGAATTGAACATGTTACAGAATATTTATGCACATTGTTACTGTGCTTGTCGTCATGGTGTGATCCTCTACATGACACCTCCTCCCCTCCCCCACCCCTCCCCCAGTGTCAGTGGTATCAGTGGTACTCGCTTTTCATAGGGGAAACTACACTCGATGTCACTTTGTTCGTTACAGCACCCGCTGGTTGTATCTTGTCAGTGTCGTGTTGGACATGTGTAGTTTCAGGTACTGCATCTTTATCTTTGATGGTCACAGGGTTGTATGTTGTAGAAGGTAGGTTTGAATTTTTCAAATGTATACCTGTGATGTCTGTCTTAAAAGTGTTGTTGCTTCTATGAAGCACTTTATATTACCCTTCATTCGGCAGCTGGAGTGGCTTGCGCACCATGTCATTCCATATGAATACATGGTTGCATGGTGAAAATTACCGAACTACCAGTTTAATAAGTCACAGCTGCAAAATACTAACGCGAATTCTTTACAGATGAGATGAATGGAAAAACTGGTAGAAGCTGACCTCGGGGAAGATCAGTTTGGATTCCGTAGAAATATTGGAACATGTGAGACAATACTGACACTAAGACTTATCTTAGAAGATAGATTAAGGAAAGGCAAACGTACATTTCTAGCATTTGTAGGACTAGATAAAGCTTTTGACAATGTTGACTGGAATACACTCTTTCAAATTCTGAAGGTGGCAGGGGTAAAATACAGGGAGCAAAAGGCTATTTACAATTTGTACAGAAACCAGATGGCAGTTATGAGAGGAGAGTGGTGTGAAAGGGAAGCAGTCGATGGGAAGGGAGTGAGACAGGGTTGCAGCCTATCCCCAATGTTATTCAATTTGTATATTGAGCAAGCAGTAAAGGAAACAAAAGAAAAATTTGGAGTAGGTATTAAAATCCACGGAGGAGAAATAAAAACTTTAAGGTTCGCCGATGACATTTTAATTCTGTCAGAGACAGCAAAGGACCTGGAAGAGTAGTTGAACAGAATGGACAGTGTCTTGAAAGGATGATATAAGATGAACATCAACAAAAGCAAAACAAGGATAATGGAATGTAGTCAAATTAAGTCAGGTGATGCTGAGGGAATTAGATTAGGAAATGGGACACTTAAAGTAGTAAATGAGTTTTGCTATTTGGGGAGCAAAGTAACATATAACGGTTGAAGTAGAGAGGATATAAAATGTAGACTGGCAATGGCAAGGAAAGCGTTTCTGAAGAAGAGAAATTTGTTAACATCGACTATAGATTGAAGTGTCAGGAAGTCATTTCTGAAAGTATTTGTATGGAGTGTTGCCATGTATGGAAGTGAAACACAGACGATAAATAGTTTGGACAAGAAGAGAATAGAAGCTTTCGAAATGTGGTGCTACAAAAGAATGCTGAAGATTAGATCACATAACTAATGAGGAAGTATTGAATAGAATTGGGGAGAAGAGAAATTTGTGGCACAACTTGACTAGAAGAAGGGATCGGTTTGTAGGACATGTTCTGAGACATCAAGGGATCACCAATTTAGTATTGGAGGGCAGTGTGAAGGGTAAAAATTGAAGAGGGAGACCAAGAGATGAATACACTAAACAGATTCAGAAGGATGTAGGTTGCAGTAGGTATTGGGAGATGAAGAAGTTTGCACAGGATAGAGTAGCATGGAGAGCTGCGTCAAACCAGTCTCAGGACTGAGGACCACAACAACAACAACAACACGGTTGCAGCTGGAGAGGTCTTTGGATATGAGTAGGTGTCATCCACATTGCTCTCTAGGTGTCAGTGGCCAAAGTTGTTGGATGTGCGATTGCAATTTGCTGACAAACCCTGATGCATCAACCGCACCATCATTCACCCTGGTGGGTGCAGTATGTGTCTGTACACTAATTCAGCTGCTGTAGTCTTCAGGTTGCTCTTAAATGATGAATGGAGATCAAGGAGCACAGTGGGTAATGTCTTGCGTTGCATGACGATAAAGAGCTGAATTGGGTTGGTGATGCAGATGTCCTACTATTCCCTTCACTGCCACACTGCCAGATGATAAGCAGTAGTATGAATACGCTCATTGTCCAACTAACTGGCCAATGTTTTGAATAGGTTTGCCTCAAAGTGGTGTCCTTGAGCTGTTGTAATGTGTACTGGTATGCCAAACCAGGCAATCCATCCATGGAAAAACTATGTGCTACCGTCTTGACTGTAATGTCTGTCATAAAGAAAGCTTCAGGTCCTCTTGAAAATTGATCCATGATCATGAGACAGTAGCTGTAGCCTTCTGATATTGGAAGGGGGCCCACAATGTCTGTATGAATATGTTAAAAGCATTGACTTGGCAGCAGAAATGTGCCTAATGGTGCCTTGACATGCTGAATGATCTTATTTTTCTGGCACTCTATCTCTTACAATTTACCTCCATTTCTGGCCAGACAAAACTCTGACTAATTCACAGTGTCCAATGCACTGGGATGAGTCAGGGTGTGCATTGATGCAACTGCTTGTGATCAAAACTGGTGAGTTAATAATGGTCGTATTTCTATGTCAGACACATCACAGTACAATATGATTTTTGTTTCTGGTACAGTCCTGCATTGTAACATTAATCCCACTGGGTTATCCAATAACTTTTATAGCTCATCGTGATGCTGCTGCGGTTGAGCTAGGACCTTGTAATCAATTGCAATGATTATAGCTTCAACACCTGAGAGAACATCTGCTGGCATTTTGACTTTCCTTGCACACAGAATAAATGAGTCATAAACTGGCTAATATAGTCCAAATATTGAAGTTGTTTTGGTGATGCTTTCTCTGGGTTCATACTGGAAGCGTACACCAGTGGCTTATGATCCATGTATAGGGTAAAGTGTCAGCCTTCTAACAAGTGCTGGAACATCCTAACTGTGGCATATAGTTCTCGATCATAATTTGCCCAGCACTGCTATGTCAGTGACAACTTGCAACTGAAGAATACAAGTGGCTGCCAATTATATTCCACTTGTTGCTGAAGTATGATGCCAATAGCGGTAGCTGATTGCATCAACCTTGAGTGCAAGTGGGGCTTGTGATACTGGGTGAACTAATTGTGTAGCCTCTGCTATTGCTGTTTTTACAGCTCGGAAAGTAGTATGTGCTTTTTTGTCCAATGCACTCTATGATTTGGCTTTGGTGCACCCCTCAGAAGTTCATTCAAGGGGCTATTATTAGTGCATAATTTCATATAAATCGATGATAGAAATTACTGATGCCAAGAAAATGATGTAGCTCCTTAATTGTAACAAGACAGAAGTACTTAAGTGTGGCTTCCCGTTTATCTTCAGGAGGTTGGATGGCATGGATGTTGATTGTATATACCAGAAACTGAACCTCTGTTGCCCTAAAGGTACATTTTGCAGGGTCAAAAACCAGACCTTGCATACATAAATGATCAAATATCTTCTTTAAATGTACTAGATGTTCCACTTTTGACACATCCATCATTAAAGTGTCATCTGTGTAGACATAACAGAAATCCAGATGTCTTTTGATTTTGTCCATAATGTGTTGAAATGTCTGCACCACATTACAGAATCCAAAAAGCATTCTCAAAAACTCAAAAATACCAAATGGCATTGGTACAGCCATCTTGTGTATGTCTTCTGGTGCAACAGGAATTTGATAGTACACTTGCACTAAGTCAGTAGTAGAGAATATTGTCTTACCATGTATGTTGAAAATGAAATCTTGTATGTGCAGCACTGGATACCAGGCAGGAATGGTCTTCGCATCGAGTTGGCAGTAATCAACATGCGGGCACACTCCATAATTCTTCTTTGACACCACGTGTAATGGGGCTGCCCAACTGCTATTGGAAGCTTGACAGATGCCTTGTGTCAGGATGCTACAGAATTCCTGATTCATGGCTTCTAATTTTTCCGATATTAGACGCCAAGGATGTGCATTGACAGGCAGTCCTGGTGTGGTAAGAATATGATGTCCTGTGGTACCTCAGTGTGTGATCATTTTGTGATCTCGGGGAACTTCCATAACAGGTTTATGTATGGGGTATCCCCTGAAATCATGAGTACTGTTATCTGAGTGACACAGCATACCTTTTCTCAGCTATCCCATTTAGTAGAATCTATCAGTCGCTGCTGATGTCATGGGTTGGCAACAAGGCCATAAAATGATAAGGGGACTAATGACCACAGCAGTTGAGTCCCATAGTGCTCAGAGCCATAAAATGATAAGAAAGGAGCTCCCAGAATAGACTGTGACACCTCTGCAACTGTAAACTGCCATTCAAATCTGTGATATAATCAAAGATTGGGTACCAGTATCATGCACCCATTTGTCCTGATCTTGGAGCTGTTGGTGGTGAATAGGCAGTAATCATTGCAGTTGCAGCATGGTGGTTGGGATACTGGATGGTAATTTTGTGAATCACTTCTACCTTGTAGCAGCTTTTGCCCACAATTGCTCCTTGACATAACTGAACAAACTTTGCTTTTCATATTTCTGTTTGTTTTCCACCTCTTTCTCTAACATATGACTAGCGTGTCTTAAAAAGATCACATGGGGCCAAATCAGTAATACATTCTGATCACTTTCATATCAGACTCCTAGTTCCACTCCAGGTAGTTAGAGCAAGCAAATACAACTGTAATAAAACCATTTGAGAACATTATTCTACAAGGGTTAAAGAGGAGCTGATCAACTTCTGTTCTCACTTTCCAGGATGTATGGCACATGGATCATTAATGGACAGTTTGGAGAGAGCAAATTTCATAACTTTTCCATGGAAAACTGTTCCCCACCCCTGCATAAAGCAGCTCACAATACAGTGGAAATAATCCGAGTCAGAAAGCTAATCCTCCTGCATATCAACATTGATTGGTAGGAAATGTCAAAATGTTAATCATGAACTTTTGAGAATGGAGTCAGGCCTGGGTTTCCAGGAAATGAAATAGTGAGTCACTGAACAGGATGCTGATGCCAAGCAATGAGTACTGAATGGTTTTTCAACAGTCTTGTGGTTATGAAGGGCTGCTAGCTGTTTCCAGAGGGTTGGTGGACTTGGTAGTCAAGCGAATAGATGTATTGTGGGAACAGGCAAATGGAAAAAAAGTGGTCAAGGAATTGAGGAAATACTATTTTTTGTATGACACCAGTGGTATTGAGAACAAGACTGTCTGCATGTATACATAATAGATATTTGAAACTTAAAAATGTCTTGGGAACCATATAGTTTCATTTGATTCTTAAAAAGACTGAAGAATGTTGGGGGATATATCCACTGAACAGAACTGTAATGATGTCTTAACACCTACAATGCATTCCATAATGAATAGCACTGAATTAATGTTTCCTACAATTAAAATTATCCATAAATATATGCCAAATTAGGACATAATACCTGCTTCAGTTACAGTCAGTGGTATTCCCTTCTCTCTTTGTATTAATGTCATGCACCCAAAGCCACCTTTCTTCATACTGTTTTACAATACTAGCCTGAGAAAGAGTTCTTTCCCACCTCATTTCTCCGAAAAATGTGCAACATCTGCCACAATGACATTCACTCAACACTTGGAGATTAAATATGTGTTTGGTGTTCAGACACTTTGACCATCTAGTGGCTCAGATGGCAATCACTAAGGCCAGCCACTTTCAGCGTCATTGTCCACATGACCGAACGTTGCAGCTACCCACCATGAACTATGCTGTAGTGACAGGTCATGTTCTGTCTGGCCAAGCCTTTAGAAAGCAAATGTGTCAACAACAGAGTGAAAATATTTTTGGAAGTTGTTTTGTGTATTGATGCGTGGTGCTAATGTGACTGACATTTGATGAAAAGTCAAGAGGTTTAAGACAGAAGATTTGCCCACAACATCAGACATATAGTCACAGGATGGACAGAAGACTTTGTTGACTCAGTCACATACTGTCTGCTAATCCTCAAGCAGTTTCATTTGAACTCATGCTTTTGGATCATGCCCTATCCATCAACATTACTTTGAAGAAACAGCTGCTAATCAAGCCAACTTTTAAAATAACTGACAATATTTGCTATCTGACTCTTACACATTTATCACCAGTGACAATTTCTGTTTTGCATCATCCGTGAAATATCATCTAACAGATCTCTTTCACTGATGAGGATCACACAAATCATTGAGCACATACTGAAGAAGGGAAAATAAACTGGGCCAGTTATCAACATCAAAAATCTGGAACAGGTTGTTAAAACACAACGAGAATGGTGTCTAGAACACGATTTCTTACTGCCTAACACTAAAAATTACTTAATAAAGAAAAAGAGGCTTTTGATTATTATGTAATAGAAACAACTGGCATCTGGGCTGCATTTGTCCAGCACAGCTTCCTCATCACAGTCCTCTTTGATCTCTCATCAATGTTTGTTAATTCACGGATTCCTGTACTGATACATGAAATTAATGCTCCTAGGATTTCAGATACCTTCATCATAGGCATCAATGGCTGCTTACCCTTGATGCACATTCCATACAGAACAATACAAGCTCTTTGTCAAGGAATGGTCTCCAGTCCAGTACTGTGTACTATATACAGGGTGGTCAGAAACAGTCTGAAAAGCTTGTAAGGATGTTGCAGGATACGTTATGCAGACACATAACTGTCAAGAAAAAATTTGTGGATTGCCCCATTTCAAAGTTGACTAGCATTGAAGTTAATCAATAAAACCTTTGAATGTGCAAATTCAAGCAGTCTGACAGATACAATAAGTTAATTGTTCTCATAGTGTAGATGATAGCGCACAAGACTGCTCAACCTTTGACTCAATTTTGACCTTACTACTGTCCCATGTCTAATTTTTGTACTGCTCTAATCAAGCAATGGAAAATCCAGAATGGTAACAATATTATGAAAAGGAAAGTTGCTAAAAGTTGCTACTCATTGTATAGCGGAGATGCTCAGTTGCAGATAGGCGCAACAAAAAGACTGTCACAAATAAAACTTTCAGGCATTAAGGCCTTTTTCAACAATAGATGACACACACACACACACACACACACACACACGTTGCCTAAGACTGCAGTTGTGTATGTGAGTTGCATTTGCATGACTGTGTGTGAGTCTTTTTATCATGCCTTTCTGTGACTCAGCATCTCCACTTTTATATTGCTCTCTTTTTCAGTTCCAGGAAAAAAAAGGAAAGAACACATTTGATGACACTGTCTCTGGCAGGCAGCTTGAATTTGCGTATGCAAGAGCCAGATTGGCTAACTTCAATAATAATTAGCTCAGAAATGCCACAATGTATAGATTTTTTCTTAACAATTATTTCTCAGTACAACCTACTCCACAACACCATTACAAACTTTTCAGACTATTTCTGATCACTCCATATATGGCAGATATTGAAACTTCTATACCATCAACTGTTAAACTACAGGATCCTTAAAAAAGAATGACCTGACTTTAAAACTTCATGTTTATTGATAAAAACATACTACTAATATGGGATGAATTACAAAATACAAAATCTTAAAGTTTTAGCTATACCATTACAAATGCTCTATGTGTCCACCAGCAGCAGCACAAACAATGTCTAGATGGTACCTAAATTCCTCATAAACTTTACACATAAAGGACAGATGAACACATTATCATTCATGTATCCCAACAAGCAAAAATCACATGTGGTCATGTCCGGTGATCAATGAGGCCAAGAATGCAGGACAATGTCTTGGGGTCCTGTGCACCCTATCCAGCATTGTAGCAGTGTGTCATTGAGAAAATGATGTATATTGTTGTGCCAGTGTGGTGGAGCTCCATCCTGTTGGAAAGTGAAGTCATCAGAGTCCTCTTGAAGTCGTGGAGAAGCCAATTCTGGAGCATTTGAAGGTAGCTCATTCCAGTCACTGTGTTTTCTCAAAAAAGAATTGCAAGGTTGACCTGGATTCTTGCCTTTTCACAAGCATCCTGTCTCCTCTCTACCAACAATGAATTTTTTTGGGTGCAGATGGATCACTGTCAAAATGCTGACAAAAAGCACACTGAACTGAAATCGCTGACTTACTCTTTGCATACTGCAGCACGCAAGACACCTTCTCTCAAGTGGATGGTATCATACTTTTGACTGACTGCAAACTGAAAAGATGCATTGACTGACATGAAATGGTGATTTTATGAAACTCTAGGCCATGCCTATTCGAATAACCCACATTTCCTTGCCAGCACGTCCCATGTTTCCTAATTATTACTGTCCAAAACAGGCTATTCCTTTTGAAACACCTTGTACGATGTTATGCATGCAATATACACCTCTTCTCAGTAGCCATTTGTCTCCAAAACACATGACAAACTAAATGTTTATGTCTATGGCACCTTGCTCTGTGGACTGAGTTGGGAGACAATACAGTGTTACCTGGGGGGCGAGTGCACAGCCTGTTGGCTCATCTCCACAGGGATTTGCATGTACACCATTGCTCTGAGCCCTATACTAATTCAATAAATAATATGCCAGCCTATGAACAGTCAGTGAATAATATAAATCATGTTTGACTACAAAAACATCACATAATCTGGGAGTGGTCCATTTGGAAAGCAATGTATCTGGACTCAGATTCAGATTCAAGTTCAGTTATATTTCAGTCAAAAAAGGTTCCTTCAGTTGGTGGGCATAAAAAGATTAATGTTCACAGTTAATGAATGATATTTTTGGAAAACAGTGCAAGCAAACAATTCCTACACATGTAGTGTTTCACTTTTACAAAGGCATGATAATGTCTATTAATTCCCACACTTATAATCTTCACAGTTATCACTTTCAACAGTCTAATGTGAAAGTCAGTAACATTTGTTCAGGCTAACTCAATGAGTAAACACATCTTTACAATTGCAAACTGTAGCACAAAGATCGCGAAGAACCTGCACTGCTTTCGCCATCCACAGCTTAGTCACATGACCCCTACTTGAGTCATATTAGCATTCAACTCCTAGACCACCAATTGAAATTATTTACAATTTTCAAAAATATTTTACATTAAACACAAATGGTAGATTTCTATGCTATGGCGCTTTTGTATTTCTTTATTAAACAGATTAATTCTACATCCGGCTAAACTGTCTTTTGCATGCAGTTCTACCGTTCACACTATGAACTGAAACAGCAGGTAACTAGTCAAATTTGCAGTCTAATTGTTTATTCTTGTAACTTACTCCTTTAGTCAAATAATGAGTGCACAACATTATTTTACTATAATGTCTTTCTAATAATAAAAACAATAAAGAGAAGTTAGAAACATAACCAATATCTGTATTATATGGTTGGTGGAGACTTTATTGGACTTTTTATTCATTTTCTGAATTTTTTACTCTTTACTGAATGCATAATTTAACTGCAGACACACTCAGAATCTTGCCATGTTAACATGCCAACTGCTAATGGTTGGTCATCAGTGTATTTAATGATGTTTGATTTCCTGGCAGCAGTTCACAGCCAGCTGTGGCGCAGTCATAATCAATGTGATCACCAGCTACACATCACCCAACCTAGACTTCACACTTCATGATTGATGTATGCATATGAACCCACAACATGCAGCATTACACACATAATGTCAATAACATCAACTGCACTATTCCTGGGACTAATATACAACTCATGAGTGGTGTGGTATGCCCATATCAGACACCTTCTTATGAGGCTAAAATAAAATGGTCTCCTTGCACTGACCCATACTTGGTAAGTTGCACAGCTTGCCACAGTACTCACCCAGTAGCTTTAGCTGGTGCAACCTCAGTTACATTAGGAAGTGACCTTTTACCACAGTTGCTGCATGTCAAATTAGGCAAAATACAGTACTGCTGCATTAAAATCTTGATCGGAATGATGTCTTCAACAATGGACATTGCTCCACTCTTGGGAGCAGTGGAAATGCTGCTCCATATCTGAATGCCTGTACATGGTAGATAAATGTATGTAGTCGAGAAACCTACCTCTAGGGCTCCCAACTGTTCAGAAACTAGCTAATATACATAAAGTTTGCTGGAAAAGCTATGGTTTCTCCACGAAAACACAGAGCTCCTTACTGAATAGAAATTACTACCCAAAAGGAACACGTCCTGGACAAACCAGTGTTTCAAAATATTTTTTCTAAGTTACTTTTGTTATACAAAATTCATCTGCTCACCAAACATGAAACAACAAATATCAACAAGTAATGCATGACAGCTACATAAATGCAGTGGGGAAATATTAAAATATTTGTCAACTGCACAACCATATGAGAGTACTGTTTTCTCTTGTTCTGGTCTCCAAGCAGAATAATCATACTCCCTCCCTCAAAATACATCAGTGTTATAACAGAGGGTGTGGCTGCAAACCTCCCATCTCATAGGCCATTTGAATTAGCAAACACCACCCCCGGTAGCTGAGTGTTCAGCACAACAGAATGTCAATCCTAAGGGCCCAGTTCGATTCCCGGCTGGGTCGAAGAGTTTCTCCACTGAGGGACTGGGTGTTGTATTGTGCAAATCATCATCATTTCATCGCCATCAACGCACAAGTCACCAAAGTGGCGTTAAATTGAAAGACTTGCTCCTGCCGAACAGTTTACCCAACGGGAGGCCCTAGTCACATTAACAAACAGCTGTTGACACCTGGTCCCAGTTGCAGGGTGTCTAGTTAATGGCTTCCAAGAGGAAAAAAATTGTTTTTACTATTTCATATAATGACTGAACAAATTTAAAAATTTCAAATGCTGTCATAATCTACTCATGAAGAGGCATAATCTTACGTAAAAAGTTTAACACAATAAATCAATATACTTTCAGAAGATCATTACTTATGAATTGGATGTGCAGCAGACAACATCTAATATCCATCATAAGGGTGGGTTTCAATCACTGCAAATGCTGTGGTCATCTCCACAAGTGGGCACTGGAGATTCCTCAATTTGTTCATTTTAGTCAACTTCAAAAGATTCTTTACCTCACTTATTATTTTTGTGTGTCCACTATTGTGACCGGAAAGTTGCTTTTGTGCAGGAAACTAAGTGAGTCGAAACACCAGTTTCTCACGAGTGTCACTACTACGCTTGCATCAGAAAATATATCTTCTTACAGTATCATCATGGAATTTTTAAGGGACATACACTGAATTGCCAAAGAAACTGGTATAGGCATGTGTATTCAAATACAGAGATATGTAAACAGGCAGAATATGGTGCTGCAGTTGGCAACACCTATATAAGACAACAAGTGAGTGGCACAGTTGTTAGATTGGTTACTGATGCTACAATGGCAAGTTATCAAGATTTAAGTGAGTTTAGAGTTGGTGTTACAGGCGGTGCATGGATGATGGGACACAGCATTTACAAGATAGCAAAGAAGTGAGAATTTTCCCGTATGATCATTTCATGAGTGTACTGTGAATATCAGGAATCCGGCAAAACATCAAATCTCTGACATTGCTGCGACCAGAAAAAGATCCTGCAAGAACGGGACCAATGACAACTGAAGAGAACCATTCAACATGACAGAAGTGCAATCCTTCCACAGATTTCACTGCTGAGCCATCAACAAGTGCCAGCGAGTGAACCATTCAACAAAACACCATCGATATGGGCTTTTGGAGCCAAAGGCCCATTCGTGTACCCTTGATGACTGCACGACACAAAGCTTTATTCCTCACCTGGATGAGTTAAGACCAACATTGGACTGTTGATGACTGGAAACAAGTTGCCTGGCCCGATGAGTCTCATTAAAAATTGTATCGAATGGATGGACATGTATAGGTATGGAGACAACTTCTGAATCCATGGACCCTGCATGTCAGCAGGGCACTATTCAAGCTGGTGGAGACTCTGTAAAGGTGTGGGGCATGTGCGGGTTGGAGTGATATGGAACTCCTGATACATCTAGATACAACTTTGACAGGTGACACATATGTAAGCATCGTGTCTGATCACCTGCACCCCTTCATGTCCTTCGTGCCTTCCAACAGACTTGGAAAATTCCAGCAGGACAATGTAACACCCCACACGTCCAGAATTGCTACAGAGTTGCTCCAGGAACACTCTTCTGAGTTTAAACACTTCTGCTGACCACCAAACTTCCAGACATGAACATTATTAAGCATATCTGGGATGCCTTGCAAAGTACTGTTCAGAAGAGATCTCCACCCCTTGTACTCATACACATTTATAGACAGGCCTGTAGGATTCAGGATGTCATTTCCCTCCAGCATTACTTCAGATCTTAGTCGACTCCATGTAATGTCGTGTTGTGGTCCTTCTGCATGTTCTTGGAGGCCCTACACAATATTAGGAACGTGTACCAGTTTCTTTGGCTCTTCAGTGTAGTTCAGCATCTATTCCCAGAGGGAGCTTTTGTACAATCCCAGTTCAACTGATAGTGCTATATCTACATGTTGCTTAATCATAATTTACAGAAGTCATCAAAGGGCCAGAAACTGTATAAAAATTTCATACCAAACAAATTAGTGTATTTGTGCTATTTTTTACCTTTTTTGCCCCTCAATAATCTAAAAGAATTGTATTTGCAAGTTTCATGGCGTATTACTATGATCTGTTATCATCTATCACATGTTGTGGAAGTACTTAAAAATAAGTCTTATGTATTACCTATGTAGTTAGATGTTGACTGTACATATTTTTAATATAACTAGGAGTACTATCACCTGTGAGTGATTTATGTATCTTACAATATACTCTAAGCGTCATAAAAATGCAGACAATATACCATATGGCTTTTGACCAATCCTGTAATACCTATTTTTTTCCCAAAAAATTATCTCTACTTTTGACAACAGGTTTCCATTACCATTTTTCGATATTCATTAGCTTTGCTCACCATCAGATAAATGACTGATTTTTAATTGACAAGATGATAAATTTTGTGTTAGTAAATATCTGCAATCAGATGTGCAGATCAGTGAAAGCAACAAAAAGTGGCTTTTAAAGAAAGTAGGAATTTGTTATATTTGCATATAAAAAACACGTGTAAAGGATAGTTGTTTAACTAATACAAAATCAGAAAACAATTGTAAAAATGCGAAATCTATCTTCTCTAATACACTCCTGGAAATGGAAAAAAGAACACATTGACACCGGTGTGTCAGACCCACCATACTTGCTCCGGACACTGCGAGAGGGCTGTACAAGCAATGATCACACGCACGGCACAGCGGACACACCAGGAACCGCGGTGTTGGCCGTCAAATGGCGCTAGCTGCGCAGCATTTGTGCACTGCCGCCGTCAGTGTCAGCCAGTTTGCCGTGGCATACGGAGCTCCATCGCAGTCTTTAACACTGGTAGCATGCCGCGACAGCGTGGACGTGAACCGTATGTGCAGTTGACGGACTTTGGCGAGGGCGTATAGTGGGCATGCGGGAGGCCGGGTGGACGTACCGCCGAATTGCTCAACACGTGGGGCGTGAGGTCTCCACAGTACATCGATGTCGTCGCCAGTGGTCGGCGGAAGGTGCACGTGCCCGTCGACCTGGGACCGGACCGCAGCGACGCACGGATGCACGCCAAGACCGTAGGATCCTACGCAGTGCCGTAGGGGACCGCACCGCCACATCCCAGCAAATTAGGGACACTGTTGCTCCTGGGGTATCGGCGAGGACCATTCGCAACCGTCTCCATGAAGCTGGGCTACGGTCCCGCACACCGTTAGGCCGTCTTCCGCTCACGCCCCAACATCGTGCAGCCCGCCTCCAGTGGTGTCGCGACAGGCGTGAATGGAGGGACGAATGGAGACGTGTCGTCTTCAGCGATGAGAGTCGCTTCTGCCTTGGTGCCAATGATGGTCGTATGCGTGTTTGGCGCCGTGCAGGTGAGCGCCACAATCAGGACTGCATACAACCGAGGCACACAGGGCCAACACCCGGCATCATGGTGTGGGGAGCGATCTCCTACACTGGCCGTACACCACTGGTGATCATCGAGGGGACACTGAATAGTGCACGGTACATCCAAACCGCCATCGAACCCATCGTTCTACCATTCCTAGACCGGCAAGGGAACTTGCTGTTCCAACAGCACAATGCACGTCCGCATGTATCCCGTGCCACCCAACGTGCTCTAGAAGGTGTAAGTCAACTACCCTGGCCAGCAAGATCTCCGGATCTGTCCCCCATTGAGCATGTTTGGGACTGGATGAAGCGTCGTCTCACGCGGTCTGCACGTCCACCACGAACGCTGGTCCAACTGAGGCGCCAGGTGGAAATGGCATGGCAAGCCGTTCCACAGGACTACATCCAGAATCTCTATGATCGTCTCCATGGGAGAATAGCAGCCTGCATTGCTGCGAAAGGTGGATATACACTGTACTAGTGCCGACATTGTGCATGCTCTGTTGCCTGTGTCTATGTGCCTGTGGTTCTGTCAGTGTGATCATGTGATGTATCTGACCCCAGGAATGTGTCAATAAAGTTTCCCCTTCCTGGGACAATGAATTCACGGTGTTCTTATTTCAATTTCCAGGAGTGTATGATTCTTCTCTGATATGAGACAATAACGGGTTCTCCATTATTAACTAGTGCATTAACATTCGGCAACAGAAATTTATAATGTTCCTGATGGTCTCCCAATCAGCTTCCTGAGAACACTGATTTGTTGATAATTGAAATGTTTCCTGTTGTTTTACTAGACACCAATTCCAATATTCAGCACTCAATGACACTGACGTTTCATAATATAACTAATAATTTTTCATAACGAACTGTCAGAGAACTACAGTTACCTGCCAAAATCTGTAACTTTCAATTTTTACCACTGCTTTCAAGGAAATAGTTGCTGATTAAACATGCCTGACTGATGCAGGCCAAGTCTTACTGATTAAATCTTAAAGTAGTTTTATGGGTTATTTTATGAAACATATAACCAAATAAATAATATCACTCTTGGTGGTTGTAAATGTCAAGAAATCAGTTTATTTTTTTACTGAGAGGGTTGGTCATTTTACCCAAAATCAGTGTTACATGAGTCTCCTTATCAAGTACAAAATATAAAAATGGATGCGTTGCATAAAATCTCTCGATTGGTCCATAAGCAGTTAGCTCACCTGTGAAAACAAGCAAATCATTTTTATATTTTCATGCTTAGACTGTATTGCAAAATAAACATTCCTATAGTATGAAATTTTTGTAAAGAGAGAAATGTTCAATTTATTTTTAAAAAAAGCCTCCAGGAAACAGTTATTATGTTACCGTATTTACTTTGATGAAGTTTCAAAATTGAGAAAGAAGTGTTCCTTTCTTTTTGCTATTTTGAAACATGCAGAAATCAAGGTTTATTGTAAATTTTTTTGTCAGATTCTTATTAACAGAGGAATTGTAATGTACATCTTCCAAAAGCTCATAATACACGAAATTCTTACTGCACAAGAGTAACTACAATGAAAACCCTCTTAATTGTCCAGATGGGCTATACGGTAATATTATTTTTTCAAAAGTGTTTAACTTATGTATGGCTTACATAGTCTGTGGCTGCTGTGTATTGTTAAGTGACTATGTAAGTGTGACAAGCAGCCACAAAAACTGGTTGATGACAGTGCAGGTCAAAGTATGGTACAAATTACCACAGTAAACAAATAAGGATGAACAACCAATAGATCTGGGAAACATGAGTTGAGTAATTAAAAAAAAAAACAGTGAAGAAGTTTGTTAGACTTGAGCAAGTAAATGATTTGTATTGATTGTTAAGAGACACCTGATTAATGATTATATTTTGAAGCTGAAAAATTACAGAAAAATCCTAAGATAAAATTTGCAGAGGTTCATATGATCTGAGAATCAGGACATTGATTTAGCATTTATTGTGTTTTGAACAAGATTCATCGATATTCCAATCATAAAAAGAAAAAAGATTCATGGAATATTTCTTGTAGCAAATTATTTTAAAGTCATCTTTTCCATTGTGTGTCTAATTAGCAATTACTGTACCAACATCACCACTACTGTTGTTCACAAGCATGGAGTAGAAACAGTTAGAGAAAATTACTTCCTCATGGTGAAAGATCTACCAATTTATTGGTAGAAGTATTTAATAACTATGAGATATCAGTAATGAAACATGGACAGAACTGCAAAAGTCAGTCAGAAAAAAAAATATAACTTGACAAACTGGGCTGAATGATCCAGCTAATCACTGAATTGCCAACAGTGAAGATGGGTGTTGATCTTTCAACTTTACTATTGTATCTGTTGATGTTATTTGCAACTAAGTACATGTCAAGTAAAGGTCAATCATAAAAAGTAATATTTATTTATGAATCAAAAACTGATATTATTACATTCTCTTCAAAGTTCAGATAAATAATTTGGGCCTACATGGTTTTCAGTTGAGCTGTTGTCCATAGAGTTGTTAGTAGGTTTTTGAGGTGAAGTGTTATTAAGAATCCCTAATGTTTTTGTGACACTATTAGCTAGATTTCACAAAGAACAATGACCTTTTCCAGTCTTCAGGTTACTTAGAAGTAACAATTATTTTCAGGTGAGTGTTAGTTATATAACAATACAGACAGAGTATGCTCTTGTGGCGTCGATAGGTCACATCGGCAACGTAAACCATGATCTTTGAACTCTAACTGCTCTGACAAGCCGCCATGTTAATAGTCCAGTCAGCCTTTGTACCTTGTACAGTGTACACGTGTAGCTTTCTTTGTGCTGAAATATATGTATGTATAGACATTTATGGGAACAGTTTGTTGCATATACAGTTATCCGTATTCCCATTTCCCATATTGGTGACCCCGAAGTTTCTACTTCTTCCGCAACTTCCGTGCTGGCTGTGTGGAATCAACAGGTTTTACATTCGGCGCCATGGCTGCCTCACCCAACATTTTATTTGAGGATTTGGAGGCTCAGCTACTACTATCAGGCCACTCTAATCCCCTGCCAATGGTTGTTGCACCACTAACGGACTGTGATTCGCAATCTCCAACGAAGTTAACCTCAAAATTTGCAGCTCTACAATGGCCAATTGTTACGCCATTACCTGAGACAATGGACTCAGATTTTATGTCACGGGACTGTGCATGCCAACATGTGAAAGGTGAAGTGGACGATTTCCAGAATCGTGTAACGATCAATCACTTGTGTAGTGTTCAAAGGGACACAAATTCGCACACGTGCTTTGATCCTCTATGCACTGCAATATTGGTTACAGTAGTGCTGTGTGCAACGCCATTCATGCAAAGCGCTCACGCAGTCAACTGCTATCAAGCTATGCCAGTTTCGCCTTCCTCACAATTTAATAACAGACATTTTTATACATCAAGTTCGGCAGGCTCAACCACCAGATCTGTCGCTCAGTTTCTCGACCACATGGATTCAAGCACACCCGACGGTGCTTCACCATCCAGGAACGTTGTACCATGACAATGTGACTGCCAGCAGGTTTCACCAGTGATTTATAGTTCTACCGCACCAGGTGTGTTTCCGATGTGTACAGAAAATTCTTGATGTTGCTACACCAAGTACCAAACCATCCCTCCGCCAGCCTCCCCTCACTCACGGGGGGCCCCAATTCCGACCATAAAGCCGCTCGCTTCTTCTGCAGTGCCGTGTGCACCTGCCATGCTGGCCATCCGCATTTTTTCCAAGGTGGACAAATTAAGTACTGTGCCTTTAACCAGTTTACGGGCCTACCTCACACACCGCTCATCCGTTCGTTCCCATGGTACTGACTGTGCCTGCCACATCATGCTTCCATGACTCATCAGGGACATTTCAACTGGCCATTGCTCGGGACATGTTTGCTAGTAACACGCCCACGCCAGTAATGTTGGGTTATAGGACAGCCTATCTACTCTACTCTACATCCATACTGCGCAAGCCACCTGACGGTGTGTGGCGGAGGGTACCCTGAGTACCTCTATCGGTTCTCCCTTCTATTCCAGTCTCGTATTGTTCGTGGAAAGAAGGACTGTCGGTATGCTTTTGTGTGGGCTCTAATCTCAATGATTTTATCCTCATGGTCTCTTCGCGAGATATACGTAGGAGGGAGCAATATACTGCTTGACTCCTCGGTGAAGGTATGTTCTCGACACTTCAACAAAAGCCCGTACCGAGCTACTGAGCGTCTCTCCTGCAGAGTCTTCCACTGGAGTTTATCTATCATCTCCGTAACGTTTTCGTGATTGTTAAATGATTCTGTAACGGAGTGCGCTGCTCTCGGTTGGATCTTCTCTATCTCTTCTATCAACCCTATCTGGTACGGATCCCACACTGCTGAGCAGTATTCAAGCAGTGGGCGAACAAGCGTACTGTAACCTACTTCCTTTGTTTTCAGATTGCATTTCCTTAGGATTCTTCCAATGAATCTCAGTGTGGCATCTGTTTTGCTGACGATCACCTTTATATGATCATTCCATTTTAAATCACTCCTAATGTGTACTCCCAGATAATTTATGGAATTAACTGCTTCCAGTTGCTGACCTGCTATTTTGTAGCTAAATGGTAAGGGATCTATCTTTCTATGTATTTGCAGCACATTACACTTGTCTACATTGAGATTCAATTGCCATTCCCTGCACCATGCGTGAATTCGCTGCAGATCCTCCTGCATTTCAGTACAATTTTCCATTGTTACAACCTCTCAATACACCACAGCATCATCTGCAAAAAGCCTCAGTGAACTTCCGATGTCATCCACCAGGTCATTTGCGTATATTGTGAATAGCAATGGTCCTATGACACTCCCCTGCGGCACACCTGAAATCACTCTTACTTCTGAAGATTTCTCTCCATTGAGAATGACATACTGCGTTCTGTTATCTAGGAACTCCTCAATCCAATCACACAATTGGTCTGATAGTCCATATGCTCTTACTTTGTTCATTAAACGACTGTGGGGAAGTGTATCAAACGCCTTGCGGAAGTCAAGAAACACGGCATCTACCTGTGAACCCGTGTCTATGGCCCTCTGAGTCTCGTGGACGAACAGCGCGAGCTGGGTTTCACATGACCGTCTTTTTCGAAACCCATGCTGATTCCTACAGAGTAGATTTCTAGTCTACAAAAAAGTCATTATACTCGAACATAATACATGTTTCAAAATTCTACAACTGATCGACGTTAGAGATATAGGTCTATAGTTCTGCACATCTGTTCGATGTCCCTTCTTGAAAACGAGGATGACCTGTGCCCTTTTCCGATCCTTTGGAATGCTACGCTCTTCTAGAGACCTACGGTACACCGCTGCAAGAAGGGGGGCAATCCTATCACAGGACAGCAGGCCTTCCAAGATACGCTGAAGGTAACCCCACCCCCCACCCCTCCCCTGTGCTTGTGGAGCACCTTTTCGAGTTACATCAGGTGACTGACAACAACTCTAAATTTCTATGTCTCGTCACGCACCTCCATGACCACTCAGATTTAATTTGTGGCCTCGTTTCGCCACCACTGCCACCAAAATACGAGTTTGCCAAGAAGATAATATTGGACCGCCTCGCCTGCTCACCACAGGAATTAATAAAATAATCAAGATCCTGTACACGGAACACCTGGGGGACCCCACTCTGTCACAACTCTGGCGCCGCCTTCGGCTACTTGTGAGTGAACACACAATGCCGGACGTTACGCTGTGGGTGGTATAGTTTGCCAAGTTACCTGCTGACCTGCAGATACACCTGCTACTGCACTCTTTCGAGCCTAACGTCTCTCGCCTTTGCATCGCAGATCAGCTGTATGCCATACTGCGACAAAAACCACCAGCACACCTCTCACCGCTAGTTGGCACTACGCCTCCTGTTTACTGGCCATCTGTGGGCAGAGGCAGGACTCGTTCTGCCTCCATGCCATCTACACCACTGGGCAAACTCATTGGCTCTCTCCTCTTTCTGAGCACTCAAGAATCGCACATGCACCATACGTCGTGGTTTACATTCTGGAAGAGATCAATGAGGACAAACCACCTCTGCTGTCACAATCATCGCCGCCGCCACATCTGGCTCATCCTTACTGTTGGTACCACAAGATTTTCGGGGATGAGGCCAAGAAGTGCAGATTACCTTGCCAGCATCCAAACGCCAACCGCAGGATCTAAAAGACGCCGAGTCCTGCGGGGAACTTCACAGGCGTCCTCAAACATTGCACTCTGTCCACTCGTCCTCTCAGCCAAGCAGTCGTTTATACGTGACCGACATTTCATCCAGACTTGTTTTCGTAGTTGACACAGCTGCTGAAATATCCATCATACCTACATTGTTGGCTGCTCCCGTTTTTTCACTGACGAAGTTACTTTTATGCGCTGTCAATGCATGAACATTACAAACTATCTGCTCTGCTAAAGTTATGGTGCATCTGTCTCCTTCTCTACATTTCCCATGGACTTTTTACATCCCTGACATTGACTAACCAATTCTTGGTATGGATTTCTTGTCCCATTATAAACTCTCCCCGAACATAGTCCAAGGTTCAGAGCTACACCACTCTTCTGACACTCAGATACCGTACTCAGGCACTTGTGCTCGTCATTCCATTTCTGTTGCGACACAGATTTGGTTTACGAGTGCTCCACCCTTGCGGACAACATTGTGACCTGTGTCACTAATCTACTGTCAGAGTATGACACAGTGGTGCAACTTTGTCAGCAAAACAACGAGTTGAAACAACGCATTGCTCACACTTTCGACAAGCTCACCGCAGCTCATACCTCGCTGCTGCAACTGCAATCCAAGTTCCTTCACCTGATCAACCTTCATCAGCAAGCACCAGCACCGACATTTATCAGGTTAGTTCAAAAACATTCATTGCATGTGACGATTCATGTTCAGTGATCTCAGCACCCACCACACACCCGCTACGAGCAGTGCCATGTGTTTCAAACAGTGCTTCTAATGACAGTCGCATGCGTGATGCAAACACACCCCACCATGCAGGCAGCCGCCCCACGTGTTGGTAAACATTCCCCCTCTCTCATGTGCCAACCACGTGATTCGGTGGCCATCGCCATTCCCCGCATGACGCCACCGCTTCTCTCGCCCGCGCCAGTTACTCAAGGAGTTACTCAAGGCAAAGCTAACAACAGACAGTCGCTGCACATTCCGATCCGCTCCTTGCTGTGTGTGCAGCCAACCTCTCTTAACAAGCACACGCCATGCTCATGTAATAGGCATGTGATTTTCGTGCTGCCTTTTCCCACTCGCGCTA
This sequence comes from Schistocerca nitens, assembly GCF_023898315.1. Lineage (NCBI taxonomy): Eukaryota > Metazoa > Arthropoda > Insecta > Orthoptera > Acrididae > Schistocerca > Schistocerca nitens. Next base: position 479,675,577 of record NC_064615.1, read on the forward strand.
ATGGATATGCCTCATCGCGCCCCACTCATCCCAAAACTTCACATCAGGATGTTACTCAGCCTCGTGTGCAGTTCTCAGTCTCTTCCATCACTGACATAATGACACACAAGATAATTACCACTGTCAGCCCTCCTATTAGGCACAAGGTTAGATGCCTCAACCCCATTAAGTTGCGTGCGGCCCGGAAGCAAATTAACGAACTTCTGGAGGCAGGCATTCTACAGCCATCGGACAGCAATTGGTCTTCACCGGTTCACCTTGTCACCAAACATGATTGTTCTTTTCAAATGTGTGGTGATTACAGACACTTAAATGCTCGTATCATCATGGACAATTACCCAGTGCTGAACATAAACGATTTCACGCATATGCTATTGGGCGCTGCAATGTTAAGTGTGATTGACAGTATACGTGCCTATCAACAGATTCCAGTAGCGCCGAAAGACATTCCAAAGACTGCTATCATCACGCTGCTCAGTTTGTTCCAATACAACTTCATGCCATTTGGTTTAAAGCATGTGGCACAAACGAGGCAATGTTTCATTGACTCAGTCCTATGACGGTTCGAGTTCTGCTTTGCATACATGGATGACATCTCATTTTCAGCAAGTTGACAGAGGACCATGAAGATCATTTATGCCATGTCCTCCAGACCTTGAACTCCAACAGTGTCAAGGTCAACAAAGATAAATTCCAATTGCGCCAGTCTTCTGTGACATTTTTGGGTTACACGGTCTCAGCAGACAGAATACTGCCTCCCAAATCCTGCATGTGCAGGCTATCACGTCATTTCTATCCCCAGCTATGTACAAAGAACTCCGACATTTCCTGGGTACTATAAATTACTACCGCCAACATCTACCTTCTGCCGCCGCCATGCAGGACCCGCTGGCGGACTCGATTCCCGGCAAACATTCTTCGGGCCTTAAGTCAGTCCATTGGAGGCCTTCAGGGCTCTAAAGACAGCGTTAACTCTTGCTGTTGTGCTCACCCACCCCGATCTGTCTGCCAAGTTGTTCATCACTACGGATGCTAGCGACATCGCAGTTGGGGCAGTATTACAGTAACGCAAAGGTGACATGGTTTCACTCCTTCATTTCTTCTCTAAAAAACTGTCTACAGCACAGAAGAAATATTCTGCTTTTGATAGAGAACTTCTGGCGGTCTATGAAGCCATCAAACACTTTGGCTCTGACATCGAGGGCCTTTCTTTCTTCATCTTTCGACATGGTCTCTCAGTTTACTATGGACGTACACTACATCAAAGGCACGGAAAATATCCCCCCCTGATTCTTTTCGCGGATCAATACTGTCTCACGCATCATCGATTTATCTGACCTTGCCTCTCTCCAGGCCTCTGATGAGGAATATCAAGCTCTCTTCATGAATCCTCAGACATCGCTTGTGTTTACCAAAGCCAAGTTCCCCAGCGTTTTGGATGAAGTGTGGTGCGACTCTTCTACTGGCACTTTGCGACCGTTGCTCCCTCCCACGTTGCACTGACAAGTCTTCGATGCCTTGCATAAACTCGCCCAACCTGTTGTCCACACCACCACATGCCTCATCACCGAGCATTTTGTTTGGAAAAATGTTAAGCAGGACTGTTAAACCTGGGCACGCAGCTGCATTTCCTGCCAACACAATGAAATCGGACGCCACACCTCTCCCCCCCTTGGCAAGCTTGACATTCTGCAAGAATGTTTTCATCATGTACATATCGACCTTATCAGCCCTCTGCCACTGTCAGAGGGCCACAGATATATCCTCTCCACAATCAACCGCATGTCTCATTGGGTGGAAGCTGTTCTTTTACCCAAGGTCACAGCAGAAACCATGGCCAAGGGATCTGCCTCATCATGGATCGCTAGGTTCGATTGCCCATCCACCATCACCACCCACCAGGGTTGACAGTTCAAGTCTGCACTTTTCAAGATTCTCTGTAACCTTTGCAGTAAAAAAAAAAATTCATACAACAGCCTACCACCCGCAAAGCAATGGTTTAGTGGAACGATGGCACCGCACCCTTAAAACAGCACTCAGGTGCCATGACTGCCTCTGGTCTGAGGTGCTTCCTTGGGTGTTACTCGGTCTCTGTTCGACCTTTAAACCTGACTTACAGGGAACCATCTCTGAATTCAGTGAGAACCCAGTTCTACCCGGGGAACTTATCCTGCCTTAAGCACTCGTGGATTTCCCCACCTCCCCAGATTTTATTAGTAGAATGCGCACCCACTTTAGACATGCATGGTACACCTGCCTGTCAGCCATTCCTCCCCGGACACTTACGTGCCAACCGGACCCATCATATGCTCCCACATTATGCTCAGGGCCGATTCCATTAGACAACCCCTGCAATCCCCATACCTCAGCCCCTTTGAAGGACTCCAGAGGGGCGAGACGATGTTCAACATTATGGTTAAAGATCACCCACAGACTGTTTCGTTACACAGGCTCAAGCCTGCTTTTGTGGACTCCGACACCTCTCTGCCGTCCCAGTCAGACCATCTGGACGAATTTTCCATTGCCAAGCCCGATAATGAATTAGCTAATCCCATGGTAGGGTCTTCTCCTTCCGATGATTCATCACCGCAGTTCGCGGGTTTCCCAAGCAAGTCGTCATCAACCCCATGCGCAGTGTTTGATTACGTTTCATCTACTGGAGAGATTTCCTCCCCAACTTTCAATCTGCACTGCAATGTACCACCTAACTGTGTCGACAATGTGTCGATTGTCACTTTCGACGACCATGTGCTCGTGCTCCTTACAGACACTGCAGACTTGACACTCAACGAGGAACTAGATGGAAAGATAGTGCATAGCCTGTCCCTCCCCCGAGAGTGTGATCCATCAAGAGTTCATGCATTCATCTCCTCGGACGGCTCGATCTGCATTAGAGGCAGGCATGCTCGCACGCCGCACCCCTCCCCACATCTCTACTCCTGGGCTGGCCAACGCATTGCCTGCCCCCACTGGCTGTCTGATTACAATGTGGATCTGCATCCCATCACCACGCCTTCGCACGCCACCCTGACTGAGCTGGAGCTTCCAGTCATTTGCCTGCCGCCTCGCAATACTCACTTCAAAGGCTTCACAGGCCATACTCTGTACTGTGGAGGGGGGGGGGGGGCTGTGTTGTGTTGATAGGTCACATCAACCACGTAAATCATGATCTTTGAACCGTAACTGCTCTGACGAGCCGCCATATTATTAGTCCAGTCAGCCTTTGTACCTTGTATAGTGTACACGTGTAGCTTTCTTTGTGCTGAAATATATGTATGTATAGACATTTATGGGAACAGTTTGTTGCATATACAATTATCCATATTCCCATTTCCCATACTCTAAAAAGAGGAAAAGAACCTTAGGGTCAAACTAAATATAATTCTACATGAGAGGTTGTCCTCAGTTGTGGGCATATTTTATGTACTCCTTGACACATTCTTATTTTACAAAAGGAGGTCTACTGGAATGAGGTGGAAGTCTAGAAGAACTAGAGGATAGAGAATGGTTAAAGTAATAATGGTTTTGTGATGTCTCACGTTCACGGGAACACAAAACTGCACTGCAAAAGTTACAAGAAGTAATGCTAAGAGAAGAAATAATGGCAGATGTGATACCAGCATCAAAAGCAAAGTTGACAGTTTACAAAATAAATAAAAGTGTTTCTCAAAAATCAACTACACAAAGAAAAGATAACTATAAAGAAGTTGAGATGCTAAAGAGAAGAAGAAGACTTTCAAAGTTCAGGCAAAAGAGACGTCAAGGAACGGTAAGCCTAAAAGTTGGTCATGCAAATAAGAAAACCTGTTGAAATTCATATTCTGACTCCTAGAAAACCAATTACGTATGAACTCGCTGGAACAGTCAGAGTACACATGTAAATTAAACTGTAAACACAAGAACTGCTCAGAATAGTAAGACATAATACTTACCATTTTGTGAATCCATATAATTTCTGATGTTAACTTTGATGGTTTGTTCAATGTTTCGTACATAAAGCTCTGGATCATCACTCATACCAGTCAGATTTGCTCTTTTGGGATCAAAAATGTCCCAGATGCCTAACTGAAATAGTTAATTGAAAACAAAGTTTATATACTGTTATGTATCATGCACAATAAACACATTTATAACCCAACCAAATGAAAAGGCAATTGGTGCATTTTGCTACTGTCAGAAGAACAGACACCACATATATATAATTAGGCAATGACGGCCAATGATAGCTTCAGTGCAGATGCACACCAAGCCCGAACTCTTATAGGAATTGGCAAAATGCCATGAGTAATGAGGGTAATGGACAAGAGGCACTACATTAGTAGTGTGTGGATAGATTGGGAATTTGAGTCTGACAGGGGGCGTGCTAGCTTAGTGCATGCAGGTGGGATGACCACTGTGTTCTGATAAACAGCACATCTGCCTAGTGAGCACGAGACCTGGGTTCAAATCCCAGTGTGGCACAATTTTTCAACTTCCTAATTGATTTAAATCAATACCCACTCACAGCCAATGTCTGTAACTCTTTTGTGGCTTAATTCATAGTGATCGCAGGATCCAGATTGTGTCTGTTCTTTCAGACATGTCCAAAAGAACAGACACCCTGAAAACTATTCCTAGCTTATGGAACTATTATTTCCTTTCTCATGGAGAAGAGAGGTAGGTTGGGGGCATGTCACTTATACTCCAGAATTAGACAACCCATCTGTTATGAGAACAAAGGGGAAATACAGATGACAGTGTCATCTTTAAAAACTGCATATGTTCATATACTACTGTAAATAACATGTGCAATGTCATATACAACAGTGACATGAGAAATTTTAAGCATGACAATCTGTAGGGAATGTTACATTTAATCCCTTAGAACAAGGTTGCACATCTAGAATGTACACTGCCACAGTGTATCATATTTGGATATCCAATCGAATCAAATCAATATAATGTAGAGTACACAAAAAGTATAATTTTGTAAATAAACAGTGTAAAGTCACATACTGTTCATCTAACAATTGAGATCACCAATAATCTGTCTTTTGAGCATTTTTCTAATCGGAAATCAGGATAAGGAACAAACAGTGCCTTAAAATTGAGATAGCTTACCTACCAGGAGGGGATGAATGATTGTGTACACAAATACAAGAATTTGTTATGGAGGCATTCACACATTTTAACAAGGGATACTGTCTTGAATGAAATAGACACTGTGCACAATAAACCCTATTTAAATAAAACAAAGATCATTTAAATTGATTCATAATGGGGAACTTAATTATTGTCAGCTATTTGATCTTAATGCTGATACATTAATATACCTTTTTTAGGGATGTTGACAGAGAAATATCACCATCTGCCATAAATGTTGGTATGACAGCATTCACTCTTGTGAGAACCAAAGCTTCATACACCAGCCGCAGTGGATATAAACTTAGAGAGTATATGAGGCTTTTTAATCCACATTTGTCCACTGGCAAAATTAAGAGAAGCTTATACTTATCATTCTGAAATACAGAGTACAAGACAAATTTTCATTAAAATAAAGTGTAATTTTTGTAAGATCATTCAGTCCTAAAAGTAAAGTTCAGAAGTAACATTACACACTATTACACAAAAGATGGAAAAACCTGCACACTACTGAACAATACAAGAACAGGCTCCTCAAAACCACAAAACAATTGAGGAAACTTTTGAACTTTGTGTGTCATTACAAAAACTGATATGTTTAGCTTCTTGTTGGATCTGTTACAACTGCTACTGTGTTTGTTATAAAGGGAGTTACACAATATAGAAACTTCATTGTAGTCAATGCACAGCTCTCTTTTTGCACACAATACAAACCAACTGTTTTCTTTTATGTACAACCAATGATATACTGTGATATGGGATAAGTTTGATCAGTTATCTGCTGATCAAAATGCACTCAACTTCAAATAGTGCTTCACTTTCCATGCCTCCTGTTAGTTTCCTGTCTCACAAACCTTCCTGAGTTTTTCTCTCATTCTGGTGCTATAAACTCATTTCACATTATTTTCTTAACTGTCACGCTCTGTCTTACTCTCTTGCTTGCCTCTACAGAACCCACTCAGTCTTTGTATTCTTATCTTCCTCCATTGCCATTTTTTCATCAGCCTAAGTCTATCTCCAACTATGCAATGTTTGGAAAGTATTCTCTTAAGTTTTCCCAATGAATCAGTTGTCTGTTTTGATCTCAGTTTTCCAACAGGGTGCAGTCATTTATGTAACATGACATTTCAACAGCATAACTTGCCATCATCTTCAGGTGGCACCTGGAGAATAAGTGCCTTTGTTGTATTGCACCTCCTTTACACTCTTATCACTCCCCTCATATACCCTCACTACCTGGTCACACGCCTCATCAGCTGGATTGGTGTGTGTTGGTGTGGATGGGAGTGGGGGAGTGGGAGGAAGGGGGGGGGGGAGGGGGGTAGCGTAGCCACAGTCACCAAATTCTGGGTGCAAGCCCTGGTCCCTCAGTGCTTCTACTGCCCCTATCAATCACAGAAGTCTCTCTTGTGTGACGCTGTGACTTTAGCTGGCTGAGGATTGGGTCCCACACCTTCCTGAGAGTTAAGCCACTGGCTTTATTGACCAGGCTGTTGGCCTCTCATATTTCAATGGCCTCTTTAGAATGAAGTCACAAAATAATGAATTCTATTGTAGCACTTCCATTTGTTCATATTTCATTGAGTCCACTGTAGCTATGCAATGTTCCAAAACCACAGTTTTTGTTGGTTGCTTGAGTTTGGTATGTCTCCTGTACCCCTGGCAACTTTCCTTGACTGTCCACATAGTCTGCCCAATGTAGGCCTTACCACATTGAAGATGAGAAGGAAGAAAAAGAATGTTAAAAAACAAATGACAAAAGATGGAATGTAACTGAGAAAGGTGTACAATACGAGAATTGATAATTATAACATGAAATAGTTGATTTGAGGCAAAACAAATTAAATTTAGAAATGAAGCAGTTGCTGTCTAGTGTGCTTGACATCCATTGGGTGTAGAATCTCAGAATATATTCTGAGTACAAACATAATGAGGTAGGTCGAACAGAGCAACCTCCTCCTTGCCAACCAGCATGGACTTTAAAATACAGATCATGTGAAACCCACCTCGCACTTTTCTCTTAAGATACCCTAGATCAAGGCAGTCATGTATATGCAGAATTTCTCAATTCCCAAAGAGCATTTGATTCCGCATCACACCTATGCTTATTATCAAAAGTACAATCATTTTGGATAACAGGCGAAATACGTGACCAGATTGAGGATTTCTTAGCAGGGAGTACACAGCATGTTATTTTGGATGGAGAGTCTTTGGTAGTATAGAAGTAACTTCAGGTGTACCCCAGGAAAGTTTATTAGGACGCCTGCTGTTCATACTGTATATTAATGATCTTGCAGACACATCCTGGAATATTGCTCAGGTGTATGGGACCTGTACTAGATAGAACAAGCAGTGGATATTCAACGTATACAGAGAAGGGTATCACAAATGGTCACAGCTTTGTTTGACCTGCAGAGGGGTGTCACTGAGATGTTTAAATAACTGAACTGGCAGACTCTTGAAGGTATACAAAAATTATCCCAAGAAAGTCTACTGACAAAGTTTCACATACTGCCTTTAAATGATGACTCTAGGAATACACTAAAACCCCATACATATCACTCCCTTAAGGACTGTGAGGATAAGGTTTGATTAATTACAGCACACACAAAGGCAGGTAAACAATAATTTTTCCTGCACTCCATATATGAATGGTATGTAGAAATACCCTAATAACTGGTACACTGGGATTTATACTCTGGCATGCACTTCACAGTGGTTTGCAGAGTATAGATCTAGAAGTAAATAAAGCAATGGTGAAATAAAAGCTATAGGCTGTGAGTGAGGTGTTAAATATAAATAAATAGGAACATGCATATTTTATGAGTCAAGAAAGATGCCTAGTGATGAGACTGTGTCATGAATAGAACTGAAACAAAATAGCAGCAACAGTTAGTGGGATTTCACATCTTTGCCACTGAATTTATAACAAAACTGATAATATATGTGATTGCAGGCTTTCTCAGCATATTCCATGATGAAGTCTTCTCAGGTGACCATCTGAGTGATGGCTTCATCTTGTTGCAATGTTTCAATGAGTTTTGTACCCATCATCTTCAAGCAAAACATTGTGATAAGATAATACGAGGGTTGTTTTTTAAGTAAGGGCTGTTCGCGCATATAGTTCCGTAGTTCGCGCGGACGCCACAACAAGCCACCACGCCATTTGCCGGCATCCTTCCCACTCACACTGATGCAAGTTGCAGCTCTGTAGCTGACATGTACGCACCGCTCTGCTACTTTATAATGTTTACGATTATTGAATCGCCCTCCGCGTGTGAGATACGGTCAGTGATACGTTTTTTGACCGCGAGAAGCCTATCAGCTGCAGAAATTCATCGGCAGTTAACAGAAGTTTATGGCTTGAATGCAATGAGTGAAGGTAAAGTGCATCAATGGGTTAGAGAGTTTAAAAATGGCCGTCAAAACGTCCATGACGAAGAACGCTCAGGCCGGCTCTCTGTGATCACTGATGATTTGGTGGCTGCAGTCAAACCAAAGATTCGCGAGGACAGAAGATTCACAATTTCCACTCTTTCTTTGGAATTTCCACAAGTTTCAAGATCGGTTTTGTACAAAATTGTGTCTGAAAACCTAAACTTTAAGAAACTGTGTTCTCGGTGGGTACCCAGACTCCTCACAGAGGACCACAAAGGGAAGAGATTTGCACTTCATTGGACTTTTTGATTCATTACAAGGAAGAAGGGGATGACATGTTGAGTCAAATTGTCACTGGAGATGAAACATGGGTATCCCATATCACTCCCGAAAGCAAGCGACAATCGATGGAATGGCGACACACAACCCTCACCCATCAAGGTCAAAGCCAAACAGATGCTGTCAAAGCGCAATATTATGGCAACTGTGTTCTGGGACCGGTGCGGTGTTTTGCTAGTGGACTTTATGCCACGAGGAACGACAATCAACTCAGATGCCTACTGTGCAACTCTAAAGAAGCTCCACAGAGCAATTCAAAACAAAAGGTGCGGCATGCTGACAAAAGGAGTTTTGCTCCTGCACGATAACATTAGGCCTCACACCTCTCAAAAGACTCGGGATTTGATCGATTCTTTTGGCTGGGAAGTTTTGGACCATGCACCATACAGCCCTGACCTTGCTCCTAGCGATTTTCACCTTTTCTGGTACCTGAAACACCATCTTGGCGGGCAGCGCTTCAATGACGACGATGAAGTGAAAGCGGCCGTGAACTCTTGGCTGTCGGAGCAGGCGGCCGAATTCTTTGAAGAGGGAATTAAAAACTTAGTTGTACGGTATGACAAGTGCTTCAATAAACAAGGCAACTATGTAGAAAATAGGTAAAAGTGTGTAGAATCAGAAAATAAAAGTTTTTTTACAAAAGTATTTGTATCTTTTTTTAAAATAAAAACGGCCCTTACTTAAAAAACAACCCTCATATTACAACTTGGTTGCTCACCCAAAAAAATTTCATCAAAACTGATAATGTTTCTACTTTTGTTTTGTCTGTTTAGAGGCCTATATTTCAAGGATACCATACTTTGTACATACAGCATAGTGATATGAGATTAGGATGTATTTGGCATCCACATACCTAGTTTAAGCTCAGATTACAATTAACTGCCTCATTACCATTTCAGTTTTACATGCCATTTTTTATCATCTTGCCAGTTCTCCTTACATAAGTATTCTCAATGAGTGCTATATTCTGTATATTTTCTTGTGGAACACCTACCTTTTTAGCACTCATGTCTATTTTTCTTTCTCTCTGTATCTTTAATTAACCCAGTTTTTGAGTAATAAACCATCTACAGATGACAGCCATCTTCCTGCTGGAAGAAATTTCTTTAATAGGCTGCCTTACTATGAACAGCAACCCCATGGGAACCTTTTAAGGACAATGTAAACATTTACATTGAATTAAAGATTTCTCATATATATATATATATATATATATATATATATATATATATATATATATATATATATATATATATAGAGGGAAACATTCCCACATCCTTTCGTCTTTCCCTCTCCTTCCCTCTTTCCTTATGAGGCAACAGTTTGTTGCGAAAGCTTGAATTTTGTGTGTGTGTTTGTGTTTGTTTGTGTGTCTATCGACCTGCCAGCACTTTCGTTCGGTAAGTCACATCATATATATAGGATCTCAGAAATCTTTACTTCAATGTGTGTGTGTGTATATATATAATCCCGCAACTACCCTCCCGACCTGGTAGAGAAACAAATAACCAGAGCCACTTCCTCATCCTCTCAAACCCAGAACCTCCCACAGAAGAACCACAAAAGTGCCCCACTTGTGACAGGATACTTTCCGGGACTGGATCAGATTCTGAATGTGGCTCTCCAGCAGGGATACGACTTCCTCAAATCCTGCCCTGAAATGAGATCCATCCTTCATGAAATACTCCCCACTCCACCAAGAGTGTCTTTCCGCCGTCCACCTAACCTTCATAACCTCCTAGTTCATCCCTATGAAATCCCCAAACCACCTTCCCTACCCTCTGGCTCCTACCCTTGTAACCGCCCCCGGTGTAAAACCTGTCCCATGCACCCTCCCACCACCACCTACTCCAGTCCTGTAACCCGGAAGGTGTACACGATCAAAGGCAGAGCCACTTGTGAAAGCACCCACGTGATCTACCAACTGACCTGCCTACACTGTGACGCATTCTATGTGGGAATGACCAGCAACAAACTGTCCATTCGCATGAATGGACACAGGCAGACAGTGTTTGTTGGTAATGAGGATCACCCTGTGGCTAAACATGCCTTGGTGCACGGCCAGCACATCTTGGCACAGTGTTACACCGTCCGGGTTATCTGGATACTTCCCACTAACACCAACCTATCAGAACTCCGGAGATGGGAACTTGCTCTTCAACATATCCTTTCTTCCCGTTATCCACCAGGCCTCAATCTCCGCTAATTTCAAGTTGCCGCCACTCACACCTCACCTGTCATTCAACAACATCTTTGCCTCTGCACTTCTGCCTCGACTGACATCTCTGCCCAAACTCTTTGTCTTTAAATATGTCTGCTTGTGTCTGTATATGTGTGGATGGATATGTGTGTGTGTGCGAGTGTATACCCGTCATTTTTTCCCCCTAAGGTAAGTCTTTCCGCTCCCGGGATTGGAATGACTCCTTACCCTCTCCCGTAAAACCCACATCCTTTCACCTTTCCCTCTCCTTCCCTCTTTCCTGATGAGGCAACAGTTTGTTGCGAAAGCTTGAATTTTGTGTGTATGTTTGTGTGTCTGTCGACCTGCCAGCACTTTCATTTGGTAAGTCACATCACCTTTGTATATATATATATATATATATATATATATATATATATATGGAAACATTCCATGCAGGAAAAATATATCTAAAAACAAAGATGATGTGACTTACCAAATGAAAGTGCTGGCAGGTCGACAGACACACAAACATACACACAAAATACTAGCTTTCGCAACCAACGGTTGCTTCGTCAGGAAAGAGGGAAGGAGAGGGAAAGATGAAAGGATGTGGGTTTTAAGGGAGAGGGTAAGGAGTCATTCCAATCCCAGGAGCGGAAAGACTTACCTTGGGGGAAAAAAGGACAGGTATACACTCGCGCGCACACACACATATCCATCCGCACATACACAGACACGAGCAGACATTTGTAAAGGCAGAGAGTTCGGGCAGAGATTTGCCCGAACTCTCTATATTGGCTATTTGTTGAATATCCTCTCAGTCCAAGAGCTCCTGCAGTGGCGCAGTCTGATGTGGTGGCTCATTGTCATCCAGAAATATGAAGTCAGGGCTGAATGGACCCCTGAAAAGACACACATCAGAAGGAGTACCGTTTCATAATAATGTTGACTGGTGAGTGTACTGTGTTCAGTGGTTTGGAATTCGGTACCCCATGCAACATTATGCCAACATACACCATAACACCTTGACAATCAAAACAATCCATTTAAACAATGTTTATGGGTACATTAAGTCCCTCATACGGTGAGAGGTTGGAACACATAATGCACCCAGGAACATTACCAGGTACAAGTATGATCATTTTGGTGGTCCAGGTGTTACTGTGTGTGTGTGTGTGGGGGGGGGGGGGCATAATGTTGCATGGGAGTACTGCCCTCCAAATCTTTGAACACACTATACTCACCAGTCAACATTATTGTGATCTACACTCCTTCCTCACGTGTATCTTTTATGGGGTGCATTCAGGACTGACTTCATTTTTACAGAAGACAGTGAGTGACAGCACTGAAATGCTCAGGTGGAGGAGGTCTTGGAACGAGAGAATATTCAGTGAATGCACTGGCCTGTCATTCCTCTGACTCAAAATTCCATCATGTACATGTAGAATGTATTGGGGAAATGTATTGCTGCACATCCAAATACACCAATGGCCAGCAGTTGTCAACTGTGCTGGTGGAGGAATTAAATGCCGTGCCACAAGAACTCCTTACCAACCTTGTGGCCAGCTTGTGAGTGTGTTGCAAAAGCATGTATTGCCATCCATGGTAATCACACACCCTATTAAAAACCATGTCCTGCCTTTTGTAATATCTAGGGAACCATCACAAATTTCAGTGACGTCAGTGTCATTATTGTCTTTCTGTTTGTCTCATTGTGCATTTCTTCCATTTACCTGTGGTACTATACTGTGGCAGTTTTTTTATGTATGGTCCAAATTTCATCAAGCTATCTTACTTGGCAGTGATACATGAAGCAAAAGTTAGTTTTGTCCTTAAGTTTTGGGCTCCAGTGTATTTAGTTCCAGTATACGAGTCGTGGATAATATCAAACAATGGAAAACCCAGGATGGAATGTAACAATATTATGAAAAGGAAAGTTGTCTGTCATCCATTTTTGATGAAGGCCTTACTGGCCGAAGCTTTATTTGTGACAGCCTTTTTGTTGTTCCTATCTGCGACTCAGCATCTCTGCTATATGGTGAGTTGTGGTTAATATCCATTTTAAAATACTGATAGTAATCTATAGTATCTAATGTGTTAGTTTCTAAGTTTCTATATATCCACTTTATTTTATGTAAGGTTGTTAAAGTAAATGTATAAAAATTACAAATCAAGATGTTATGTGCAAAAAAGATAATTATTATTATTATTAATGTTATGCAGTCTTATTCACAGGAATCAGCATTCAGCACCATCTGGTCAAAAGTATCCAGACACCTTATGTAATGGCAAAGTGACCACTAAAGATCAAGAGAGGTGGACCTGGCAGTAAAAAAGTCAAGCATTGCAGAGGTTGGTTGCAAAAAAATGTGTGAAATCAGAAGAAGGGATTCCTCATGAGTTCCAAAATGCTACCAGAAGCCCTGCTAGCACAATGACTGTGCACAGGGAATTAAAAATAATGGGGTACAGTGGTTGAGCAGCTCCTCATAAGCCACACATTTCAGTAGTCAGTGATAAGTGACACTTGAGGTGGTGTAAAGAGTGATACCACTAGATGATGGATGACTGAAAATGGAAAATGAGTGATTTGGAGTGGTTAATCATGCTGGACCCTGTGGCAGTCTGGTGGAAGGGTTAGTGTTTTTGCAAATGCCTGGAGAACATAACCTGCCATCACCTGTAGTACCAACAGTGAAGTACAGAGGAGGTGGAGCTATGGTAAAGGGGTGTTTTTGTGGTTAGGATGTGGTCTCCTTATTGTTCTTAACAAAGTGCTACATGCTGATGGGTATGAAAGCATTTTACAGCATCATGTGCTGCATGTAGCCGAAGAACAATCTGGAGACAGTAATTATTTGTCTCAATAATTATGCAAAGAATAGACTGCTATTCACCCCAAATATGATATGTTGAGTTGCAGGCAGGCACAAGGAAAAGACTGTACACAGAACTTTTGGCCAAAGCCTCCATCAGAAAAAAATGCACACAAGCAAGCACACCTTACATACACCTGAACGCTATCTCTGGCTGCCCTGTCGTGTGTGTGTCGTGTGCTTGCTTGTGTGAAAGCATGTGTGTTTTTCTTTTCTGATGAAGGCTTTGGCCAAAAGCTTAATGTGTAACAGTCATTTCATTGCAGCTGTCTGCAACTCACTGTGTCATCTTTACAGTGAGTAGCAGTCTATTCTTTCCATAATTATTGATATTCCAACCTGGACTTTTCATTGTTTGTTTATCTTCATCAGTAAGACAATGCACCCTGTCAAAATGCAGCATCTGTGAGACCATGGTCTATGATGAATAAAATCTCTGAAATGGCCTGGTCTGTCCAGAGTCACAACCTGAACCCATGAACCCAATGGTACACCTTTGGAGTGAATTAGAATGTCAGTTTGGCTCCAGACTCCAAGGTCCAGTGCCACTACTTCCTCTGGTTTTAGCTTTTGAGGAAAAATGGGCTGCCAACCTTCCACAGGCATTCACACATCTCATTGAAAGGATCCCCAGCAGAATTCAAGCTATCATAAAGGCAGATGGTGGACTCAGCCTATATTAATGTTTACTAATAGGTGTCCAGATACTTTTGATCAGTTAGTGTATATACTATGCTCCTGTATGAATATCTCAGAGAACAAACAGTGGATGTCTGACCTAAGAGAATTACAGGAGCTCATTTTGTTTACATTCAATGATAACATTTTTATTCGTAACTTATAACAAATAAGAACTATTTAATATCTTTATCCATTACCTATAAAAATTACAATTTCCTTGGCCCACTACAAAATTCTGCAGCTGGATCTATAAGAGAAACAGTATTTTTGTGCAAAGAGAGGTGCTCCATTTTCCTTATAGCACTCTTCAAAAAAATAACTGTTAGATCTCAATTTAAGTGGAGATGACATCTTTTGCTGTAGCAAAATTAATCTACACTGACTTAACAGTGCAGAATTTGTAAATTAGGAGCACTGTATTCCTGCTATTGACACAAACCTGTGCTGATATTCATTATGTTCCCTTCCACGTATTGCTGAAGTAGTGTTTTGACTTTTTACAAACTGAATGAAGTGCTTCCATTCCATTTCCCAAAACTATCTATATTGCTGATTTTTATTTCACTAAGTTCAAATAACATAGCCATGTACATAATGAAGTTATTAATGAACAATATTGAATTCCATGCCAAATGTCACTAACTGTAATCAGACTTTTCATGACAGGGATATCTGTTGTGATACAAAATTTTAAGCAAGTGCAGTACCATCTCAACAGGGACTTCATATTTCATTTTCTTAAATGTCACAACAGTCACTGATCACAAATATATTTTTATTCAACTTAATAAACAGATATTTGCAATCAGAGAAAGTTGCCATATTTACAAAAATTTCATAACACTGGATTATTGTCACCTTCACAGTGACTATGTCATCCCGCATTTTATCCCTTTGTTACACCAAGACAGATGTCACAGAAAAAAAGGAAGCTAAACAGTGATTCTGGTAAAAAATAAAAAATCTTGTTACTGACTACTAGTAACTGCACGCAGTTTACATATTACTTAAACAAGTTAGCATTACTCACATCAAGTGGGAATTCTAAAGCAGTAGCATGGAGTTTTCTGAGATAAGCAAATTGAAATGTAGCAGTAAGAGACATGACAGGAACATATTCCTCTTGTATCCCATCAATCAAAAATGGATAACAAGGATTCATGTGACATGTCTGTCTTCTTGCAGTATGTCCTATTTTCACCAAAGTGCTCTGCCAAGCTGATCTATACCCTGTAAAAAGTGATTAATTTTTATACATTAAAATGTGTTTAATAGACTAAGAATGAATATATTAAGGTATTTGATAATTATTTACTATTAAATCTGATTGAACCAAGTTTTATGTTTCTGTTCTGCATATGCGACTGTAGGAAAATGATATCATTATATCATCACAATACATAAAATTACCTCTAGGGATAGCTGCATGGGTTAACATGCCACATTCAAGATTTGGGCAGGTGCATTGGCCCCAGAGCAAATCCACCCAGTGAATTAATGATGAGGGCTGGTGCACTTGCCAGTTTGGATATGGTTTTTAGGTAGCTTCTCACATTTGACTAGGTGAATATTGGGCTGGTACCCAAGTCCCGCCTCAGTTACATAATTAACACACATTTAGAAAATGTCTGTGCTCTTTCACATGGGTAACACCACATGCAGACAGCTGGAAAACACTTCCCTTCTGGGAGGTAATGGGGTGGTGGCAGGAAGGGCATCCAGATACCCCTTAAAATTGTGCATGAGTAATAAGAGCAGAAAGCTAAATGCACTATATACGGTATAGGTGGGGGCTGGGGAAAATAGTCAATAGTAGCCATGCCGACTATGCATAGGTATGGGACAAAGGCATATGAAAAATAAGACGCCCACAATATGTAACATTATATGCCTACACAAATCAAGAATTTGTTACTACTTTAATGAGTATACTGTCTCCATATTGTTGATTTCCTGCACAATAATGAAGAAGGAGAAAGCAAGTACAATTAGAGTAAGGACAGGGATTTATGGCATTCATGACACATGCTGGCATATATTTGTTTCCAGTGAACCACTCCATCTTCTGACATTTGAGTGGTGCCTCAACCCTTTCTAAGATTTTTGACATATCAATGAAAATAATGGATTTTGGAAAAAATAATGTAATTGGATAGATAAAAAAATCTACTCACCAAGCGGCAGCAGGGGAACACACATATATTGACATTTGCAAGCTTTCAGAGGCTGTGGCTCCTTCTTCTGGCAGAAAGGTTGAAGGGAGAAGGAAGAGGACTGAAGGAAAAGGACTGGTGAGGTGTAGGAAATGGGGAGAGTTCAAAAAAGTTGCCCATAACACTGGGTCAGGAGAGACTTACTGGATGGGCTGAGAAGAAAAGACTGATTGTTGGAGAATGCACCAGACAAGATTTGAAAACCTGAAAGCTTAAAGGTGGAAAGTTGGGTAGTATGCAAGACACAGATTACTGACAAAATATCATGCATGAATTAATAAAAGCAGAAAGCTAAGTATGGTACATCATATGTGATAGAGGTGGGGAAGGAGGATGGGGGGAGGGGGGGGACAGGGGGGGGGGGGGAGGTTGGGAGGAAATAGATGGATCAGGAAATAAAAGAAAAAGAAACTTCACTCCTTAACTTTCTTCTCTCCTTTTAAGCTTTCTATATCTTTTATTTTCTGACCTGACTATTTTTCCCCAGCCCCCACCTATACCATATATAGTGCATTTAGCTTTCTGCTCTTATTACTCATGCACAATGTTTTGTTAGTAATCTATGCCTTGCGTGTTATGCTATCTTCCATCTTTAAGCTCTCAGATTTTCAAATCTTCTCCAATGTAGTCATCAACAATCAGTCTTTTCTTATCCCATCCAGTAAGTCTCCCCTGACCCAGGGTTCTTGGTGACTTCTGTGAACTCTCCCCATTTCTCAGGCCTCACCAGTCCTTTTCCTTCACCTCTATTCCTTCCCCATCAACCCTTCTGCCAGAAGAAGGAGCCACTGGCTCCAAAAGCTTGCAAATTTCAATATCCTTAGATGTGTTCTCCTGCCACCACTTGGTGAGTAGATTTTATATCTATTCACTTAAATTATAAGATTTTTGTTAGCAAGATGATTTCTGAAAGGTGGTACAGCAAGTGAACACTGCCATGCATTCTGGAATACCTGATTCTAATCCTTATGTGGAGATTCTGATTTAGCTTGTACAATTAAGAGTTTCATGCCTTTCATCATTGAGGCTACTAGAGATGGAGCACAAGCTAGGTTTGAACCATGGTGTGAATGGAACTTAGTGGTATCTGCATTTAAAAAATCATCTCAGCAATCACCCAGAGTGATTGTAGGAAATCACAGAAAGCCCAAATCTGCATTCTCAACTAGGGACTTTAAACATGGTCATCTGAAATATGAGTCCAATGTCTTATCTATCTTGCTCATTTTCTTCTGGTATACATTTGCATAACTTAGGCATTTGAAGTGACTACTGGGATGTTTTCTTCAAAAAGATTTTGTTCAGGGTTTCCTCAGCCTTGTTTTCAAACTAAAATTGAATTCAGCCCTCAATGACATTGCAAAAAACAGACAATAAAGCATAATAATCAGAAAAGGACAGTTCTTGAACCATAATACTAGAAGTAAAAATAATTTCCACAGAGACTATGCTCAACAACAACAACTCTAATCTTTAACAAATAGATGTCGACATTTCCAGTATACAGAGTTTTTCAGGAGGAATGGTCAATATTCAGAGATATGACAACAATGTTCATTTGAAGCCAAAAAGTCTAGTAAGCATTGACTCTAAAATTTGGACCTAAAGAGCTATTAGCAATTTTTCATCTTTGACACTGTGGAATAAATCTCTTCTACTGTAAGCTCTTTGTTTTCCCTAGTTTGAGATGTGATAGCATGGATCAAAACAAGAAAAAAAAAAGTCTAGTAAATATGGGCTCTAAAGTGCGTACGTTAAGAGCTACAAGCACTTGTTTATCCCTGCTACTGTGAAACACAGCTCTTCTACTGAACCCGTGCTCACAGCTTTAAATGTATGCATTTCAAAGTTCATGTTTATTGCACAATTTTTTCTTGTTTTGTTCAATACTACTTCTTCCCAAAATATGGAAATCAAAGAGATTGCAGTACAAGAAATTTGTTTCACAGTATCAAAGATGAAGAAGTGCTCATAGCTCTTATGGTACCGATTTAAAGACCATGCTCACATGACTTTTTTTGCTTTGAATGATCATTATTGTCACATTCCTTAGTATTGACCATTACTTCTATGACATCCTGTACAGTCATCTCCAAGAGCATAGTTGTTACATATGGTTTTATATCTGAGCAAATTCATGTATACAGCTTTTTATTTTACATGTTTTCTTTACTTATTCCACTTTCTGGGAATCTGGCCCATCTAATGATTTAATTGTGGTAGATTGGTAGATTGAAATCAGAACTGGATCTCCTGCTTATTGTGAGCAACCATCATACAATGGTTGTATGAAGTAATAAGAAGTCAACATCAATGTTACTGAAAATTTCAGTTGATCCTGGAGGTATCCTCAGATGGCCTGTAAGATTAACACAACCACTTGTGAAAAGCATAAGATCTGAGTTCAAATCTAATTCTGGTACATATTTTCATTGATCATGAAATATTCTTCTCTAAGCTACATTTGCATTTGTTTTATAGTATGCTTTTTTATTGCATCAGCTCTCTCACTCTCTATGTAGTCTATGTCATTTTTCTCCCCACTGATACAATTTCTCTCTTTCTTTTTTTCACAAATTTTACTTTTTCACTGCTGAGTACATATATACTCCAGTTCTTCCACCTTCTTGAACATTTGACTTTCCATTCTCAAAAAAATATCATCACTGATTCACACTCACCACATTTGATCCTTACATTATACAACACACATTTCATGTTGAATATCAACAACTTTGAGACTTTTTGCCACTTAAAATTATATTACAGAACAGATTTCACATTAGATGGGAGTTTCAGTTGCAATCACATTTTGAATCGCTACCACAGGTGAATGAGATATTACATGGCTTTCTTACTATCACACCTCTAAGTAAACTTACCCACTGTGTGAGTCAGATTAGTAATTTTTAGCTCTCTCCACTACTTTCCATGCTACACAGAAATAGAGATTTTATTTGGTTTACTTAATGGAAGATACCAGACAAGTTTCTACAGAGAAACCAAAGCATTACAATTTCACTGTTGTTCCATTAACAGGAATCTCACGACATACAGAAACACTCACTTTAAAATTTATGATGGAAAGTGCAGTAATTCTTAAATCATAGTATGAATATTACCAACATTAATAGTATCTATTAGTTTAAACACAAATAACAAAAAGTGTAAATTATATGAAATACAAACAAAAAACAAAATTACCTTCAACTTCCCTTCTTTCTCTGTCAGTATTCTCAGCTTTGGTAGTTGTTTCTGTAGCTGTTTCTCTGGTAAAATGCAAATCATCATTCATTTCTACACTTGTAAATATTGTGGAAGTTATCTCGGTATTATCATTAGAATTATCATTGTTCATTTTTGCTTCTGTTACTTCATTAGTTGCATAAGAAGTAACTGTTGTGCTTGGTATTTCAGACAGCATTTCTGTAGTAGCTAGTCCAAATTCAGTTGTGATTGCCTCAGTGATGGTTGTATCTCCTTCAGAAGTTAATGGTTCTTTGAATGTATAGTCAGTTGACTCAGTATTTGCAAGTGTCATAGTGGAAACACTGCTATAGGTGCTCTGATTTTCAGGGGAAACTGATTCTTCTCTTGGAGGTACCGTTTCTGTAGTACTTCCTGGTTTTGGATTTGATGTTGTCAGTGTTTCCGTCACCTGTGGAAAATATGTGGACCCAACCTCATTTGTTGTTGTTGCTTCTACTGAGATACCATTACTCTGTGTAACTGGGCTTTGTGTGGTTATAGGTGTGGGATTAGTGACCATTTCAGTTTCTTCCTTGTTCACAAATATTGTTGGTGTCTCTGTTACCACACTAGGCTGTTGTGTTATAGTTGTTTGAAATTCTTCAGGGGCTATTGTAGTAATATTGTTTGCAATGTTGTCAGAACTGAAATCAGTAGATTCATAAAATTTTGTCGGTGTTATAGTTTGCAAATTTGGGCTGGTGGTCACTGAAGGAGGCACAACATTTACAGAAGTAGTCAAATCAGACATGTCTGTTGTTCCTTTAGTATCCATAGTTTGTTCTTCTGTTGTGATAGTAACTGTTGCAGGAGATGATATATTTAATGTAACTTCTGTACTTGTTTGTGACTGAGTGGTCATTTCTGATTCAAGGCTATAACCATAAAACCTAAGTACATCTTGAAATTCTGGCAGCAGATGAACATTCTCCTTGCTCATTGACACACCACTCAAATAGCCTTCATGTAAAAAGTAGCTCTGTAACAGATAAATAATCTTTCATAATTTCAGGTTTTGAGGATAAAATGATTATAAAACTGACTCCAGTATTTATATTTGTATATAGAATCACTTCTTAACCATTGCTGGCAATCATTATGAGTTGAAAAAGCAGTTAATATAACATTTAATTATCTGAATAAGTCACCAATTAACCCTCTAAAATTAAGAACTGTATAACCTCTCTTACAAATAAAAGCACCCATTTTATCCACGACAGCTTTAGAAATGCACAGCTGTTTCTAGGATAATCAATGAAGAAGAAAATTGCAATTGGACATGCTGTTTAGAATGAATAGTTTATTTACTTGAAACTAGGTTTGGGATTAGACTCATCATCAAATGACAGCATAGCTTTCATGTAAAAATTTCAAATTTTTATCTTGAGGACAAATTTCTCTTTTGTTATTACAGTGTAAAGTATTGTTTCATTGATGTGTGAGGTGCTGAACTACATTCTGGCTCATGGTTTAGCATGATATGGATCAATGACACAGATCTTTATTTTGTAATACATAAATCAAAACTGTTCCTAATTTTTTTTAAAAGATTAAATTTGTATGAAGAAACCTTCCTGTCATCTGATGATTGGGGAAGACCTAAAACTAGTTCCAGAGAAATAAATTATTCATTCAAAAATGATGTGGCTAGTTGCAATTTCCTTCCTCACTGATCTTTTGTATGAAATTTATTATATCAGTGATATAAACACTGAACTGTATCATTCATGTAATGTGCTGTTCTTTCTGAAATCAAGACATATTCACAGAGATATCATAGTTAAACAACCTATAAGAAAGCCGGTAGGAAATATTCCACTAGTTACTGTCCACTTTCATTGCTGATATCAATTAGTAATATTTTTGAGATGATGGTAGAGTAGTGTCCAACTTCTTTGATTATAATATTCTTAACAAATCACAGTTTACTTTTTAGAATGGTTCCTTGAACAAAACTTGTTGTTTATATATGAGGTGCATCACAAAAGTAAGTTACCCGATGTTGTTTTCTTTAAAGTAGGCATATTTAGCTGGGAAAATCATGCATGCACAATAGATCTATGATGTGACAATCAAACGCCAGTTGGACAGCTCCTGCCTGGTGGCAGTACCATGGCAGCAGTACCCTGAAATGATGTCTCCTATCTCTTCTCCTGCCGCCTACAAGGTTTGGTCAGTGATAAAGTTCCTTCATGCACAAAACATAGCACCCACCAAAATATCATGAGCTCTTTCAGATCTATGGCACAAGATCAAGAGCAAACAGATGATGTGTCACTGGTGTAGGTCTTTTTCCAAAGGTCATCAAAGTGTCCATGATGAAGAGCACAGTGGGTGATCATCCCTCATCAATGATTACCTGGGTGAGCTCGTGAGCAGCACATCTTGAAGAATTGTTGCTTCACAGTTACAGTGCTGAGCAGCCATTTTCCACAGATATTGCAATCCTTGTTACATGAAATTGTCACTAAGCACCTGCTATTAAAGAAATTGCATGCCAGGTGGGTGCCAAAAAGCCTGACACCGAACAGCACTGACATTTCTGCAGTGATGTCATGATAACAGTGATGAGTTCCTTAACAGGATTGTCATGGGTGACAAGACTTGGATTTCTCACTTGACCCCAGAAAAAAAAGCAGCATTCAATGCACTGGCATCACAGTGGATCTCTGGTCAAGACGTAACTCAAACATACTGTGTCAGTGCACAAAGTGATGTGCACAGTACCCTGGGACAGGACGGATATTCCGTTCATTGATTTCCTGCCCAGATTTGAAACAGTGAATGCTGACCAATACTGTGAAATGCGGACACTGTGACGTACCATTCAGAACAAGAGGCATGGAATGCTTAATGCACATGTTGTGCTACTCCATGACAATGCTCGTCCCCAGACAGCTTGGTGCACAGCAAATGTTTTGCAGATGTTCTGCTGGAAGCTGTTTCATCATTCAGCATGCAGTACTGATCTTGCTCCCAGGAATTTCCATCTTTTCTTGCACCTCAAGAAATTCCTGTCCTCTGGCCGGCATTTGACAATGATGAAGAATTGAAGTGATTTTCACACACTGATTCCATTCACAGATGGCAGGCTTCTATGACACAGAAATACGAAAGTTGATCCCACGATATGACAAGTGTCTCAATTCTTTTGCTCACTGCATTGAAAAATAGCTCAAACATTGCTGTACCTGTTGGCTATAAAGTTTTTCATGTAACTATGTTGTCTTTGTTTAAAAAAAATAGGGAAACTTACTTTCTGGATGTGCCTCATATTTATTCATCAAGTTAAGTAACCAGTAAATAATAAAACTGTAAAATGCAACAATGGAAAATCTGGGATGGAATAATATGTGGTCACAGCATCTGGAGATGACAGCAGCCATGGACTTTCTCTGATACCTAGATAATATCCAACAGCTGACTTTTAAATGTGTTGATCTACCACTCAATGGCTCCTCTATTGCTGTTAGTAAATATGTTACATGTTCAAGCCATTCAAGCCACATGATTGTGTCTATTGCAACATTTATATTAGAAAAAGTAGTGTTTTGTGCAGTTAATAATGTAGCTGAAAGAAGTCTCATGTCACACCAAACAAAAATGATGTAGATTATTGTACATAAATTCAAACATACAGACAAGAACATTTTTCTGATTGGAGGGAAATAATTGATGGAGTTCCATATGGTTCTACTTTAGGCTCATTATGGTTTGCCTTACATGTAACTAATGCTCTACTGAACAGAGAAGCAAGTTTAATTCTTTCAGCATATTATTATCAACCTTAGCTGATTTACATCAACCAAAGAAACTGTAAATTGTATTAAAAACAATCATTGACAAAATTTGTACAAATGTACATTCTCTCTCTTAACTGAATATAAATTGTAAAAGAAGTAAAAATAAAACACCTTATTCAGTTCTGCAAATCAAATGGTACAACACTGATTACAGTTTCATATTATGGACTAAAAGTTATAACAGAGAATTGGAATTTAAGTTGGAGAATGTCCTGGAGTATGTTAGACAATAGGATTCTGTTTCTTTTGCTGTTTATCTCATTTGAAAACTTGGAGAGAACTATTTAATTGTTTCAGTAGCTAATGTATTTAATTTGTTATTAGTATCACATATATTCTCTCATAGTATTTACTGTTAATAACCCATTATAGTTCAGAAGATGTGATGCTCCCCTTGTACTTCAATAAAATAATCTTGTGATTAATGTTTCAGTGACTTGAATGTTAGTATCCTATGACAAGCAAGTCATAGTTCTTTCTTCGTCAGCCTATACTTACTGTAGTACCCATTTTGCACTTACATGCAAAGCCTTGCTGAGTGTGGCTGACAACACTTATGTCTATGAAAGCAATCTTTCAAAACAGCAATGGTGCCACCTGACACCATTATGGAAAGTGAATAGTTGGCACAATGTAACTGTTGACCACAGTGGCACCATTGAGCAGATGGCACTTGTCACCAGAATGGATCCTGCATACAAGCTGGCTCAGAGCTAGTCTGAATCAGGTGCAATTTGATCAGCGGAAATGTGTGCTGATCGATCTAGGTAGTTTGGTTTTCACTATGGACTTTTTTTACAGGTGTTTACCCTTCAAATTCTGTTAGTTACTAGCAGAACTCTGAACTATGGACTGGACTTTGATTAGAATGCCTACTTAAAATAGCTGCTCTGCTCCAATAAGCGTACTGTAACATATCTCATTGTGATGAAAAAACTAAGGCAAGTCTCAGTTAGCTTTGAATGTAAATCACCTTTACAAAAATGGTGACAGGGGGACCTGTGACATTCACAAATCAGACTTTGAACATTTTATGATTAGGCAAGATTGTGGGTTTTCAGTCATGGAGCAACTACAACAACAACTAATTCAAATCATGCAGGGTTACCAAGAGCTAATGGCAGCAATGTTACAGGCAGTGCAAGCATTCATAAATGCACCTTCTACAGCACCCATGCTAACAGCTTTCCCACCCTTTAACAAACAAGGTGATGAGTGGGATGCTTACTCTCATAGATTTGTAGTAACATTTTATGACTTGCCAAATTTCTGACATGAAAAGTCCAAAGGTCATGTTCTTGTTACGAAAACCTGAACTGTATCACCTAAGACAGAAACTAGAGCTGCTAAAATATCTAGTGCAACTTGAATAGTGCAGAATATTTTTTTACGAGATCATTTTTTGACAATGAAACACATTATTGAATCCAGGTTAGAATTCTGGCAATGAAAAAAAGGGCTACAGTCAATCTTATGCAGACCGGGCAATCAACCTAGGGGAATACAATTAATTGAGGACCACATTTATACTGAAAATTTTGTGGTAAAATTTTTTTCTGTTTGTTTCACATGAAGATAAAGACCAATGTTTGTGAAATTTAGTGGCCTGACATGGAAAGAGGGAATAAACAACAGTGATCAGCAGTAGCGAAATTTTATTTTGCTAGCAATTACTCAGTTATTGTTGCTGAAAGAAAATTTTGTGCTACATTTGGTGGTAGTGTATGTCCTTCTCAAAACAGTTCAGTGACATGTTGAATCCCACAGAACTGGTGGCAGTACAGTTGATGCTAAGTGTATGACTAAGCATAGATCTGTATACAGTCAAGAAACCATTTAAAGAGTGAGAGCTGCAATCAGAAACAGCCCATAGAATTCTGTAAGAAGGCTATCAAAAGAAATTGACGTCAACATACAAAAGAGTGCAAAGATCCAGATAAGCTACTCTAGTTTGAAACAAGGAAATTATTGCAACAGACATTTACCAATTATACAGTATTACATCTTCTGTTATTATAAGTGCTTTGTCAGATCACAACAGACATTTACCTCTATACAGTATTACATCTTCTGTTATTATAAGTGCTTTGTCAGCTCACCATGCAGTAGAACTAAGTGTGCACATAAAAAAAAGTTCCTACACATAGTTGCTATAGATATATTAGGATGAATACAGACCAATATACAACTCATTTGAATAATATGTGGATTGGAACAGTATTCTAACGACACATTATATTTATGGCAAATTCTCAACTGAACTATACTACATTCTCAACCAAGCCTGACCATTAAAAAAAAAGAGAATTCAAATTCAGTCACATGCTGTAACCCAAAACTGGATATCAGGTTCAGTCACTGAGGCTAGAGAAAAACTAAGATGGTATGAGTATGCTATGTTAAATGACTTGAGCAATAAAAAATTAAAAGAAGAGTTCAAAAAGTATCAGAAATACTATGTAGACCTTCTAATTTTGGAAAAACAGAAACATTTTGAAAGTATCATTCAAAACTCAAATAATATTTCCAAAACTTCATGGTCACTAGTAAATAGAGAAATAGGTAAATTTGGGAAACATACAACTGAAAATCACTTGGTGATAAACGGCACAATAGAAACTGATCAGAATAAGATAGCAGATCTATTCAACAATTACTTTGCTTCTGTTGGCTCCAGCATAAACAATCAGCTTATAAATCATAAATACAAATTCAAAGGAACACCAGTGTCAGGAAGTATACTTTTGACGCCAACAAGTAAAGAAGAAATAATTAAAATAGTGAGTAGCTTAAAGAATTCCCATGCAGCAGGATATGATAGTCTTAGTCTGGACACTCTTAAGAATTGTACACATAAAATTGCATCACCTTTATCAACAGTTATCAACTTCCATATGGAGGACGGTCTATTTCCAGATGAGTTGAAAATTGCTCGAGTTGTGTCTATTTTTAAACAAGGAAACAGAAATCTAGTAGAAAACTTTTGACCCATTTCTTTTCTTCCAATAATATAAAAAATCTTTGAGAAAGTAATATACATAAGAATCTGGAACTTCCTGCAATGCAAAAAAGTGATTTCTAAGGGGCAGTATGGGTTTGTCAAGGGGTCATCCACCATTACAGCAGCATCCAACTTAATTGAAGGTGTCACTCAAGCAATAGATAATAAAGAACATGTATGTGGCATATTTCTAGATTTACAAAAATGATATTTGCAAGAAGGTATGTACTACCATATATGCCCTAAGAAAACTGACACCTTTTTGTAACATCACCACTCTGAGACAAATACATTTTGCATTATTTGAATCCCATCTAAGCTATGGGATAGATGTATGGGGATCCAGCAGTAACGGTAATATGAAAAGTGTACTTATCTTACAAAAGAAGGCACTTAGAATTATGGGAAAGAAATATGCCAGGGAGCCCTGCAGAAATTTGTTTAAAAAAATTAAAATACTAACTGTTCATAACATGTATGTACTGAAGATATTAATTATGGCAGTAAACAGTAACAAAACACTTAATAAAGAAATACACGACACAACACTAGAGGTAGAGAGAGACCCCACATCATCTCTCATAGAACAACACTTTATGAGAAAAGCCCTCGATATGCAGGCATAAAACTACTGAATTGCTTCCATCCTGATATCTCCAAATTGCCCATTATAAAACTAAAAATGAAATTAAAATTATGGCTCCTAAACACTCCTGTATATTCAATAGATGAGTTTCTAGATTTAGTACACTCATATGATGGAAGACTGTCTATCTAAAAATATATGTAATCTCAGGTCTTAGACTGTGTCACAAACTGTAAATATTTGAATCTCAGATCTGAATACTGTGTCACAAACTATAGATTCCTTAATCTAAGTATTGCAATAACAAATTGTTTTTATGCATAGTCCATATATGTAATGTTGTTCTCTCAACTAAATTTAGAAAAAAAAGTTGTGTAGATAAAAATGCCAAGCAATAATACATAACTCTAGTAAGTAAGGCTCTGACTTATCTAGAAGACTGGAACAAAAAAAAAAAAAAAAACTTTTTTTGTAATCAGTTGATGTTGGATCAAAATAAATAAATAAATAAAAATATATGATTTTGAGGTTTTGTAACACTGAATAGCCTCCCTGTTCCCCAGACTTAACTTCTCCATATATTTTTATCACATTATTTGAAGTCTACAGTCTACATCAATAAACCAAATAAATTAGAAGCTCTGAAAGCAGAAGAATTGAAATTCATTTGATATAAAATGTAGGGGTGGGTGGGATGGGGGGATGTTTGGGACATCCGTTTTTTAAACTTTGTGGTTGGAGTCACTGGTTTACACTTCTATAATCTTTGACTTTCAACTGTTTATAGCCACCATATTCAAATTTCATCAACTGACTTGATTTTAGACACTACAGGTAAGTTAACATGAATTTCACTATCTAAAGTAAAAAAAAGGGCAACTTTTGAAGTCAATACACAGTGAAGTAACTAAATTTACTGAAGTGCCTGTATTATTATAAGTTCTTCATTAGTTTATCTTTGCAATGTAAAAAAGGTTTTTGTCATTACATGAAAGAAATCCAGTATTTTAGTATCAAATAGAAAAAATGATATGCAAGGGAGGACTGGGCCACTACTGTCCTAGCCCTCCCTTATTAAAATTTGATATTCCTTTGCTGTTTACGGTCTGTTTTGGGAGCTGTGTAGGTACATGGTGAAAGACGCCCCCAGATATGGTAAAGTTAAAATTTATTAAAAATTTATTCAAGCAGCGATAATGACAGAATAAAGGCCAACTATAAGGGTCAGTAAAGACATTAGTTATAAATGCGCAGTGTAGACAAATGACCATAAAATATCATTCACTTTTTTTTACATGATTTTGTTTCACTCTCTTGAATGTAGAAGTTTAGTTACGCTGATGGGCTACGAGTCTTTTGTATCACATGTGTTTCTGAGTAAGAGAAGACGTAGTAACAGCATTAAGTATTTTTATTAAAGTGAAATAGAACCAAGTTAAGAAGAATTTCTTCACATTTTATATCATCTTGAGAGGCACTGGTGTTCCCTGCAGTCGGCTGCCTGCATTTACAATTGAAATGAAGGAAAGGAAGTCCACAGTCATATTTTCATAAAATTAACAGAAGGAGAAGCTTTCAGAAGACGTCAAACATAATTAAAAAGGATTCTTGTAAAAAGTATGTTTCAGCAGCTCTGCAACGAATGTGCCCCAACCTGTGGAAGTAAACCAAGCGAATGATAAATCTAAGAATGTGCTGACTTCTCAGTGTGCAGCCCAGAAAATGTAGATGTGTTCATAAGCAAACTCTCACTAAAGATACTCCTTGAGACAGATTCTTTGGTGTCCTTGCTAAACCAACCGACTTACTTAAGTTTCGTGTCACAGCCCTTGCAGGTAGCCAAAAGAAACATCTGGGCCTATGGACACCAACATGTGCCTTTGCTAGGAACACTTTCAGTTTTTCTCACATGCTGCCAGGTCACTCATCCAGTAAATTATCTTGTGATAGTTGACACCAAAATGGACAATGTTTATAGGGAAAGACATCTTGTTTAGAGGTGTAACTCCTGAGAACCACCTTCACAATTCAAACTCTTGTTCCAGAGGCTAGGTGCAGAAGTACTCAGATGCAACCATCCTTGACATATTTGGGGTTCAAACTCTTGGTCAATGTACTAAAACCAAAGGAAAATTATATCGTGGGCATCAGTAACATGCAGTCACCCATGAATGAAAAAGACCTACGAGTGTTTCTGCATAAGATCAATCATCGTGATTATCTAGTTACAAACCTAACTGAACTCTCTTACACATCGAACCAGATACATCACCAGGGCACACATTTCAAACTGTCACCTTGCTGTCTAGGATTTGGAAGATTGCCTTAAGTGGGAGCTGTATTCACAATATATACCCCTAGTCTGTTGCTGGCAGTAGTGATTAATAAATCCCCCCATGGCATAGGTGAAATTCTGTCCCATAAATATCTTAATGGCACAGAGCACCCTACTGCATTGCTCCTAAGACCTTATACACATCCCAGCAATGCTTCTCTCAAACAGAAAGGCAGGCCCTCAGTATCATCTACCCAGCCCTGAAATTTAAATTATTATTTTATTGACAGAAATCTACATCAAGATGAACTTTCATGGTCCATCAACCATTGCTCACTATCTTTGGACCTAAGCATTGCTTTCCAGACTGGGCCTCCAGCACTAGGCAATGTTCTTGTTGAATTTTCACTATTCTATCCACTACCAGGAAGAGACATTGCATGCTAACATGGATGTGCTCTTGCAGTTCACCACGAGACTCTATTCAGCTTTTGACCAACTTGAATAATTGTATTTTCAACTTGATTCATCTCTGGATATGGCTATTTTGGCTTTTTCCTTAATATCACACAATGCCACAGTTGCTACATGCAAGGAACCAACATTATGCTGCCTTTCTCACTTTGTGCCACATGAAGGGTTGGACTACTGGCTCCGAATGTTGTCCCTATTGGCCATGGTGAAATTAACTACAACTGGGTCTTATATAAGGACTACTGCCACATCTGGATTCTTCACTTTCAGTTGTGGGTGCTGTGCATGCTGCACAATGCACATCTGGACACGTCCCGGATGAAAAGTTTGGTGTGGTAAAGCATTCTAGCACAATATAGATTCTGACATTCTGATTTTGTCTGATAATGTTTTGGGTGTCAGGCCCATCAAGTTGCACATCTCCAGCAGTTCTCCCCCCAGTGTGACACAATGGAGCCATTGGAGAATATCCACTTATATTTTACTGGCCCGTTTTGCGGCTCTAGTGTAGTTGGTTGTGATTTATTCCTCTTCTCACTTCCCTTTAGTGATCCATTTGCCCCAGGTCACTTATACTGCTACAGTCATGTCCCTGGAAAAAATCTTTGCCACTGAAGGCATCTAATGCTCTTTGGGTTTAGATAACAGGATGGTGTTCACCTCTCATGACTTTGAACTGTTTAGTGCTTGTAACAGAATTCAGCACCCCCGTACCATGCCCTTTCATTCAGCCTCCAACAATCGCATGGAACACTTAATCCACATATTCAAGACCCAGCTCTACAAGAACTGCCCAATATTGCACCTAACACCATCTGCAATATTCTGGCAACTTATATGGCCACCCTGATTGAAAGCTGCAGTCTGGCGGAGCTGATTTATGATTGCCCTCACCACACTCTTGGATTTGCTGTGGCTGGCCCTGGCACATGTCATCAATGAGGCCTTCCCCTTCAGGGTGAACACTTCAGTGTGGCCCATGAACTTGGATGCTACCCAACCTGCATCTGTGGACAGCTTCCTTCCAACATAGATCCATGACGTGTATTGTGGTCTCTGCCCACAGGCTTCTGTGGTGCCATCAAAATTAATTTCATCTCCACCATCCCGTTCAGCAGCTCCTGGCTTCACCAGCCCCAGTGAGTCCTCCAGTCCCAAGGTGGCTCATGCTACTTCCATTGAGCCTCAACCTGCCACAGACTTCCACAGTGGTGCTCCTGAGGGAGGGCTTGTAGTGGTGCCGTCTGATGTCACTGTGGAAACCAGTTAGCTGGTGCAACATTATTGTTGTTTGTTGTGGTACCACTACTCGGATGACACTTGTTACCAGGAGCATTCTCTGATGAATTCTGCATATAAGACAGCACAGGGCCAGTTGTAATTTGATCAGTGAAACTGCACACCATTCAGTCTGTTGGTTTGGTTCTTTCTATGGACTTAGTTTACATGTGTCTATTCTTCAGACTCTTGTTAGTTACTGATGGAGCTCTGACACTGCACAACCTGGACTTTGATTAGGTTCTACATGACTGTGGTCCCCCATGAAGGAAAGGTCATTTTCTTAGATTGTTTACTTAAAACAGCTTGCACTGCACCGAGCAGAATTCTGCAACGTGGCTCAATTTGTTAAATAAATTGGGGTAAGTCACTGTTACTTTTTAGTGTAAATAATATTTACAAAAATCACAAAGTTATTTTATTCAAGCTATAATTACAACAAACAAGAAGAATGATATTCATCATACTTTGTTAAATTGACTTCAGGATAGAAAAAGATGAACAATGCTGCTTCCAAAATATTTTTTTACTTACCTAATGATATAAAACATCTGACAGCCAACTACACTAAATTTGAAAGCAAACTATAAAGTTATTTCTCAGCAATTACATAATTTACACAGAAGAGCGTTTATTCAGAAAAAATGTTTACCTAGATGCTTTAAGGATATGTATTCCAAAATTTACATACTTATTTTCATCAAAACTGTCCAGTACACAGTTTTAATCTGCCATGAAGTTTTACTGGCCTGACACTGCAGCACAACTGAGGTGGGGGCCTGTGTTGTTTGGAATTGAAAGGAATGTGATACAGGATAGGAGGGAAAGGAGCAAGAGAATAGGGTAAGAATGTGGCACTGGACTGCTTGCCCTGGTGCAGGCATGGCAAGTTGTGTGTGCCACACAATGTATTTGTATGCTATATGCAATTCCCTGTACCTGTACTAATGTGAGCTCACCAGTGGCACATACCTACCCTATTCTCATGTAGCCTCTCCCTCTCAGTCCTGAGTCACCCTCCTCTCCACCCTTCTCTTTCCCTCCACTCTTCCTTCCTCCTTCTCACCCTCTCCAACCAATACAACCCCTGACCCTAGAAAAGCTGCAATGACTGGATGAAGTAGTCAGATGGGACATTGTAGCTGAACAACACTTGCAGTAGTGTCTATATTCCTACTGACTGCACAGTACCTCAGTTAAATACTGAGTATTTATTTTTACTTCCTGCATTATTTGTATCCCTTTCAAGACTTTCCATTATCATATTTATTATATGTCTTATTGTTTTATTTCTGTGCTGCTGAGTGTCATATGTTTTGTATTACTTGTAGAACACTATACAATTATGCTTCTACACAACTATGCTGCAACACCATCAGTCCTGATTCTTTCACTCACACTTTTTATATCGTGATGAAAGTTTGTTTCAAAAGTGAAAAATTTCAAATATGAGGTACTGATGACAACAATTTCATCTATAAAGCTGGTGAAACTGAAATGACTTGTTCATACACTATGTTCTTTGTAACAGGAATGATAAATATTCTGATATCTGATATTAGGTAACTACCTCCAATGGCTATGTTTTCATCTAGTACCTGTCAAGCTCATAGGAATCCATCTATTTGGCTTACCAGTCCTCAAGAAATGTCTGGTTTTCCTGTATCTCTCACTGTCTGAAAACTCTCTTTCATAAAATCTTCACTGTTATACCCTTCTTTGAGCCAATTTTTACACACTCCCATATAAAAGTCTCTTCTAAACTTCTCCACAAATTGTCAATTTTGGCTTTATGCTTACAGATATATTCAATTTATTTCCTAATTTTGTACACCTGTCTTCCATTAGGTCATTTATTGTTATGAAGAATGCAAAGATATATTTTATTAATTTATCTTCTGTCAGTGCATCTGAATATTTCATCATTTCATCTGCATTGCAATTCGATAATGGCCAGACTCACATTCTCAACCTCTTCTTTAATTTATTCATTCATTTGGAACCCATTATTATGTCATCTGTGCCTTCTCATTGCACCTGAAATGCTGTTTTCTGTTTGGCATACCAGATACCTATTTTCAGATATGACCTACAGTCCTGAAATCAATTCAAATCCAGTTGCGCTCTACTGTTTATTACTTTCACTGTCTATTTGAATTTCATTTTCAATTGTTCTAAACATACAAATTTTCATTAACTTATCCAATAAAATCACTGCTAATCTAGACTGTCTTCCTTTCAGTGGACTGGTTATACAACATTTTCATCTTGATGTAAATAATATTTACCCCTACTCTCATGCTTCCTTTATCGAGCTCATCAATTTTTTGCTAACACATTTCATTCCTCCCAATCTTTTCATGTTGTCAAAGTGCAGTTGTAGCCTCATTACAGATATTAACTGAGAAACTGATAATGTAGGCTTGATTTCTCAAGGCAATTAGCACAGTTTTTATTACAACGAAGTCAAATTTTCATATAATTTAATAAATCCTAGACAAAGTGGTAACCCATAGTCATTGCTTTTCTTGTTTAGTTGTACTTGAAACTTGAAAATTTTCATCATACTGCACTCGGTTTTAAAATCAAGATTTTCCTTCCTAACTAAATTCTAATGTTTTCTTTATCTTCTAAACAATTAATGAGAATTTTGGTAAAAGTCTTTCATACCACTAACTAAAGACAATCAACCTGTGACCTTCTTCTCTGTTCCCTTTCTTATGAATTGAAACTACTGTTTCCAATAATGAGTACTGCCTTTTTATAAAGATATTTTTTGAACAATTCAACAACTTGCAGACAGGCACAATTAAAAGACACTCACATATGGCTTTTGACCATAGCCTTCATCAGTAAAAGACACACACACACACACAGATATATCACACAAGCAAGCACACCTCACACACACACAACCACCAGTTCCAGCATCTTGGGCCAGAATGCAACATCACGTGGGGTGCAAGCAGTAATCTGGAGGGGCTGGGGATTGCAAGCAGCAATATGGGATGCAAGCAGCAATCTGGAGGTTTGTGTGGATGAGGTTTTTGTTTGTTTGTGTGTGTGTGTGTGTGTGTGTGTGTGTGTCTGTGTCTGTGTCTTTTACTGATGAAGGCTATGGCCAAAAACTATATATGAGTGTCTTCCAATTGCGCCTGCCTGCAACTTGTCATGCCTTCTTTTACTATAAGTAGCAATCTGTCTTTTCCTACATGGCTGTATTGAAGAGGTAGTGCAACAGCCACTGACGATTTTTTTAGACCCAATGACCTGCTGTTATTTAGTTGTGAAATTAACAGGCAATGGTTTATCTGTCTATAGAGATAAAACGTTAACCTATTATGATAAAATATATTGATCAGTTAAGTACAGGTCACAGAAAAAGGTACTGCACAACAGAATCATAAACAACGACTCTATTATGATGTTTAGTGAGGTATTACTGGTTCACCTTTATGACCTCAACAATTCGTGATTTTCAGTGATATAATGAATTCTGTTAATTCTTTAATAGTTGAGCCACTAAACAGGTCTCCATTGTGGATCATATAGTGCCTACTTAAATTAACACACCTGTTTCTGATAGTTTATTTTAGTTACTGTGCTTTCTGTTGCTGCTAAGAATAATTTAGTAAATATCATGACAAAAGAGTTGATTCAATAGTCAAGTGCCGCAGCTAGACCTAAGGAGTCACAGAAATAATGATTTAGTTTGTGTCATGTGCTACTCTTTTCCTGTTAGCTTAACTATTGTGGATTTTAGTACATAACTTATATGATGAATGACATAGCCTCTGATTTGTTTACAGGGCAGTTACAGTACTTGTCTATGACTAATCTATCAAATTAAATTAAAATTTCACTGTTTCAAATAAAGACATTTTCAGCAAAAGTAAAAATCTAAATAAAGAAGAGTTAATAAAATATATATTAGTGTATATAGTAGCTCACCCTTAAGTGGCGATGGATGTCTCTGAAACCAATCCTTGTAATTACACAGTCCCATGGCAGCTGTAAAGCGTGTTGTATTTGGCTGGCTGTTTTGCCCCTGGAACCTTCATAGAGTACGACCAGCACAGATGCAGCTCCATAAGGGGAGAATGCAAAATTCCCCCTTGTGTATGCATAGTCCTGTAGCCATTACCACAGGTTTCTTAAACCGAAGACTTAGAGGAAATTCACGATCCATATTTGATACTGAAATATTATAACATCACATTTGCTAAGCATATGTGACATTAACCACATATCTATATTAAAATTTAATACACAAAGCAGAAAGTGGTTATGCTTATAGCAGATAATGAAATTAAATATTGTATAATTACCTGCACGTAGAATCAAGATGTTAACATACACAAGATGTACCAGAAACAGTAGAATTAATACTGGGAGTTTATATGATGAACTAACAGATATGCTTGCACATTTTGTGTTTTGTCACAGTGATGACATAATATTCACCCTAAAGTCTGGCATCCTGGATGCCTTTTGTTGTCTACTTCAGCAAGATTATAAGTTGGTCCTGGTTCTGAAAGCTTAAGATTCATTGGTTTTCTGTTTTGCAGTTAGTCTGGTGGTGCCAGTGTCACATCAGTTTTTGGAAATGTTACTTTGGACAAACCTATACTTTGACAAATTCATGTCAGAGAGGTGGAAGAGTTTGATGTTTTGTTGATGTCAAGGTTAATTAGAGCTGGGGAATATTCATATAAATGCAAGAAACCCCGATCAAAAGACAGAATCCTAAGAAATCACCACTCAGCAGTTATGGAAAACAACTAATTGTTCATAAAATTTGCACAATTTTTAAAAAATATCAAATGCAGTGAGGTGCAAGGTCACTTAATCAAGTGGGCCAATGATGAATAATTGCCTTTATTGATGTACGTTGCTATGACATAACATTGTGGCTGAACCACACCTGGGATACAACAATAACAGTATACATTAGATTAGATTAGTACTTCTCCCATAGATCATGAATATGACACTTCGTAATGATGTGGAACATGTCAGGTTAATAAAAGGTGTCTATAAAAGATATTACATTACACAAATATTACATGACACTTAATATCTTTAATTTTTTTTTGTGTGTGGGTTGGGGAAATTACCCACTTACTGCATCCAAAAATTCATCTAATGAGAAGGAGTTGCCATTAAGAAATTCTTTTAATTTCCTTTTAAATGCTATATGGCTATCTGTCAGACTTTTGATGCTATTAGGTAAGTGACCGAAGACTTTTGTGGCAGGATAATTTACCCCCTTCTGAGCCAAAGTTAGATTTAACCTTGAGTAGTGCAGATCATCTTTTCTCCTAGTGTTGTAGCCACGTACACTGTTATTACTTTTGAATTCGTTCGGATTGTTAATAACAAATTTCATAAGTGAATATATAGGCTATTGCAGTAGCCACCAGAAAGATCGGTACGGCGCGTCATGGACAGTAATTGCCGCAAATAAAGTCCTGTCCACCAGAGGACATGTGAGAATTCGGCCGCACCCTCTGCCGGTGGAAACAACTCAGGCAGCACGGGCCATGCCCAGTCAGTTCACACTAGCAGACAGTTCCCGGTCTGCACTAGGTGAAGTGCGACAAAAACGTGAATCATGTTACTACACAACTGGCGACGACTAGGATCGTTCTTTCACATGTTGTGTCGTTGTTCCGGTTTCGCAGCTTATCCATGGCTTGGAGGATTTAGTGCGGGTTTTGGTTGAACAGCAGACGGAGCTCATGGCAACCATGAAACAAGTGCTTCTGGAGTTGCTTTCCACGCAGTCTGCTCCAGCGCCATTCCCTCCTCCCTTTCCCCCGTATGACGAAACTGCGGAGGATTGGGACGCATATGAACATCACCTTCAGCAGCATTTCCAGGCGTTTCATGTTGCTGATGCGGAGGCATGTTGTGCTCTTTTCTTGTCTTGGATATCTCCCTCACTGTATCAAGTTTTGTGGCAGCTAGCGCCATTGCAGAAACCCTCGTCCTAGTCTTTTGACGCATTGTGTTCATTGCTGTCTTCATATTATCACCACCGCACGCATGTTGTGGCAGCTAGGGTCGAGTTCTATCAATGCAAGAAACAGCTCCATCAGTCTTACCGGGCGTGGGCCACTAACCTGCACGGTCTTAGTCACAAGTGTCATTTTGTCACGGAGCAGTCGCGAGAGTCGTATGCCCACGTTATGGTGCACGATGTCATTGTTTGTTCGGCCCCTGATAGGGAGGTCCGGCAACAGGCCCTGCAGTTGGAAGACACTTCCCTTGAGGAAGTCCTGTCCATTGCTCAATCGTATGAAGTCTCTCACACTGCAGGTCAACAGTTGGAAGCGTGGTGCAACGTCGTGGCAGTTCAGGGCGGCACGGCTGCGTCCACTGCGTCCGGTGTGGACGACGTGCGAGCAGTACAATCCGGCAGTGATGGCTGCTCCCACATGGCGCATAAACAGAGTTCCAGCCGCCGGCCCCTGTTACCATCCTGTGCGTCGTGCTATATACATCATGATCGGTCAGAGTGCCCCCAGCATTGGGCTGTTTGTCGCAAAAGTTTGCCGCTCAGCCTTAAAAAAATCGAAGGAAGCAGGTACAGAGGACATAGACATTGACATTCAGGAAGTTTCATCGGGCCAGGCTCCCGACACATCGGTACACAAACTCTTTATCGAGGTGTCGGTTCAGTCGCGCTGATTACAACTGCAAGTAGATACGGGTGCGGCAGTTTCCTTGTTGAATGCACAAACTTAATCCGACCTTGGGTCGCCCCCGTTGGCGCCAGTTTACCGGCGTCTACGCAGTTATGGTAAACAGTTCATTCCCCTACTGTGTCAATTCATTACCGACGTTACTTACAAATCAGTCACAACTTTTATTGTTGTCAGTGATGCGAGCTCCGCTAACCTTTTTGGATTGGATGCCTTTCAAGCTTTCGGTTTTTCTATCGCAGACACCATACAGTTGGTCTCCGAAGACGTTCCCTATCAATCATTGGAATATTTGATCTCAGACTTTAAGGATATCTTTGAGGAGGGCCTGGGGCGTGTTTCAGACTTTGAAGCTCACTTGACGTTGAAGGCGTTGGCTCGCCCGCATTTTCTACACGTGAGGCAGATCCCCTTGGCTCTCTGCCCTCAGGTAAAAGCAGAGCTAGACCAGCTGACAGCCCTTGGGGTCGTTATTCCCATTTATTCTAGTGAGTGGGCTTTGCCACTCGTTATTGTCAGGAAGTCCTCAGGAACATTACGTCTCTGTGGCGATTTCAAGGCCACCATTAATTCCCAATTGGTGGCGGACACCTATCCCTTGCCTCGTTCTGATGAATTGTTCTCTGCCATGGCAGGAGGCCAATATTTTTCAAAAATCAATCTTTCGGAGGCTTATCATCAGATACCATTTGATGAGGACTTCAAACAGCTGGTAGTCGTCAACACCCCATTTAGCCTTTAGCAATACCAGCGGTTGGTCTTCGGAATATCCAGTGCCCCGGCAATATTTCAGCGTTATCTTGAGCACATCACGTCGACAATCCCTCATTGTATTAATTACCTGGACAACATAATTGTCACAGGCCGTAGCACGAAGGAACACTTGCAAAAGCTTTGAACCATCTTTCTCAAATTCAGGTCCGTGGGCCTGCATTGCAACCTGCGTAAGTCGAACTTCTTCCAACCGTCCATTGAGTACGTGGGCTACACCATCTCGTGGCAAGGCGTTCAGCCACTAGGAAGTTTGGTCCAAGGTATCGTCGACCTTCTGTGGCCCGCTTCGCTGAAAGAGTTACAAGCTTTTTTAGGTAAGATTGCCTATTACCACTGGTTCATTCCCAGGGCTTCCACCATAGCTCGCCCCCTGTACTGCCTTCTGCGCAAGGGTGTTCCTTTTGATTGGTCGCTTGCATGCGAGTGAGCGTTCACCTCGTTAAAGGGCCTCCTCACGTCAGCGCCTTGTTTGGCTACTTTTGACCCCAATAAGCCATTGGTCCTGGCTACAGATGCTTCGCAGTATGGGGTGGGGGTGGTCCTGGCCCATTGCAATGCGGATGGCTCCGAGCAGCCACTGGCGTTGGCGTCTAAAACTCTTAGTCCCACACAGGCCCATTACTCCCAGGTGGAAAAAGAGGCTTTGGCCATTGTCTACGCTGTTACCAAGTTTCACCCTTTCTTGTATGGCACGAAGTTTCAGTTAATCACTGACCATAAGCCATTAATATTGTTATTTGTCCCTGCCTCTCAGATTCTGGATAGGGCAGCCCACAGACTGCAGAGCTGGGCCTTGTTCCTCTCTAAGTACCATTATGACATTCATTTTTGCCCTACTGGACAGCATGCCAATGCCGACGCTCTTTCCCGTCTTCCGGTGGGCCCGGATCCAAAGTTCGATCGGGAGGAGATTATGTGTTTTCATTTGGATGTGGCGTCCCACCAAGCAGTTGATGGCTTCCCGATCACTGGTTCTAGAGTCACCAGGGAAACGGCAGCTGACCCAGTTCTCTGGCAAGTAGTTTGCCTCATTCAGCAGGGGTGGTTGTCCCAACCTCCAGGTCGGGTCTCGGACACTCTTCGTAATTAATTTGTTCTACGAGACCACCTCTCAGTCTTGGAAGGAGTTCTCCTTCTGGCTACTGATGATACAGTTCCTCATGTGGTTGTTCCTGCAAGTTTGCGAAGGGAGGTCCTCACGTTATTACATGAGGGGCACTGGGGTGTTTCCCGTACTAAAACCTTGGCTCGCAGACATGTGTACTGGCCCGGTATTGACAGAGAAATTGAGCACTTGGTGGCCACCTGTTCCCAGTGTGTGAGCCAACAGGCGTCTCCCAGGTCAGTGTTCTCTTCATGGCCGCCTGCAACCCAGGCATGGGAACGTGTTCACATGGATTTTGTGGGCCCGTTTCTCAATGGCTATTGGCTCATTGTCATTGATGCTTATTCCCGATTCCCATATGTGGTTCGCTGCTCCTCAACCACTTCAGAAGTTGCAATCCAGGCACTAGCAAAAATCTTTTCTGTGGAAGGTCTGCCAGTCACCCTGGTATCAGACAATGGACCTCAGATTATTTCGCAGACCTTCCAGGATTTTTGTAGGTGCTTTGGTATTCGGCATGTTTGCTCTCCCCCATTTCATCCACAATCGAATGGGGAAGCCGAGTGCATGGTGCACACATTTAAGACGCAGATGAAAAAGTATGTGCACGAATTTGCTGTGGAGGAGGCATTGACGTTTTTCCTGACGGCATACCGGACCACACCAATGGGAGAACGCAGCCCCGCAGAGCTCCTCCATGGGTGCCAACCTAGGACTCTGCTGCATCTCCTCTGCCCTGGTCCTCACCAGTCTTCGCAAAATGGGGTACCCGGCTTTCCACCGGGTATGTCGGTCTGGGCACTTGGGTTTGGTTGCAATCCACGTTGGATACCGGCGGTGGACCTGCGCCGCAATGGCCGCCGGCTCTATACCTTGCAGGTGGGGAACCGGGAGGTATGCCGGCAGAACAACAACAACAACTCAGGCAGCACGGGCCATGCCCAGTCAGTTCACATTGGGCATACCTAGCAGACAGTTCTCGGTCTACACTAGGTGAAGTGCGACAGAAACGTGAATCGTGTTACTACAGCTATATTTTGAGGCTACAGTGAAGATCTCTAACTCTTTAAATAAGTGTCTGCAGGATGATCTTGGATGAGCTCCAGCAATTATTCTGATTACACGCTTTTGTGCAATGAACACTCTTTTACTCAATGATGAGTTACCCCAGAATATGATGCCATACGAAAGCAGAGAATGAAACTAGGCGTGGTAAGCTAATTTACTCAGATTTATATCGCCAAAATTTGCAATGACCCTAATAGCATAAGTAGCTGAACTCAAACATTTCAGCAGATCCTCAGTGTGTTTTTTCCAGTTCAACCCCTCATCAAATGCATACACCTAGAAATTTTGAATATTCTACCTTAGCTACCGATTTCTGATTGAAGTCTATATTTATTAATGGTGTCATTCCATTTACTGTGTGGAACTGTATATACTGTGTTTTGTCAAAATTTAATGAGAGCCCATTTGCAGGGAACCACTTAATGATTTTCTGAAAAACATCATTTACAATTTCACCAGTTAATTCTTGTCTGTTGGGTGTGATAGCTATACTTGTATCATCGGCAAAAAGTACCAGCTTTGCATCTTCTTGAATATAGAATGGCAAGTCATTAATATACATTAAGAACAGCAGAGGACCCAAGACCGAACCTTGCGGCAGCCCATTCTTGATTGTTCCCCAGTTTGAGAAATCACCAGTTTTTTGCATATTATGTGAACTGCTTATTTCAACTTTCTGCACTCTTCCAGTTAGGTATGATTTAAACGATTTGAGCACTGTCCCATTCATACCACAGTACTTGAGCTTATCTAGAAGTATTCCATGATTTACACAATCAAAAGCCTTTGACAGATCTCAAAAAGTCCCAACGGGTGACTTCCAGTTACTCAGAGCATTTAATATTTCATTAGTGAAAGTATATATAGCATTTTCCGTTGATAAACCCTTCTGGAAACCGAACTGACATTTTGTTAAAACTTTATTTTTAAAAAGGTGTGAAGCTACTCTACAATACATTGCTTTTTCAAGAATTTTGGATAAGGCAGTCAGAAGAGAGATTGGGCAGTAGTTGTTGACATCAGACGTATCCCCTTTTTTATGCAGTGGTTTAACAATGGCATACTTCAGTCTATCTGGGAAAATACCCTGCTTCAGAGAGCTATTACATATGTGGCTAAGAATCCCACTTATTTCTTGGGAACAAGCTGCTGGAAATACAATCAATTCCATGTGAGCTTTTATTCTTGAGAGAGTTTATTATCTTCCTAATTTCAGAAGGAGAGGTGGGTGGAATTTCAATTGTATCAAATAGTGTGGGTAAGGCCTCTTCCATTAACTGCCTTGCTTCTTCTAATGAACACTTTCTCTACAACATTTAAAAAATGATCATTCAAAATGTTTTCGACTTCCGGCTTGTTGTTTATCAAGTTTCCATTCACTTTGAAGGTATTGATGTGCTGTTATTAGATCAACAGAAGACAGTATGTGGAGCTTTTCTACATTTATTGAAGGAGAGTGATGCCATTAACCATTTGGCTAAAACTGGAGTTTATTGTCCTCTGAGGGGATGCAGCAGATTAATGATCATTCGTTTCAGCAGTGATAAAACTTATGTACTGATAAACATCACTTCCTTGAGACAAAGAAGTTGCTGTCCATGCATCAGCATGGCTTTAGAAAGCATCGCACCTGTGAAACGCAACTCGCCCTTTTTTCACATGATATCTTGCGAACCATGGATGAAGGGTATCAGACAGATGGCATATTTCTTTACTTCCGGAAAGCGTTTGACTCGGTGCCCCACTGCAGACTCCTAACTAAGGTATGAGCATATGGGATTGGTTCCCAAATATGTGAGTGGCTCAAAGACTTCTTAAGTAATAGAACCCAGTACGTTGTCCTCGATGATGAGTGTTCATCGGAGGTGAGGGTATCATCTGGAGTGCCCCAGGAAAGTGTGGTAGGTCCACTGTTGTTTTCTATCTACATAAATGATCTTTTGGATAGGGTGGATAGCAATGTGTGGCTGTTTGCTGACGATGCTGTGGTGTACGGGAAGGTGTCATTGTTGAATGACTGTAGGAGGATACAAGATGACTTGGACAGGATTTGTGACTGGTGTAAAGAATGGCAGCTAACTCTAAATATAGATAAATGTAAATTAATGCAGATGAATAGGAAAAAGAATCCCGTAATGTTTGAATACTCCATTAGTAGTGTAGCTCTTGACACAGTCACGTCGATTAAATATTTGGGCGTAACATTGCAGAGCGATATGAAGTGGGACAAGCGTGTAATGGCAGTTGTGGGGAAGGCGGATAGTTGTCTTCGGTTCATTGGTAGAATTTTGGGAAGATGTGGTTCATCTGTAAAGGAGACCGCTTATAACACACTAATACGAGCTATTCTTGAGTACTGCTCAAGTGCTTGGGATCCCTATCAGGTTGGATTGAGGGAGGACATAGAAGCAATTCAGAGGCGGGCTGCTAGATTTGTTACTGGTAGGTTTGATCATCATGCGAGTGTTACGGAAATGCTTCAGGAACTCGGGTGGGAGTCTCTGGAGGAAAGGAGGTGTTCTTTTCATGAATTGCTACTGAGGAAATTTAGAGAACCAGCATTTGAGGCTGACTGAAGTACAATTTTACTGCTGCCAACTTATATTTCGCGGAAAGACCACAAAGATAACATAAGAGAGATTAGGACTCGTACAGAGGCATAGAGGCAGTCATTTTTCCCTCGTTCTGTTTGGGAGTGGAACAGGGAGAGAAGATGCTAGTTGTGGTACGAGGTACACTCTGCCATGCACTAGATGGACCAGAACCAGAAATAACTGTTGATAGAATGAAAGTTCCCAGCACTGCTTGTAATGGATTCCCAATCGTACTAAAGCGATTGCTGCTAGAGTGCAGCAGTAGTCTACCACGGACCAGGACACAACTCTACATTGTTGTCAGAATTCTTTGGTTTTAATATAGATGCTGATTGTCTTAATAAGAATACAAAGTGTGGTTCTCTATGATATCTGTAGTGTGAGTATATTTTATTAAAATTGCTTGTAAATGAAGGAGGGATGGCAGAAGTGGTTGTGCTAAAACTCTTTTCAGTGTTAAGGTCATTGGATGTGGAGTGCAAGCTAGGACTGGACAGGTACAGGTTCAGAAAGTGAGTCAAGACCTTGACTGAGGAACCACTGTGGCATTTTCCTAAAGTGATTTACAGAAGCAGTGGGCATCCTAAATCTCAACAGTCAAATGGTATTATGAACCCTGCTGATCCTGAGTACTAGCCCATTCTCTTAATCTCTGTGCTACAAGTTCAGTTTGAATGAATGATATAAAGTTTAACGACATAATAACAGTGTTCAGATACACTAGTATTCACCA
Source organism: Schistocerca nitens (assembly GCF_023898315.1). Lineage (NCBI taxonomy): Eukaryota > Metazoa > Arthropoda > Insecta > Orthoptera > Acrididae > Schistocerca > Schistocerca nitens. The sequence goes on from NC_064615.1 coordinate 479,720,014, forward strand.
ACTTGGAGCTCTCTCTCTCTCTCTCCCTCATTCACCCACTCTCTCTGCAGATTAATGGGTTGGGTTGGGTTGTTTGGGGGAAGAGACCAAACAGCAAGGTCATCAGTCTCATCGGATTAGGGAAGGATGGGGAAGGAAGTCAGCTGTGCCCTTTCAAAGGAACCATCCCGGCATTTGCCTGGAGTGATTTAGGGAATTCACAGAAAACCTAAATCAGGATGGCCGGACGTGGGATTGAACTGTTGTCCTCCCGAATGCGAGTCCAGTGTGCAGATTAATCTATCTGTTTTTTTTAAATATTTACTAGTCCTCTGTTGTAGAGTACATCATCAGTGTATGTTCATGTTCTAGTGTACAGGTTAAAATATTTGAATCACAAATACTGAAAAGATTTCTTAAAAGCAGAACTTTCTTTTAGTCTGAGCTTGTAGTTATAGATTTATTTTGAACAACTGTGCTCTTTGAAACACACTGCACAATTTTTATTGAAAACAGTTTCAGTGAGATCTTTACCCAGTAATATGACAATAAGCAGGTAGCCTTTAATGATCTCATTATTGACGGAGTGATAAACCCTAAGCTCCCTTCCTTCCTTAAGTGGGTAGTTGTGTAGTTTCTGTTTCACAAGTATATGTCAGAAATACAGCATGTTCACACATGAAAAACAAAAGCTTATGTTCACTAACTTGTTTCTTAAAAGATAATTCTCTCATTTGTTATAATAACCCTTTTTATATAATGAAAAATAAATTTATATTTTTTACACACAATCAAAGCAGACTACAAAATCAGTATCACATTTCTTAATCACGATAAAAAAAACATTATTGCTAATAGATCCTATCTGACAAGACAGAATAAGATAGTTCAGAACTTTCAAAAAGTAAACAAATTTGCTATCACAATGTGAAATTATGTGTGGATGTCCTTGATGGGCATTCAGTAGCACTGTGCTACATGATTTTTAACTCTAAATGATTGAAACAAGTGGCAAGTGACAGTGTTTGTGTGTAATACATACCTGAATATACCTCTCAATCTAATTAGTATCTAACAAGTATATAATAGGTGCACATTTAAGATATAATAGGTAAGTGATAGCTAAATATTACAATTATTTTTCTTTGCATTTTTCCAATCCTGTATATTTAAAGATCTCTCTTTCACCACTAGGAATTTATTTCATAATTGTAATGATTTTACAGGGTGTTTAGCTCACCCATCATGGTGTATGGAATACTGATTTGTTAGAGCCTTACATGCATATGATGTGACCAGCACAATCTGTAATTTGCCTGGTTCTAGAACCAGTTAATATTTCATAATTCTATTTTCACTCAGATTACTTATATGAAAGTCCTCATTAAATAGCATACAGTCTCATGTCATAGCTATGTTAATTACAGATAAATCCATGTCAACATAGCTTGTCCAAATGGAGCTATAGTAACTTCCACTGCAATTACCATAGATACTAGATAGAGAGGAATGTATCTACTTCCACCAATGTACATTTCACATAAGAACCATGGATATAAGGGAAATTAGAGCTCTTATGGAGACATATAAACGGTTGTTTTTTCCTCACTCTATTTGTGAGTCAAACAGAAAAGGAAATGACTAGCAGTGGTAAAATGTTACCTCTGCCTTGCACTATAAGTGGCGTGTGGAGTATGTATATAGATGTAGATGAGATCTCAAAGAAATTAATTCAACCAAATTTCACTCTCCAAAATCATGAAAACAGTTCGGGAGAGCACTTGCCTATGAAAGGCAAAGGTCCCGAGTTCGAGTCTCAGTCCGGCACACAATTTTAATCTGCCAGGAAGTTTCAGTTTGGGAGAAAGTTAAAACAAAATTAGAATTTAAGATTTATCTGTTTTGAAAGCCAAACTAATTGCTGTCTTATTGGAACATTTGTGATTACATACCTAAACACAGGGATTAAGTTGAAATTGCAATTTTAAATGTTTTTTGGGCAGAAGTATGTGGACACTCTAATGGGAGACATTACTGTGTGGCTTATGCCTGATTCAGAAGTGAGAAACATCATGTTAAAGAAACTGGTTCCTCCTGTGATAGAAGTAATGCGAATAGCTGAATTATGTTTATAGTGGAAGAAGACAGCACTGCAGCCGGCTATTTGGCACTGGTCATGCAGGATGCCATGCCTCCTGTGGTGGGACGTTCACCTGCCCTGTGACCAGGGCAGCACCATAAACCTATACCACCAGCAATGAGCCACACCAGTGGTGGCACCATTGCCTGGCTGTGAATATTGTTTACTTCACCACGCAACTCTGTGTATGACCCCGATGGTACGAAAGTTGCCACGGGTGCAACAAAAAGGGACACTTGTAAGAGGTAATATTAGCAGTAATGTTGCTAACCTGCCCCAGCCTGCAGTAGTGAATTAGTTGAGTTAGCAATCTACAGGAGTGCCAAAATCACGAAATACACCCCAAAAACTGTAATTTGATGTGCTATTGGTGAAGACCCTGTGAGATTACTTTTGGGAGTCAGTGCTTCTGTGTTTTTGTTAAAATAAATCTTTGAGTCTATGTACGTCAACACATGCCTTTGTTAAAAAAAATTCCATTTTACTTATTTATAAGCAACTCATATATAAAGTAAATTTTTTCGTGGTAGCTGAACCCAGGGTTGTTTTTAGAATTGACTCTTTACATGCTTTTGGATTTCCAAATTTTTGCACCTGGACATGGGAAGATAAACAGCTTTGAAGCTCACACTACTCTTCAAATGACAGCAATCCCACATTTCTTCAAAGGCCATCTGGTGCCCTTTGCTCTTAAGAATGACCTCAAAACAGAGATGGATAGGTTCACTCATGGTGATGTGTTAACACCTACTCCTCATAGTCAGTGAGCCACTGCCCTAATCACAGTATCCAAATCCAATGGTACATAGGGACTTCATGGTGATTTCAAAGTAATGATCAATACACAAGCTGAAGTGGAAATTTATTCTCTAACGACTCACAGAATCTTATTTTCAAATCCCCTTGGATGCTGAATCAAAATCTTACTAGGGCTAAACATGTCATATAGCCTTATCATGAAAATCAGTTACCTTTCAGAATCTGTTCAGACACTGCCATATTTCAGCATTTTATGAATCAACTACTGCAGGGCATCCCAACTGTGCTGCATATGATGACAATAATTTGGTCACATGTGCAACTCCTCAAGATCACCTTCATCACCTTGAGCTTTTGTTCCAGAGGCTAACAGTGAGACGACTTTAATGCAACATGTACAAGTGTTCTTTCTTGCAATCTCCCTTGTCATATTTAAGGTTTAAACTCACAGCAAACAGATTGGAACCATTGAGAGATTATGTATCAATAAAATGCAGACCCCACCTCTTCCGAGAACATCAAAGAATTTCAAGTCTTTCTGGGAAACGTCAATTATTATGGCTGAAACTGCAAACCTGGCAGAACTCTATCACCTACTGAAATAGCTACAATGCCAAGACACACGTTTTCAGTGCTTACATACTTGTCAACAGGCTTCAAAAGATTGCCTCAAGTGAACACCATGGTTAACAATGTATACTCCTGGTCTGCCTCTGGTAGTAGCAACTGATGCATCCCTGATGCGTCAGTGCAGTTTTATTCCATAAATACCCTGACAGCACCGAGTGCCATGTAGTTTATGCTTCAAAAACCTTTTCAAATTCTCAGCAATGCTGCTCTCAAACAGAGTGAGAGGCTCTTGCCATTACTTATGCTGTTCAAAAATTTAAATTATTCCTTTATATAAAGAAACTTCATTGCTCACCACCTTTGATCCCAAACACCTCTTATCAAACTAGACTGCACATTGCTTGTACTTCTGAGCACTATACTTGTCTAATTTTCATTGTTCTATCCACTACTGACCAGTGGCATTACACACCAACTTGATGTGCTGCTCTGATTCCTAATGGGAACTGACCTAGCCTTTGACTTAAATGAAATGGTGTGTTTCCAACTCAACTCAAATTTGGATTTGCCAGTTTCATCCTTTCCCTTAACATCACAAGATGTCACAGTCACCATCCACAAGAAGCCTATGTTACATCATCTCACTCAGTTTGTGCAACATGAGTGGCCAGACATACTTGCCAAATTTCATCCCTATCACCCTTAGTGGCATCAACTACACCTTAACCAAAAAGTTCAATAGTGGGTTTCAGACAAGGGCCACTGCCTCGTCCTGATTCCACCTCCTCTGCCACAAGTGTTGTGCCTCCTCCACACTACCCACTGGAGCATGACCTGGATGAAAAGTTCGATGGGATAACATGTATTCTGGCCACATATTAATTCCAGCATCATGGACCTGATCTACCAACATTCTGCCTGTCAGTCACATCGAACTGCACCTCCCAAGTGTTTCTTTTCCTTGGCAGTGCAGCAGAATCATGCAGGTGTAGCCATTTACATTTTGCTATCCCATTTTGTGGCTCATGATTGTTCTTCTCATTCCCCTTTTTCATTATGTATGTCTCAGATCACTACTATTGCATCCTTGGAAAGATGCGGAATACTTTAGCTGCTCCTTTAAAATCAGTCCCACAAGGCAGTTATGTCAAACACAATACCTAATGCTCTCAGTAGCTTTGTAGCAGCTTACAGGGCCACCTTAACTGAGGGCTGCAGCTGTCCTATCTCTGCGTTCTGCAGCAATGTCCACTCTGGAACACACAACAGCAGTATGTCATCTCCTCTGGTGGTTACTGCTTGGAGGGTGGGGAGTGGTGGGTGTAATGGCACCATCTGATGTTACCATGGACAATGAGTAATTAGGGAAACATCACTATTGACCATAATCAGATGTGCTGATCCTCAGGTGTGCCCTATGAATAGATCATGCCAGACTCTAGCATACAAGCCAGCGCAGGGCTGGCCTAAGCCAGTGTTGGTGCAAGCAGTGGACTGTGGATGATGAGTGTCAGTGAACTGGCTGCAGAATTATTCTGGTGGACTCCATTTGTAATAGATGGAACTTTGATAGGGCCTGGGCTGTTCTTTATGTAGGCACACAGTGTACTCTGACTGAATGAAGATAGCTAATCCACATTGAAAGACTACCAATTAAGACTACATTGCCCAAAGTATACTGGACATTTAACAATTTTTATTGCCAAATATGCACTTGTTTATAGTTCACTGAGGGACCAAGAACCCAAGCAGAAGTTGAATCTTAAGAATTATTTTTTGTGTGTGTATTTTACTTATGGATTAAATTACAACATTATCCTAATTTTGACTATAGAGGCTTAGTCTGCTTAATACTGACCTGAATAATTGCTATTCCAAATCCATTAGTTACATCTACCATAGCGTCTCGTGGTCTCCAGTGTCTGATAAGGGTTTCCCATTGTCTCTGACAGTTAGTTATTTGAGCCAGCAAAACACATAATATTATATCTGAAAAGTACGACAAGATATTTTGTTAGAAAAACCATAAATGCATTTTGTTAAATGTACACAGCAAATATAAAACTGCAACACACAAAGGCAATGAAGAACCTGAACTTTAAAAAAGAAAAATATTGATTTCTTCTATAGCCAGAACATAAGGAATGTATCTTGGGAAGATAACACCCACAATAAACATTGGGAGTAATGAAAACTATGAGGTGTAGTCATAAAGGTCTAATTATCATTTAAAAAAAAGTTATGTGATTAATTTTTTGTGTGTCTGTAGGTACTCATCTGCAGTCTTGCTAAAAATTGAAATCCCACTGCCACAGTACCTCAAAATGATGCTATGGGCACAAAAACACAGTGCCAGCCAACTGACAAAGTGGAGTATAATACGACTGTTCATTTTCTGCATTTGAAGTGGAAAAATGCTCTAAAATCTATGCTGAGTTGATGGACGTGTATGGAAACAATGCCACATCCTATGATGCAGTGGTTGAGTGGCACAGACACTTCCACTGTGGTCAGACGTGGTGAATGATGAAGAGCAATGTGGCAGACCATCTCCCTGAGAAGAATTGGGAAGCATAACAGAGGTCACTGCCCACTGTGTTCATGACTACTCACACCCATTCCAAAAGCTCATTGATCTGAAGCAGCAGCAGAAAAGTTGACACTATATCAGACCAATCTAGATGACTTTCTTAGCCAACTCCATTGACTCTCCATGAAGGCTTCACAAGTCTAAATATTATGGCAGATGTCATTAAGCAGTAATCTTCAGACAAGGGGATCCATATGAAACTTTTGAGCTTTTATATCTCTAAATAATGACAGTATTTGGAATGAGAGATGCCAATGAAAAAAGGATAGTTGTAGGAATGGTGATAAAACATCTTTAATAATAACTGAACAACTGGAAATGATAATTCTTAATTTATGATAATTCCTTGCATAAACATTTCCATGATCATAATTCTGAACAAAATTCTTCAGTGTAAATGATATGTGATGTGAGAATGTAATCCTCATGTACTTTTTGTTTTTCATTTTCTTTAAGGAATACAAAAATGTTATTTGATTTAGTTACCCTTGAAAAGGCTACACACAACTGTCCATGTGTAAAGATGGGATTTGGTAAACACAATCATACTCTATAAAGTGTTTGTTCCTGTGATTTGTTGACAGTGATCAAAAATATACTTTTAATATGCAACTGTCTTCTTGTCAATTGAAACAGCATGCTTGGATCATATGATGTTAAGTTTATCCATTGTATTACAACACTTTTCCTGGTGTCAGTCAGCTGAGTATTACTTGTAAGCAGAGGACACTTGTGAAACTTTCACACTTTTAAGGTTATAAATAAATGTAGTCATTGGGAAAGGGTTGTTGTGGGAATGACCAGAAAACACTTTTAGAAAAGAATTGAGCAATGTGAAATAATAAACATGAACCTATGAAACATCCCTTGTATATAATAATTTTGGACAAAATTCAGTTACAGTAAGCATGTTAGGCCATAGTGGCAATAGGTAAATCATAGTTCAAGGTGACAATGACAAATGTGTTAGTCATTTTGGAAAGTATATTCGTTTAGAAAAGCCAATTTGTACGATGAGCAGAGATAATGGATTACAACAGTGGTCACTGTTATCATGTATGACAATGCTGTATATAAATTATCCACGTAATAATTACTTTAAAATAAATAAAATGGTATTTGCAATAAGACTATATGAAATGGGAATCCCTTATTCATGATTAATAAAGTAGCTTCATAAAATATGGGTATGAAGCTGGGCATCCATGATGCCCTTTTGCCTATGATAATTAAATGTCTCTTTTATGTTAAAATATTCCACAATTAATAAATTCTAATGCAAAATTGGTATGCAGTGTCAGAAGCCAGTTAAAAAACTTGTCCACAATTAATAAGTTTTAATATGACATAGGTATGCAGTGTCAAAAGCCAGTTAAGAAACCTTTCTAACAACAGTACCTCATTCTTCCCTGTGGGGTTAGTATATGTTGAGAAAAATGGTTGTTGACTTGTGGAATAATATATATGTTGGACCACATAAGACACATTTAAAGTCATGTTTTCTTTTCCAGCATACTAAGTAACATGATACAGAATACATACAAGTACATATTTTTGTGAGATACCTACTGTTTTTCTGGGTTATGCAGATTTGTAGTGGTACCTACAGTTGTTAGAAAGTAAACTTAGATAACTTATTTGTTTATTTCTTTCAATATTCTTCATAGTTTCAGTGGACATGTTTCTTTTTTACATTTTTAATTTTATTTAAGCAGCAGCCTCAAAGGCTGCCAGCTGATTAGTGCAATTTATCTGTTACATCCTGTATAGTGAATACATGTCATAAATAAATAAAAATTTAGCTTTCAAACTCAGTCTTCTCCTAACTTAATACACTATATTATATAAAATAACAACTAAAACAGTTCTCAAGATACCTTGTTGCTATAATTATATGAAAGGAATCTGCTGTGTTGAGGCCTTGAACCTACTCATCTAGCAGTCATTAACACAGAGAGCCTATACAGGCAATGGAACTCTTTGCAGATGACAGACATGAGAGGGCCATGCTCCATCCTGTCACCACGCAGTTATCCAAGTGCTGCCAGAGGTCACTGGCCCTGTGAACCTTTTCTCTTCCACAGGCTGTGTGACTGAAAATAATACCAGCTGCATCCTAGTGTACAGGCAGTACTTAGACCAACACTTGGGCCAAAATGTGTGAGTTCACTAACAGCCAGTTTCATGGGCCAGGTACCAATTGAAAAAGCATTCCCACAATCAGAATGTCACTCTGGAGCCACTACCATGATGCTGTCGCCATCCACATGAACCTTGCCATCCAGAAGCTGCCACCTTGGCCTCTACACCACAGAGACATGGCCACCTGCACCGTGACAGTTCTCTAATCATTAATTAGCACTACACCGGACTTCAACTTTTGTGCGCTCCTTCAGGACATTAACATTTGTTCATCCCCTCAAGACTTTAACTTGTGCATGGCTAATGCACTCTGATAATCGTGCACTTAGTGATGCAAAAGTTCCACCATCCAATTTACTGTGACAGTTTCAGCCTGCAGCTATTATTTTTGTTTTCTCCATTCTTCAGAAGTGATTTGTGTTCAATTATTGTGTGACTTCAACTTAGGCTAGAGTCATTTATTCACCTTCAGCCTTCTGTTATTTATCTTGTTCATTAAATATTCTAAAAACAACTTGTTTTAAGTTAATATGTTCGACTTTAACTCCCCTCAGAGAAGATCATTTAGTTGTGTGTAATACAGTTTGCAATATTTACTGCCTGGGTGGTTTTCCTTGGGTCCACATCGGCGGACACATCAGAATCCAATAAAATTAATTCCTACACAAATGATGATTCCCAACATCTCTCTTCTCTGCTTCATACTCAAAATATACAGGGTCTCCCTCTTTACTATTTCACTCTTTCAGTGTACTGAAGATATGGGAGAATCTATTTCGACCTAGAAAAAGAGTTACAAAAGACATAGGCCAATGAAATAGTGACGAGTTTTCAGAATGAGATTTTCACTCTGCAGCATAGTGTGCACTGATATGAAACTTCCTGACAGATTAAAACTGTGTACCGGACCGAGACTCAAACTTGGGACCTTTGTCTTTCGCGGGCAAGTGCTCTACCATCTGAGCTACCCAAGCATGACTCACGCCCCGTCCTCACAACTTTACTTCTGCCAGTGTCTCATCTCCTACCTTCCAAACTTCACAGTAGCTCTCCTGTGAACCTTACACAACTAGCACTATTGGAAGAAAGGATATTGTGGAGACATGGCTTAGCCACAGCCTGGGGGATGTTTCCAGAATGAGACTTTCACTCTGCAGTGTAGTGTGTGCTGACATGAAACTTCCTGGCAGATTAAAACTGTGTACCAGACTGAGACATGTCTCCACAATATCCTATCTTCCAGGAGTGCTAGTTCTGTAAGGTACGCAGGAGAGCTTCTGTGAAGTTCGGAAGGTAGGAGACAAGATACTGGCAGAAGTAAAGCTGTGAAGATAGGGCATGAGTCATGCTTGGGTAGCTCAGATGGTAGAACACTTTACCGTGAAAGCAAAGGTCCCAAGTTCGAGTCTCAGTCCGGAACACAGTTTTAATCTGTCAGGAAGTTTCTTAGTGACAAGTTGTTTTTGTAACTTTGTTAATCAACAGAATAAAGACATTAACTTTTTCTCAGATGGATATATCATTTTTTTGTTTACATTATATTAATTATTGATGGGTGAAATGCAGTAACTGCTATTTTGTAGGTCTGAGAAATATGTTTATGATTGAGGTAATTAAATGACTTTCTACCCAGAGGCTTAAAAGAGCAAGGTAAGAAGTTCCTGGCTTGATAATGAAGGATTCTTTGCCTAATGTTGTTTCTGTGAGAATATTTCACCAGTTTTGTGGCACAAATTTCTTTAGATGCAGGACTAGGTATACACTAGAGGGCATAAATCTGGTGAATAGTGTGAATATTCCAACAATATATAAGTACTTTAAGTTTCCCAGTGTTCCTATCACTCAAGAACATTTATTGGCAGGTGTATTGCCCTGACAAAAAATTATTCCATTCTTTGACAATCTTGGCATGTCCCCTTACATGTTCATACCTAGACTGCTTAAAAAAGTTTGGAGCTACTTGCAGATCTACAAACATATGCAGGCTTAGATCAAAGAGAGCAGGGAATGGAAGAATAAGCCTCATGAGAAAAAATATAACTTTACTGTGAAATAAAGAGAAACCAAAAATTAAAACTGAGACAGTCTGTTTGAAAGTGCACATCTTTGCACGTCACTGGAAGCTATCATCCTTGGCAAGCTGTAATCAAGATGAGAAAAAAAAAAAAAAAAGAAAAAAAAAAGTTAATGTCTTCCATGGCGGCACTCCCAAGTTAAAGAGTGTATGAGGAGTGTTCCAGCAATGACTACTTCAAGTTTCAACCAGTCCTAATGATGCTCAGTTGGAGTCATGTCAGCAGGTACCACAGGCCATTTCAATCGGCTGATCCCTGTCTCCAACAAGAAGGTACTCATGAGATGGGTGCACTGTGATCTTGCAATATTGTCTTGCAAGATGAGCGTAGTGCCAAAATGTTGATTGTAGAGGTGGACAATAGGATGCAGGAGCCTGCTGTAATACTGCACAGCCATCAAATTATCTTTGAAATGTGACAAAAAATGTCTGACATTAGTACACAATATGGGCCCAAAACATCACTGACCTACTATCCTACTGAGCCCATGAGACTGTATGCCTGAGATGTACACTAGTATGTGGTTGCCTCCACACTCTTCCCTGATGATGACTGTGCTTCAGACAAATCCTGTACTAGTTGATGAAGAAAATTTCATGCCACTGATGCAGGTTCCATTCCAGGTGTTCCCTTTCCCCACTATGATGCTGGGGGCTTGACTGCTGTTTGCAATGGAGGCCCAGATGCCACATTGATTGGGTAGAGATAGATGTATAATATGTTGGTGGACATAAGTCTTCCCAGATGTTATGAGAAAGGCAGTGTGTACACTGAGATATGGAAGTCGTGTGATAGTGGTATGCATATATACATGTGGTGGCAGCATCATGTACACAAGGCATAAACAGGCAGTGCATTGACGGAGCTGTCATTTGTACTCAGGTAACTCATGTGAAAAGGTTTCCGTCATGATTATGGCTGCATGGCAGGAATTAGCAGACTATGAATGTGGAATGGCAGTTGGAGATAGATGCTTGGGACATCCCATTTTGGAAATCATTAGGTAATTCAATACTGTGAGATCCACAGTGTCAAGAGTGTGTCAAGAATGCAAAAGTTCAGGCATTACCTCTCACCACAGAAAACACATTGGCCAATGGCCTTTACTTAATGACTGAGAGCAGCAGCGTTTACATAGAGTTGCCAGTGTTAATAGACAAGCAACACTGTGTGAAATAACTGCAGAAATCAGAGTGAGACATACAATGAAGATATCTGTTAGGACAGTGTGATGAAGTTTGGCATTAATGGGCTATGGCAGCAGACAACTGACGTGAATTCCTTTGCTGTCATCATGACATTGCCTGCAGTGCCTCTCCTGGGCTCTTGATCATATCATTTGGACCCTAGGTGACTGGAAAACTGTGGCCTGTTCAGAAGAGTCCCAATTTCAGTTGGTAAGAGCTGATGGTAGGATTCAAATGATGAAGCCAGGGATGCAAGTTGTCAAGAAGGCACTGTGCAAGCTGGAAGTGGCTCAATACGGTGTGGGCTGTGGAATGGACTGTGTTTATGTAGAATGGACTGAGTCCTCTGACTGGAAATGGTTATGTTTAGCTTCTTGGAGACCATTTGTAGTCATTGATGGACTTCATATTCCCAAAGGATGATGTCATGTCACTGGGCCACAGTAATTCGTGATTTGTTGAAGAACATTCTGGACCATTTGAATGAATGATTTGGCCACCCAGATCCCCTGACATGAATCCCGTTGAACATTAATGGAACATAATTGAGAGGTCAGTTCATGCACAACATTCTACATTGACAATACTTTGGCAAATATTGATGGCTAAATAGGCAGCAAAAGCATGTAGTTCGCCGGCCGGAGTGGCCGAGCGGTTCTAGGCGCTTCAGTCTGGAACCGCGGGACTGCTACGGCCACAGGTTAGAATCCTGCCTCGGGCATGGATGTGTGTGATGTCCTTAGGTTTAAGTACTTCTAAGTTCTAGGGGACTGGTGACCCCAGAAGTTAAATCCCATAGCGCTCAGAGCTCATAGTTCTGCATGGAAATTCCAACAACTTATTGAGTCTATGCCACATCGAGCTGCTGTACAATGCCAGGCAAAAGGAAGTCCAACACAATATTAAGAGGTATCCCATGACTTTTGCCACCTTAGTGCAGTTTTGTTGCTTTCTCCTAGGAGTAACAATCAATACTTTGTAGATAGTTGTGATTAACTGGTGTTGTTGACTGCAGGAGGTAGAACTTCAATATTTTGTGCAGTGAGTGAATGTTCAAATGGGCTTCACTGTGGAGTATGTCAGTTCAGACAACAATTTCCTGTACTGACAAACCATCTTGACTAAGGTTGAAATGCCTCTGCAAGAAATACTGCTAGGCTCAAGAGTGTATGGAAGCATACTGTCCCATCCATGCACTGATGAAGCAGGTCACACATATAAATGTACAGTCGTGGACAAAACGAGCGAGACCCCTCGCCTTTTCGTTATGCTGATCCGCACAGCTTTAAAGTCTGCTACACAACATAACAGGCAAGGTGACGAAGTGCTACCAACATACTATGCACAGGCGTAAAATTGAAAAACTATCCGAAATTTGTCAGACTGTTTTCAATCATGTGTAAGACTATATTAATGCTGATTAGTGTGTTAACCACAACACCTAAATATAAGATATAAATGAAAGAAGAAACGCTAATTAGTAAGAACTGTACTATTAAAAATGAATTTCAGCTTATCGAGATGACATAACTGTTTTAGTAAGACAAAGTACCCTATACCGTTACGAATTAGCAAAATAATATGCGCATTCGGCCGCGAAATGGTCTGTGTCAATATTCAGACCAGTCATACTGGATTACCGTTGCTGACCTACAATGAAAGTGTGCAAATATAGCGATGCGTGAAGATTTGTAACGAAATTCAGTTAAAAATCATTCAGTGCCACACTTAAGTCAATTCAATTATTGACAGAAGCGGAAAAAGTAGGCAGTAACAAGCATGAAATTCTATAAGAGTTTCATATCGACATCCACAGGGCGTCGGTACAGAATATAGGTGGCAATAAAACGTATTCGGGGCGCGAGAATTTCTTAAAATTCCTTTACTGATAGTCTATCTACCTCCATCGAGATTAGAACCGAAAACAAACCAGAGCTCCCCTGCAGTAGCATACGCCTTTCACTACGCTAGCAGACAACCCAGGCAAACAGCCGTCTATTATTACCCCAGACATGAATAAGCCTGCAATTTCGCAATGAAAATGGCAAAATGATCTGCAGTTTCTGTTGCATAGAGCTTTCTGGACTCAAAAACATGAATTGTCTACCTTTATGTCACCGCTTATGTGACAATCATTCGGGATGTTTATCGAAATAACAAAAAACCGTTATTAGCGAGTAAATTTAGTAGGATAATTCTGCACCACCCCAGGAAATAAACGTATTCTACAATGTTTCGAATTCTCCATTAGACGTGCCACAGCCAGAAAACTTTAATTAGCCGATGTGTTCCTTAAGGTAGCTAGCAATGGAAATGCTCGCACATCTAAAACGCGGTGGCATTAATAGTGGGATCTGAATTACCACGTGTATAGGCAAATGGATTTTATTTGCATTCCTGTAAACGTCATTTGGGTCGAAAGCGTAGCAACCATTAATATGCTGATGAATCGACTGCAACTGGAACATTTCGAACAAAGAGTAGGGGAAATTATTATGCGGCCCTCATCTTCAGTAACTGTGGTAGCTAATTTCGTCGTTAGGATTTCGTCACGTAAATAGGTAAAAATGGAACCCTACTAGTCTCAGTTTCTTGACCGTCTATCTGTCTACCCAACCCTTAAAACCCGTTTACCTCGAGTACGGGTGGATGTAATAAGCGACAATGTATCGCACTTCCTGCGGTATACGGTACCTTGGTGGTGTAAAAAGGTGAGCTATGTCAACGCAATCTAAAGATATGACCGTTTATGTGAAGAAAATTTACGCGAAAGGTCAAAAAATGGCTTTGAGAACTATGCGACAAAACTGCTTAGGTCTTCAGTCCCCTAAATCTAGAACTACTTCAACCTACTTAATCTAACACACATCCATGCCCGGGGAAGGATTCGAACTGACGGCGCAAGCAGCGGCGCGGTCTGCGATATGACGCCGTTGAACACAGGGCTAACCCGCGCCGGCAAGCTGTTTATATCATCTGGTGTTGGTAAAAAGTTATTCACTTCTGGTGAATGATTTTCTGCGCAGTTCATTTAAGATAAAATAACTACAATATATTTGATGTTACGGAAGAGTAAGGAAACCTAATTCATTTCCTCTTGTCTTTATTTATGATGTTAGAATCGCAATTTGAGCATACATACTATACATAACCACACTTTAGATCCAAGTCACATTCACAGATATGCGAATAAAACACATTGGCTTATACTTGAGGTATTTCGTTTCCTACGAAGTGGTGGCAGACGATGCTGTGGCGTCTTCGAAGCGCGAGTTTCTCCAGTGCAAAGCGAACTTGCGTAGTATGTTGGTAGCACTTCGTCGCCTTGCCCGTTATGCTGTGTAGCAGACTTTAAAGCTGTGTGGATCAGCATAACGAAAAGGCGAGGGGTCTCGCTCGTTTTGTCCACAACTGTACATAGCCATTTCCCATGCTCAAAAGTGTTTGGATATAGAGCAGACCAACAAAAACCAAGCAAATCAGTTTTTTAGTAGTTTAATTGGCATAGAAGACTAGTGTGGTATTTTCCAGGTATTTACCATTAGCAAAGCAATTAATAAGAAGAAAGCTGTAACCTTTCCAGAAGTTGAAATAGCCTTTGTTTTTTTGGTGCTGTTGCACTGGCTCCCACTAACTATTGTAACACAATGTTCTCCAAAGAAACATATCACTGAACAAAATCAGTTGGATTCTATTTAAAACAATCCTCACACAGCTGACACAATGGTTCTCGCATTTCTTTTTGGTCAGCATACAACAGATGTGCCACCTATTTCACACTGGCTACAGATACATTGTGAAAAAGTTATTAAATACAAGTAATTGAACCCAACAGATGTGTTGAACACCTGGTAACACAACAATGACACAATCTCTTTGTGCATCACCAACTGGTGGGTGCATTTTAATTTCTGATGTAAAAAAGTGTAATGACATAAACTTCTATAGTAATCGTGTTAACAAATTTTTGAGATGTTGGGAAGAGCATACACTGAAAGTGTGCAATGCCAACAAAACTACAAATGTAAATAAAAAATGTGCCCAATTCCACAGAATAATGTAAACAACTAAGAACACTATGACATGGCTTCTCGTAACATGCAAAGATCAGCACATTCCTCAAACTGGGGAACTATCAAGAATGGGGTTCCACAAAGGTCAGTCTTGGGTCCTTTGTTGTTCTTATTATATATTAATGACTTGCCATTCTATATTCATGAAGAGGCAAAGTTAGTTCTCTTTGCTGATGATACAAGTATAGTAATCACACCTGACAAACAAGAATTAACTGATGAAATTGTCAATACTGTCTTTCAGAAAATTACTAAGTGGTTCCTTGTAAACGGACTCTCACTGAATTTTGATAAGACACAGTACATACAGTTCCGTACAGTGAATGGTATGACGCCATTAATAAATATAGACCTTAATCAGAAGCATATAGCTAAGGTAGAATATTGCAAATTTTTAGGTGTGTCCATTGATGAGAGATTAAATTGGAAGAAACACGTTGATGACCTGCTGAAACGTTTGAGTTCAGCTACTTATGCAATAAGGGTCATTGCAAATTTTGGTGATAAACATCTTAGTAAATTAGCTTACTACGCCTATTTTCACTCATTGCTTTCATATTGCATCATATTTTGGGGTAATTCATCACTGAGGAATAAAGTATTTATTGCACAAAAGCGTGTAATCAGAATAATAGCTGGAGTCCACCCAAGATCATCCTGCAGACATTTATTTAAGGATCTAGGGATATTCACAGTAGCTTCTCAGTATATATACTCTCTTATGAAATTTGTTATTAACAACCAAACCCAATTCAAAAGTAATAGCAGTGTGCATAACTACAATACTAGGAGAAAGGATGATCTTCACTATTCAAGATTAAATTTAACTTTGGCACAGAAAGGGGTGAATTATACTGGCACTAAAGTCTTTGATCACTTACCAAATAGTATCAAAAGTCTGACAGAAAACCAAGTATTTAAGAAGAAATTAAAAGAATTTCTGAATGACAACTCCTTCTACTCCATAGAGGAATTTTTAGATATAAATTAAGAAAAAAAACAAAAAAATATTAAAAAAATAAAATTAAATTAAAAAAATAAAAATAAAAAATAAAGAAAAACAAAAAAATACAATAAAATAAAGTTATTATGTTAACTTAAGTATGTTGTTAAATTAACCTAATTATGTCATGTATTGGAAAATTCGACTCGTTCCACATCATTACGAAATATCGTATTCATGATCCATGGAACTAGTATTAATCTAATCTAATCTAATCTAATCTTGTGGCCAAATTTTACAAGCACATGATGGTTTGTATTGTTATAATTGTTGTGGTAGTGAAAAGTGCTTCTAATTTGTCCCAGTTACCTATAAGAGTCGCAGGAAACAGACAAATTATTATTTGAAATTTTCAAAGGCTGTATGTGTGTCATTTCTTTAAAAATTTATGATTGGGGGACCAGAAGTGTTTTTCTACTGCCGATGTATTGCCGGTACATGACTTTTGCTGAGATGAGTATCAGGGCCTATGGTACTAATAAACATTAACAGAGACTGGTGGCAAAACAGCTGATGAAACTTTATTTCATTTTTGTTTTAAACTTTCACTGCTGCTAAACATACAGTGTGAGTCCTTAATCATTTTCCATGAGTAAGATACCATAAATGCTCAATAGGAAGGTTTGGTGCCACTCATGCAGATCGCTGACAACATCCTGAACAAATTCTCAAGGGACTGTGTCAAGCAGAGAAAGTAAGCTCTATCCACTGACTCCCAGCACATTGTCAGATGAGGGGCGGGGCGGGGGGAGGCTGGGTCAGAAGAATAAGACATGATTTTGTCTCACAGTGCTGGCACCATAAATATGCTTACTGGTTTGGCATAGCACTGCATGACAATGAGTTCGTAACAGCCACAGTAAACACGAGTATTGTATGATTAAATCGTTAATGTTCGCAGCGGCCGGGGACAAAACATGAGCATGGCAGACTTCTGAATAATTTTGTCACCAGAATCAGCGAAGTCACAAAAATTAGGAACAGGTTCAGTTCTGTAAGCTGCAGTTTCTTGGTTAAATGGTAAAAGCATTTGGTATTCAAGCACCAGCAGGTAAGATAAAAGCTGCCATTGTTCTTGAATCAGAGTGTTATGTTTTGAGGCATCTCGTGGTGGCACCTGCTTAAAAGCAACGTACAACATTGTTAGCGTCATAGGGCAAGTGTACTCAATGGTTAGATCCTGTATAAGTCTATAGCACTGTCTCCCTTTATTGTACCTCCACGCAAAAATAAGAACAACTCAGACCATTTAAAAATGAAGATAAAATAAGATTCGTACCCTGACCTCGTTCCTTTGTTACCTCACCTACAAAAACACATAAATTAAATTTTCGTTGCAAGGTTGGCACCTATCGCTTGTAACAAAATCTTCTATGTACCTTACAGTAATCTTTAACATCTTATTGCCCAGTGTGCCATGTTTGGCACATAACCACTTTATACAGGTATTTAATGTTAAATTTTAAAGCAACAATTTACTGGCCCATTGAGCCATACCTGGAACTATTTTCAACCATCTACCGTATTGTGCTGTTGCCTGGTGGCAGTTTAGTGAACTACGTCAGTGAGCAGTTCCATCATCTGAGATAAATATGTGCTGCTCATAACCTCAATTTTTATGGCTGTAAAAACAAAAATTAAGGTAAGTACCTTTTTGTAAAATATTATGTTGTTTATGCAGTCTATTTAAAGTTCATTACAGTAGTTTCAATTTGCAAAACATGCCTAGTTTACATTTTATAAGGTTTTTTGGGTTTGTGCCAAATTTGTCACAGTGGACATTTACTGAAAAACTACTGCTTTTTGGTCTGTGCCAAAACTGGCACATTTCGCATTGAAGAATTACTTCATGCAATTTGGACAATGAAGTTTACTCTTTTCAGATGTCACTTTGTTGACTAAGAAGACATCACAATGCAACACCATTTGTACCTCCTGATGAGAGTGAAGGTAGTTTGGTGGATAACTCAGATGGGAACCCAGATTACACCCTTGACCATGACAGAAGGAACAAAATATCCTTATTTGGTGATAACTGAATTCTACTTTTTATTTCTACAATGTAATTTACCTAAATTAAACTATAATAGTTGGACATTTACTGTAAAGTTATAATAATTGGTTCCTAATATCATCAAAGATGAAATGACTGGGGCTATATCTTATATAACAGTCATTATAAATGTGTGATGTTAGAATAAAACAAGGTAGCAGTGAGTTTATTTCGTTTTGGGAAACAATGAAGCATGCTCCAATGACAGCACAGATGAAGGTGAAGAGAGTGGCCCTACAGCTTCTATAGCTCTAGCCACATAAAAAAATCACTGAAGTAAAAGCACCTATTTGGCTTGAAGGGGATCCAGTAACAGTGAGAAACCTTCATCACCAATGTTGGATTCAGGTAATGATCATATACTTCAGTCTCCAATTGACTACTTCAAAGTTTTTTTTTTTCTTTTCTTTGCAAGGACCTTGTAACTTTAATTGTCACTCAGTCAAACTTGTACAGTGACTAATAAAATCTGAACAAGCCTCTGAATATCTCAGAGAAGGAAACAGAGCAGTTTATGGCATATGTATCTATATGAGCAATTATGGTCTACCTGGCAGTAGGACGTACTAGAATGGAAACATCCAAGTTGAGAAGGGAGCAAATGTTATGGTATATAACAGATGGGAGGAATTGATGTCGAATTTACACTTCTGTAACAACAATCACATGCCTTCACAGAATGACCCCAACAGAGGTAAGCTTTATAAGATCCACACAATAGTTAATGCTCTTCAAAGTGAGTTTAAATAAATTCCCGTTGCGGAATCAATGCTCTGTGTTGATGAACATATTGTGCTTTTCAAAGTTCGTCTTCTCTAAACAAGAACAATCCAATGAAACCCCATCATTGGGGATATAAATTGTTTTCCTTTGTGACACCATGGACCTACTTCACAATTTTGAGATCTGTACAGGTTGTGTACTACCTGAACCAATCCTTCCTAACACTAGAGCTAGCTCTTATTTTGTTTTATCTCACAATGAAAACAAAATCTAAATTTACTTTGACAATTGGTACGTATCACCAGCTTTGTTAATGACTCTGTCAAATACTGGTTTCCAATCCCTAGGAAACATTCAACTACAATGATTCCCAAGCTTACAGTCTTCATCTGATAAAGAGATGAAAAATTAAGGGTGTGGTTCTTAAGAGGAAGAAGAAACAGCAGGCATAGTCCATATCAATTCAGGCAGGCTAGGAAAAAATTTTACCTTCATAGCCTCAGACGTTATTGAATTTAGTATATGTTAAAATGAGGGACTAAATAAGTGTAACACATATTTTTTTGTTTTCTCCAAAAAAATTTCTGCTCCAAGATACAGCCCTCTAAAGATGACACTGCACATACCATTTTGAAGATACGAATATTGGAAAAAAATTTTAAAATGCTGTATCTCTGGAACAGTTATAGATATTTTGCTGGTTTTTTTTTTGTTTGAAAGATAATTTCTTTATGACTGCAAAGAAATCTCCCATTTGAACTTACGTGTCTAAGTTCTTTTACTAGAGTGTTCTGAACTTTTTTTATAATTTACGCAAAAAAATTGTTTTTCAAAAATACCATTCGATAAAATTTTGAGTTTTTTTCTATTGATTAGTACCAAATAGTTCTACATTCCCTGAAAAGGAGAGCTTCCACTTTTCGGTTGAACAACTGAAATTTTTGCCATAGGCCTACATAAAACCTGTTTTATTACCACATTATCACATAACAGGCTAATAAAAATCAAAACCTAGCCTTATTTAACATAATTTTAGTTTTGAAAGATGAGTAAGAGACTCATTTCTCACGCATTTTAAATGGTTCCAAAGTGTATGTGAAAGATCCAAAGACTTAAAGGTTTCAATTAATATAACTTCTATGCACTCTGTTTTGTATTGAAATCAGCCAGTCAATGAACTAAAAATGTGTTCCACTACTTCAGTGTCTTCCTTTGAAGAGTGATGCTTTCCCATTGAACCAATAAGAACTGGAGCACTTACAATCCTCCAAACATTGTGAACAGTAAGTGAACACTGATGACATTGTTGCAGTCCTTCAGCTGGAAACCTGTACCCGGCAGCTGGTCCATGTGGTAGCACAAAGTTCACTACAATATCGTTTAACTCATAAATGGTGTCTATAATCTCTGCAGTCCACCAGTCCAGTCATACACAGATGTCACAAACATCCCCCTTCTCAGGTTGTGAATCTGAATATTATCCTGCTGCCTCTGAGGTGTTGGCTGAATGAACGAAATTTATTCTTTCTTGCTCTTTAAAGTATGTGCAGTATGAGTTTGCCCATCACTTTGAGTCCAAAAATGTGTCTTCTGATTTCCTTTCATAGGAGGAGTTTGTTTGGACAATTCTTCTTTTATCTGTTCATGGAATTCTTCGATTTCCTCTTTGGGAAAAAGAATGAGGGCTGTGGATGTGTAAGATTTCAAAACTGTCATAAAATCCTCAGTATTCTGAATCACAGCTGTATTTGGTCTGGCAAGATTATGTGTTGTAGCATGGTGCTTCAGCATGCCTCCTACACCATTATAAGGCCGCTTCCCGTGACCAATAGTACTGTATACTGTAACGGAACATATTAAAGGCTTTACTTTAATGAAGTATGCGATCCCTTCCAAATTCAACCAGTTTAACGAGTATTTATGATTATAGAAAAGTTATTGTGTATGTTAACAATGATTGCACAACATGTCTCCATAAACAGTCAACCCATTAAATTATACTGAATAACTGACCCACACAAAAGTTTATATCACTTGATCACTGATACAGCAAATGTCATCATGAAAAACACTAAGTTTATCTTAAATAATTAATATGAAGTACGAAAAATAGTGGCCAACTTAAGTATTTTGGATCTCCTTAAATAAAAATCACCCAGTGAAACCTATTTGTTCACTAGGAGCGTTTTCACTCAGTATTCACGTAATCAATCCTATTTTAGACGAAAACCAATGTAATTCTTCATAATTCACGTTACTTACTTATTTATGCAAATTAGAGAAGTCAATTGACAAACTTCTAAAAAACGACCTTTTTGTAACAAAGAATTATTCTGTCAAGTCAACAAATCTGTCTGTCATTTTAATAACATGTTAAATTATGTCACTCGATGCAAATTAACAACTTTTCTGCACAAATTATGATAACAGATGTACATGTGACTTATAAACTATATCTCTTTTTAGTAGTTCTTTGACAATGTTATAAATACAAGCAGCAAGAAGGGTCGAGAGACCAGTCGGAGGCAGTCGGGGGCAGTCAGAATGTCACTTTGGTGAAGTGTGTTTCTGTGTTATTGTTTGGCAACACAAGGCAAAGAACATGTAAAGGAAGTACTACTTTGTGTTGTGTTATGGTCTTTGGTGGACAGTGCAATTAATATGGCCACTAAAGTAATAAATATTTGATGTTTACATACGTGTTGGTTTCGCTCGTTCTTTATCATCAAAAGCACATGAAAAACACGGGACCTCATGTTTTTTAACCCTAGACAACCAGATTTAGAGCCAGCATCAGCATCGAGACACAGCAGCGATCCAGCAAGCAGCAGCGATTACTACAATACAATACATTGTAATGGCGCCAACCTAACATCAAGTGCTAACAAGCTCCGTAAATTGGAGTGAAATAGTGCGTTTACAGCAATTAGCGATATCAACGACGACCAGGTGGACCATTTACAAAAGTGGGGGCTCGTCCAGGATCTTTAAGTGCATCGATGATAATAGTGCAGCGATAAATTTCGTAAGTGCTTGGCACTCCAAAATTAGCGATATCAACGATGACCAGGTGGACCATTACAATACCCAGTCAGTTGGCACAACTCAATTCAAACAGCTGGTAATGATTTTTAAAATGACTAGGAGCACCATCAGAAATAATTATGATCTTCTCTGCCCCTGTTTGCAGTTGAAAAATTTTCCGCATTGTTAGCAAAGCATGTGCTGAGTCATGTCCTTTGTCATCACTTATAACTGCAACACTTGTGGCCTTGTTTTGAAAATATGTCACTCCTGTAAAAAATTGAAACCTGGTCATTACTCCAATGATACCCTTGTACTTCTTGTGGGAGAATTACAGACCAGGTCTCAGCAAAATCAGATTGAAGCACTAAGCATAGCTCTTCAGCCTGTACACACTCTTTCACTCCTGCAAAGTGTTGTTGTTGCAGGCAACAATTTTCTTAATTAGTTTATTTTCCTCCCATGTTGCATATGTAATTTCTGCAGGGTTACCTACCTCATATGTCTTCCAGGCCAAGTGTCTGTAAAGACAATTCTCCCTTCCCAGTTCAGTCTCCACGTTCTTGAAACAAACAAGTCTCTCGCTTTACGTTACAGACTACTAATGACTTCAAATCCCAACCGGGGTGTCATACGTCACATCCTTCAGTAAGTTCTTCAAAGTTACCACACAAAGTTCAAAATTCATGCATTACACACATAAACAGACATCTCTAGGCGGGTGTGGAACTACCCACGTAGGTCATAGTGCATAAAATTTTGATCTTCCAATATGTGAAGTTGTATAGTTGCTCTTATAAATTGCAAAAGTTTATTTAATACTGCGAGTCATGTACCTCATCATTTTCACAACTTCTTGACCTTCAACTGTTACAGTTGAAGTGTCTTTTTTGTTGGCACTCTGGTGAGAGCAGTCCCATTTATCTTCCAGATAAAATGACTAGACTATTTGAACTTGAGCTGCTTGTTGTACAGGATGACCATAATAGGGATCTGGTCTTCCAAAGACTTATTTTACAGACCTCACATTTCTTGATTTGTCTACCATGTACTTTGATACTGATGGAACATGTTTCAGAATTGTTTTCTTTGAAAATGTCTCTGGAATAATAGTTAAAACTTGCACCTTTTCACCATAGGATGCACAATATTCAGCAGTTGAATTTATATTTGTGAAAAATTCTTGGCAAAAGGTGCAAGAGTGTTTTGGTTCATTTTCTTCTGAAGATGAAATTTCTACTTTGAAGAGTGTGGTCAGTTTTGCTGTAGTGTATTTATCCATAGCTTTAGTAATTTCTCTGCACTTTCCTGATACATAGAGCTTAAGACTCGACTGCGCTGACCACAGTTTCTTATCAGGACTAACACCAACCTCTGTAGTTGACTGATTCAGGGTATTTAATTCTTCCCCTATTGACTCAAAATCTGCATCATCTGCACAATGGGACGCTTCACCTAGTTCTGATATTATCATTGTTGTTATTCTGTCAAAACATTTAGAATACGAAAAGTCGTCACTGGAAACATCTTCACTTTCAAACACAGTCTTCAAATGAGAACACTTATTCCCAACCTGAACAAAGGCAGTTTTTTTTGTTTGTCTTGTATATCATTCTTTTCTGGATATGCAAATAGTGAGCACACTTCACTCTCCTGTGGCCTCAGTCAGAAGACATTTCAAACAGTCATTTCACAAAACACACTGCAGCTGTGTTAATTGGCAAATTCCTCACGAAAACACAGAACTCACTGGATGGTCTCAGACTTCTGAGAAGTCTCTTCAGTAAGCAAATTAGCACTGAACAACTACAATACAGAAACCTGCAATGAACAACCATGACAAAGAAATTGACAAGAAACTACAACAAAGTGTAAGAAATATCTGCAATAATGAAAGTGAAAAGAAATAACTGCAACAAAGAAATTAATAAGAAATAACAACAACAAAGACAATAGAAATAAACATTGTATCAAGGAAATTAGTAAGAAACAACTTCAGTGAAGACATACATTACCCTTGAAAGTTAAAAAAAAATATTTTTTAAAATAAAACCTGTCTGACTTAAAAGTGTGAGCTCTCCTTTTGAGGGAATATAGGACTACATGGCATTAATCAACAGAAAAGAAATCTAACTTTCCTGGATTGGCATTTTTGAAAAAAAAATCTGTAAATTATAAAAAGAATCCAAAAGGCGACAGTACAAGAACTTTGACGGATATGTCCAAACAAAGGATACCATTGTAATCATAAAGCAATTATCTTTCAAATAAAAACCTCTAACAAAATATCTAGAACTGTTACAGAGACATAGCATTTTTTAAAAAAATTCCGAAATTCGCATCTACAAAATGGTGTTAACCGTGTCATCTTTGGAGGCCTGTATCCCGGGGCAAGAATTTTTTTGGAGAAAACAAAAATACAATTTCTTGCTTACTACTGAATTTTAACATATGCTAAATTCAATAACATCCGAGACTATGAAGGTAACCCCCCTGCCTGAAGTGATACGGATTATGCCAGCAGTTGATGGGGTAAATATTAGGGCTGTAAAATGGTTGGATAACAGAGGAGTATCTCTTGCGTGAACTTTTTAATCTGCTCTCCCTCTCACCATTGTACGATGTTTTGACCAAAAAGATGAGCAGGAGACTGATGTCACTTGTCCTAGAACTCATAAAAAAATCATGGAGTGAGTAGACCTTCTAGATGGTCTCATCAGCTAAGGCCTAGGAAATTTTATTTGTGATTTTTCTTTCACTTCATCGATATAACTATTGTCAATGCTTGGTTTCTCTTTCAACAAGACTGCAAAAGTAATGACATTCCTATGGATTCCTATCGGAATCTAGTACTCAGAGGAATAGATATACGGCGCTTAATTTATACTAGTGGCTAGCTCATACGTTAGTGTTCACACATGGTAAAAGTAACTCCACTAAACTGCAGATTTAGCGTTGTTGATCACGAAGGGAAATGCTGCATCTTTAGAAATTACAATTTATCTCGGTTTTTCTTAGTTGTCTCACTGTCCGCAGGACATTATGCCAGTTCCTTGGCGCGGCTGCGTTTTCAGCGCTGATCTGCAGTTAAGATGGATACGAGCTTTTATACATCCTGTGCCGAAACAATATCTTCTGTCTTTTTCTGCCCCTTTCCCATACTGCCTTTATCACGTTGCAGAAAAGCCGATAAAAAGCCCCTGGGGCACAGATTCCACAGCCGATTCCTAACACAACAAACACAACTACACATGATGCCAGTCATTCGTCTCTAATTAGCGTTAGGACGCCCTCGCCCTTTTAGGCATGGAATCACAACAGGTCAACAGCAGTTTACCATTTCTCTGTGGAAAAAGAGAATCCATGGCTTGCTGATTCTGCATTAGGTTTTACACTCTGAAGAACACAACCATGCTATATTGTAGGTGAGTAGGCCTACATCTATACTTAAACCCAAACACATCAAACGAAAAAGAAAATTCGACTTTTCCGCTAGAAGAGAGGGAAAAAGTATCCAGAATTGGGATTGCTCTACGTCTATGGGTGCAAATCAACACCACACGTAGGCACAGAGCTACGATTTGCGTTACAGTTGGTATGCCTGCACAATAATTTTACAAACTCGAGAGAGAAGGTTTAGCTTGGCGCAGTCCTAGCCTACTAAAAGCTGATTTTGCCGGCCAATCAGAGAATGATTTTTTGAGGTTCCTCACTTTCATATAGTCATGTATTGGCCCTGAGCCACACTAACTAACTACAAAAAATGTAGATTTCAAAATACATTTTATTCCATTTCAATTGTACCAGCCGACACATATAGATTTTGAAAGTAATGCAAAAAATCCGTTAATGTGAACAGATGTGAAGTTTTATAAGAAAACAAAATGTTGCACTTGGCATCAGAGTTGAATAAACCTTTTTAAAGTTTATGTACTATTTCTCCACTTCTAGAAACAATAATGCAGTATTGTTGTTGGCTTCCAGCAGGATATCATTCTGACTTTTTTCCAATTTCAGGTCGCGCGGGGTAGCACCGCGGTCTAAGGGGGCCTTGTCACGGCCCGCGCGGCTCCCACCGTCGGAGGTTCGAGTCCTCCTTTGGGCACGGGTGTGTGTGTTGTCCTCAGCGTACGTTAGTATAAGTTAGATTAAGTAGTGGGTAAGCTTAGGGACCGATGACCTCAGCAGTTTGGTCCCATAAGACCTTACCACAAATTTCCAGAATTTTTTTTTACTATTTCAGTTTTTAATTTTCTGTTTCAACCTAACATCATGGGAACATCCACAAATAATTTTTTGTGAATTTTTTCTAGTTTTATTTCATAGCTCGCTGGATACCCTGAATTTAATCATATGAGGATATAAATTCAGGTAGGCGAATCAAACAAGTGACATCCAAATTCATGTTAATAATAGTAAAAGATGTACTTTGCATATGCTATTGAAAAATGCTTAACATGTAGGTACCAAAGTAACCGACTTTAATAATTCTAAACAGATAACCATCACTCTTTTGACATACCGTATGTTTTCTGTACTTCCTGTAAAATTTAGTTCTTGGTGCACGAGGCGTAGAGGTATTCAGATTCATCGAATCAGTTACATCAAGACTAGCAAGTTTTGAATCTTGCCCCTCCTGGAAACATTTCTGCGGAGGCCCATGTCTATGATATGAGTGATTTCCCACTATTTTACGTGCCGCTCATCCAATACAATATTACAGAGTATGTTAATTAGCCCTTTGTCAGTGCCTACGTTACGGTAATCTCCTGTGCACAGAATTCCGGACGAATCTTTTTAGCACCTATCTCGAAATAATAACTGACAAAATTTCCGTCCGTAAATGGCCGGCAACTTTTTTCTATAACGGGAGATATTTCGAAACTTATTTGTGTTGCATTTACTGAATCTTCAACAGATTTAGTGAATATAGATTGCTGACAGGTTACTTCCCGTTTCAACGGTGTATGTAGTGCTGGCAATTCTGAAAATGGAGACTTTCATAGTGTCTCTTTGTGACGGCTGCAACAGTTTTGCAAATAAGGCGAACGATATTATTCAGCGACTGTGCAGAAAAAAAGAAAGGTTTTTCCTTCCAGCTACCCTGAAGCTGCCGCGTTTGCAGTGCTTGTAGTCCCTAATGCACCTCTGACTCCACGACGCATTTTACTTGTAAGTATTTTGTTTTCTATTTTGTTTTCTGCCACGAGGGTAGCCCTACAACTGCCTATGAACATGCCCTGTATTTTAAATGATGATTGGGCGAGTGTAGTAGTGATTTTGAAATCCTGTGAGGTTACACGACCATTCCCTGAGATATTAGAGGGTAGATTTTAACTGTCATAAGGGTGACTGACTCATTCCCAAGCATTTTCATCAAAAGGTTTCGTTTCATCATTTCATTTTTTAATATTTTATCTTTTGGGTGACATAAAATCTTTAAACATTGAGGTTGCGTGTTTGAATGGGTACAGTTTGTAAGCGTGACTCTTTATGTGTGATCAACCATACATGCATCCACAGATTTTAAATTTTTTCAGAGAAACAGGTTCCTGCTCTTTTTTAGTAACTGGTTAGCACAATTTTTGAGGTTTTGTCTTATAACTGCATCTTTCGTTGAAAATTATTTTATCGTGAGTGTCGTAGTTTTGTTTCAGCCAACGTATAAGAAAGATTTTATTAGTATTTTTTTAAACTCATGCGTCCAATGATAACATTTGATGGCGCTTATGAGCTTGATGTTGAGCGCTCCAAACCACACCAACAATTACAACAACGTTGTGTTTCCTACTTTGTATGCCTTTATCCATTCTAAAATTAATTTCAGATCTTCTTCAAGTACGGAGAATGAATCTTAGCAACAATGTCTAGGAAGAGGAAAAAATGTTCGGCGCAAAAATTGATTATAAAATTTTCTTACGTTAATTCGATCAATAATTGTAAGGTTCACACAAATACATGTAGAAATTTTCGCTTATCTTGGTCACAAAAAGCTGAACGAACTATTTAGGAAGTCGCTGGAAATTCCATTGACGACTCAATTATGTCTACCTGCAGACCAGCGTGCCGCTCTTGTCGTGCGACTGCGTTGTTGCACAAGTGTGCAAGTTTAAAAGCATCGAACAGTGAGACTAGTTACAAGAATCAACGCCGTGACAGCCAGCTGATAATTGTTGGGCTGCATGTGGCATAAACAACTGGGTTTGGGTTACATTGGTTTTCTTCCTTGCCAGTTTAACCCGAAACCGCTCAAAAAAGCCAGTTTCTAAAATAACCGATTTTCGCTTTTTTATTCCTATTATTTCCTGTGATGAACCTCGAAATCGAACAAAAAATGAAAAATTTTGACTCTCTCAGTTTCAAGATACATAGAATAAAAATATTAAATAGGCAAATAAAAGAAACCTTAGTCCGTCCCCCGTTCGCTGCGCATCTCGAAAAGCGATAAGTGGTTGAATACTACAAAAACCACCAATATTCTCCTACTGATTCTAATTTTTTGAAACACTGCTCAAAAATCAGTTAGTAACTGGGGATCATACCATTGTTTGGACATTATGAAAAGTCAGTGTTAAAGTGTGAAAACTAAGGCTGAAGAACTCTTTTCTTCGTGTTAGTTTGCCCGTTTTCAAGGACTACAAGCCCATAAAGGCGTATTACGTAGACACGGCAGAAGTTCAGCCACTTTCTATTCTTATTGTGTACTGTGAATGAAATGCTGGGTTTTTAATTTATTACCGTTGTCACAATTTTGCAATACTACAGATGTCGGCGCGACGAAAGCGAGAAACTGCTGTATAGACCAGGTGCACTGCATGTACACGTGTACCTAATACCACGACACGCGGCAACAGGGACATTGTTTCAGCAATGCACTACCAATTTTTATTATATGTGTTTGTCTGTCGCGATACTTCCGGTGTTTTATCGGTTATCAGTAAAGAAATGAATAAAACACCTGTTAGAGTAGAGACGAAACGTATACCGAAAAATACCCGTTACTGAGAGCTAAAATACCAGTGTCGGCTTTAACCGATTGGTTATTACCATTCGTAATCTGCGTGCCCTTGCTCCAATGTAAGTGTGACTTATCAGAGAAGCAGCGGCTAGTAGATACCGTCGAGTCTAGATCTCGTATTATCTTCTTCTATAATTTCAGTTTTTATGCAAGACATCTGAAGTATACTAAATGATAGGAAGGAAAAACCCTTTGAATTTCGTTCCCCCATCCAGTATTACAAGATGGATTGTATGAGTGATTTTGCGTAACTCCATTTTTTCATTCGATGCTGGTGGGGGGGGAGTGCGGGAGGGGTTGTTTTAAGGGTTTTCCTGAACTTTTCTCCGGCCTTTCAATCAGTGTTGTGGTTGGCAGAGAGTTCATCAACAGAATGTTCTAAAAAGTCCACCTTAGTTAACTGCCGCCTAATTTTTCTTTTTATATCTTTAACCCATTACTTTATATGAAACAGTATACTATGTAATTTCCGAATGCTTCGTGATGATGGTTTCCTAATGTCTTGTAATGAGCCTTCCGCGGTAGGAATGCCGTTCCTCGTCCACTCTTGAATGTAAATTTATTGACTATCTGCACGGTACTGTTGTATTGATTAAACAAACCGCTTACAGATAGGGCTGTTATCGTCGATATTACTGGATGAACCACAACAAAGCAGTAGTCAGAAAGCGATGTGAATAGTTCTCTGAATTCAGTGTGTTCCGTTAAGTTATAGCTTTCTAAAGCTCTAATGTGCGTTTCTCGTTAGACGTATTAACTTCCAAGTCATGTTGCCTTTCGGAGTTCACAGTTTTGTGGAGAGATCTTGTTTTTTCCGCTGTTTAGTTAGTCACAACTGCATTTGCACATTTTTTCTTAATAACGGCGTTTAATCAGTCCTTCTGCTGTAACTATTATACTACAGTGTATCATGCCATCTACATTTCTGTTTGTAGGGAATGCAACTGAAATAATTTGCTGCAATTCTGCCTGCCACGAAGCTCTCAGTCCAGTCGCAAGCCTGTTAACCATCCCACACAAAAGTATTTTCTTCAACAGGTGTGGAGTTGATAGTAAATCAAAAACTTGCCGAAGTATACAGACGCCAATTGTTTCAGACTAAAAATGCATGGTACCTAGAATATCATGTATGACGAGCGCGAGCTATGTTCGCAAGGTCGATGTTTTTGGTATCATGTTGGTTGCCTCGCAGAATATCACTGTTTTAGATAGGCCTCATGTCTGAATTCAGAACTTGTAGAACTCTACTACAAATAGAGGTGAGTGATTTATAACGGTAACTTTGTGTAAATTTATGCTGCGTTATTCCGTTAATGGGGGTAATCTGTGTTTTCTTTTTCAGCCAATGGAACATTTCTCTGTTGCCAGGATCTGCGGGAAATTGTCATAAAGCGTGACATAACTCACTTGCAAACACTGTATATAACTTGAGTAATATTCCGTTGAAGCCTGGGACATAGTTATGTAACGGCTACTTTATTTTCTTTTGAACATTCCTAACTACATTCTATTTACCACCAATGTTTGCTGTGGTGCGGCAATAGAATACTGGAAACATTTCTTAATTTTAATTTGTGAAGGAACATTTCAAAACAGAATTCAGCACTTCGGGTTTCAATTTGTTATTGTCTGTTTCAGTCTCTTGTCAGCAAATGTCTGACCTTCTTTTGCCACGCTGTGCCTTAACATACGACCAGTACTTCTTAGAGAGTTTTGAGAGAGATCATGTGACACTGTTTTGTCACAGCAGGCTTCATGCACTGTCCTGATAGCCAAGCGTACTTTGATTGATATCTGCCTATCTGCACATTTATGTTTTGCTTCGAGAATGCACGTCGGAGTTGAATCTCTTTTCCCAAGAGTATCAGAGCCACCGGCAAACACGAGGATGAGGCTGAAGGTGTTTGGAGCGCGTTGACTCTTTGTTTACATTCGACAGCTAATTCTTAATGTTTTGCGAGTTGATTGCCTTGTAATTTTTTCGAGATATTCTAATAGTCTGTTAATGATCATTATTTAAAGATCTTTATGTGCACCGAAAAACATTTTCAGGTTATGTTTTTTTACGGTTTTTAATCGTCATTAACGCCAAAAAATGTCAAGATCGACTCGGAAATGCATTTTGTGAATAAGCTCCTTCTCAAGCAACAATTTATATTTGATACTGCGAATTCAAAAGAGAATGGGTTTATCTTAGTGATGAATTTTGTGAAGGGCACACAGGAACTGAAGTTGCTGATCAAATATTGCAGCTGTTCAGGCAATGCCCAAAAGAGATTGACAGATATCAAAGGAATTTATTCGGTAGAAACTTGACTTTGATAAGAGTCAAATTCAAAACATTTTACATCAACACGACAGCTAGATATGAGGAAATTTTGTTGTCGATGGATTCCACATAAACTGATCCCACTGAGAAACAACAACGCACTGACTGGTGCAGAGGAACTGGAAACTTCTGATGTAGCTTAAAACTGGAGACGAATCTTGTATTCATTGTTCTAATCCTGAGAAGAAAAGTCAATCAGCTCAGTGGGTCAGAATCTATGCAGAAGTTCGACGAATTCGCAGTGACGGTAAGGAGATTGCTGTTAATTTCTTTAAGTGGGCCATCATTTTTTTAATGATACTCAAACGTCTGTTTATTGCAAATTACTGAAAAAGTTAATGGAAAACAAATCTCATGACAATGTGTCATTGCACTCAACAAAACCTAACAACTGGGTATCTGGATGCCCTAAAGTTCAGCACCATGGACTCTCCACCACACATCACTGACCGAGAACTTTTTTGTTTTAAAAAATTAAAGATAAAATGCATAGGATAACTTTTATGAGATGAAGCAGTGAAACATTACAAAAATGTGGTTTCTGAAGTACTTCAGGAAGAGAGGCATCATTGCTTTCAGGATTGGTTTCATCGAATGGAAAAACGTTCTGATGTTAAAGGGAAATATTTTTAAAAACAATAAAATCTTTCGAAGTTTTTAAAAACTAATTCTTCTTAGATTTTGTAAAAATCTTCAGTGTTGCCCTCATATTCGGTTCTCGTAGATGTCTGTCCATTCGCTTTACTGTATTCGGGTGGTCTGTGAGTCCTACATCTATACTGTTCAAACTACTATGGAATGTGTAGCGGAGGGTACATCCTACAACTCTAGCTGTATGACCCGAGCCTCGAGGAGGACCGTCGCATATAATTATCTTTGTCACTGGAGACAATGTCGCTCCAGTTTATAAACTGATGTCGAAGACCGGTGTGTATGCTATTACTGGACACATAAATCCATATGGCTGTCTCTACCTAAAGTTTACACGATTCCGGGAACTACATTACACAGAAGGACTGGTATTCTTTGTGAGAAGAAGCAGTCAGTGGGAAGTAATAGAAAGAAGTTTTTGATACTGCAATCCAGAGTCGAAACCGAACAGTTCGCCCTTTCATCATAAGAATCAAGAACATCAGTAAAAAAAATTGTTTTTACAGAGTTCATGAGCACTCTTCCTCTAGGCATCATCTCGCTATGTCAAACACAGCTGCACTTCTGTACGTGAATTCTTGACTCAAACGGAAGCGATTTTGTACATAACTGTGTGGAACCAAGAATGTGCACATGTGCTGATTTACCCGTATTTGTTGTGTACATATCCCTGAGCGGCTCTTAAATTGACATCTTTCTGCCATGCCCATTTCCTTCACCAGACGTCAAGGTAAGAAATACCTACTGAAAAGAAAGTGATTCCATGTTCTAGTAACTTGGAAGAGAGCATGGTGTTGAAACTTGGATAACATTAAAACGATCAGTCGACGGAATGAGATGTTTCTCGACTCTCAGAAAGTGGTAGATTCGCCACACACTGCCTTAAAGGGAAAAAGACATAAAAAGGAATCCAAAGTTTTGTACCTCACTGAATAGAACCCTAATGCAAGCATTTTATTCCATCACTCAACACAAATAAGATTCAGTGCAAATAATGCGTTGGAAGGTAAGAGCCTGTCTGAGCTACTGGGAGTATTTAAAGTACAAGAATGTTTACAAAACGATTGTGAGAATCTACTTATAGTATTATTTAAGCTTTTGGCATTTACAGTAAGTTTAAATGCAATCAACCTAACAGAGACGATAACACTAGAATGTTCAAAAAAATGGCTCTGAGCACTATGGGACTTAACATCTCTGGTCATCAGTCCCCTAGAACTTAGAACTACTGAAACCTAACTAACCTAAGGACATCACACACATCCATGCCCGAGGCAGGATTCGAACCTGCGGCCGTAGCAGTCGCGCGGTTCCGGACTAAGCGCCTAGAACCGCGAGACAACCGCGGCCGGTACTAGAATGTTCTGCTGAAGTAATGTTGACCTTATAATCTGAAAATCTGTGAAAATTTACTAACAAAAAGTCACGGACAAGCTACCAAAACGCTACTCAGAACATTTCTCGCTTCGTACGAGGTGTTGTTTACAGATTTCCAAGTTTTGGTTTAAATTTCCTCCACTGTATGTAACGTCAAACTGATTTTCAAATGGGGGATAGAAAATGTCATGGGGAGCCAAGACCGTTAAACATCGTCGTTGGAGCGCAAGTGTCATCCTATTTTCAGCCAAGCTAATCGGCACATTGGCAACCGCATTCGAGTATGGTTTGTCGTAGGAAAGTTTTGAGACACTTTCTCCTCATATTCTCCCTCAGACACGTTGGCATATCGTGACAGAACTATTTATTAACTTTTTGACCAGGAGGGACTGACTCCTTACGATAAAAGCCGTCAAGGCTAAAGAAGCAGGTAAACATTAACTTAATATGGATCTTCAATGGACAAGACAGTTTTTCTGTCGCTTGAAGACAGAGTAAGATGGTATAAGTTTTTGGGTATGGTGCCGCTTCATTTTGTAAAATAAATGTCAGTAAAGTCGATGTTTCAGCCATGGCTGCAGTGGCCTTCCTCTGGATCTTCTGTTATACTGTGTTGTCGATGGTTCAGACACTACATTACAATTAAAAAATAAAACTGTAGAGACGTTTGATATCCTATGCTGGAAGGAAGGATAACTTTAGTGACCGAATTGGCAAACATCTTCGCCAGGTTGGTGTCCATTCCATCTTCGAGAGCGTCAGCGAGGTGTAGGATGTGTTGGGCCCCAGCAAGGACATGACAGACGCTGTACACATTGCAGGTGTGTACAGGATGGAGTGCGACTGTGGAGAAGACTACATCGGAAGAGGAAGGAAGGGAGATTAAGGTTTAGCGTACCATGGACATCAAGGTCATTAGAGACGGAGCACCAACTCAGTTTTTTCGAGGATGGGAAGGAACTTGTCCGTGCCCTTTCAAAGGAACCATCCCGGCATTTGCCAGGAGCGAATTAGGAAAATCTCGGAAAACACATATGTGGATGTCCGGACGCGGGTTGAAACCGTAATACTCTCTAATGTGAGTCCAGTGTGCTAACGACTGAGCCTCCTCCTTCGGTTACCTCGGCACTGCTGTCGACTTGGGCAGTACAACTAATCGGCAATGGCCGAATACCACATAGATTACGCCAAGACAATAAGCCAGCCAGGGATCGTGAAGCACAAGGTCAGCAAGGCCACTGAAATACATTGCTGACCACTAAAACTGCAATACCAAGGACAGAAAATAATGAAATTTTACTTGTACAATAAGTAGACAATACAGTGACATAGATTACTTGATTGCCGGCAGGTGTGGCCGAGCCGTTCTAGGCGCTTCAGTCTGGAACCGCGCGACCACTACGGTCGCAGGTTCGAATCCTGCCTCGGGCATGGATGTGTGTGATGTCCTTATGTTCGTCAGGTTTAAGTAGTTCTAAGTTCTAGGGGACTGATGGCCTCAGATGTTAAGTCCCATAGTGCTCAGAGCCATTTGAACCATTTTTTAGATTACTTGATTAATCTTGTATACGTCATTTCATACTGCTCCAATATTGTATCAGAGTTCGTCAGTCGTATTATCTGGTGACCAGTGGCGTGCCCGTCTCTCGGCAACCAACGGCTAGACATTTTCAATGGGTGACAGATCTGGAGAATGTCTTGGACAGGACAGCAATTGAACGCCCTCTATATGGAGGTATGTCAGGGAGCGCAGAAAACATATGATTTCGCATTATCTCGTTGAAAGATAAGGCCACCGAGATTTCCAAG
Organism: Schistocerca nitens; assembly: GCF_023898315.1. Taxonomy (NCBI): domain Eukaryota; kingdom Metazoa; phylum Arthropoda; class Insecta; order Orthoptera; family Acrididae; genus Schistocerca; species Schistocerca nitens. The sequence continues at coordinate 479,755,516 of NC_064615.1, forward strand.
ATTAGGGGCCAGCCACTGGCCTAAACATGCCAGAAAGGCAGCCATTGCTCTTCAAATTACCGGCTGTGTGGTCCTGTTGTACACTAAAGACAGGCTATGCCATCACTCCAGGTGATGGGCCCGTATGACAATGACGAATGCCATATGGCAACGTTCATTCCTCATGGAGCCTCCACATAGGCCTACTATTATTTTCATCGTGTTGCTGTACAGAGAACGGGAAGTCGTCCGTGAAGACGACGTTTTGCCATTCCTGATTAGATTAGATTAGATTAGATTAGTTTTTCGTTCCATAGATCCGTGTTGAGGAGATCCTCGTGGATGTGGAACATGTCACTTTTTTTTTAAGCTGAAATAACAATACTAATAGTATGAATATATACAATACATCATTTGTTTCTATTAAAAAATTCGTCAATGGAGTAGAAGGAGTTGGCCACTAGTAAGTCTTTCAGGCTCCTTTTAAACTGATCTTTATTTGTCACTAAATTTTTTATGTTTGCTGGCAAATTATTGAAGATGAGTGTTCCTGAGTAGTGGACCCCTTTTTGAACTAAAGTAAGTGCTTTTAAGTCCTTGTGCAGATCATTTTTGTTCCTGGTATTGTATGTATGAACTGAGCTGTTTGTTGGAAAAAGAGATATATTATTTAGGACAAATTTCATTAAGGAGTAAATATACTGAGAGGCAGTAGTTAGTATACCCAGTTCTTTGAAGAGGTTTCTACAAGACGCCCGTGAGTTTACTCCACAAATAATACGTATTACACGCTTTTGGACTCTGAAAACTTTTGTTTGACTTGAAGAGTTACCCCAAAATATTATACCATATGACATTATGGAATGAAAGTAGGCAAAGTATGCAAGCTTTTTCACTTTAACGTCGCCTATGTCTGCTAACACTCGAATTGCAAATACAGATTTGTTAAGGCGTTTCTGCAGTTCTGTGGTGTGCTCCTCCCAACTGAATTTATTATCAAGTTGTAATCCCAGAAATTTAAGACTGTCAACCTCTTCTATCTGCTCTTCTTCGTACTTTATGCATATGCTGGGTGGAAACCTCTTACAGGTTCTGAATTGCATATAGTGAGTCTTTTCGAAGTTTAATGTCAGTGAGTTGGCTTTAAACCATTTATTAATATCCTTTTTCATTTTGTTCGATATAGTTCGTTGCGTTTGGTCTGGGCGGACGTCACAAGACATCCGTTCAAGTTGGTCCTTGATTCCATGACTCAGTTTTTTTATTGCAGAGAGTACGCAGCCCTCTGGCCGAACACGCTGAGCTTCCGTGCCGGCACCATCCGAGTTACCCAAGCACGACTCACGACTCGTCCTCACAGCTTTACTTCTGCCAGTACCTCGTCTCCTACCTTCCAAACTTTACAGAAGCTCTCCTGCGAACCTGCAGAACTAGCTCTCCTGAAAGAAAGGATATTGCGGAGACATGGCTTAGCCACAGCCTGGGGGATGTTTCCAGAATGAGATTTTCACTCTGCAGCGGAGTGTGCGCTGATATGAAACAGAAGTGCTAGTTCTGCAGGTTCGCAGGAGAGCTTCTGTAAAGTTTGGAAAGTAGGAGACGAGGTACTGCCAGAAGTAAAGCTGTGAGGACGGGGTGTGAGTCGTGCTTGGGTAGCTCAGATGGCAGCCGGCACGGTCAGAGAGCTGGTTGGCCTCTGTAATAAAAAAAAAAAAAAAAAAAAAACTGAGTGGAAGTATCAACAAACGAACTTGAACGGATGTCATGTGATGTTCGCAAGGACCAAACACAACGTAAAAAAAAAAAAAAGATGGTAGAGCACTTGCCCGCGAAAGGCAAAGGTCCCGAGTTCGAGTCTCGGTCCGGCACACAGTTTTAATCTGCCAGGAAGTTTCATATCAGCGCACACTCCGCTGCAGAGTGAAAATCTCATTCCGGAATCTAATAAAGTTTCACACTGCTTCCACCGTAGGAGATCAACCGTATCAATAGTATTTTTTTTTAAATTGTGATACTGTACAATGTGGAAGGACCATGTAAGTGGACTCTCTATGAAACAGTGCACCTGTAAACCCCGACGAGTGTCATTACAACCGTGGTCGAAACTTTGGTTTTATTCAGTGACAGTTATTTGAAAATATAGGCGGCACCATACCCAGAAAACTTTTATGTTTATTTGTCATTGCAGTTGAGTAAGAGTGAAATATAGGCCGAGTTGCAGGACGAAGAATACCTGTTATTTCCCCTTACTCTTGAGAAACAGCGAGAAGAATATCATGCCCATTAATCTTGCGCCCTCCACATCTAGGGGAGAGAACCCAAAACGCAACAGCGGTGCCAGATTACAATTCTTGCCTTTCTGTGTTACTGTTTTATGAGTTTTATATATATACATGACATTTCTATTGCTAGCGATCATCAGAGCAATTAAAAGATGTAGTATTCGATAACCAGCGGATCTTAATTTTTTTTTTTTAAACGGAGTGTGATTTTCGCCTATGCTAGAACTTTCTATACAGGCAGAACCATAAGTTGCATCGATGTTAAAAACCCAGTTGAGTCCAAGGAAAGTTCAAGTATGTAAACATTATTGTCTACATTTACAGTTAGACTCTACAGAACAACGTACATAAAAATTAACATTAAAATCTCCAAAAAGTTATGAATAAGAAAGCGTCTATGGGAATATATGCTTCTTTGCTACAAATGAAACAAAGTAACATCAAGTACTTAAATCTTTCGTATCTATTGGGTTAATTGCTTGGTGAACCAAATTTTAGGACGAGTGACAGAAATATTTTGTAGATCAAAATATTATGATGTGGCAGGAGAACTGTGGCGTAAGGTTACCCACTATGAAGCAGAAAGTACGTCAAGTGACAAAGTACAGTAATATGACCCGAGTTCGGACGGCTGCAAATTGGAGCCAAACGTGACTGCAAACTCTTTATGTTTCACCTATATGAGGAGTCTCTGACATTCCATTACGATCGTGATATTGCAGGAGATTCGCCTTCGCGTAAATTGCTAAAAGTCAAACACACCTTCACGTATTGCAGAGGGCTGAATCAGCCTTGTGTACGTACTGCAGGAATAAGGCTACTGCTACCACCATTGCTTACTTCAGTGAATGTGAGCACAAGTCACCCGCTACGCCGACGGAAACGTAAACTGTTACTCCATCAACCCACAGGCTTAACGCCACCAAACAGTTGCTCCAGTATTCCATTGCCTGTGGAATATGTTCAGTAAAATTTCTTCCTTTTGCGAGCTTGTATTCAATACAGAAAGATGTCATTTCTGCAGACGAAAAATTATGTGAGTGCATCTGGCTATTTGATGTACCTAACGTTGCTGGGACGTAGCAGGTGGAGATGGCAACACAGCACGGCCAGAGGACGTGCACGTTCAGCTTATCACCATATTTCGGATTTTGATAAAAGTCTTGTGACTGGAATGTGTGACACTGGAGCATCACTTTGACAGATCGCACAGAGCTGTAGTGTAGCGGCTGTAGAACGAGCGCTGGCGAGATGGGCTCAGATAGGATTACAGCACGAGAAGATAGTGAGGATTTTTCGATTGACTCTGACGAATTAATGGATCACAACAGCTGAGCTCGGGCACAGTTTACAGGCAGAGTGTCATCACGAACTTTCGGGAAGAGTTTACTGGAAGTTGGATTGAGGTCTTGAGTTGCCATGCGTGGTTCTCCGCTGACATCATACCACTGACGACAGAGGCTTGCGCGACGTACAGCCAGAGTCAACTGGGACGTTGAGTCGCACTCTGCAAAGTTCAGTGATGAGTCTGGCTTCTGAATGTGGTGGTCAGATCGACGCCATGGCGGCCGTGGACGACTTGCTGAAAGGCCACAGGAAACAGAGATTCGTGAGACCCATACCTGAGTTCAAGATTACTAGAGGGAGTTTGAATACTTGCCAGGATGAGGCAGTAATTCTAAATCCTGTTTTTATGCCCCTCATGACTTCTGCTAATGCCGAAGAGTGACTACATCGCTGTACTTGTTTATGAACTACACCCAAGTGGTCATAGAGTCCACTGCATTTGGGACGCAGTATCTGAGACTTTCGAGAGGAAGACGCTGGTCTGAGAGGGGTTGCACTTTGTAGCAAACTTAGGACACGTCACTGCATTCAGAGGAGATCTAGTAGCGATAAAAGCGACGATTTTTTTTCCGGACGTCGTCTGTTTGATCAGTTTCTAATACATGAATGGACGAAAACAACGTACGAAATATTAACTATATCCTAATTAAGTCTCACTTCTACTCGTACATACACGAACACATCATTAACATGTAAAGGAATATTTGAATGTTCATTACATAGGGCAGTACTCCAAGCAATGCCCATTTGCTGAAAAACTGAATATATGTTTATGTACCGCCACTTAATTTCCTGCTGGGTGTTCACATTATTAGATGTACATTAACGGAATTTAGAAATATTACCCCATGAAGTGCCAGTCTGATATTTCTCAAACTCTGAAGACATCTTCACCACATAAATGATTGAACTGTCATTCCACCCGGAAGTAATGTCCATCATCAACATCAGTACGATGTGTGACGCTTCTCCCTGCCTCTCGCACCTCCCCTGCCCCCTCCCTTCCCGAATATGGATAAACTCTTGTATTTGTTGTGGCATGGAACCCAACAACGTTTAGATGTTATGTCGAGGAATTTCTTGCCATTCAGGAAGCAAATGCTGCGTCAGTTCATAAATGCTACACGCCGGAGGCTGGCAGGAAGTGCAGTATACATCTTGTAAGACGTGTATATTTCTATTGTCTATTGTCAAACCACAATTTATGAAAGATGTTTATATTTTATTAATAGGATTAAGTAGGAATAATTAATATTTGTCATGTTGGAAATAATTGTGGTAGCAGGGAATGTTTGCACCAAATTATTGTTGGCAAGAGAGACCGCAAATTGATGTAATTTTAAAAAGGGCGGGAGAGACCGCGTATGGATACATTTTAAGAAAAGAGCGGGAAAGACCGCGCATTGATACATTTTGTAATGGTAGAAGGGATTGTCTGCACCAGAAAGCATTGTTGGCAGGAGAGACCGCACTTAGCGTTCGTAGGAAGTCAGTAGTAAGTGAGATGTGAAGCGGGTCGGTAGCAGGTCAGAAGAGAGAGACGTTGAGAGGAGCCGTGTGCCTGCCAGCCACCAGCTATGATTTACAAGAGATTATAAACGGATGTACAGAGACATCAACTAACTATTATCATAAGAGGAACTAATATTATTGAATTATTTTCTTTGCGAAACTCAAGACTACTGAAGGTATGTTTGCGCAATGCTAGTTGTAAGATTATTGTAAAAAGGAAGTCCCATTTGAACGTTTGTAAAATCATTTCATTACCAACAGTAAATATTTGAAGCGTTTTCAGAATATGATTAATTTTTGCCAGCAATGTTACATTACTGATTATAATCCATCCCAAAAACCATCAACGTAAAACTTTGCAAAAATTTTATTGTTGTCAAGAAAAAGTGTAACTATGAATTACGTAACTTCAGTCAAATTAATTAAAGAATAACGTCAGCTTTGGTAATAAATACAGCCACTTATTATGACAGCCCACCAGCAGTTAATAGAGTATAGTAAACCAGAGTAAGTATATTCATGTCACAGTTCGATGTAGCAGTCAGATGGCGAGGCAGTAACAGTAAAAAAGGCAAGGAACAGTTTTGGGTTATTGCAGATAACGACTGAGGGCCGCGACGTCGAAATAATCAGAAAATCACTTTTAATAAGCATCAATTAAATTTGTATGCGAAGATTTAGAAAGAGAATAAATTTCAAAGGGAATATTTCATTTGTTATTATTAAGTAAGAGATAGAAATCCTAAGGAATGGTTTCATAGGTTATTGTAGAAGGGAAGGTTATTAACAAAAGAGATATAGAGGAGACGGGAAGGTTTCAATCTTCCCATTGTACCACAGACGCGCTCTATGGGTGACAGATCAGGACACTGAGCAGACCAGTCAAGGAACCGTATATTTCTCACTAGTAAAGTCGTATTGTATGGTTGGCTGGGTGGGAGATCCCAGAGGACTGGTTTAGCCGGCTAATTGGAAAGGCTTTTCTGTTCTTCGCGCACACTGGCACCTTTCCTTCACGAAGCGTGAAAATTGTGTTCAAAAATGTTGAAATGTGTGTGAATTCTTATGGGATCAAACTGCTGAGGTCATAAGTCCCTAGACTTAACACTACTTAAACTAACTTATGCTAAGATCAACACACACACCCACGCCCGAGGGAGGACTCGAACCTAACGGTTGTGTGTAGTGGAGTGTCTTGTTTGCTTTACTGATGGTGAGAGAAGGAAGATGGTGGAAAACCCGGCTTTGATGCCGGCCGCGGTGGTCTAGCGGTTCTGGCGCTGCAGTCCGGAACCGCGGGACTGCTACGGTCGCAGGTTCGAATCCTGCCTCGGGCATGGGTGTGTGTGATGTCCTTAGGTTAGTTAGGTTTAAGTAGTTCTAAGTTCTAGGGGACTTATGACCTAAGATGTTGAGTCCCATAGTGCTCAGAGCCATTTGAACCGGCTTTGATATGTAGCGTACTCCTCTCAAACGACACTAAACGAGCCGCCACGCCTAATGCCCCCATCCGTGAAACCCATCACCATCAACAGTGTCACATGCACTCACTCCGTGAGACACTGCGGAGAGATTTGAAATGTAATGCAGGACACTGGAACGAAGAATAGGGATCAGGGACCTTACGCCACCACCCCTCTATCCTATGCCGCAAAGGTAAAGCGAAGAAAGCAGCCAGTAGCACGTGACATACCCAGGCGGTTACCCATACCTGACGTTGCTCATCTTCGATGATCCGACGAGAGCCTGTGTAATCAACGAGGCAAGGCCGTTGGCACATTGCTCAATGCCTTTCTGGTGTGAGCAGTTATGTGGGGTCTTGCATTATCATGCTGGAATATGACATTTTTTTCGATCCTTCACGTATCAGAAACCGGTTAAATAGACAATATCCGGAAAAAAACGCTGCCTTTCCCGCTAATAGACCTCCTCTGACTGCATTGTGATATTTTAAATTTGATACCATATGCGGCTCCTCTCAGTCCAGCCGTCTCCCTCTCGAAAACTTGATCGGAAAGATCTCAGATACCATGTACCAAATGCAGCGAACTGTACGACTACTTGGTAGATCATACACAAGTACAGCGATGTAGTCTCCCTTCGGCACTAGCCGAAGCCATGAATTAGATATATGATATCGTTTCACCCTAATCGAAACAGGAATCCGTATTACAAACGGTATCTACACTGTACCTATCCCTACTGAAAGCGCTCTTAGGTTTTCAAAACAATTTCGAATCATACGTATATTAAAATATTTCCTCTTCCGTTCACGCACAGAGTGCAGGAAGAAACTCTCGTTACATTTGTATGTAGTAGATACAATCAACTTGACGTTATTTACCGTTAGAGACGGATGAGACAGGTGATGAGAGAGAAATGTGGCTGCATCCATAAAGTGTTGCCTGTACTGAATAATGATTATCTTTACCATCGCCACAGAAGCGTTTCCTAAGCAGTGGATTGCAGGATAGTTTTAGATTTCTCAACGTAAGTCGCTCCTTGTAAGGACACTTTCTTCAAGCGCCTCCCACTTCAAATTTTTAGAAGAGCTCTGATATTCTCGCACCACTTAAACAAGCAATTAAATAGTCGCGCTGCAGTTTTTTGCGTTTGCTGGAAATTCTGAGTCAGTGCAGCCTGATACGGGTGCTTGATCGACGTTCTAGTATCGATTGTACCAACGCTTTATAATAAAAGTTCTGAGTTATGATTTCCCTTTGTACTCCACTGACAACTGAGCCTTTGTCAATGTTCCAATTCACACCTTACTGCAATGTGACACACAGTTATTGTAAGATATGAATGGTTACATTGCGATTTATTAATCCTATTGGCAATGGGTATTATACAGTAGTAAAAAAAAAGTCGCATATTGCCGAAACTTTAATATTAAACTTTGTTGTCCAGAAATACATGACGATATCGATACAATGATTTGTTTGTAATGTAATTATAACGGGAATAGTCCATGTTTACACCATGAGAGGGCGGTATGTGCAATATATGGCAACCGTATCATCTGGAAGCACCGCAGTACTTGGGCCGCGTGTCATTACGAGAGCCGTGTTGCTTCAAGATGGTTCGGACAACAATAACATAGGAGCAGAGGTTCCGTACAGTCAGTCACTCTAATGGAGCCAGACAGGAGGACGTCGCAGAGAATCTCACTGTGAGTTATAGTGAGGTCTCTAGGATCATGAACAAATTTCTAGTGACAGGATGAGTTGACGACAGTCACAGAAGTGGTCGTGGGAGGAAAGCAACAGGCGTGTAGAACGAAAACTGCGTAGCAGCAAGCAGAAACCCTGAACACAATGGCGGCAGTTCCAAACAGCTATAGGAGAGCGGGGATTACGTGTCAGAAGACTTTTCAAGGCTCTCCTCTAAATCGGGCTCAGAGGTGGGCTCGTGTCGCCTGGGCACGAAACCACTCTTTGTGGACTGGGCAGCAGTGGGACATAGTGCTCTTTTCTAGTGAGATCCGTATCAGTCTCCTCCCTGAAAATATTGATATTCGAGTACGGAGGCAACGAGGACAACGTTTACACCTTAGCTGTATCGTAGACAGCCATCTTCATCAAAGCTGTTGGGTCACGTTTTGGAGTGGAATCAGGTATTGCCGCAGGACACCGCTTATGCCAATACATGGCACGATGAGCGGGGTGAAGTACCGGGATCTTGCACTTGGTGTGACTCCATTTGGTGAACGTAATGGAGCGGGATTCACGCTGATAGACGACAATGCACGGCTCCATCATCACAATTTTATGAACACGGTCCTAGTGGAGGAGATAATCAGTCGGATGGAATGGCCTCCATATTTTCCAGATCTGAAATGCATTGAGAATACATGAGCCGTGCTAAAACTACAGGCCATCTTAAAGGCTGCTGTGGAGGAGTGGGACAATATCGCATATGCTTATGTGGACAATTTCGTAAACAACATGCCTAACAAAATTCAAAACTGTCTCCAATTATGGGAAGGGCCAATTGGTTCGTAGACAATATGTTATGCAAGATGACATGAGAAGAAACTGTAATGCTTGCAGTGGAACTTTTGCAGGTTTTTTTGTTTGTGTTTATCAAGTGGAAATGTGTTTACTTTCTTCATTTTTGTTTCCTCATGATTGCACTTGATATAACAAAAACAGTGTTGTTACTTATTAGTCGGCCGCGGTGGCCGAGCGGTTCTAGGCGCTTCAGTCCGGAACCGCGCGACTGCTACGGTCGCAGGTTCGAATCCTGCCTCGGGCATTGATGTGTGTGATGTCCTTAGGTTAGTTAGGTTTAAGTATTTCTAAGTTCTAGGGGACTGATGACCTCAGATGTTAAGTCCCATAGTGCTCAGAGCCATTTGAACCTTTTTTTTTTTTTGTTACCTGTTATGTCCAGTACTGACAATAAAGCAAAATGCGACTTTTATTTTGACCGATTAGCTACACTCTTCGTGAAATACGTAACTTTTTATTCATCTACATGTAGAAGCAAATGCCAAAATTTCACTAAATAGAAATATTATTAACGTTTGGATAAAATCACAGACAATCAGTCTCTTGCAAAATCTGTAAGACTGGCGCTAACGCTTTCTGTAAATTTATTAATAAACGGTACAAACAATACTGGTCTCCTCACAGCTCCTTAACGTATCCGCAGTTGCTTGTGTTCTGTTTCATCTATAACAGTGGGTTATCCCTGCTGGATGTCGCGTAATCTGTGAATCGTACCTTTTCGCCGGCAAAGGACGATGGTGACACAGATTGGTGCTGAAAGGGGCAAATGTTGTTTCGCTACACCACCAGCGATCAGTCACTGCAGTCAGTTACAAACATCGAATACACAGGGTGTCCCAGAAGGGATAATCAGTATTCAGGGCTATGACAGGAACGATCATTTGAGACAAAAAGTCTAGTAAACGCGGACTCCGGCAGGCATACCTTAAGAGCAATGAGCACTTTTTTTCAGTAGAAGAGATGTGTTTTACCTTAGTGAGATGAATAAGTGCTCACAGCTCCTAAAGTATGCACATTAGAACCCATGTTTACTGGCCTTTTATTTCTTGTTTTGTTCCATACTATCACCTCTCAAAATATGGCAAGGCTACGACCTCGCAGTAGAACAGATTTGCTTCACAGTATCGCAGATAAAGAAGTGATCGTAGTTCTTAAGGTATGAATTTTAGAGCCCATGTTTATTAGACTTTTTTGCTTCGATTGATTTTCTGTCGTATCCCTGAATATTGTTCATTCCTTCTGGGACACGTTGCATAGCGGCGTCCATGCGGCACGATTTAAGATGGACGTGCTGAAGATGTGTAACTCGTCTGCGAAATAGAACGCGTAGAAAGTCCAGTAGTGTTCATTTGCCTGGACCGTTACTAACCCTGATGAAAGGAACCTGTAGAGAAGTTTCAAAGAAGAGTTGCGCCACAGGTCTATTTAGTGAAGCCGCGAGCGTCATAGGAACACTCAGTGATCTACAGTGGGAGACGTAAGCAAGACGTTCTGCATTACGTAGAGGCGCATTATTACTACTCCGAGAACGTTCATTTCAAGGCGTTTTAATAAACACTGTACATCATCCATCATAAATTTGACGGTGAAGTAGGTATTCGGATACACTGACGCGTTAGATGTTACATTCAGAACGCTGCGGAATTATCGGGAAAAGGTAAAAGTTCGGATGCACAGAATTACAGACCATTACCGCCGCAGTCCGTCTGCTGGCTGATGCTAGGTCATATTGTGAGCTCAAACATTATGGAGTTCGTAGAGACAACATGCTTCTCTCAAAGAATTAACACGGATTCGCGAAAGATCAGTAGTGCGAATCACAGCTTGCTTCATTCATACACGACATCTTGTAGATAATAGGAGTAGGTGAGCAGGTGGATTCTGTCTTCCGAGATTTCCGAAAGGCATTCGATATACTGCACCACATCTTTTTCTACTGATCAGGGTACGACGATGCGGAGTGTCTTTGGAAATATGTGATTACTGATAGAACACATTACGGTATTTTTCACAGCGAATGTTTCACAGTAACGAAAGCAACATCCGATGTATCCAAATGGTTCAAATGGCTCTGAGCACTATGGGACTCAACTGCTGAGGTCATTAGTCCCCTAGAACTTAGAACTAGTTAAACCTAACTAACCTAAGGACATCACAAACATCCATGCCCGAGGCAGGATTCGAACCTGCGACCGTAGCGGTCTTGCGGTTCCAGACTGCAGCGCCTTTAACCGCACGGCCACTTCGGCCGGCTCCGATGTATCCATGGAACGTTAATAGTATTTCTAATCTTCTTCGTATTATTCCTTGCCTTATCTCGTGTCTTCACGGGGTCGGCATGTTAATCAGAAACTGACAATGTCAACAGCAGAGGGTGGCTGGAAGCCCTTCTAGCAGCCACCCCTTTCCCTAGGAAAGAATTTGTGTACCCCGTCTGTCTGCGTCTAGAGTTAACGCGCGTGAAACTGTGATCGTTTACGAAATGTTTGCGAATGGTGTAACGGAGGCGGGACGTGGGTGCCAGCCAGTATACACCTAGAGGTATGGGGAAAACCATATAAAAACCACATCCAGGCTAGTAGGCACACCTGACCTCTGCAGGGCGGATTCGATTCGGGTCCGGCGAGCCTCCCTGGGTCCCGGAAGCGGTGTTGCAACACGCGTGTCTATCCGGTAGGGTCAGTACCTCTAATGTTCTCAATGTACTTAGACAATTTATCATATATGATCAGCAGCAGTATTAGATGCTCTTGTGTACAGGAAAGATTAGCTGTTGAGCGATAGTAAGAGACTGCATCAAATTCTTCATTCGGGTTAATGAATGCAGGTCTCTTTAAATGCAGATAATTGTATGATAATGTGTATAAGAAAGAGAAAGAACCCAGACGTATCTGATTTGCAAGAGTAGAGGTGCATTCCTGAGAACGTCAAGTCGTATAAGTGTTTAAGGTTGTGAAATAAAAAATGGTTCAAATGGCTCCGAGCACTATGGGACTTAACATCTGAGGTCATCAGTCCCCTAGAACTTAGAACTACTTAAACCTAACTAACCTAAGGACATCACACACATCCATGCCCGAGGCAGGATTCGCACCTGCGACCGGAGCAGTCTCGCGGTTCCGAACTGAAACGCCTAGAACCGCACGGCCACCGCGGCCGGCGTTGTGAAATCAGACGATCAAGTGAAATCAGTATTAGGAAAGGCGAATGGAAAACTTAGGATTGTCGGAAGCGTTTTGGGAAAATGCAGTGCGTCTGTAATGGAAATCTACATCTACATCAACACTCTCCAAACCTCTGTGAAGTGCATGGCAGGGGGTACGTCTTACAGTACCATTATCAGGGATTTCGCCGTTCCATTCATATATGGATCGCGGGAAGAGCGATTGCTCACACGTAAGGAGATAGAGCGACCATTGCCATGGTACTGTTCCAGTTTTTTGAGTCCTTATCAAAAAGGCATAAAAGAGATACCGAACGAGTTCAGATAGGCGTTGCTAGGAAAATAAGAGATCGCCATAACCCATACGAAAGTGTGGAAGTGCTCGGGGAACTGAAAGGCAAATCCTTGCAGGAAAGACGACATAGTTCTCTCGAAGCCCTGTTGCTTAAATTTTAAGAGCCGGTTTTCGAACAAGTATCTTCGACCTTATGCAGCCACTGTCCAATCATTTTTCTGCCGCTCATTACGCGAATGGAACAGAAAATCGATAATATTGGTGCGATGTACCCTCCTACATGCACTCTGAAGTGCCTTGCAGAGAATATATGTGGATGTACATGTAGCGGACCCAACAGTCGATTTTCCAACATATTACCCAGCATAGGACACATGTAAAATGCTGGTAGGCAGTACATATTCTCTTGGCATACGATACGCGTGACTGCGGTGTACAGGTGTAGAAGTGCGGCCACTCACCTATGCGGTAAGCCGCCATGGCGCGGTGTCGCGGTGAGCCGTCCGCCTCCCGCAGCGTCAGCGCCGGGACTGAGCGAGCAGACGCCGGCTCTACGAGTAACTAAGCCCCCAGCCCGGTGCCGGCTCCGCCCCCACGACACCTCCCTCTCCCCGCCTCCCCATCCACAACTTCCAACGCTGCACGTTATCATAAAACATCCCTGCCTAAATGTCAGGCACTCCGCACTTCCGCCTACATTTTCATCGTTAAGCAGCAGAATACGGAAACGTTTGACAGCGGCAGCAAGCGACTCCCTTATCTAGATTAGGGGGGCGCTCGCAATACACGAGTGAATCGCGCAGCTCGTGTAACTTCAGACTGTGCTATAATATCTTAGGCGTTATTTCTGTCTCATCTATGACAGTTAACCGTATTAGTAGCGCTATTTACAGCCCTACAAGATATAACATTTAACGAAATTTAAACGTCACTACCAACTACAAAGAAAAAGTAAACATTCGATTTCATCAAACAAAGGAACAACCTACATCTACATCTACATCCATACTCCGCAAGCCACCTGACGGTGTGGGGCGGAGGGTACCCTGAGTACCTCTATCGGTTCTCCCTTCTATTCCAGCCTCGTATTGTTCGTGGAAAGAAGGATTGTCGGTATGCCTCTGTGTGGGCTCTAATCTCTCTGATTTTATCCTCATGGTCTCTTCGCGAGATATACGTAGGAGGGAGTAATATACTGCTTGACTCCTCGGTGAAGGTATGTTCTCGAAACTTCAACAAAAGCCCGTACCGAGCTACTGAGCGTCTCTCCTGCAGAGTCTTCCACTGGAGTTTATCTATCATCTCCGTAACGCTTTCGCGATTATTAAATGATCCTGTAACGGAGCGCGCTGCTCTCCGTTGGATCTTCTCTATCTCTTCTATCAACCCTGTCTGGTACGGATCCCACACTGCTGAGCAGTATTCAAGCAGTGGGCGAACAAGCGTACTGTAACCTACTTCCTTTGTTTTCGGATTGCATTTCCTATGGATTCTTCCAATGAATCTCAGTGTGGCATCTGCTTTACTGACGATCACCTTTATATGATCAAAAAAATGGTTCAAATGGCTCTGAGCACTATGGGACTCAACTGCTGTGGTCATAAGTCCCCTAGAACTTAGAACTACTTAAACCTAACTAACCTAAGGACATCACACACATCCATGCCCGAGGCAGGCAGGATTCGAACCTGCGACCGTAGCAGTCGCACGGTTCCGGACTGCGCGCCTAGAACCGCGATACCACCGCGGCCGGCTTTATATGATCATTCCATTTTAAATCACTCCTAATGCGTACTCCCAGATAATTTATGGAATTAACTGCTTCCAGTTGCTGACCTGCTATATTGTAGCTAAATGATAAGGGATCTTTCTTTCTATGTATTCGCAGCACATTACACTTGTCTACATTGAGATTCAATTGCCATTCCCTGCACCATGCGTCAATTCGTTGCAGATCCTCCTGCATTTCAGTACAATTTTCCATTGTTACAACCTCTCGATATACCATAGCATCATCCGCAAAAAGCCTCAGCGAACTTCCAATGTCATCCACAAGGTCATTTATGTATATTGTGAATAGCAACGGTCCTACGACACTCCCCTGGGGCACACCTGAAATCACTCTTACTTCGGAAGACTTCTCTCCATTGAGAATGACATGCTGCGTTCTGTTATCTAGGAACTCTTCAATCCAATCACACAATTGGTCTGATAGTCCATATGCTCTTACTTTGTTCATTAAACGGCTGTGGGGAACTGTATCGAACGCCTTGCGAAAGTCAAGAAACACGGCATCTACCTGTGAACCCGTGTCTATGGCCCTCTGAGTCTCGTGGACGAATAGCGCGAGCTGGGTTTCACACGATCGTCTTTTTCTAAACCCATGCTGATTCCTACAGAGTAGATTTCTAGTCTCCAGAAAAGTCATTATACTCGAACATAATACGTGTTCCAAAATTCTACAACTGATCGACGTTAGAGATATACATCTATAGTTCTGCAAATCTGTTCGACGTCCCTTTTTGAAAAAGGGGATGACCTGTGCCCTTTTCCAATCCTTTGGAACGCTACGCTCTTCTAGAGACCTACGGTACACCGCTGCAAGAAGGGGGGCAAGTTCCTTCGCGTACTCTGTGTAAAATCGAACTCGTATCCCACCAGGTCCAGCGGCTTTTCCTCTTTTGAGCGTTTAGGAGTGGATATACTACAACTGACTTATTGCAAATCGTGAATGAAAATGCAGTAATGAATGGGAATTACCATTTCGTCTAGGATTCATACATTTTGCCTCAGCTTTGGACTTAATTTCAATAAAATCTGTATTAGATATCTTTGAGAAACAGGGATTTGATTCAGTCAACGTAAATACACGGAAGGAGAAGGAGGAGATTAGTACTTAACGTCCCGTCGACAACGAGGTCATTAGAGACGGTGCGCAAGCCCGTGTAAGGGAAGGAAATCAACCGTGCCCTTTCGAAGGAACCATCCCGGCATTTGCCTCAAGTGATTTAAGGAAAACACGGAAAATCTAAATCGGGAAGGCCGGACGTGGGTTGGAACCGTTGTCCTCCCGAATGTGAGTCCAGTGTGCTAACCACTATGCCACCTCGCTCGGTACACTGTTAAGAGTTCATGAGAAGAGTGAGAAATTCAGAATTTAAAGAGGAGTCAGGTAGAAAGATTCCACATCATCAAAATAATTCTCATCGGTCCGAGAGTTGAGATCAAGAAGAAATAATATGGATTAATGAGGTATATATGAACCACCTAACTTTTATTGGCTACATTGTACTATTTGTCTCTAGTGCAAATAAACTAGATATCTTAAGGGGGATGTAACGGAAAATGTAAACATTTATCTATAAAATCATTAAAGCCATAGCCCGCCGTTGTGGCCGAGCGGTTCTAGGCGCTTCAGTCTGGAACCGCGTGACTGCTACGGTCGCAGGTCCGAACCCTGCCTCGGGCGTGGATGTGTGTGATGTCCTTAGGTTAGTTAGGTTTAAGTAGTTCTAAGTTCTAGGGGACTGATGACCTCAGATGTTAAGTCCCATAGTGCCCAGAGCCATTTGAACCATTAAAGCCATATTTGTTAATGTACAAATCTAAAATTTTGTATGTGTAAAGCAAAAGAGCTTTGTTTTAACAGAAAAATATAATCAAATGAGCAAGATTAATATTTTGCCAGAAATTTGAATTTTTAATTTTTTTAAACTGTCTTTTTCATAACAAGCCATAATTCAAGTTCTAATCATGCAATTAATCTGAAAATTTTATTGTAGTGTCCTGAGAAGGTTATAACACCACTGAACTACAGTTATTAATTTATGGTACAAACTGTATCATTAACAGAGTTTTTAAGTTTGCACAGCCAAAATTAACTTTTTTTTCTTCATACAATCATCTAAAATCAGAATGTAATTGCACGATCTCGTATTTTTTAGTTCCAGGGAGACAGCAACACGTTGCGAACAGTTCTTGAAAATTCCATAGCATTAGCGCGTATACTTTTTGAGAAAAGGCTTCTAATAATGTAAAAAATGTGAAACAGAGAAAATGAGGTTCAAAGATTTTCTTCTCATAGGCCCCTACTTCTTCATGTAATAATCTTACCTCAATTTTAAAATCTTCCATGAGCCGGCCGGAGTGGCCGTGCGGTTCTGGGCGCTACAGTCTGGAGCCGAGCGACCGCTGCGATCGCGGGTTCGAATCCTGCCTCGGGCATGGATGTGTGTGATGTCCTTAGGTTAGTTAGGTTTAATTAGTTCTAAGTTCTAGGTGACTGATGACCTCAGAAGGTAAGTCGCATGGTGCTCAGAGCCATTTGAACCCTTTGAACCAAAATCCTCCATATTGATACTCCTCGTCCTCCAGGTTTCTCTTCTCTCCTCTTCGAATCTGTCTGGCATGTATTTGCAGGTAAGACACTGATCTGTCAGCTTTCTTGACCCTGCTCTCGTCGATGGTGTAAAACGCTTTCGTCGTAAACACACCAGGATCTATACCAACTCTCTTCAGCACTTCAGTTCTCCCATTATTTCCGTTATTGTAACATAAAACTGCATCATAGACACCTATTTTCAGTACTTCAAGACCACAGAATGTCCTTTTTGAGCATCTAAACCAAGTTAAATTATTGAGGCTTTCATTTGCATTTTGTGTCTTTCCGTGAAGACACTTCCTCAATAAATCAGAGTTTGCAAGAAACCAGAATGTGGGCTTAATTGCATTCATAACACGTTCTGGTAACGAGTGTTTATGTGAATACATCGCATTGCTGTTGTTGAACTTACACCAGTTGTCTTTCGTACCCAGCTTGTGCACTGGCGTTTGGTCAGTGGATAGCTTGTGGAGAAAAATTGCCCACACAGCACGCCTCATTGCCTCTAAATTACGTGTGTTTTTCCTGATAGCTCTTCCATAAAATAACTGAAGAGAATCAGTTTCTTTCAGAGTAGGACTGCCTTTTTCTCCTAGTGGTTTTCCATCCTCAAGTGCTTCACCATTCCTCTCTTTCAGCAAGCGACGAAGCCTACCGCCAAGGCTCTTTTGGATGTGGCCAATACATCCAACTTTTATATTGTTGTATTGTACGTATTTTTATCTGTTACAGCTTTGAACGAAGAGGAGTCCCCATCACTAAGGTATTTAGTATATCTAACACCATACTAGTCCTCAGATCTGGAGAACATCCTCACAACTGCAGCAGCCGCCATGCCCCCACTTGAGCCACTATAATTTTTAGAGCATGCTACTGCATGCTTTTCTTATCACAGTTTCTCACTGTCTTTTTCACCACCCATTAGGCACAAATCTTGACTTCCGCGTAAAGGTTTGGAAATTCAACCTTCCACATACTAATATGTGTTAGTATTGTCAAAACGTAAATAAACCACATGCAAGAAAGTTTTCGGGCAAAGATATAGATGTCAGCCAGAGATATAGATGTCAGCCAAAGATATCGAAAGAAAATAGCCTTCACACTGACAAAAATTCCACTGAAGCAAGCAGTTTCCCAAATGTCGGAAAAGGTGGGAGTGGCCGACAGTGCAGAGTTAGTGAGTTTAACCATTTAAAGGCATTTTTAAAGCTGCTATGAAGATAAAATTCACACACGACTCAGATTAAAGTGTGTGGATCAAGAAAATAATATTTTTGAAAAATCGATTTTTTGGACCAAAATCCATTAAAGGACGAACTTAATAGTGCAAGATTGTCAAAAAATCAACCATCATAAGATGCTTAAAAAAAACAAATGCTAGTGTGCAAAACTTAAAGACGAAAGTAACTTTCACACGAAGTGTTTATGTAACTCTGTAAAACTTAGACCATATGTAGAAAGAAGGCGCGCGGGATTAGCCGAGCGGTCTGAGGCTGCAGTCATGGACTGTGCGGCTGATCCCGGCGGAGGTTCGAGTCCTCCCTCGGGCATGGGTGAGTGTGTTTGTCCTTAGGGTAATTTAGGTTAAGTAGTGTGTAAGCTTAGGGACTGATGACCTTAGCAGTTAAGTCCGATAAGATTTCACACACATTTGAACATCTTTTTGTAGAAAGAACTGCTGTAGTGTAGTACAGTATAGCGCAGAAAATAACTGAAAGAAATACGATGGAGACGAATAGATGACTCTTTTATTCAAATTAATTTCACTGAAGTCAGCGCGATTCGCGATGATTCCCTGGATATTGTAAATGACGGGACATGGTTGTTAATAGAGCCTGGATCACCACGCAAGGCAGAGTATGCTCTCCAACGTGCTCCTATTCTGGCCACAAGGCTGGTAAGGAGTTCCTGCGATATAGCGTTCCATTCCTTCACCAGTGCAGTCGATACCTGCTGAAGAATGGTGGTGATGGTGAGTTCCTATGGGACCACTGCTGAGGTAATCGGTCCCTAGGCTTACACACTACGTAATCTAAGTCAAACTGACTTACGCTATGGACGACACACACACCCATGCCCGAGGGAGGACTCGAACCTCCGATGGGGGGAGCCGCGTGAGCCGTGGCAAGGCGCCCTAGACCACGCGGCGCTGAATGGTCATTGGCGCTATACGGTCGAGCTGAAATACGAGGCGCATTCAAGTTCTAAGGCGTCCGATTTTTTTCTAATTAACTACTCACCCGAAATCGATGAAACTGGCGTTACTTCTCGACGTAATCGCCCTGCAGACGTACACATTTTTCACAACGCTGACGCCATGATTCCATGGCAGCGGCGAAGGCTTCTTTAGGAGTCTGTTTTGACCACTGGAAAATCGCTGAGGCAATAGCAGCACGGCTGGTGAATATTGCGGCCACAGAGAGTGTCTTTCATTGTTGGAAAAAGCCAAAAGTCACTAGGAGCCAGGTCAGGTGAGTAGGGAGCATGAGGAATCACTTCAAAGTTGTTATCACGAAGAAACTGTTGCGTAACGTTAGCTCGATGTGCAGGTGCGTTGTCTTGGTGAAATAGCACACCCGCAGCCCATCCCGGACGTTTTTGTTGCAGTGCAGGAAGGAATTTGTTCTTCAAAACATTTTCGTAGGCTGCACCTGTTACCGTAGTGCCCTTTGGAACGCAATGGGTAAGGATTACGCCCTCGCTGTCCCAGAACATGGACACCATCATTTTTTCAGCATTGGCGGTTACCCGAAATCTTTTTGGTGGCGGTGAATCTGTGTGCTTCCATTGAGCTGACGGGCGCTTTGTTTCTGGATTGAAAAATGGCATCCACGTCTCATCCATTATCACAACCGACGAAAAGAAAGTCCCATTCGTGCTGTCGTTGCGCGTCAACATTGCTTGGCAACATGCCACACGGGCAGCCGTGTGGTCGTCCGTCAGCATTTGTGGCACCCACCTGGATGACACTTTTCTCATTTTCAGGTCGTCTTGCAGGATTGTGTGCACAGAACCCACATAAATGCCAACTCTGGGGGCGATCTGTTCAACAGTCATTCGGCGATCCCCCAAAACAATTCTCTCCACTTTCTCGATCGTGTCGTCAGACCGGCTTGTGCGAGCCTGAGGTTGTTTCGGTTTGTTGTCACACGATGTTCTGCCTTCATTAAACTGTCGCACCCACGAACGCACTTTCGACACATCCGTAACTCCATCACCACATGTCTCCTTCAACTGTCGATGAATTTCAATTGGTTTCACACCACGCAAATTCAGAAAACGAATGATTGCATGCTGTTCAAGTAAGGAAAACGTCGCCATGTTAAGTATTTAAAACAGTTCTCATTCTCGCCGCTGGCGCTAAAATTCCATCTGCCGTACGGTGCTGCCATCTCTGGGACGTATTGACAATGAACGCGACCTCATTTTAAAACAATGCGCATGTTTCCATCTCTTTCCAGTCTGGAGAAAAAAAATCGGGGGACTTAGAACTTGAATGCACCTCGTACGTCTCCCCAATGCGTCCCACATGTGCTAGATGGGGCTTAAGCCGGGAAGAACAGCAGGCCAGCCCGTTCACCAGATACCCTCTCATTCCAACAGCTCCTCCACCTACGCTTTTCGATGCCATCGCGCATTGTCTTCCATTCAAATGATGTCAGTGCCGAATGCACTCTCGAAAAGACACTAGGTGAAGGAGTACAATGTCATCATAATATTGACTGGTGACAAAGACAACGTGTTGCCTCCCCACACCGTAACACCTAGAACAAAAAATACGATTATGTTCGACAATACTGGACGTAGCATCATTTGACGAGAGGAGGGAACACGTAATGTACTCAGGAACACTGTCGAACAAGATTGTTTTGATGGTGCACGTGTTACGGTGTGGGGAGGCATAATGCTGCATGGCTCCACCGGTCAACGTTATGGTGACACTGTACTCCTCCCCCATGTGTGTCTTTTCAGAGGTGCATTCGGCTCGGACTTAATTTTTATGGATGACAGTGCTCGACTGCATCGCGTCGAACAGCCCAGGTAGAGGAACTCTCGGATCTGGAGGAAAATCGGCGAATGGGCTGGCCTGCCGGTTTGCCCGACTTAAATCCCATTAAGCGTGCGTGGGGTCCATAGGGGAGACGTATTGCGACACGTCGACGTTCACCAGCTACCATCCAGCAGTTGTGAAACGGGCTAATAGCGGAATGATAGAAACATACACTACTTGCCATTAAAATTGCTACACCACGAAGATGACGTGTTACAGACGCGAAATTTAGCCGACAGGAAGAAGATGCTGTGATATGCAAATGGTTAGCTTTTCAGAGAATTCACACAAAGTTGGCACCGGTGGCGACACCTACAACGTGCTGACATGAGGAAAGTTTCCAACCGATTTCTCATACACAAACAGCAGTTGACCGGCATTGCCTGGTGAAACGTTGTTGTGATGCCTCGTGTAAGGAGGAGAAATGCGTATCAGAACGTTTCCAACTTCGATAGAGGTCGGATTGTAGCCTATCCCGATTGCGGTTTATCGTATCGCAACATTGCTGCTTGCGTTGGACGAGATCCAATGACTGTTGGCAGAATATGGAATCGGTGGGTTCAGGAGGGTAATACGGAACGCCGTGCTGGATCCCAACGGCCTCGTATCACTAGCAGTCGAGGTGACAGGCATCTTATCCGCATGCCTGTAACAGATCGTGCAGCCACGTCTCGATCCATGAGTCAACAGATGGGGACGTTTGCAAGACAACAACCATCTGCACGAACAGTTCGACGACGTTTGCAGCAGCATGGACTATCAACTCGGAGACCATGGCTGCGGTTACCCTTGACGCTCCATCACAGACAGGAGCGCCTGCGATGGTGTACTCAACGACGAACCTGGGTGCACGAATGGCAAAACGTCATTTTTTCGGATGAATCCAGGTTCTCTTTACACCATCATGATGGTCGCATCCGTGTTTGGCGACATCGCGGTGAACGCACATTGGAAGCGTGTATTCGTCATCGCCATACTGGCGTATCACCCGGCGTGATGGTATGGGGTGCTATTGGTTACACGTCTCGGTCACCTCTTGTCGCATTGACGGCACTTTGAACAGTGGACGTTACATTTCAGATGTGTTACGACCCGTGGCTCTACCCTTCATTCGATCCCTGCGAAACCCTACATTTCAGCAGGATAATGCACGACTGCATGTTGCAGGTCCTGTACGTGCCTTTCTGGATACAGAAAATGTTCGACTGCTGCCCTGGCCAGCACATTCTCCAGATCTCTCAACAACTGAAAACGTCTGGTCAATGGTGGCTTTACGCCAGTCGCTACTCTTGATGAACTGTGGTTTCGTGTTGAAGCTGCATGGGCAGCTGTACCTGTACACGCTATCCAAGCTCTGTTTGACTCAATGCCCAGGCGTATCAATGCCGTTATTACGGCCAGAGGTGGTTGTTCTGGGTACTGATTTCTCAGGATCTATGCACCCAGATTGCGTGAAAATGTAATGACATGTCAGTTCATCTACATCTCCGCAAGCCACCCAACGGTGTGTGGCGGAGGGCACTTTACGTGCCACTGTCATTACCTCCCTTTTCTATTCCAGTCGCGTATGGTTCGCCCGAAGAACGACTGTCTGAAAGCCTCCGTGCGCGCTCGAATCTCTCTAATTTTACATTCGTGATCTCCTCGGGAGGTATAAGTAGGGGGAAGCAATATATTCGATACCTCATCCAGAAACGCGCACCCTCCCGAAACCTGGCGAGCAAGCTACACCGCGATGCAGAGCGCCTCTCTTGCAGAGTCTGCCACTTGTGTTTGCTAAACATCTCCGTAACGCTATCATGCTTACCAAATAACCCTGTGACGAAACGCGCCGCTCTTCTTTGGATCTTCTCTATCTCCTCCGTCAACCCGATCTGGTACGGATCCCACACTGATGAGCAATACTCAAGTATAGGTCGAACGAGTGTTTTGTAAGCCACCTCCTTTGTTGATGGACTACATTTTCTAAGGACTCTCCCAATGAATCTCAACCTGGCACCCGCCTTACCAACAATTAACTTTATATGATCATTCCACTTCAAATCGTTCCGCACGCATACTCCCAGATATTTTACAGAAGTAACTGCTACCAGTGTTTGTTCCGCTATCATATAATCATACAATAAAGGATCCTTCTTTCTATGTATTCGCAATACATTACATTTGTCTATGTTAAGGGTCAGTTGCCACTCCCTGCACCAAGTGCCTATCCGCTGCAGATCTTCCTGCATTTCGCTACAATTTTCTAATGCTGCAACTTCTCTGTATACTACAGCATCATCCGCGAAAAGCCGCATGGAACTTCCGACACTATCTACTAGGTCATTTATTTATATTGGTCCCATAACACTCCCCTGTGGCACGCCAGAGTTTACTTTAACGTCTGTAGACGTCTCTCCATTGATAACAACATGCTGTGTTCTGTTTGCTAAAAACTCTTCAATCCAGCCACACAGCTGGTCTGATATTCCGTAGGCTCTTACTTTGTTTATCAGGCGACAGTGCGGAACTGTACCGAACGCCTTCCGGAAGTCAAGGAAAATAGCATCTACCTGGGAGCCTGTATCTAATATTTTCTGGGTCTCATGAACAAATAAAGCGAGTTGGGTGTCACACGATCGCTGTTTCCGGAAACCGTTAGTCAGAAGTTGTTTCGGGAAACCAAGGCGAACGGATATCAGGATGGGCGAGTGGATACTTCATCTCCGCTACTACAAAATACGAGTCGTACAAACGGCCTGCGGTTTTCCTCTAAGAGCACATCAAAAGATTTTAGCTATGTTTCGCACTGATTAACACAACGGATGTGTATTCGTAATGAGCATCGTTCAAATTCCGCTTTGGTAATCCTTTACTTCACTGTCACCTACAGCATTTTAACTGCATGAGAGATAATGCTACAATTTTGTTATGTTGGTGCAAGATGTATTAAGCGGAAATATCTCGTTGAAAAAAATGAAACATAAATAGCAGTTATTATTCAATAAACTGAAACTATTTATATATTTTCTTCAAATGAAACTGTTTGGTTCCAGAGACCTTTTCAAGAATACCTCAGCATCAAACGAAACGGGGAACTGAGGTGAGAGGTGTGTTAGGGTAGACCGTGCAGGTGTGCATAGCCATTTTATTTTAAAAAGTTCTTATTAACGGTCTTATGACCGCAAACACTTTCTACAGTGGCGGCGCTATACAGGTAGGTAGCCCTTTCGAATTTTGACAAAGATCGGTGAGCCCCTAATTGCTATTAGGCCTTTGGTTTCGCTCTATCCCTTTCCTGTCGTCACCAGCACAAAACAATGCTTCATTCTACAAATGTATCTGCAGCGAAACTGTTGTAAATAAGATGCACTATGTACTATGGTAAGGCATCATGTGAATGAACTTTTTTGACTTAAGCTACTAAGCCCACACAAATAATTTAATAGCCAACAGTACTATAGGACATCTATACATCTGCTTCAAGTTAATACCGGAATGTTCCTTAATGGCCGTACACACAAGCGACGGAGCGAGGCAATTCGTCGCATCCAGTATCGGTGGAATCGACCCCGCCACACACGAGCCATTTGCCAAGCAATTTCAACCAGTTATACGAACACCATTGTGAGGAAAAGTTCTGCTATGGAAAATGAACTGCTATGTTTAGCGGGAGTCACAGCTCATCTTCGTATCCTCACGGGTATTGTAATTTATTAAATTTGTTTTGTAACGATTTTCTGGGGCACTGTGGGTTAATTTACAGAATATGTCAAGTTTTTCATTGTTTGAGGGAGAGTTAGATTATATGAAATTACAAGGGACTTGACTGTAGCAGTATAATATATTTGTCGCGAACATTTAAATAAAATTGTCCACTTAATATTATGGCGCGTCATTCTGTTTAGAAGCTAAAAGCTTTAATTATGGGTGTAATTGTTTCATAAATAACTCAAAATTATCAGACGTGACTATTATTATGAACTTACGGTCACTTCTACACCTATAGCATAAGTTTCAAAATCCTAATCACTGCAAAATCGGAGGATGTATTTTGTATTACTTCTGAATATAAACATCAGCTCTGGCTTCCAGTTCAGTAGTTCGTGGTCCCTGGATAACTATAACTTTTAATGTCCTGTTCTCTCTCCACAGAGGCAAGTGAAACGAAACAAAACTGCACAAGCGCACTTAACAACTGGAGAAACGCGTCGCATCCATATTATCACACATTGTCGCTAGTCAGTCGGGTAGCCACACTGCAAGCACGAATCGCATGCGACCCAGCAGACTGCCTGGGATTTCCACGCGATCAGCGGCCGATCGCTGCGTTTCGCTCACACAAGTGGCATCTACGAAGCGATCGGTCGACGACGCGATGAATCCCTTCGATGTGTCGTTCGTTTGTGAAGTCTTGAAACTGGCCACGATCACTTTCTTGTTCATCCTTCTCCAACTTGACTATATTCCATATATGGCTACCTCAAAGTGTAGTGTCGGCAGACTTGCCAACACTACGCACACTAATTGAAAGAGGCGGCCAAGATGCACGCGCTAACTCACGAAGGATGGAGTGAGGTCTGAAACAGGAGACTTAATGAATGTGATAAAGAAAATACGTATCTTTGGAATATACTTAACTTTTAATACATCCTTGTATACATCGTTCTTGATGAGACATCTGGAGATTGTGGCGATACAAGTGACTCTTTATATACAAGCTATTTAAGGCTAATGGCGCCTTGCTAAGTCGTAGCCATTAACTTAGCTGAAGGCTATTCTAACTGTCTCTCGGCAAATGAGAGCAAAGGCTTCGTCAGTATAGTCGCTAGCAACGTCGCCGTACAACTGGGGCGAGTTCTCGTACGTCTCTCGAGACCCGCCGTGTGGTGGCGCTCGGTCTACGATCACACAGTGGCGACACGCGGGTCCGACATGTACTAATGGACCGCGGCCGATTTAAGCTACCACCTAGCAAGTGTGGTGTCTGGCAGTGACACCACACAAAGAAATTACGAAATGCTTATCTTCCCTCGTCATTTTTTTTCCTTCTTGTACGAGTCACAACACATCACCAGGCGTAGGTTTTTTTTTAATTTGTATTTATTGGGATTCAGGTTTCACCATACACCCGGTTCCTACTTACAAAAAATGTGTAGGTATTGATAAGAGTATACATAAGTATAGACAGTTCAATACGGTATAATCAGTGTAAAATCAAAGGTTGTAGAGAACTCCTGTGCACTCCATTGCCAGTGATGATACATTGGTCTTAGATGTGGATACCAGTGGCAACAGTGAATCTGTACATCGTGAGGAAAAATCTGTGATCCTGTGATGCCAACAGACTACGAGAAGGCAGAATGTGTCATCTGGTACATAGAATCCAAATCCGTGACAAAGATACTGCGGAATTATCGACGCCAATGTGACGTTAGCTGCATCGGGACACATGTCCGAAAGAACAGACACAACGCATTCATATAATGAGGCGGTATTTTTTGCAGAGGAAACCATGGAGTGTGTGTGTGTGTGTGTGGGGTTTGAGGTTTTCGGGCGCTAAACAGCGTGGTCATCAGCGCCCAAACGCATATAAACAGGAACGTAAATGTTGATCTTGTTACGTTCGAATAGATGGAAGAGATGCAGGCGTCCATCGTCTTGTACCGTGCCAGCGTTCCTCCACATTCGAGTAAGAACGTGCGGGATGCGCTGAATTACACATTTCCTGCGAATGAGTGGGTCGTGGGATTAGATTAGATTAGACGCACTTTTCGTTCCAATAGATCCATAGTGAGGAGGTCCTTCAGGATGTAGAAAACGCCAGAGAAACAAGAACACACAATAAACATTTACAAAGAAAAACAATTATGCTAAAGTACCTTCCGCAGGTACTAACTTGTAAGTGAAATGGTCCTCATGGGTGTGGAACATCTAAAAAAAAAACTTGAACATATTTTCATTCGAACGGTAATAAACAATTTCTGTCACAAAACATGTATATGTTCAATACACTGAGATGTACGTGATAATTTCTAGGATATATTTAGCCATCCATCATCGAGAAGAAAAACCATTTTACAACACTTATATACAGTGATCACATTATTGCACTGAAATTGTACAGAAGTCAGATTGTACTAATACTCACATTATTTGATATTATTAGTAAAATATACAAATCTGTTCGTTCTACTTAGAAACTCATCAATGGAGTAGAAGGAGTTGGCCACCAAAAAAACCTTTAGGCTCAAGTTAAACGGAACTTTTTCTAGGTGCTGGCAAGCTATCGAAAATCCACCTTCCCGTATAATGGACACCATTCTGGACCAAAGTAAGAGACCTTAAATCTTTGTGAAGATTATTCTTATTTCTATGGTCCTATGGCATGGCACCGCACGCCCCCTATGTCACGCCAGCAGACTTCTTTTTGTGGGGTTACCTTACGGGTCGTGTGGACACCGCACCAATCAACGACTCTGCTATCCTTACAGCACAACTGAATGAAGCAGTCAGAAGTGTTGCTGCTGCACTGCTTACACGTACATGCACAGAACCCGAATACCTCCTAGATGTTCCACGATCGACAAGCAGGGTGCTTATTGGAATTCTGGCATAAGAGAAAAAACTTTGAGAGGTGCTAAACATTTTACAACAACCCACGGTGCTCTATCTCTAATAGTTTCCAAGTTATGATCTTTTGAAATGATAGTGCGACTTCGCAGAGTGTCTATAAATTAGTTATACAAAAGAAACCTTTAATTTTGTAAGGGTAAATAATTTACAGAAACGTTTGATACGGCACAGAATGCAGTATTCTTCAAGTTTTATTCCAGCCTCACACTTTTCGTTTCCAACTTTCCTCCTAGGTTGAATGCGCGAATGAGTTATTCCAACAACCGCCGTTGAGTCGTATAACAGTGCAGAATGTGCTGAGTGTTGTTTATGGTTTCATCAATCCAAGCCACCGCCTCAAACAGACACTGTTGTTAACTGGTAGCCCTACAATTGTTTCGCCGAAACGCTGCGAATCACATAGGACGCTAGGTCAGGGTCGGCCGGCAATCTCTGACGCAGCAATGGAACAAGGTCGGTAGTGTTACAGCTTGTCTTTGAAGTGGAGGCCCCTGAATTATCTCTGAACTGTAGCAGCGGATTTGGATTCATGAAACCACAAACAACACTGCGCTGCACTGTTATACGATTCCATGATGACTGTTGGAATAAATCATACGCGCGTGCCACCTAGCGGGAATGTCGAAACTAACAGTGTTAGGAGTGAATAAAAACTTGACGATATACTACATTCAGCAGTGCATCAAACATTTCTGTAAGTTATTTACGCGTATCACAATTAAAGATAACGTTTTTACATCTATTTTATAAACGCCCTGGGTATTATTTGCTCGGCACACATTTGGCATACCAACCATTCGAAACGCCTTGGTTTCCTTATAAATTAGTGTGTGGTTATCACGGGATTAGTCGAGAGATAGCTCACATCGATATGAAATACACATTTATTGAACACTTGCACATACGACAATTATGGCTGTTACTCATATCGCGAGAAGAAAGTTCACGCCAGACTCGCTAGTCCAAAGAAAAAGGTTCCCAAAGATAGGGCGCTCTGCGCCAGAGACGCCACAAGTGCAATAATAATGATTAATACAGGAACACAGCAATGTTTCCACTACCAAATACAACTTACAAAATGTAATTATGACTAAAAACTTGTGATCCTTGATTACCGTGCTGTTGATATTGTTGCCCGACAAACTCTGCCTTCGCCATGCCGGGCTACACACATGCCTCAAGTGACAACGGATAAAGAGGACGCAAGCAGCCGCCGTAGCTTGGCTTCCAGCGACCGCCGACCTTGGCCGACGGCGCGGGTTGAGTGGCCGCCGTTCAGCGCCTGGGGAGAGCCCGCTGTCCCAGTCTGGGTTTTACTGAACCGGCCGACTTCCGCGGCGTCACAGACGTGAGGTCCTCCTGCAGGTCAGTGAACTTCATTAGGCGAGGGAGGTAGACGACCTCAGTGAGCTGCCACACGTTCCGTCTTGACCCTCTTAATCTCTTTCGGTTTCTTTCCTTAGAGATGTCATTCTCGTACGCTTGATTGAGTTTAAGCTGCATTGAACTTTTGCGACAGGTTAAAACTGTGTGCCGTAGCTTGGTTGCAAACTCCCAAACTTTCGTAGATAGTACTGTTTCTAGGTGACGCGCGTGACTACGCGCTTCAAGGAGTAACTCAAAGCTATAAACTCCTACTGACAATTTTCCAGTCAATCTAAACTACAGAGGACATATCGCATAATGATGTGAAATTGGCACACGCAAGGACAATCCAGTCTCAGTGATAACCATCTGCCCGTAGCGTCAAACAGCTGTCGCTGTTTTCCTAGGTTCGCCAGAGCACACCACCGTAAAGGCCGTTTTGACCGAGCGGCTATCTGCTCAGATTCGACTAGTCTCTTAAGTGCGCGTCACGCACATGCATGTAAATCAGCCGCCAACCAAGTCGCGAATGGATCAGTGACGTCAATTATCAATTGACCGTGCCGAGTGTACAGTTCTAAAATCCTAAGTATACTGAACATTCCACATACACAGAAATAGTGGAATAGAACAGAACAGAAGTTAGCCAACTCTGACCGCGCTCGCTCATGTAATAGCAACATATTTTAGGTCCTTGTAATCTTTATTTTACTGTTCACTTGTTTTCATGACACATTGGTCAGGTTGCGTGGAAAGATGATATTTTTCATACTATTCTTGTATCACAAGAGAGGCAAAATACCTGAGAACAAAATAGATATTTAGGTCCTAGAGCACCCAGTCATAGGAAAAGCCTGCTGTACATAAATTTGACAGTAAACAGATGAAAAATATTTTAATTAAAATTTTTTCAGTAGGGAAACAATAAGAAACATTGAACGAGAAAAATACACACATCAAAAAAGTTTTGTATCACCCTGGTTCCCAGGACTCCTGAAGATAGGCGTTGACTGTGGATATTGTATCCACAGACACAGTCCCTTTGACTATTCAGAGGTGTCACTAAACTCGCCCAAAGACGTTAATAACCACGCATGAGCAGCACCTATTAGACGGAGGGGTTCCGACAGCCGATTAGTTTCAGTCATTCCACCTGGAAAGAGGTATACGGCTCGTGTTGTCTGTAGTTCAACCATGCATAGACGGTCAATACCGCTGTTCGATCGCTTCCGCATTGTTACTTTGTGCCAGAAGGGGCTCTCAACAAGGGAAATGCCCAGGCGTCTCGGAGTGAACCAAAGCGATGTTGTTCGGACATGGAGGAAATACAGAGAGACAGGAACTGTCGATGACATGCCTCGCTCAGGCTGCCCAAGGCTACTACTGCAGTGGATGATCGCTACCTACGGATTATGGCTCGGAGGAACTCTGACAGCAACGCCACCATGTTGAATAACGCTTTTCGTGCAGCCACAGGACGTCGTATTACGACTCAAACTATGCGCAATAGGCTGCATGACGCGCAGCTTCATTTCCGACATCCATCGCAAGGCCAATTTTTGAAACCACGGCAACATGCAGCGCGGTACAGACGGGCCCAACAACATGCCAAATGGACCGCTCAGGATTGGCATCACGTTCTCTTCACCGATGAGTATCGCATATGCCTTCAACCAGACAATCGTCGGGACACGTGTTTGGAGGTGACCCAGTCAGGCTGAACGCCTTAGACACACTGTCCGGCGAGCGCAGCAAGGTGGCGGTTCCTTGATGTTTTGGGGTGGCATTATGTGGGGCCGATGTACGCCGCTGGTGATTATGGAACGCGTCGCAACGGCTGTACGATACGTGAATGCCATCCTCCGGCCGATAGTGCAACCATATCGGCAGCATATTGGCGAGACATTCCTCTTCATGGACGACAATTCGCGCTCCCATCGTGCAAATCTTGTGAATGACTTCCTTCATGATAACGTCATCGCTCGACTAGAGTGGCCAGCATGTTCTCCAGACATGAACCCTATCGAACATGCCTGGGATAGATTGGAAAGGGCTGTTAATGGACGACATGACCCACCAACCACTCTGAGGGATCTACGCTGAATCGCCGTTGAGGAATGGGACAATCTGGACCAATAGTGCCTTGATGAACTTGTGGATAGTATGCCACGACGAATACAGGCATATATGAGTGCAAGAGAACGTGCTATGGGTATTAGAGGTACCGGTGTGTACAGCAATCTGGACCACCACCTCTGAAAGTCTGGCTGTATGGTGATACAACATGCAATGTGTGGTTTTCATGAGCAATGAAAACTGTAGAAATGATGTTTATGTTGATCTCTATTCCAGTTTTATGTACAGGTTCCGGAACTCTCGGAACCAAGGTGATGGAAAACTTTTTTTTTTTTTTTTTTTTTTTTTTATATATGTAGTTTCCGACGTTACCTGGCCCTTAGAGACAAAACAAGACACAAAGCATATACTTTATACAGTATCTACAGGGTGTAAACAATAACGTTTGACCACGTACCACAATGGTGTAGGCGAAGTCGAGACGCAGAATTTGGCACGGGACACTTGCGGTCTACCACGCCGGGAAACATCCTCAAATTGGCCTACAGAAGCCACCCAAGCTACAGGGCAAGCGTACCACGCGAGATTTCCTTAACTGTGTCGTCCTTTTACGCCACTGGCTTAACATTACTAATTTAAACTTTCCAGTGAGGGCAATGAAAGAAAAAAGCCTTTTGTTAAAAGTTATGCAAAAACTGATTACGTTTACAATTCGATCCACAGGATGGTTATAATTAAACTTCCGTTACTTGATCCAGTGTAGGCGGAAAACTATTTGCCGTGAGAGTACCCAATTTTATGCGAATGATTTCCAGACTGTGCGCTGCACAGTTTTCGCTGCTAGCAGTCCTAGTGTCATGACATGCCGTTAGGCGCCGGTACTGGTACGGGGACGTAGTGTTGAAATATGTACAAGCACCAGAGTGCACTACAGTTCCAGAGAGACAACTTGGGTCTGTAGAAGGTGAGTGGGCTTTACTCGTAAAGCTGTATTAGCAAACCAACAGCAGTAGTGTTGCTGCTCTTGGCGAGTAAACGACGTATTAAAGGAAAACGAGAAGGTCTTCCTTCCGCACCGGGGCTGAAGAACATGATTCGGAAATTCGAATTTACTGGCGATTTCGAAATTCTCCTGGGAGAGGCTGACGGCCAATTGCGCCACAAATTAATGAAGAAGTTATTGTTCCCAGAGCTGAGAACGCTGGACACTGTGTGATCAAGCAGTGTACGAGCTGTGTCACGAGAGCTGAGCAATCCATGATCCACCTTACGAAAAGTGCTGCGAACAATAGTTGTCAAATGGTATCCGTACAAACACCAGGCTGTCGTAGATGCAGACGGTAGTGACATTGAGCAACGTATGTAACCTGGAACGTGAACGTGGTACGCAGTTAACAAATGTTACCCAATCATGTGGAAATTGAAATGTTTTTCCGTCAATGGTTTATTTGTTATCTCTCTTCCACATGTCCTTACAAATATTTCCACAAAGTTGCATTGTCCCACGACCACTCGTTCCTCATGGGTGCTCTCTCAAGTAGCGAAAGTTTAATTATAGCTCGTACAAGTGCTATAGTTACATAGACAAACAAACCAATTTTGTTGTTATTTTATGCTGTTAAAATTCACGATATTCTTAGGTAAAATTGACACAAACGTCAGTTTTACATTCTGTAAGTTCAATAATAAGTGGTTTCTAACTGGCTTGACAGACTACAAATGCCCGACATCAACGTGTTCGTTCATCTTGACCTACACCACTGTGGTACGTTGTAAATAGTTATCCTACCTCTGGATTACGCGGTCCTGGGTTCGATTTCCGGCCGGGTTGGAGATTTTCCCTGCCCAGGGACTGGATGTTTGTGCTGTCCTCATCATTCAATCATCATTCGTGAAAGTGGCTTGATTGGACTGTGTACAGGTTGGGAATTTGTACGGGCACTGATGACCGCGCAGTTGAGCCCACCACAAACCAAACATCATCATCATCGTCATCATCATCATCATCATCATCATAAATAGTTGTCGTTTACACGATGTATATCGGTTCGTACACGACAGTGCACGATACCAGTATGTTCCAAAAAGCCGCGCGTGAAAATGCGACTTTTCAGGGGTTCGCATCTCGGGTTCTATTGATCGCAGAGATAGGGTCAACTGTTGC
This sequence comes from Schistocerca nitens, assembly GCF_023898315.1. NCBI lineage: Eukaryota > Metazoa > Arthropoda > Insecta > Orthoptera > Acrididae > Schistocerca > Schistocerca nitens. The sequence continues at coordinate 479,788,759 of NC_064615.1, forward strand.
TGATAACCCTAGCCATAGCGGCCATTTTTATACCTGCCGGGAGAACGGGATACGGTAGCTAACCTACGGTATAGGATCAAAATTTAAACATTATACACTTCCTCCAGCCCAGGCTAATTGAACAAATCGGTTGGATCTTTTGCATTAGGTGTGTTCTAGGGTGGGCGTTAGGGGCCTTATAAAACACCATTTGTTCATGGGCAGTTCCTGAGGAAACCCCTAAAAATAATGATTTTTGGGTGCGAAAAGGACCTAAACTTCAAGAATTCCTATTCATGGCAGGTCGTTGAAATTTTTACCGTATGTTATTGAGACGATATTCTCTGGGAATTCTAAGCTTTTTTCGATATCATTACCCCTTACTGAGATCCACAGGTCCAAAGTTACCGTATTTACACGCGTGAAATATGTACGTAATATCCGGTATGACGCGTAAATGTAGTTTTAACTGACGTAATGACCACATAACAAAGTTTCTGGGATCATCGCAAGGGTTCTGAGGTCAACAAACATGTTTTTAGTCAGAATTTTTCACCAACAAAACTTTATGACGCACTGTCTTTGCGTAACGTACCTATAAAAAATATGCCCGTAATGGTACTGTAGTGACAAAAGGAGCTAAAATGGTCTTAAAATGCCTGAAAAGAACATAAAATGACTGCTAAAAATTATGTAAAACTGGAAAGTTGGAAACTACGATAAAAGGTTTCTAATACCATATTTACTCTTTTGAGCTACAAATCATAAGAAGGGCGTCTGTGATGAACTGCGATCGATGAGCAAAGTATCCAGAAAAAACAAACAGGAAACGATTTTATATTAACCTTATATTATGCGTTCTTCTTTGTCGTTCATATGTGTGACATATATAAATGTGCTGAAATATATAAATAAACTGTCAAAACTCTACTGAGCTACAGAATTCGTTTTACTCTGAAGCACCAAAGAAATTGGTATAGGCATGCGTATTCAAATACAGAGATACGTAAACAGACAGAATAAGGCGCTGCGGTCGGCAACGCCTATATAAAACACGTGTCTGGCGCAGTTGTTAGATCGGTTACTGCTGCTACAGTGGCAGGTTATCACTACTTAAGTAAGTGGTGTTATAGACGACGCACGAGCGATGGGACACATCATCTCCGAGGTAGCGATGGAGTGGGGATTTTCCTTTACGACCATTTCATGTGTGTACCGGCGTAACAGACAGAATAAGGCGCTGCGGTCGGCAACGCCTATATAAAACACGTGTCTGGCGCAGTTGTTAGATCGGTTACTGCTGCTACAGTGGCAGGTTATCACTACTTAAGTAAGTGGTGTTATAGACGACGCACGAGCGATGGGACACATCATCTCCGAGGTAGCGATGGAGTGGGGATTTTCCTTTACGACCATTTCATGTGTGTACCGTGAATATCAGGAATCCGGTGAAACATCAAATCTCCAACATCGCTGCGGCCGGAAAAAGATCCTGCAAGAACGGGACCAACGACGACTGAAGAGAATTTTTCAACGAGACAGAAGTGCAACCCTTCAACAGATTGCTGCAGATTTCAATGCGAAGTGTCAGCGTGCGAACCATTCAATGAAACATCATCGATATAGGTTTTCGGAGACGAAGGCCCACTCGTGTATCCTTGATTGCACTACACGAAGCCTTACGCCTCGCCTAGGCCCGTCAACACCGACATTGGACTGTTGATGACTGGAAACATACTGCCTGGTCGAACGAGTCACGTTTCAAATTGTATCGAGCGGATGGACGTGTGCGGGTATGGAGACAACATCATGAATCCACGGACCCTGCATGTCAGCAGGGGACTTTTCAAGCTGGTGGAAGCTCTGTAATTGCGTGGGGCGGGTGCATTTGGAGTGATATGGTATCTCTGATACGTCTAGATACGACTCTGACAGGTGACACGTACGTAAGCATCCTGTCTGATCACCTTCATCCATTCATGTCCATTGTGCATTCCGACGGACGTTGGGAAATTCCAGCAGAATAATTCGGTACCCCACACGTCCAGAATTCCTACAAAGTGGGTCCAGCAACACTCTTCTAAGTTTAAACACTTCCGCTGGCCACGAAACTCCCCAGACATGAACATTGTATTGTATTGAACACGGGACCTAGGAACGACGGAGAGGCTTCGTCCCCGCCGTAGCCCTCAGTGGTTCACAACCCCACAACAGGCTACAGCAGTCCACCCACCCCACCGCCGCCGCACATCGAACCCAGGGTTATTGTGCGGTTTGGCCCCCAGTGGACCCATGAATAGTATCGTGAATAGTATTGAATAGTATCATTACGAAAATATTACTTGCTGGAAGAATTAGTGTCTGAGGTAACGCAGTTCGTTCTTGGCAGCGAGTGAACCTAGTGTTAAAGAAAGACATTAAAACGCTCTGCTGATCCCGATGACGGAGCGCCAGTACAACGATTGTGTACTCTTTCAGCAATTACATCGGAATTTCCATCAGCCTACATATGATTAAGTGGAAAATTACAAAAAGACCTTTTGCGTATCCCACCTCATCAATAAATAAAATCCAACGCATCTATAACACATTTTTCCAAGTGCCATTAAGAAACCCGCAGTCAGTCATCAATTGTACTGAAATGCAGGAGGAGCTGCAGCGAATTGACGCATGGTGCAGGGAATGGCAATTGAATCTCAATGTAGACAAGTGTAATGTGCTGCGAATACATAGAAAGAAAGATCCCTTATCATTTAGCTACAATATAGTAGGTCAGCAACTGGAAGCAGTTAATTCCATCAATTATCTGGGAGTACGCATTAGGAGTGATTTAAAATGGAATGGTCGTATAAAGTTGATCGTTGGTAAAGCATATGCCACACTGAGATTCATTGGAAGGATCCCAAGGAAATGCAATCCGAAAACAAAGGAAGTAGGTTACAGTACGCTTGTTCGCCCACTCTTGAATACTGCTTAGCAGTGTGGGATCCGTACCAGATAGGGTTGATAGAAGAGATAGAGAAGATCCAACGGAGAGCAGCGCGCTTCGTTACAGGATCATTTAGTAATCGCGAAAGCGTTACGGAGATGATAGATAAACTCCAGTGGAAGACTCTGCAGGAGAGACGCTCAGTAGCTCGGTACGGGCTTTTGTTGAAGTTTCGAGAACATACCTTCACCGAGGAGTCAAGCAGTATATTCCTCCCTCCTACGTATATCTCGCGAAGAGACCATGAGGATAAAATCAGAGAGATTAGAGCCCACACAGAAGCATACCGACAATCCTTCTTTCCACGAACAATACGAGACTGGAATAGAAGGGAGAACCGATAGAGGTACTCAAGGTACCCTCCGCCACACACCGTCAGGTGGCTTGTGGAGTATGGATGTAGATGTAGATGTAAAATGAGTTTCTGGCCTTCACGTATGTAACGATGGGGCGGACACAGCAAGACAAAAGGATGACTCATGTCCCCGCTGCTGCTTGTCATTGCGCTCTGGTTCCAAGGTTTTCGTCCATTGAATGTAGAACGCGCTCCTCCGTCTCAAGCGTGAGGACTGAAAGAGGTCTAGCAGAAAATTATATCTGTTATGTCACTAGACGGGCATGATGCTACCATTGACAACAAGCAATGAACCATTCAAAAATGGTTCAAATGGCTCTGAGCACTATGGGACTCAACTGCTGTGGTCATCAGTCCCCTAGAACTTAGAATTACTTAAACCTAACTAACCTAAGGACATCACACACAGCCATGCCCGAGGCAGGATTCGAACCTGCGACCGTAGCAGTCGCACGGTTCCGGACTGCGCGTCTAGAACCGCGAGACCACCGCGGCCGGCAATGAACCATTCGTACTGAACCATTCGTATTTTGAAACACCACAATAACAGCAAACACAAAACTGAAGTCATATATGTGAGTAAGTAAGATTGCCGGAGTTGCGAATAATTTACTGTGCAATAACAAACACTATGATAGACTGATCTTGCCTTACAACAACACTCAAACCATACGACTGACTGCAGGCTGCTTAATGCTCAGACTAGACTAGCTTTTTCTTAAAAGAGAACCCAAATTATCCAGACTACCGAACACTGTCTTCGACCTCAGTTTTCTGTCTCAGAACTGTTGCTTACCTCACTGTCTCTACACACGTCTCGACCTTACTCGCCGTTTTTCACTCATGGCGTCTAGGCCAAGTCTGTCCACTACTTGGGTCTGCTGCCAATTGTCCAGCTTGGTGTCACTCTCCGGGGTTCCATCTCCTCGACTGACGTCAGTGAGTAGCGTTCTTACGTCATATGTGATGATTTCTACTTCTTACAACATGTGTCTTCACGTGATTCAATGATGGATGCAGTAGTCTATCAATAATGTCGTTGTCAGAGGAGTGCTTACTTCTAATTAAATCGCTACATACTCTGGGGTATGAAAACAGAGTTCATTAACATGTCACTTTACACATACAAAGTTTGATTGTCTGTCACTGAATGAAGTGGAACGTGACATCGGAAGTTTTCGCTGATACTGTTACATTACAGCTGTAGAGGATATATCTTCTTGAATCCTGACTCTTTTTCTACAGCACTTCATCGTCTATCTCAGTTACATTTTCCTTGTTGTTCAGAATCGTTGGCAAGTGCAACCCGGTATCACAACCTGCCGCAGACAACACTCTTGGCCGTACAGGTATAACTACTCCATTGGTTCTGACGGACCACTAAAACCGAGCTTCACAGCTGCAATGTGAGTGTTTGTTATCTAGGGAGAACATTACTATCTGACCACGATATTACAGTACTTGGCCTCCCGTGGCTAACACCGGAAACACGTGGTGACATTATAGTAAACAACTACAGTGGTGACTGAGGATAACGCATCACGCAGTGAATGATTTCTAGACAGCTATGTTTATACTGTCAAGTCGTTCAGCGTGTCCTCGCGAAATGTTACTTGCCCTCACTCGCAGGCGCAATAATACTGTGATTCACTAATATCTGCTACCGCATACGATTCCATTGCGCCGGCCGGAGTGACCGAGCGGTTCTAGGCGCTACAGTCTGGAACCGCGCGACCGCTACAGTCGCTGTCTCGGGCATTGATGTGTGTGATGTCCTTAGGTTAGATAGGCCGAGCGGTTCTAGGCGCTACAGTCTGGAACCGCGCGACCGCTACGGTCGCAGGTTCGAATGCTGCCTCGGGCATTGATATGTGTGATGTCCTTAGGTTAGTTAGGTGTAAGTAGTTCTAAGTTCTAGGGTACTGATGACTTCAGAAGTTAAGTCCCACAGTGCTCAGAGCGATTTGATTCCTTTGCTTTATCCTCTTCGCCTTCTGTGTTTACAATTTGCCAGGGATTATTATTCAATGATCGTAATTACGAATGGTGAATTTAAAAGACAAGACGACAGCAACCTCTAATTGATGCAGTAAATGAAAAAACCCTTAAACAGAGAAGCTTGGACACAAACAGTAGAAAATTAGTACATAGACGCTATCGAAGAGGAGCATAACGGAGCGTCCGACAGATTGAAAAAATGAAATGCGATGGAGTTATGATTTTTATCTTGTTACGGGCCTTAGTTCCGTGAGACCTACTTTTACGTTATTTTATTTTCCTGGCACAGCAAGCCGAGAGCTCATTCAGGAATGAGCCCATTACTATGATATGATTACGTAAATTGATTTATTTATTAAATAAGAGTTGGTGAAAACACCGAACGAGGTGGCGCATTTGTTAGCCCACTTGACTCGCATTCGGGAGGACGACGGTTCAAATCCGTATCCGGCCATCGAGATTTATGTTTTCGATGAGTTCCCTAAATCGATCCAGGCAAATGCCGGGATGATTCCTTTGAAAGGGCACGGCCGATTTCCTTCCCCATCCTTCACACGATACGAGCTTGTGCTCTGTCTCTAATGACCTCGACGGCGACGGGATGTTAAACCCAATCTTCTTTCCTTGGTAAAAACGGTGGTTAAGAATCGCTGTCAAGCGTAACGTGTCAGACTACGGATTAAAAGGTCACGGGTTCAGTCCCCGTCAGTAATAATATTATTATCAATAATTTACTACTTATTTCATCTCTTGCAGTGTTTGTTATGTGGAAAACGACGAGTGGCACTTTGGTTTGGAGTCCATTTTAAACCGCAGATCCCACTGTAACTGGCTGAGAAAGTCAATTCAAAGGTCGGAAATAGGCTATGGCATTCCTCCTCCAATAGGAACACGCCTATTGCACTGTGGTGTTCAAGGCAACCGTTGGGGTGAGGATAGCCTTACTTAACACTAACGAGAAATTAAAAAGAAGAAACAGACTGAAGAGACTGCAGCTGCTTAGTGACATAGAGATCAAGGCAACGCAGCTGCATTGTTAATATTTAGCTCCTGTGACATCGCTTTACCAGGCAGATGAAGCATCAGAGGGCGGATATCCCAACCATACGTTGCGTGCCACAGACGGCCGACACAGAATGGGAGCGTTAGACCGCGACACCCAATCCCTTTGTTGTTTGTGATGGTTATCTCAGGAATTAATTAAGGAACGCACAGTCCAAATACATGACAAGAGATGACGGCGATTCGCGCCGGAAATCGAAGACAATAACGTGACAAAGGCCGCCAACGCCGGTTGTGCAGTCCACTGCTGCAACACACAGGGGCGGTGGCCTTCCCAAGGCTGAGCTCGTGAATGGCTCGTTACCATCCACTCACCGTAGCGTAGTGCTCCTTGAAGGAGTTCCATATGTCGTGTTGGGTTTCAAGGTCATGAGGCCATACGAGTTCAGGTTCGCAAGCACCTGCATAACTGTTTAGTATTTACCTTACTACTCTGATTTGGTTCAAATGGCTCTAAGCACAATGGGACTCAACATCTGAGGTCATCAGTCCCCTAGACTCAGAACTACCTAAACCTAACTAACCTAAGGACATCACACACATCCATGCTCGAGGCAGGATTCGAACCTACGTCCGTGGCAGCAGCGCGGTTCCGGACCGAAGCGCCTAGAACTGCTCGGCCACAGCGGCCGACTTACTCTGATTTGGGTGTAGTACTGAAGATCGTTGTCATTAGCCATTAGAGTGCCACAACTGGATGAAGCAGTCTCCCGGTTGCTTCGACTACTCTGTTTCTAGTCGTAGTTGCCTTTGATTATCGTACACTTCCTGTCATTACATTTAGCCACCTTAATCTACGCTTTTTTTTTTTTGTTCTAATGCACACAGTCAGAGGTAAATCTGACCAGCGCAAAATATGTTCTGTCCACTGCCATTTCAGAATTTTATCTTGGTTCAAAGATCTCGGTGCTCTTTCTAATTACCATACCTCCAGTTCTTCTCCTATCTATATCCCCCACACTTCACCCCTTTAGGTCTGCATTATAAAGATCAGTCCAATCCCACCGCTGCCCAACGCACACATTGTCGACTCCCAGGTTCTGCGCACGCAATTCCCAAGAATTGAATACTTACCCTTACCCTATCTGTTGTCTCCTTTCTGGTGTTTCCTGTGCCGCTTCTCATTTTGTCGCTCTCCCTTTCCACCTTTACTCGGTCTGACTATCGTGCGTAACATCATGAAAAGCCTGTTCATTGATAGAGCCTTCGTGGTCACAACAATGTCACCAGTGTCTAAAAAAAACCAAAAGTTAATGATATTTTAATCTCGCTGTTTCTAATACCGGGTGATCAAAAAGTCAGTATAAATTTGAAAACTTAATGAACCACGGAATAATGTAGATAGAGAGGTACAAATTGACACACATGCTTGGAATGACATGGGGTTTTATTAGAACCAAAAAAATAAACAAAGTTCACAAAATATCCGACAGATGGCGCTGGACAGCAAAACCGCTACCGTGACAGGTGAGAGGTACGCCGATATGTTACAGAATCGCATCATCCCCAGCCTGGCTGATAAACACCTGCTGGAACGTACGATGTTTATGCAGGATGGCGCTCTACCCCATATTGCTAGACGCGTGAAACATATCTTGCGCGTGAAACATATCTTGTGCGCGTCGTTTGGTGATGATCGTGTGCTCAGCCGCCACTTTCGTCATGCTTCGCCTCCCAGGTCCCCAGACCTCAGTCCGTGCGATTATTGGCTTTGGGGTTACCTGAAGTCGCAAGTGTATCGTGATCGACCGACATCTCTAGCGATGCTGAAAGACAACATCCGACGCCAATGCCTCACCGTAACTCCGGATATGCTTCACAGTGCTGTTCACAACATTATTCCTCGACTACAGCTATTGTTGAGGAATGATGGTGGACATATTGAGCATTTCCTGTAAAGAACATCACCTTTGCTTTGTCTTACTTTGTTATTCTAATTATTGCTATTCTGATCAGATGAAGCACCATCTGTCGGACATTTTTTTGAACTTTTGTATTTTTTTGGTTCTAATAAAATCCATGTCATTCCAAGCATGTGTGTCAATTTGTACCTCTCTATCTGCATTATTCCGTGATTTATTCAGTTTTCAAATTTATACTGACTTTTTGATCACCCGGCACTTTAAGTGTAAAAATCTGGAGTTGTGTATTTACAAGGTCGTGCTGAAAAGTAATGCCTCCGCATTTTTAAGTGAAAACTCTTAAAGCTTTTTAAATAGAACAAACGCTATTACCGAGCGAGGTGGCGCAGTGGCTAGCACACTGGACTCGCATTCGGGAGGATGACGATTCAATCCCGCGTCCGGCCATTCTGATTTAGGTTTTCCGTGATTTCCCTAAATCGCTCCAAGCAAATGTCGGGATGGTTCCTTTGAAAGGGCACGGCCGACTTCCTTCCTCGTCGTTCCCTAATCCGATGAGACCGATAACCTCGCTGTTTAGTCTCTTCCCCTAAACAATCCGATCCAATCCAAACGCTAGTAACATCCTACTGCTTTATTCTTCATGCCTACATATTTATTTCTCAACATAGTCAACCTGGCGATGAACATATTTCTCCCAACGAGAGGCCAATTTGTTGATACAAGCAATGTAGAACGTTTGACTTTGTTGACGGAGCCACAACCCCACATCTGCTTGCACCGCTTTATCACTATCTGAAGTCCTCGAAGGCGCTCTTGAAGTTTTGGAAACAGATGAAAATGACTCGGGCCAAGACGTGGCTGTAAGGAGGATAATCGATGACAGTGAACCCAAGAAGTCGCAGCTCTCGCGTGTGGTATGGCGATGTCCTGCTGAATGAGAGGGAGCTCCATCTCTGGACGAACTCTTCGAATTCGAAAGTCGATTACAGCACGCTGTTTCTCACGCACTGACATACTTATGTTACACAACGCTATGTTACACGCTACAATTCTGGGTCCTCTAGCAGCAGAGAGCTGCAAATATGTAGACATGGAGAATAAATGTTAATAAAATTTATTCAAAAGTTTTCACATTAAAAAGCCGGAGGCATTACTTTTCAGCACATCCTCGTACAACAAATTTACACTCAAGAGATTTGTAAGACGTTTAGTAGCCCCTCCACGTCCCCCTCCTCCATATGGAGATGAACTAAGCTATGAGTAAAGCAAGGTAAATATAATATTCAGAATGGTCCATCCTTTCTAAAGACGATGATGGTGGAAATCATCAGAGGCTCGAGATTTTGTTCTGATCCGACCCATATTTTATAACGAGACCGTTGCACACCTGTCAGAAACTGTTGTGCAACGTACCACTGACCACATTAGATCACACGTAATCATTCATTGTAAGATCTTAGCATATAATATGTACGCAGTGATTTATCACCTATTTGTTTAAAATGACTTGAGTTGAAACTGTTTGACATTTGCAGACAAAGCACGAAAAAGCGCGCAGTTTTGTTCATACTTATAAAGTTGGGAATTGTGTTTCAGTGCGTAGTAACGCATCCGGGTACAGTGTCATCTTACCATTGAAAATTAATTTATTTCACGACACAAACTCACTTTTTGGTAGTAAATAACATTGACTGAAGAATAAACCCGCTGACTATAGGTCTAAGGCAAAGTTGACCGAAGAACAATTAACTAAAGAACTATAAAAGTTACAATATACATAAAGCAATAAGTATGAGGAACAAATAATAAGGTAGAGAGAGAGATTAGTTATGTTCATCCCAACTCCAGCGCTTAAAGCACACACGTGGCTTATCATTCGGCGCCCCCCTCCCTCCCCTCTTCTCCCTCGTACACGCTCACCCGTATCAGTTTTCACTACTAATTGAGTTGTGATACGCACTTAATAAAAATCTCGCACTTGGGCGCCCCCCCCCCCCCCCCAAACACACACACAACTTGACGCCCCAAGCAGGCGCTACTAATCGTGGTTCGTGCTGTACAGGTATCTTACATCTGAGGCACCATTTGCACCTCTCCCAGCTTGGCGCTCCAGATGATAGTTTGTGTCGTTTGGGCCTTCAACCGACCCTCAGCTCTCAATCAGTTCGGAATGTGTTCTGAAGATCGCTCCCGGCTCAATGACTGTGGCGTTTTCACATTGCAGCTCGCGAAGCAATTTCCGGGATTGTAATCCGGATTGTAAAATGACTTCGACAGTCCACTCCTATCAGCATGCAACTACATTGCAATGTGCTCAACCCATAACAAATAAGATATCTATGATGGGGTAATTAATGTATTTCACTTTGAACTTATAATTGAAATAAGTTTAAAAAAATTCATAATCTATGTTCCACATGGAGTTGTTCAATCGAAAGTGGAGTGAAGAACACCTACATCAGTTATAATGGCCGTACAATTGCAACTGAATGAGTGGCTGTTTCAGTATGACTAGTAGATGTAAATGCATTAACGTTTTCTAAAGCTGTTGAAGCTTCAGAAGACGTACTATATAGCGCCAAGTCAGTTACGTAACACAGGTGCATTCTAATTCTTGTCACTACTACGTGAATGGTGGTTATATTATAGCATAAAGAAACGACATTATTGCGCGTGACAAACAGAGATTCAGAAACGTTACACGACCTCTCTCTCTCTCTACCTGTGTCTTTCTATCTCCCCTCCCCCTCCTCCCTTCCCTCTTCCTCTCGTCCTACTCCCTCTGTGCGGCTGATAAAGGACGCTTACACCGCTATACACTATTGGGTCGCCTGTAAACGTATGTGCAACCACACAGTTTACTGACTTCCGGCAGCGGGTTGCAAAATGGTCGACAATGACCAGCGTTGCTACAGGCCTCGGCTCACTGTGTTGGAGAGAATGTGCTGCCGTTTGTTACGAAGGCACCGTTTCACGCCACGGACGTGTTCACTGGTCTCTTGGACCAGTACTACATTCATTGCTGGCCGTCGAAGGACGATACAATTCCAGCTATTTCCTGCTGATCCTTTATTACAAATTGTTTGCCGTAGCTCTAAATTCCCCACTTTTTGCCCTAGTAGCCGCTGAGGTCATTTTACTGTTTGTCCATGATAAGAAGACCAAATTTTACTGGTGCTGCCAGTAGCGGAGAAAACCGGCACTAACTGAAAGAGTGCTGCCAGTATTTCCACGTTTGTCGCTCTACTTTAGTACAAACTTAAAACACAGGTAAAGGTGGCAGCACTACGGGAAGGAGTCGACGTTAGCTTCCAATCATCTCTGCACTCGGCGCGACATCCATCATGCGGCGACGAGGCACGCCTCCTGTCGTTTACTCCAGCCAGCGCGCCAAGTGCCATCATATGTTGGAGACATCACATGAAATATGGAATGACAGTGGGGCTTTTTACATGGATCGAAGCGTCAGTTTCTGTGATTTGTATTACCCTAATATTTACGTCGCCAGATACACACGTTTCTCTGTCATGCAAAAGCTTACTTAAATTGTTCAGATGGTTCAAATGGCTCTGACCACTATGGGACTTAACATCTGAGGTCATCAGTCCCCTAGAACTTAGAACTACTTAAACCTAACTAACGTAAGGACACCACACACATCCATGCCCGAGGCAGGATTCGAACCTGCGACCGCAGCGGTCGCGCGGTTCCAGACTGTAGCGCCTAGAACCGCTCGGCCACACCGGCCGGCCCGTCGTTGATCAGGAGGGCACACTGAATAATTTCGAGAGATTTGTGAAAACTTTGTTCCCAAGCGTAACTGTAAGAAGACCGCAGTGTTGTATGTACATCCAAATGAGATCTACAACTTTGTAAAATCGGATGGCGCTTTTGAAAATTAAAACTTTTAGCCCCGATTCGTAATTTAGTCGCAAGTTTCTATCTTCATTCTTCGGGAAGGTGTAGACTCGTGAAGTCAGATCACTGTATGGAACACCCTGTATATTCACAGGAAATAATGGGGATACGAACACGACTTGATTCATCCGTGCTTTAAATGACATGTGAACACGAGGCATGATGGGCTGTATGTCACGCGAAAGTTGTCCTCCTGGAACTGCCTAGACCAGAGTGTGTAGAGAACGAGACACGGGGAGCGAGGCAGCGCAGTGCAGCGTGGCGGCCCACCACAGAGCCGCTCAGCCACGGTCGCACCCCGCTGCGCAACATCCCACGGCCCCGTGCAGTTAGTGTTGATCACACCTGCGCTGTCCGCCTCCGGTAACTGAATGGTCAGTGTGACGGATTGTCACTCCTCTGGGCCCGGGCTCGATTCCCGTCTGGGTGGGGCAATTTTCTCCGCCCAGGGACTGGGTGTTGTGCTGTCCTCTTCATCATCCTATCATCCTCATCGACTGCAGGTCGCTGAAGTGGCGTCAAATTGAAAGACCAGCACCCGGCGAACGGTCTGCCCGACGGAGGGCCCTAGCCATACGGTAAAATAAAAATAAACAGCTGCGCAACAATGCTTCTCGCATATGAACACAGTACATGAAGTATGGTTACATGGTGATGGCATTCTCCTGGGTAAAGAATCCCGGAAGTAAAGTAGTTCCTCAATCGAGTGTCTGGGGGTAGGAGGGGGAGGGGGGAGGGGGGGGGGACGACGACGACGGGCTACTCAGGAGGATGTGGTCTCCAGGAAAAACAAAATTAGCATTCTATGGCTAGGAGCGTGACATGTTAGATGTAATCAGGTAGGTAGGTTAGAGAATTTAAAAAGGGAACTGTCGCGCAGAGTGGCCGCGCGGTTGGAGGCGCCATGCCACTAATTGTGGTTCGAGTCCTCCCTCGGGCACTGGTGAGAGTGTTGTCCTTAGCGTTAAGTTAGTTTAAGTAATATGTAAGTCTAGGGACCGATGACCTCAGCAGTTTGGTCCCTTAGGAACTCGCATACATTTGAACATTTTTGAAATAGGGAACTGGACAGTTTGAAGTGGAAATTAACGAAGTGTGGTGGCAGGAAGAACAGGGCTTCCGATGGGGTCAGCACAGGATTATCGACGAAAAGTGTAATTGGGGTGATGGAGGAGTAGGCAAGATAACAATTAAGAAAATAGGAATGTGGGTAAGATGGTATGGTCAGCATAGCGAACGCACTATCATAGACAAGATAGACACGAAGTCAATACCCACCAAAGTAGTACAAGTTTACATTCCAACTAGAGAAGAGAAAGGAAGAATGTATGATGGTTAATGGAAATAATTCAGATAGTTAAGAGAGACGAAAATTTCATTAGGGTGGAGGACTGGAAAAGTATTGGAACATGGGCTGAGGGGAAAAGAAATGAAACTGGAAGCCTCTTCATGAAACAATGTAAGCAGAGCTACACGGTTTCTTCGGGGATGCCAAGCAAGCAGGCACATACCAACCATTCGTCCATGAGTTGGGGAAAAGAAATGAAACAGGAAGCCACCGGGTGCAGCAAGGTAAGCAGAGGTACACGTCTTTCTTCAGGGACGTAAAGCAAGCAGACACATATCTATCCATCATCCATATATGATTTTATTTCGCATTTGGGCAGACAAAGCAATTACGCGAGGTTAAATATGGAAACTGAACTGGATGTGAAAGTATTTAAATTCGAACACAAAAATAAAAATTCCTCTTCGAAGTGCTGTGTTGACACGGGATGATGTGGCGCCCCTGATACATACGCTATCGTTTCTCACCTATGTACGAATCAGGGACCCACTGCCCAATCCTGTTCCTACGTTTCGTCGCTCACTCCAACCCACAAGCGAGCCGTACATTCAGCAAGACAATGATCCCCTCATCTCTCCCTATTCGTATCAGAATGGTTTAAGCAACTCTTGTATGCCCTCTGTTCTCGCCCCCAAAAATCACCTGACCTGAATCTTATTGAGAAAGTACTGGGTGAATTCGAGCGTTTTTGCCCCAGGTTCGATAAATTTGGGAGTACTTGGAGGGATTGAGCGATCATGAATCAGGATCTATCCTCAAACAGTCGGTTTTTCGTGGACTCCATACAAAGTTGAATCGTCTTCATCTGGGCAGATAGCGGCGATACACGCTACTACTTACGGGCATTTAATTCTACCGCACGAGAGGGAGTATTAGATGCGGCATGGCTCTTTTCCCATTGCGGCAAATGTGCAGACCTACATGATTTAATTGTTCTAAAGTGACTCTCTTACTTAGGAAACAGCTTGGTTTTTCATCGATTTTTGAACTGGCATAAAGCACTATACAGAATAATGTATCTGTAGACGTAAAATTGGAGTTGGCCAACTCTACTGCAGAAACAATGAGCTAATAAGGGATCTGAAGTAACATTCGTATGTGAGTGACTTCTAGTTTTCATTATTTTTATGTAATTCACAAAGTAATAATAATAAAAATTATCGTGAAACTGAGTATGAATTTTGCACTCACCAAATCATATGACAAATTTGTAGAAATAATAGTGTTAAAACTATGAGTTTGAATGTTCATTGGTGTTAAACCTATTTGTAAGTAAGCAGGTAGGACATTTGATTTGCGACATGATATAGAAAATTAAGCTCCGAATATGATACGAAAGACAGAGTGATTTTAAAGTGCTAGAATTCTATTCTCGGTCATCTGAGAGGCATAAGAGGAGTAATGCGACATCAGTAAAATTTGATAAGCTACACCTGCCTCCAGAGTTGAGCTAAGTGACGGCACCTAAAGGAACTTAGTCAGAGTAATTAATTTAAATTGATGAACATGCAGTTCCAGGGCTGAGGGCTGATCAACTTTGGCTACTCGTGATCGGCCAGCGTGCGGCATGTAGTTGAAACACTGAGATTCACAAGAAACGTGACTCTTGATTTAGACGCTCAACGATGGCATAAATCTCTGTCAAAATACCTCAGCCGACCGTTGTGGCCGAGCGGTTCTAGGCGCTTCAATCCGCAACCGAGCTGCTGCTACGGTCGCAGATTCGAATCCTGACTCGGGCTAGGGGACTGATGACCTCAAGTCCCATAGTGCTTAGAGCGATTTTTTGAAAATTCCTCATTCACAGTACGTGCTACGTTGTGAATTAGCGGAAGATTTCTAACACTACGGAGCTACGGCGAAAACTGTTAAAGTACCAAATGGACAAGTAAAAATATTTCCATCCCCGCCACCCTATATTAAACATAGCGGAAGTCACGCTGTCTGGTGTCGAGATCGCACTGTTTGCCTGGCGTAAACGAAAGCCTGAGAGATAAAAATCACCAAGTTTTATCGTACACTGAAACTAAACAGCTACGAAGCATAGAAGCCTGGCATCGGTGTATCGCTGCAAGTAATTGTACCGCCAGTACAAAGGTTTCCAAGTGTACTTGAAATATTGCGTTAAGAGGAAAGCAGGTAATCCCATATATACAAAAAGCTAAGACTGCAGGCATCAGTAACAGACTGCTCAACATCTTCTCCGAACGTGTAGACAAAAGACTCATAGTGTGTCACAGAGTGTGAAGAATCCATCATCAATATCGAAAGAAAAAGCGTAAACATACGGAAAAAGAACCAAAGCGATCAGTCTATCCTAAGCACATTCGGGGAACGGTAGTTCAGATCACCCCTATCTGGACATCTAGACTTTGAATTCCTCAAACTCCTTTCAGGAAAATATTGTGATCGTTCCTTTTAGGAAGTTAGTCCCGATTTCCTTCCTTGTATTCGAGCTCGTGCTCCGTTGCTAATGACGTTAAACCCTAATCTTTCTTTACCTTCCCCAACTCAAAGAAGAGAAAAGAGGAAAGATGGGAATACCCTCCCCACTAAGACGACAAGACTATTCTTTAGAACGTAAATCGATCCTGGGTTCATGTCGAGACTCGTAGCAAAAACTGAGAAAATCTCGAGTTCATTTATACAGGAAAGAAATTGATATAAATTAACATGAAAGGAAGTTGAGATAAAAACTGGTGGCAAGCGCGTTAACAATCGACCGAGTAGTGACAAATGAACTAGGGCCTGATTCCGCTGAATAAGTTGTTAGGTGGTGAGAGCAAGTTCAGCTCGATTCCAAGCAAGATGACGCAATGCTTAAGACGACTCGAATTCATGAGGGTGATGTTCAAATCCCCGAAAATGCCTGTAGCTATCTAATTACTTTAGCACATTCTTACTGTACCTGCAAATAGCCTTCTCTATGTCGGAACCCATAAGGAACCCAAACTGTGATTTGGACAATATATTATTTGCAGTCAGGTGCTTAAGGAGACGCTTGAACACAACCTTTTCAACTATTTTTGAATAAGCTGGCAAAAGTGAAATTGGTTTGACGCTATCTCTTTATCCTCCTTTCTGTAAAGAGGCATAACTCCAGGATATTTTAGCCAGAATGGAAATGTTTCTCTGGAAAGAGATTGATTACACGAATAACTTAAGACAGAACTCATTTCACATGAGCACTATTCGATTAACTTCGTTGATATGGTACTGCAATCACTAGAATACTTTGATTTTAAGGATTTTATGATGGATGATATTTCTTTGGGAGGCGTAACTTTCTTTTCCATTTTACTAAAGTTGTTTCTAAAGACTTCTCTCAGAAATTCCATTGTACTGGTTACTGTACCTGATAACCCCAAGCTGGCAGTAAAAGAGACGAAGTACTTGTTTTAGAGATTTTCAGCACTACTAGCTCTTGTTACCAATGTCTCATTTATTTTTAGAGATATCCATTCCTCTTCCATTTTGGCAACACCTGTCTCTTTCTTCACTTTATCCCTTGTAGTTTTTATTTTGTTGCCTGATGTAATTATCTTTTTCTCATAATAAAGCTGCTTAGATTTATGGATTTCTTGCTTCAGTATTGTGCTGTATTGTTTGTACTGTATTACAATGCTAATATCAGAGCTGTTTCTAGATAAAAAATACAGTCTCCCTTTTGACCCACATGATGTCTTTATTCATTGTGTAATCCATGATTTATTTTTAGACTTCTGTTTGATTTGAGTTACCTTTTGGGGAAAACAATTTTCAAATGAGGAATTAACTTCGTTAATGAATGCTTTGTATTTTCCATTTGTGTCAGAAGTATTGTAAACATCTATCCAATTCGTGCCTTTGAGGAATCTCCTAAAAGTCTCCATTTTTGACTGATTTATTATCTTCCACACTCAGATATAATGGTTTTTTTATCCTGACAAGTTTCAACATTTATGATCAGATAGCCCATTTACTATTGGTTATGTCGTATGACTTTTTCCCTAAATTTATCCACAGAGAGATTGTCTTTAACAGTCTCAGCACATTTATATGCCCTAGTTGCAAAGTTAATTATAGGAATGAAATTGAATGACAGTGTTACTGATTGCAATAATTGTTCACTGACAGAGCTTTTGAATAAATTCATATTAAAACCACCAGCAACAATTATTTCCTTGTTTTCTACTGTGACAAATGGGACAATAGAGCTTTCAGATATTTTATGAAGAGGTTAAAGTTTACTGAAGGTGCTCTGTATATACTTACTATTATAGAGGACTTATTATGAAATACTACTTCTGTTGCACAAGCGTCTAAGTGGTGCTCTGAGCAAAATTTATTAATATCAATATTATTGAAATTAAAACAGTTTCTGACAAATGTGGCAACTCCTCCTATCTCCACGTTTTCTCTGCAGGAGTAAAAGGCTAACCTGAACCCTGTAACATTGACATGTCTATACCAGTAGTCACATGAGGTTCAGAGAGGCAGATTATATCAACTGGTTTGCTCAACTCTAAGTCTTCAACACAAATAGGCGACTCATTAAGCTTACCCCTCAGTCCTCAGATATTCTGATGCAATAAGAATAACCGATTTTGTGCTATGGCTGAATTGCAACAGGACGAACCTAATTTTTCTGTCAGTTTTTTAATATTTCCAGTTTCAATCAGGGGTTGTTTACATGAAATACACACATTAAAATTTTCTTTCTGGCTGCCTGTTTTATCAATGTGAATGCCATTTTCAATCTACCCCTGAACATCTCTTATTTCCGCCCTCTCTACCCTAAAAAAACTTCTGTTCTCTCATTTGTAATCATGTGATAGTGCACCCCCTTACGTTATTTGCTATTAGCCCAGGTAGGTTTCCCTTTCTTCACCTGTTGAGGTGATTGACATGCCTAGTATAGTCTCACTGCTGACAGAGTCAACAGCAACCACACAATTACAAGGCACCGTCCCTGATCCAAGCAGCTGTTCCATCTGTAAATTAACTCACCCAACAGAAGAGTTTAAATGACGCCAATCATACCGTCTCAGAACAGAGACAAGTCCACCACCAGTATGTCTCCTTGCTGAAGCTATGTTTACCAGTTGAGCAATTAGGTTCCCCGTTTATGCTGTTGCCTGCCCCACTCATTGTTACTACATTGTCTTCCTTTGTGAAGTCTTTGGAAAGTGAACCTACATCTAGTATCATCTGACCCAGACTAGCACTGGGTTAAAAAAAAACTTGTAACCTGATAACCTGACCCTAGTTAATTCTCCAACATTTCTCCAACCCCTTACCATGTGAACGACCCAACACCAAAACTTTCTTCTTCTTCACAACATTTTATTTCTCAAACGCTTTTTGAAAGTTTGTTGTGTCCTGTCTACTCCTGCACCTGTTTGTGGCTCATCAGTTTCCAACTGTGACAACAGATCAAACCTGTTTTCCACATTAACAACAAAACTGTCCGAGCAAGTCCTATTCCTATTTCTTCCACAGCCTGTTGTGCCTTCCCACTTGTCTTTTCCCTTCTTCCCCCTTAACCTTGTAACGTTGACATGTCATTTTGATTTTATTAAATTATTGATGTGCACGTCAGAGGGAGAGCAAGTTACGTTACTGGTAAACAAACTTCGCTTCTTAGTTGAAGTGTGGTGGGTGATGGATGTATTCAGTAGTGCTGTGTTGACTTGTGATTGTATCTTTTGTATGAGAGGGCAGCAGGTATGAAATAATGTATATGTTGAAAGACGGGAAGGACGTAAATTTTGAATAATGTTATTATTTTTGAGGAGAAGTTGATTGAAGTAAGACTGTAGCACTGCAAGGAGAAGTTGATTGAAGTAAGACTGTAGCACTGCACTGCTATGAATGATTATTGTCAGCTAGTTAACTTGCTCAGAACCGAGAGAAAGACCACCCCACTTCCCTGCATCATGCATGAAGACATCAACTGATTAAACTATTTGATTTTATAGAAATTCTCTGTTAACACTGTACCCTTTTCAAATCACTATTCACTTTGTTAAGTATAGTATTGTTCAGACCGATGTTATGTGTGAAGATGATGCAGAGCTTTTTGAACACATAATTCATTCTAAAATCGCGATCTTGTAATATCATTTCATAGGAATAGTTACTCTCGCCATCCCACTGTCTAAAGAAGGATATCATTATGCGTTACCACATTGCACCATGTGGTATGCGACAGTTTGAATATTTATTTGGAAATAGACATCTAGTTTAGCCGCTACCTGTTTACTGTTTGCTGTTGTGCTTTCGAGAAATCTGCAACATGTTATCAGGATGCAAGGTAAGTTGAAATTTTGATTAGGCCAGATGATTGTTTTATTTCAGTTGCGCATTTAATATAAAGAGAAGTTGTGCTGAGACCAGTTACAGTTCAGTTCATTAGGCTCTGTTTAGTCAAAGGTTAGCATGCAAGTTTAAATTGGATAACAGTTTTTGAGTACATAGTTTTGATAGTACATAGATTTTTTGTAGAGTAGGCGGTAAATTTGGGCTAAATTTCGTAGAGAAACTTATAGTGGAGGGTTACAACTTTTCCAGATCTTGTTTTGCCTTATCTAGTTACGCCTGAAGGGCAGCAATCTTCGAAGATAGTGAAACAGGAGGAGAAGATTGCTGACCTTCAGGTGTAACTAGATAAGGCAAAACAAGATCTGGAAAGGTTGTAACCCCCACTATAAGTTTCTCTATGAAATTTAGCTCAAATTTACCTCAAATTCTACAGAAAATCTATGTACTGCCAAAACTGAAACTGCAAAATCCTCACAATACCCCTATTTATTTATTTATTTCTAGTTCTGTAGGTCCATGTGAGAATACATCTCTGAATATAGAACGAGCCAGTTTTTTACAAATTGTTGTTTAGTGCTACAGCTCATTGTTCTTATCATACAAATAACAGGAACAGATAAGATAACATATGAGTTATCATACATGACTTCTGAATGAGTGTACAGTCATACATACATTTCAGTTTTACGTTACATTGTAGATAGAAAAAGAATGATGATTAGGCCACAAAGGCCACAGAAATAGATTTCAGCATACTCAGGAGGTATTATGCATTTTGGCCTAGAAATTGGTGTATACTATAATAAGATTCATTTAGAAGGAACTAGCTCAGCTTTTCTTTAAACTTGGGTATGTTTCCAACCAGTTGTTTAATTATTGGTTGAAGGACATTAAAAATCTGGGTTCCACTGTATAAAATCCCCTTCTGCACCATGCTCTTTGTTTTTAGATCATAATGAATATCAAGTTTTCTTCTGGTGTTATAATTATGGTACAAACTATTGATTTTAGATAAGTTACTATTTTTTAAACAAAGCACATCAGGGGAAAATATATTGAGTAATTGTTGTAAAGATTTGAAGATTTCTAAATAGATTTCATCATGAGGGCCTAGGATGTACTCCACACATAACTATAATGGTTCGCTTCTGTACATGGAACACTTTTCTTACTGTTGGTTGATTTTTCCAGAATATTACACCATAGGCCTTAAGTTGATGGAAATAGCCAAAGTATGCTGTTTTTATTGTAGTCATCTCCGTACCATCTGATATGATTCTGAAGGCAAATGTAACTGAGCTTAACCTTTTGCTCAGATCTTGAATATTATACTGCCACTAAGTTTGCTGTCTATATGCAGACCCTGGAATTTGGAGGACTCAAACTTAGACTCTCATATTCACCCATTTTTAGATTCATTACATTGGTAACATTCGTAAAAAAGAATATAATTTGTCTTTTATAGATTGTTATGTCTGCAAAAGCCTTATTTACTATCTCATTTGACACATTCCCCAAGGGATTATTAACTGCTATGGTAGTGCCATCAGTGAACATGGTGATTTT
The DNA here is from genome assembly GCF_023898315.1 of Schistocerca nitens. Lineage (NCBI taxonomy): Eukaryota > Metazoa > Arthropoda > Insecta > Orthoptera > Acrididae > Schistocerca > Schistocerca nitens. The sequence continues at coordinate 479,810,142 of NC_064615.1, forward strand.
TCCATGTTCTGTGCATAGTGGCAGATCATTTATAAATATTAGAAAAAGAAGTGGGCACAATAGTGAGCCATGAAGTACTCCAGTGGTAATGGAGCCCCAGTCTGAAGACACCTGGACAGCATGATTACTTTATGGTTTCTACCACACACATAGGAATCAAGCCATTTGCCTACTGTTCCACTCATTCCTAGGGTGTTGGCTTTACTTGGGAGAATATGGTGACTTACACTGTCAAAAGCTTTTGAGAGGTCACAAAATATTCCAACTGTCAGCATATTATTATTTATGGATTCCAAAACATTGTCGACAAATGCATGCATTGCATCCTCAGTTGATATCCCTTTTCGAAAACCATACTGGCTACTGCTGAGGGTGCTGTATTTACTAATATGCTCAACAATTCAGTTAGGATCAATTTCTCTAGTACCTTAGAAAAACTGTGAGTAATTAAATGGGTCGATAATTTGTAGAATCATCTTTTCTCCCTTTTTATAAATTGGTCATACAAGTTCATATTTTAGCCTGTCCTCCAGTGACACATTAAAAATGTGGCTGAGGACTGTACTAATTTCTCTACAACAACATTTCAATAATTTGCTATAAATGTTATCAACTCCAGCAGAGTTTTTAATTTTTAAGGACATAATTCCTTCTTGTATTTCTTTCACTACTGCCACTTTCTGAACATTCACCTCGTCTACTTTGTTAGTTAAGGTCTTACACGCGAATTCTGTAGCTTTCTATACAGAACCAAGGCACCCCATTTGATCTGTGACTGTTAAGAAATGATTGTTGAACATATTAGCCACTCTTTCAGGATCATCCACTGTATTCCACCCATTTCTTAAACTAGTAATTTCTTTGGCAGCTGATCTTTTCCCTCTCTCACTTTTCACTTAGTTCCATATGGTTTTCATTTTGTTATCAGATTTATAATTTTCCTATTTTAAGTACATGCTATTTGATTTCTGTATCACTTTTTTTTATATCTTAGAGTACACTTTATATTGCCTCATCATTTCAGTACCGATAGACAATGTGGCTGACACATACAATTCCATTTTGATTCTACATGAAACTTTAATGCCCTGGGTAATGCATGCCTTAAATGTAGTGTTAAACTGGTTATCTCTGACTCTTTTCTTTGGAAAAACTTCCTGAAAAAGACTTGTTATTTTATTAATAAATACATTAAATTTTGAGTTAACATACTTCAGGCCAGTCTACTAACTGTACCTTCTGCCTATACTACTCCATTGTTTCTTATTTATTGGTCTCACAGTTCGACAACAATACTATAGCAAGTCATACACTTGTCCCTCATGACAAACAAATGTTAGTTTTAATCTAAATTAAACAAGAATAACTTCCTAGAACACTCAATTAATATATTAATTTTCTTAGAAAGTTTAGGCCTTAAGTTTAGATACTAATTCAAAACTTCGAGAGAAATAGAAACGACTAAGTATGTATTGTTTATGTGATGAAACAGAAGTAAACAAAGAACTGAGCCTACATTGTATGAACTTTCCTCTTATTTCCGAAATTTTCTCTTTGGCTACTTGCTAGAGATGCAAATGGACAGCATGTAAGTATACACTAACAAAACAAACTATACTTTATTGAAATAATCACGTAGCTTACAGTATACAATAATGTAAACAAAACCTAGGCCAAAATTCGTAAATACAAAATGTTGTTTTTTCCCGAAAAATAGGCAAATAAAAGCGAAACCTTCAATTGAAAGCTTACAATACTTTTTAATTTACTTCCCAATTAATTGAAGACTTCTTTCCTTTTAGAGTTCATACTTTGTACGTTCCAAGTTGAAAATTTCATTAACTTTTTATTTCGCCTGGGTTATTTATCTGTGGTTATCATGGGAGATAAGTCGAGAGATAACTCACTTCGATATGAAATATACATTTATTGAACACTTGCACATACAAGAATTATTGCTGTTACACATATGACGAGCAGAAAGTTCACACGGGTCTTGCTAGTCCAAAGTTAAAGGTTCCCAAAGATAGGGCGCTCTGCGGCAGAGACGCCACAGAGCCCCCCCCCCTGGTAGTGCTGAGCATGGTGGAGGGAAGGTTCACGGGATGAAGTCGTAATCTCTGTGCCAACACAACGGGTGTAGGTGGCGGCTGGCGTGGGAATTGCGGGCAGCAGTGTCAGCATATCTGCAGCCCGGTAGTTCCAATGTCTGCACATGAGAGGCGGTGGCCGTGTTGAACCAGGTACGGTTAGGTGCCTGCCGGCATGGGCAGGCGTAGATTACTGTTTACTTTTAACCAAGTTCGAAAGAGGTACACTTGTCCACCTATGGACGCAATCGGGGGAGTTAATGGGGCCTGTTACACTAGCACTGAGAGTGCCGTGTAGTGTGGCAGCACAGCAACAGCCACAACATGGACGGTGCCCACTGCCTAACCACAACATGGAGGACATTCCAGTTAAAGACATTGTGGTCTATCCTTCATGTACATCGTTACCTTTGGGATGGCTTGGAACGCCAGAAGATTTACAGGCCATGGAGGAACGTTTTGTGGTGTAAACAATGCAGTCTGGTATGTGATGTGAGTGAATGACGAAAACAAGCACAAATAACGCTGGATGAGACGTCGATGGTATCGAGGTCACCACTGTGATTATCACAGGATATTAGTCGAGAGATAACTCACTTCGATATAAAATATACACTTATTGAACACTTGCACATACGACAATTATGGCTGTTACACATACGTGAGCAGTAACTTCACGCCAGACTCGCTAGTCCAAAGAAAACGGTTCCCAAAGATAGGGTGAGCTGCGCCAGAGACGCCACACATCTAAAGTTACGTTCTGTTTCTGAAGCTTAGTCATGAGATTTTATCGTTGGGATTTATTGTTCTTCAAGTGAGGTATTGCTTGATGAAATACCGTAACCATCATCATGGAGGACCAAAATTTTTTGTGGGGATTTATTCTTTTAGTCGATATGCTCCAGTTTTAGGGTGCCTGAAACTTTCGTCCACTTCCGTCTGCTAAATAACGATCACCCGTTGTACACCACGTATTGTCCGGAGATTACGACATGGACGTGGAAATTGGACTTGTTAGCACAGCTAATAAATGTTAGTAAGGGCTGTGGTTCATTGTATTGCCGATGTCTGCATGACATTAAAACCTCAAGAAATGCCCTCTGAATTATCGGCCATGAATTATTAGTACAATGCAGATAAAGATCCTAAATATGTTCCTGAATGCAGTTGTGCTTCCAAAATTGTTGCTGATCAGGTAGTGCCAATAATTTTTAAGCAAGTAAGCAATGTTAAGGTGTGTTCCTTACACTGTTTATGTGGATTTTCTTGAAAGTGTGATGGCAGAAATTTGAGGGCCATCCTTAATACTGCTTACGTGCTATAGCAAAGTGACAATAAAATTAATTTTGCATTGTTCTGAATCATAGATTAATTTTTGATGTTTTTGTACTTCATTATTGCAAAAATTGGTATTGAAAATGTTAGTATCATAAAGTAAAACAACTCGGACCTTGAAAACAACATTTTCGAGAGCTTATGCAGAAATGTTCCGTTAAATCGCCTAGCAGGTAAACAGTGGTAAGTGAACTCTAAAGCATGTTAAGTACTCAGCTTGCAAGTAAACAATGTTAACTACCTATTAAAGAATTTTAAAGAATTACATTTTTGATATGATTTACGATATTAAAAATCTGTCATCATTCAAGAAATATTTGAAGACAATGGTTTATCTGAATCAAAAAATTACAATGAATATACTTAAAATAACTTATTTATGAGATTTTGTTGAAACTTTACGCAAAACAACCAGCCTGTTCCTTCTCACTGTTAACAATCGATAACTTGTATTTTCATGCAACAACTTGGCTGTTGACCACAAGATGACCGCATGTTTGCTCTTGCTGTAGTTCCCGTACATACAAGACACGGACAGCAGGATCAGAGTAATTCAAGTTCCGTTACCCACCAACTACGTGGCTGGGCGTGATCGTTCTGGTCTCCAAACAAGTTTCAGAGGCGCTGGGACAAAAGACCGCTAGCAGATGCAACTGAGCCAGTCCCAGTACCTAGCAATCTGATAATTTTCGTGCCGTCTTTTTTTACCTTCCAGTATACTTTAAAATCAGGTCGTTAGACGGTTCCCCTACACTGAACATAAGCTCTTCCTTAACAAGGCTTTGTGAAGGAATGCGCTATGGTCTTCCATAAATATTTCAGTTGGGCAATCAAGGCAACAACGCAAAACTGAAACAGAATGTCAAAGCCAACACGCTAAAGAAAAAAAAATATTGAAGTTTAACATCTCGTACAAGTAGGGGTCATCAGAGACAGATAATTCTTTTATCTGAAGAAAGATAGGAAAACGGAAGCGACTGTGGCTTCCTCAGCAGCCAAATGAAACTACATGGTTCCAGTGACCTTTTCAACTCTCAATCACCTGTCACCCTGGCACAATGGCTCTGCACAACCGCACAAACTACGTTAGCACGCCTCCCTCCTCAATCCAAATTCCCATTCACTCCTCAGCACACTTGGTATTCCCCCGAAACTTGAACATCATTGCAGAGGCTCTCCAACTGTATTGGGAACAGTGCTAAAGCAGTCCGTGCAGGTGTGCAAAGCCACTGTGCCAGAGTGGCGTAGTGGTTTGTGCATCTGCCTAGTGAGAAGCAGACTCAGGTTCGTATCCTGGCCTGGCAAAAATTATCTATCGTCGCTTTACTCTGCATATATACATCATAAATATTTGAGACTGGAAAAGCTCTCTGGAACCATATACACTGAAGCGTAAAAGAAACTGGTATAGGTACGCATATTAAAATGCAGAGAAGGACAATACGGCGCTGCGGTCGGCAAAGCCTAAATAAGACAACAAGTGTCTGGCGCAGTTGTTAGATCGGTTACTGCTGTTACAATGGCGGGTTATGAAGATTTAAGTGAGTCTGAACGTGGTGTTACAGTCGGCGCACGAACGATGGGACACAGCATCTCCGAAGTAGCGATGAAATGGGGATTTTTCCCGTACGAGCATTTCATGAGTGTACCGTGAATATGAAGAATCCGGTAAAACATAAAATCTCTGACTCACTGCGGCCGGAAAAAGATCCTGAGAGAACGGGACCAATGGCGACTGAAGAGAATCGTTCAACGTGACAGAAGTGCAACCCTTCCGCAAATTACTACTAATTTCAGTGCTGGGCCATCAACAAGTGTCAGCGTGGGAGAACCATTCAACGAAACATAGTCGATATTGACTTTCGGAGCCGAAGGCCTACCGTGTACCCATGATGACTGCACGACACAAAGCTTTACGCCTCACCTGGGTCCGTTAACACTGACATTGGACTGTTGATGACTGGATACATGTTGCCCGATCAGACGAGTCTCGTTTCAGATTGTATCGAGCAGGTAGGGGTATGGAGACAACCTCGTGAATCCATGGAGTCTGCATGTCAACATGATTCAAACGGCTCTGAGCACTTTGGGACTTAACATCTGAGGTCATCGGTCCCCTAGAACTTAAACCTAACTAACCTAAGGACATCACACACATCCATGCCCGAGGCAGGATTCGAACCTGCAACCGTAGCGGTCGCGCGGTTCCAGACTGAAGCGCCTAGAACCGCTCGGCCACATCGGCCGGTCTCTGCATGTCAGCAGGGGACTGTTCAAGCTGGTGGAGGGTCTGTAATGGTGTGGAGGCGTGTGTATTTGGAGTGACGTGGAACTCCTGATATGTCCAGATACGACTCTGACAGGTGATACATATGCAAGCATCCTTTCTGACCACCTGCATCCATTTATGTCCACTGTGCATTCCAACAGACTTGGGCAATTCCAGCAGGACAATGCGACGCCCAACACGTTCAGAATTGCTGTAGAGTGGCTCCATGGACACTTGTCTGAATTTAAACACTTCCGCTGGCCACTAAACTCCCCAGACATGAACATTATTGAGCATATCTCGGATGCGTTGCAACGTTCTGTTCAGAAGAGATCTCCACTCCCTCGTACTCTTACGGGTTTATGGACAGGCCTGTAGGATTCATGGTGTCAATTCCCTCCAGCACTACTTCACGTCATGCTGCGGCACTTCTGCATGCTTGCAGGGGGCTTACACGATATTAGGCAGGTGTACCAGTTTCTTTGGCTCTTTAGTGTAGTTTCTTTCGATTAAAGCATCTATGCCTGTTTCAGGCAGGAGCTCCCATTTCGTTCGATGATGAGGTCTTATTCCAATACAGCTGGAGAGTCTGTGTAATGCTGTTCGAGTTTATGGGAATACCACGTGGGCTGAGACGTGAATGGGAATTTGGATTGAAGAGGAAGTCGTGCTAGGGTAGCCCATGCAGTTATGCAGAGCCACTGTGCCAGGATGGTATAGTGGTCAGCGCATCTGTCTGGTGAGCTGGAGACGTGGGTTCGAATCCCAGCCCTGATACAATTTTTCATTCGTCGCTAAGTCTGCCTATATACATTCTTCAACAATACTTTGATATTCACAGTAAGTGTGCTGCTTGATGGCGATGGCACAGACAGGCATAGGTATATGCAGTGCTGATATTACAATTATAGAAATGAAAAGCGTTACACCAGGAAACAGCAGTCTCATATATATCAGAATTTGTGTAGACGTTCGTAACATAGCGGGTATTAAATGATTAAACTTTCGTTCGTTTCGGAACTGCTGTCCATCATCATTATCTGTATGAATTGTGACCACCACAGCGACGAACACACTATTGTATTCGCAATGGTATGGAAACAAACACCCTCCAAATGTTATCTTGAGGAGTTTTTTGCCATGTTTAAAATAGATGCTGTGTCATTTCATGAAGGTAGGTATGAAAATATACGTCTTCCCACTGCACCCCAGACACGCTCTGTGGATAACAAATCAGGGGACCAGGCAGGCCAGTCAAGGATCCATACATTCCTCAACGCAGTGATGTCACCTGCAGTGTGGAGACCTATGTTATCCTGCTAGAATACGACATTTGGCACCTTAGCCGTGGAAGGTATGACAACACAGTTTACCATTCTTGCCACAAACTGACTAGCATTCAGCCTCATTTGAACAATTACTAAATCAGTCCTGTTGTCAAAGCCAATAGTTCCCCACTTAACGATTCAAGTAGTTGGAGTGGTATGGGCTGCAAGTCGTTGCTTCCTGTGACCTTTTATCAGATCGTTTACAGACATGTTGGCGTCTACCTGACTGCAATAAAAAGAGGCGACACTCGTCGCTGAAGACTACAGAATGGCACCCAATGTCTCGTCTGACTCTGCCTCCGGATTGTGGAAGTATCTGTTGTCTGTGGGTGTCGCCGCTAAATGATACATGGCAACTCAAGACTTCAATCCAACTTCCAATAATGTGTTCCCGAAAGTTCGTGGCCAAAGTCTTCCTGTAACCTCTGCCCGAATTACTACTGTTGTCATCAGGCTATTCATCAGAGCCAGCTGAGCTATAGTACGACTTCCTCGTCGTGTAGCCTTTCTGAAAGGACCTGTGCCTATCCTACCTGTCACACTGTTGTCCTGAGTTCATCTCATCACTACTGGTTCTGCAGTCACTGCCACACAGCCAACCAACTGTCTGTACGATCTGTCGGGTTGATGACCCAATGTCTCTGATGCCAGTGATTCGATTTTTATCAACCTGGGAAAGATAGTGACAGGCTGCATATGTATGTTCTCTGGATATGCTGTGATGAGATCTCTACCTGAAAAATTCCCTTCAGTCGGGAACCACGCGATCGCTGCAGTCGCAGGTTCGAATCCTGCACCGGGCACGGATGTGTGTGATGTCCTTAGGTTGATTAGGTTTAAATAGTTCTAAGTTCTAGGGGACTGATGACCTCAGATGTTAAGTCCTATAGTGCTCACATCCATTTGAACCATTTTTGAAAAATTCCAGTAAAGTTATACACACCAAATAGCCATATCATTCTTCATTTATAGGAGTGGCTTCTTTTCTGTACTGAAAATAAACTTTCATGGGGATGAATTTTTAATAAATATATTCCACAGACTTGAAAGTAGTGAAGTGCCAGTTTGGTAGCGCTCATGATGCAACGCTTTCCGTCAGTGTAATATATAGTTATTAGGAGATGAGCAAACTTTCTAAAAGGGTCGCAGTAGGGAGCTACGATGACCCACGTGAGACAAAAAAATGGTTCAAATGGCTCTGAGGACTATGCGACTTAACTTATGAGGTCATCAGTCGCCTAGAACTTAGAACTAATTAAACATAACTAACCTAAGGACATCACACACATCCATGCCCGGTGCAGGATTCGAACCTGCGACCGTAGCGGTCGCTCGGTTCCAGACTGTAGCGCCTAGAACCGCACGGCCACTCCGGCCGGCCCCACGTGAGACACAATTCAGCAAAAGTGTGAGCGACAGTTCTACTGATGGATGTCCTACCGCGAAAGGTGCTTGTAGTAGCCCCTCTGCAGAGTCGGATCTGCAGCTTTCTGCTTCAATGCCATTGTACTGGTGGTTGCAGACACTGGTAGAAATTTGTTGTTAGTTATTGGGAGGTGTACGGAACAGATGAGTGCAGGAGTGTGGCTAAATAATCATCTAAGATATGCCAAATCATTGTCAGCTTTGAGTTATTGAAGTTTTCTGTCTTCCCTAGTCTTTTCCATGCTTTACGGTCTTCAGCTAGACGCATCCAGTCAAGCGAGCGATACGCGCTGTGGTCGAAACACTGGACTGACGTGCTGGTCGACGGCCGTTCAAAACCCCGTATTGCCCTTTAGACTGAGGTTTTCCCTGGTTTCCTCACAGGATGGTTCTGGTCAAAACGACACAGCTGATTTACCACCACAATCCAAATTTGTGCCCCAACTCTAATGGCCTCAGTGTCGAAGGGACAGTAAATTCTAGTCGTCCTTTGCAACTATGCCATCCATGCATGTTTTGTAACGTCATCTGCCCATCTTCCATTAGGACATCGTCTCTGTCTTTTATTATCTCTTGGAGGCCCACAAAGGAATTCCTTGGCCACTGGCCATCCCTTCGCCTGACTATATGTTTCACCCATCTATATCTCATTTCCATTACACACACAATTACATATTCCACTCCAGTGTGTTCCCCGACGTATTTGTTTCCCCGTCTCTCCAAGTAATTCCCAGTGTCCATCTACCGATTGCTTGCCGAGCAAACCTCAATTCCTTAATGTTTTTCCCACCGAACCTCGACTCTCTGCCATAAGTCAAAACATATAATACACAAGTTCCGTTTCACACACTCTGGAAAACTTCTTTTGAAAACCCTTAATAATTTACCAAAGGCACTCCAGACCGTTTCTACACGTCTGTTTACTTATTTTCCTGGCTAGCCACTCGCTGTCTTCAAGTCTTCTAAATATAAAATTTCAGCCGCAGGTACTATGATATCGTTTTCAATTTGTGTTGTTATATGTTGGTTATAAATTATTTAAGTCTAATTGAAATTGATTTTCAAGCCTACCTTTCAACACTGCTGTATCAGTTTCTTCCATTCGCTGTTGTATTTTATCCACACTGCAGGTAAATACTACAATGTTATCACCAAATGTCATTAGTAATCCTTTGCGGTTTTCCCAAGTTAAAGATCTGGAAACTTCTTGTAGAACTACTGAGAATAGTTTCGGCGGTATGGAGTGTTGTTCCATGATCCCCCTTTCAGTTATGAATTTCTCACTGTCCTGATGAGTGCCAATGGAAGCTGTACTTTCCACAACGAAACTCTGTGTTGTATGTAAAGTACCCCAGCGCTAATACGCAATCAGTACCTTCCCTGTGCGATACCAACGGTAATATTACCGTTGAAAGCACCACTGAAGTGAAGTTATTAAACACAGTTTTCCGAAATTCCTTCATCAAAGGCCACGAAGTAAGTATTCCAGAATCCGACTAAAGAACGGCTGCCAACATGAGTGACTCAGAAGTTGATATCGCCGGTGTAGTGAAGCAGCATAAATCATGCATGACATTTAAATTAATACTTACGTGTTGCTAACTCTATTCACAATAAATTTCGGAGACATTGTGCACATACGCCGCTAAACCTAAGATACATAAGCCTAATGTCCCATTGAGAGCGATAGTAAGTGCTATTGGATCGCCTGTTCAAGAGTTGGCTAGACATCTCGCCTCGTTGCTACAACCGCATATTCGTAAAACTGATTATCACATTAAATATTCTGTGCACTTTATTGAAAAATTGGAGATTACTGTCAGCTCAGGTGATATCTTGTTAGTTTTGATGTAGTAGCCGGCCGGAGTGGCCGAGCGGTTAAAGGCGCTACAGTCTGGAACCGCACGACCGCTACAGTCGCAGGTTCGAATCCTGCCTCGGGCATGGATGTGAGTGATGTCCTTAGGTTAGTTAGGTTTAAGTAGTTCTAAGTTCTAGGGGACTTATGACCACAGCAGTTGAGTCCCATAGTGCTCAGAGCCATTTGAACCATTTTTTTTGATGTAGTATGCCTGTTTACCACGGTTACTGTTGACGAAGCTCTTTCGTACATAGCTGGTACGTTTCCCACTGAAATAGTAGCTCTGTTTCGACACTGCCTGTTCACGACTTATTTCCAGTGTGATAATGAGTTTTACGAACAAACCGAAGGGGTGGCCATGGCAGCCCTCCGAGTCCAACTTTTACTAATCTATTCATGGAATTTTTTTGAACAGGAGGCGCAGCAGACTGCCAGCAAAAGCCCTTTGAAGTGGTATCGGAATGTGGATGGCACTTTTGTGGTATGAAATCACGGTGAAGAGGAATTGTATGGTTTCTCGGTGCACCTAAATAGTATTAATCCAAAGATACAATTTTCTATGGGGAAAGAGAGCAATGGACAACTAAATTTTTTGGATGTATCAGTAATCAAACGAGCAGATGGTATCTAGGGCATAAAGTGTATAGAAAAGATACACACACCGAACGTACCTCCATAGGACTCGAACCATCATCCCAGGCAGAAGAGAGGTGTCATTAAAACATTGGAGGACACAGCTAACAAGATCAGTGAGCCAGTTTATTTGCAAGATGAACTAAATCATCTGTGAACGGCTTTCAAGAAAAATAGATACGCTGACAACGAGATAAATCGAGCACTTCATCCGACAAGGAAAGTGTCTGACAACATTCAGCAACAACAACTGTCAGCTGGAAAAGTTTTTCTTCTATTTATTCGCTATATTGAGGGACATGTTGGGAAAGTTCTGGCCAAGTTTCGAGTTGAAACAATCTTTAGACCCACCAAGAAGGTTAGTGAATGTTTAAGATCGGCGAAAGACACACGACACCCCTTAGCAACGCCTGGGGTGTATAAAATTCCGAGTAGTTGTGGGAAGGTTTATATTGGAACAACGTAAAGAAGTGTCAATACCCGCTTAGCCGAACACAAAAGGAACTGTCGACTAGGACATACCGAAAATTAGTTGTAGCGGAAAACTTTTTTTTAAGACGGTGATCATGAAATAAAATTTAGTGAGACGAGCGTGCTAGCCAGTACATCGCATTATTATGCACGTATGTACAGGGAAGCTATAGATTCAGAAACACCACAATAATTTTAATAGAAAAGAGGAAGGCTTAAAGTTAGACAAGATATGGCCATCGACTTCGCACCAACGATGTGACAATCGATTACCTTCAGTCGAAAATAATGACGTTAGTCAGAGGTAGACTTACAGTCGGCCCCACGTGACGTATGGTGGGGCCCTCTATGCGCTGAGTCATTGACTCACCACGGAAGATGTTGCCCGCAGTTGGCAACTAAACGTCAGGAAGAAGAAGTTTTACAGATCGACCACGGCCTCTCAGCCCGGAAGTTTTAACTAATGGGTTTTATACATCTATTTTCTACTACTAAGTCACTTCTAGAGTCAACTCAGCTTAAGGAAATCCCTAACGCTGGGAGGGCTCTTGACAGCTTTCATCTGCGAAGCGCAAAAGGCTGTAGGCGAAGACAATTTTCTTTTTAGTAATTGGCTTTCGGGACGTTCCCATACACCTCTCTCTGTAGGTTAAGGTCAAGCATGACGGTACAAACCTAATGACAACAACCAGTCCCCGAACGGAATCGAACCTGTGCCGCTTTCGTTAGCAATCTGATGCGCTGACTACGCAGTTACCGAAGCGGAGTAGGCGACAGTGCTAGCAATCCACATGGCTATGAAGACGCGCGTAGCAGTTGCACTCAGCGTACAGAAAACTGTCCGGGATCATCTTACACTGTGTCTCCGACATAATGTCAAGTATGTTTTCCGAATATATGTAAATGAAATTTTTTCGATATTATGCTACAAACGCAATTCTTTTTTCGTTTTGTTTCTTACAGAAAACTGAATACCTGACCAAATCCCGGTTTGTCAGCTAGTCACTTAATAAAGGCAAGGCCTCCTGTCCACAATGTGTACCAGTTAGGTTCCTTTCAGAGTAAACTGATGCAATAGTCCCATACTTAGCAATCATGTACAACCGCTCGCTCGACAAAATATCCGTACCAAAAGAATGAAAAGTTGAATAGTTCACGCAAACACCGAGCAAAGGAAGTAGGAGTAATCGGATGAATTGTTGAGCCACATCACCGAGGTCGATCTGCAATAAGATTTTGGAACATATACTGTTTTAGAACATTATTAATCCACATAACTAGAAAAAGAAATACTTTAAATACTTTAAATTTCGGTTACACTCTAAATCACACAAATCTAAAGACTGCCAATTGACCTAAATAACTACTGAGGTCATCCACATAAGGACGAAAAAATGGCTCTGAGCACTATGGGACTTAACTGCTGTAGCCATCAGTCCCCTGGAACATTGAACTACTTAAACCTAACTAACCTAAGGACATCACAAACATCCATGCCCGAGGCAGGATTCGAACCTGCGACCGTAGCGGTCGCGCGGTTCCAGACTGTAGCGCCTAGAACCCCTCGGCCACACTGGCCGGCCATAAGGACGAAAAGACATTTGTTAAATTACGGTTACACGATAAATCACACAAATGTGATGTAGTTGTCAGTTGAGCTAAATAACTAGGAATTACAATTAGGAACAACTAAATTGGAGCGATCACATAGATAATGTTGCGCGGAAGACAAACTAAAGACTGAGTTTTATTTGCAGAACATGCGGAGTATGCAACAGGCCTACTAAGGAGACTGCCTACTCTACGCTAGTCCATTCTCTGGTTGAGTGTTGTGCAGTGTGGGATCCTTATCAGATAGAACTGACGGAGGACGTAGAAAAAGTGCGAAGAAGGGCAGGTCGTTTTGTATTACAGCGGAATAGGAGAGAGGGTGTCACGTGCGTGATAAACCAGTCGAGCTAGCAATTGTTACATTAAAGGCATTTTTCGTTGCTGTAAGATCTTTTCTCGAAATTTGAGGCACCAACTTTCTCCTCTAAATGTGAAAATATTTTACTGTCGTCACCCTACATGGGGTGAAACGATCATCATAATAAAACAAGAAAATTCAGAGTTCGTATAGAAAGATTTAAATGTTCATTTTTCCCACGCACTATTAGAGAGCAGAGTGGTAGAGAAATAATCTGAAGGTGGTTCGAAGAGCCCTCTGTCAGACACTTAAATGTGGATTGCAGAGTTGTCATACAGATGCAGATGTATAATCGATTAATTAATTCTTCGCTATAGTAACATAAGTTGAATCGATATCTCATTTCACATGGGCTGTCAGTACAAATTTTAATGAAATTGAGTCGTCAGCTTTATAGCGATCTACGAATTCCAGACAACGTGCTAGCCCACACCCATTGCTCCGTTCTGTGGTTTCATTCGTGATATGAAAACGATTCGCCGTGTTGTATCCACTCCTGAAGCCGGGTTCTACCTTTGTCAGAGTAAAATCCAACGTTTTTCCTGTGCGGTTGGTGATAATTTCAGTGAATCCCGATTAAAAGTAGTTTAACTGTAGTAGCTTTTCTCGAAGTTTTGGTATAATGCGGGTAATTACTGCAGGAAACCTTCACAAAAGCGGCAGGTCAAGGTCAAGGCAGATGCGATTATACAGGGCAATAGTTCGTTCTGACAATACGCCGTGCAGGAGCAGCGACCAGTGCTGAATGGTTGCTCGCTTACCATTAGGGTCACACAATCTATCCATAAATGGAGCCTGTTATCCCTGTAGATCAACGATTTTGTTGCAAGAGATATCAATGATCTTATTTTGTTATTTTGTTAACGAAAACAGTCTATTTCACGCTTTTGTAATCATTAGATAAAAAATATAAACGCCATTAAGATTGTTTTGTTAAGATAACGACCCAGCTATTGAGGAGTTCCTTCCTTTTTTTTACTGGTTTTACCTACTGAGGACCATAGGAAATAACTTGTTGCACGGTCTATAAATTCGGCTAACAAGAGGACCGTACGAACTTGCCCTCTCCGATTTGACTCATATTTTTTGGGTGCTTAGGGCGCGACTAGGACCTGAACACAAGTAAACACGAAGATGCAACTCTCAACAGATTTCGAGCAACTCGAGTTTGAAAATTTCAGCCGTTCGTACATACTTCGTACGTGTTACTTGTACAAGGATGCCGCAGCCGAGCGAGTAAGCGCTTAGTTTCATAAGCGTGAGATCTGTGGATCTAATCTCGTTGCCGGTACTCACTTTTTTCGTTCCCACGTAAGTCTAGAAACAGATATACCTGTACGTCATGAAACTGTGTGATGGATGAGAACCGTTTATGAATGTATTCGTTTAGGAATACCCACAGTGAAAAAACAATGCACACTAAAAAATTCAGCGTCTGTTACAAGTGCATTTATTGTTTTCTATGTTTCTGTGGTCAGTATCATCCTGATTCGTGAAGTACTCCGTATTTTACTCATTCTACTTACTTATGACGAATGTCGGAACCACAATATAAGTAAAATAACTATACTGATTTGACTAAATGTTCTTGCATACTCTTTTTTTTTTACTTCCAACACCTTTACGAAACTTGTTCCTTCATTTTTCAGGACAAAAATTACGAAAATAGTAAATGAATCATTAAATTTTGACAACTTGCACAACCATAATAAACCTGTTATTAGAATTACGCGGAGATAAGAAAAGAAGTAGCAGGGAGATTCGACCCAATGGCCTCGCGCTTTTGAAACTAAGAGCGTACTCCCTAGGCTGCGGATTTCTTCAGTACAAGCGACCATGTAAAGTTTATGAAGCCACCTAATATTTTCAAACCCGATTTTCTCTAAAACGGTTAAAATTGCGTCTTCTTGTTTACCTTATGTTGAAATCCTAATCACGCCCTGCACATCCCGTCAATATGAATCAAATCAGTGACGGGAAGTTCATAAGGCCCCTTGCAACAAGGCAAGATCATCTGCAAAAGCTAAAAAACCAGTTCTCTGATTCTCCCCTTTTCTCCCAGTGATGTTATTTTTTAAAGATTCCTTCTTCTTATGTTCCTTTCCTCCATTCCCTGATTACCTTCTCTATTACACTACTGAACAACAATGAGGACTATCCATGTCCTTGTCTTACACTGTTTTTGATCTCAAAAGTATTGTATGTTTCACCTAAAAAATTAATTTTCATTTTGTATTTGTTAGTGTGTCTTTATGATTTTCACTGATTTGTTGTCAACTCTAAATTCTTTTAAGGTGTTGAGTAATGTTTTCCCGTCAATCGGATCATTTGCTGTTTTGAAGCCTACAAACGTTGGCTCTCGTTATTGGTGGAAGCTCCGTCTTTAGCCTCTAGCGGGACGTTAGGCATTGTGCAGAACAGTTTTGAACTGCTTTAATGACGCATATTTCATAACAGTTTTTTCTGACACTAATCTGCAGAAGAAGTGCACTGGTGGACATTGACTTGATCGCTCTAGTGCAGACTCGTAGCGCTTTTTATTCTATTTGTATTAGTTTGTGCGTATAGGATTTTTATCTCCGACCCGTAGCATTCCCACCCACCGTCAGCGTATGGTCTGACTATTGCATGGTCGTTATAATCAGATTTGCACAATCCACTTCTCTTTAGGACTGAGACAGCTCGTAGAATATTGATCCCACCTCACTACTTTCCAGCGTTTCCTTTACGTGCTTGCGACCTTCAACTTACGGCTGTGCACAATCTCAAGTGTTTCACTCAGCTTTTGTCCTGCTGTTTGTTTGCTCCTCTGCCGACTCTTTGATGCCCTGATGTTCTGCATTGTGTGTGGATTGATGTACCTATATTGTTTACTGATATCTAAGACCATTTTCATTAGCCCAGGTGCGTAATGCATCGAGTGGTCTCGTTATCTTTCTAATGTAACCCTTAATAATCTGTTTTCGTTTCTGTGCACAGGTCATCGGCATACTGTATGGGCATCCTCATCAAATAATTCATAAAGTTCGATGGCGTGTATGCTGAAGAGCAACAGGGCTTATGTTAATCCTTGAGGCACGCACTTATTAGTTGTTCCTGGCTCAAGAATTATAACTTTCTACTTAATAACAAGATGACTGTCAGATATTAACTTCGTCGTTATATGGCAAACGTTTTGGGAACACTGGAGGCCCGACAGCCTAGATGTAGTCGTAAAGTTACGTAATTAATTTTTTAATTGTTTTATGTGTTTTAGCAACCTAGATGACAGCTCTAAGTTTTTACTTCTGGAGGAGGTGGAGTAGATGCTACAACGTATAATGAACATTAGATCAGTTTCTGTAAAACACTTTAATTCAGGATACTTTACTTTGGCTGACATTCATATCCATATGAGGGGCGATATACAGGGCGGATGTAACTCACCTTCTTTACTTGAGGGGGCCCCCATGATAAACGAATGATCGTAGGACAATGAAACTTTGTGGAAATATTTGTAAGGACATGCGCAACAGAAAAAATGAATAAATCAATGAAAGAAACACATTTTAATTCCCACATGAGAGGGTAACGTTTAGTAACTGTGTACCACGTTTGCGTTCCAGGTTACAAACGTTGCTCAGCGTGACGGCCATCTGCATCCACAACAGCTTGCAACCGCACTGGAGTTTGCTCTACTGCTACTCGAAACATCTCAGTGCGATGTTGGCTAGCTCCCTCGCTTTGCTCATCTTCAGCCTCCAACGTATGTTATTGTTCCGTTGATAAACCTTATCCTTTAGGTAACACCATAGCCAGAAATCACACGAATTCAAATCTGGTTATCTTGGTGGCCACGTAGTTTGGAACGATCGGTCAATGATTCGGTTTTATACTAATGTGTTACAGAGTAACCGAGAAATGTGAGGTGAAGCTCCATTGTGCATCAAAACAGTTGAGTCCGAAGCACCTCTCTCCCGCAGACCAGGGTCCACATATTGGCGAAGCAGATCACAGCAACGTTTGTCGTTCACGCTGCATGTCCTTGGTGCTTGGGGTCCGACTTCATTAAAGAAAAATCAGCCAATCGTGAACCGAGCCGCGAAGCCACGCCGCACACTGACGCATCCACTGTGCAGGGCAACTTCATGAACGTCCGTTGGCGTTGACGATCATCAAATGCGACTGCAGTGAGTGTCTGCTGTCCCAGTGAGCATAACGTGTGCTTCACCACTCGACAAAATGTTACAAGGCCACATGTCGTCAACTTCAACCCCTGCAAGAAACGTAAGAGCAAAGTCTACTCGAATGTTCGCGCCATGTGGCAAAAATTAGCAAGTAATGTGAAGTTCGTAAGGATACCATTTAACATTTGTTCACAGCACTTTTCGAATGGTGGACCATGGATTGCTTAGCTGTCGTGACACAGATCGTGCGACGCTTGAAAATCGCACATGGCGTCCAGTATTCTCAGCCACGACAACAGCACCTTCTTCAACAATTTGTGGCGCAATCGGCCGTAGGCCTCTCCCAGGAGCAATTGCCAAATCGCCAGATAATTCGAGTTTCAGAACCATATTCTTCAACCCCCGTCCGTAAGGAGAACCTCTCTGCATTCCTTTAATGAGTCGATACTCATACACTACTGCTGTTGTTTTCATAAAACAGCTTTACGAGTAAAGTCCTGCTCACCTTGTCCAGCCCATATCCGCTGTCTGCAACTGTGTTTCATCCCCCACGTCGCCGTACCAGCACCAGCGCCTAACGGCAAGTCTTGACACTAACACTACTAACAACCCAAATCCAGCAGCACACAGTCTGATCATCACTCCTATAAAGTTGGGTACCCATAAAGTAAATAGTTTTGGGTCTACATTGGTTCAAATAGCGAAAGTTTAAGTATAACCACCCTGTACGTTTCATACAACTTCTGAACATAATGATAACAGTTTTTTCACAATGCGGGGCCACACTCATAATACATTTCTTTAAAGTCAGTACCGCCATTAGACTGTTCTTTTATTAAGAGTGTTACATTTACACATACCCAATCATGATTTCGGCTTCAAAGTGCCATTATCAAGTGTTTTCTGAAAGCAGGTTAGACAATAACAGTGAAATACATAACAAGTGATATAACAGTATAACAATCCACATTTGTAATGCTTACTTACAAGTGTTATAAACTGCCGAAGATGGCATACTGTCGTATTAAAATACACTATTAGACACATTGTCTATGAGTCGATATTTCTGGTAGAGGCTAATGCTTTGTTTCATTACTGAGTACACCATATTGACTGAATGACAGTTGGCTAAGTGTCAAATTGTCTTGGTCAAAGAAATTCCTGTTACAAGAAGGTGACTTTTTTTTAGTCTTTGGACTCATTGTTCGGTAGGATAGGAAACTTTAGGAACAATTTATTTTCTTTGGTGGTTCTTACATCTTTGCAGTACCTGTTTATCTTAGTATACAACGAAGTTGCCTGCTCATAAACATAAACAGTAACAAACCTCGGTATACTGATAATTTTTACTTATGGACCGTCTGACAGCAAATGAAAAAAACACTATTTTAGTGCCACACGCGTTTGCATTTATTTTCTGCAAGGCATCATCAGTGGCCTGGAATATGTACATATGTTAGCTATTTAATTTACATTTTTGTCACTGTGCCTATAGGTTATAGACAGTTCTGGTGGTATTTCCTAATAAGTAGTAATGTCTTGAACTGTAGTTACAGGTTGCGTGGACAATTTCTTACATATTACGCTCCTGTTGCATTTTTGGTGTTGTTCTTCTTCTTATGAATGCCAATTTGCGGTTTTTTTCCCACATTCCACAGCACTATGAACTGAACGCTTGTTTCTATGCAATGTTTTGGTTTCTGTTGGCGACTGTGGAATGTTTTTGCCAAAGAGCGAATGTTATTGCCAGACTTTCGAGTGTAATTATTGAAGTATCTGTTATCTGTTCGTGTATGCGTTTGTGTGTGTGTGTGTGTGTGTGTGTGTGTGTGTGTGTGTGTGTTTTGGTGTGATATAATTTTTTTGTGATATATATATATATATATATATGCTCTGCTTGTGTGTGTGTGTGTGTGTGTGTGTGTGTGTGTGTGTGCTATAATTTATTTTTTTTATTTTTATCATCCTACAAACATGGAACAAGAAATGAAAATAATGAGAATAAGCAACCATGACAAACATCTTATACAATTGCAAGAAAACTTCCACATCCAGAAAGCCATAGCAGAAAACAAACATGTGATAAATGAACAAACACACATCAGCACAGGCTCCCTACTACACTTAATAAAGGAAATGATAACATAAAACAAAAAAACTCTTCCCCACACCATCTGGTCACACACACACACACACACACACACACACACACACAAACGCATACACGAACAGATAACAGATACTTCAATAATTACTCTCGAAAGTTTGGCAATAACATTCGATCTTTGGCAAAAACATTCCACAGTCGCCAACAGAAACCAAAACATTGCGTAGAAACAAGCGTTCAGTTCGTAGTGCTGTGGAATGTGGGAAAAAACCGCAAATTGGCCTTCATAAGCAGAAGAACAACACCAAAAGTGCAACAGGAGCTTAATATGTAAGAAATTGTCCACGCAACCTGTAACTACAGTTCAAAACATTACTACTTATTAGGAAATACCACAGAACTGTTTATAACATATAGGCACAGTGACAAAAATGTAAATTAAATAGCTAACATATGTACATATTCCAGGCCACTTATGATGCCTTACAGAAAATAAAGGCGAAACGCGTATGGCACTAAAATAGTGTTTTATTCAGTTGCTGTCAGACGGTCCATAAGTAAAAATTATCAATATACCGTGATAGTACACGCAACTGAGGAAGACAGGACTACAAAAGTTGAAGATGTCAGTAACAAACCTCCCGATAATATACGCTGCATCCATAAATATAGCAGTCCAGCTAGTGATTGACGTTGTTTAAAGTACATTTTAGTTGGTAAATACACAGCTTTGTACCTGAAATTAACACATGGTCAACTCTAAGTTGTGTAATTTTGCCTCAATCCAGAATTAATACAGTGTAGTGCAGTTACTTATTCTACTCACTCATTAATTAACCAGTGAGGTCCGAAGCGATATTTTAGATGTACGTATCATCAGGCATGTAAATCCTGTTATATGTGTTGGAACATTACTTAGGAATAAGTGCAAATAACACAGGTATGTGAAATATGTCATGTACATAAAAGCATTTAAGTAAATAAAAGAATCAAAAAATTTCATGTTAAACAGCACATTTAAATTTAACGTAATATAAGAAGTGGTGATATCCTAGTATTTGTTAATGGTAGATGAGATACAATTACAAACGTGAGTGCACTGTGGTATTTATACATACGGCTGTAATCTTGGTGCTATAAATCTTATTTACATGTTATAGTGGTGACATTTATATGACGTAAAGATGACATAGTAATGTTAACAACTTGATCAGCCACCACATATGAAAGTACCAAGTGGGTTAATTCCTATTTCTTAACAACAAGAGGGTAACTAACAACAACACGCCCACACCCCACTATAATAGCTTCTTCTTCATTTATAACGCCCCCATCCAACCTTTTACACCCCCCACTTACATTTCCATTCCACATGTCTACAATCTTCAATGAATGACTAATAGTATTCTAGACCTTCTGTGTCTTCTCAATTGTTTATTACCTCTCTAAGAAGTAATTATGATCAATAATGTTACATTTATTTTTGTTTGGACTCCGCAGCGGATCTGAGCGTGTGTTAGCCGGCCAGGGTGGCCGAGCGGTTCTAGGCGCTTCAGTCTGGAACCGCGCGACAGCTACGGTCGCAGGTTCGAAACCTGCGTCGGGCATGAATGTGTGTGATGTCATCAGGTTAGTTAGGTTTAAGTAGTTCTAAGCTCTAGGGGACTGATGACCTCAGATGTTAAGTCCCATAGTTCTCAAAGCCATTTTTTTGAACAGCTTCGTTGCTGTGGAAGAACGGCATAAAGCAATTGCGCTGCCAGGGGCAAGGCGTTTCTTCGGCTGAGACGGTGCGTGGGCGGATTTGTTCGCACCTTACGTAAGAGCGGAGCATAGTAGAGAAGAGCGATGTGGTGGTGGTGGTGGCGGTGGTTCGCGAACTGCGGCTAGTGCCCAAGGCCGAGCCAGGCGGAAGCGCGCTCCGCCGCGGCGGCGTGTCGTGCCGTGCCGTTCTCTGCTGTGCTGGCGGACCAAGGCTGAGAAACTGCCCAGCGCGCGCCGAGGACGGGCCAACGCGGAAGAAAGAACACACCGCCAATAGCTAGCCGCCGTTCCCACAGAGCAGTAAACTGAGCAGCTGTTTGTACTGAGTCTGACAGACTGCTCCACACGGAACTCGTTAGCAGCGGGCACAGTGGCAACAACTCATAAAATCTGGCAAAAAAATAAAAAAGAGACAAGTATATGAGCGTCAAAAATGGCTCTGAGCGCTATGGGACTCAACATCTGAGGTCATCAGTCCCCTAGAACTTAGAACTACTTAAACCTAACTAACCTAAGGACATCACACACATCCATGCCCGAGGCAGGATTCGAACCTGCGACTGTAGCGGTCGCGCGGTTCCAAACTGAAGCGCCTAGAACAGCTCGGCCACAGCGGCCGGCATATGAGAATCGGGTGCACATATACACCGGTGTCAAAACTGAAATTACTGCAGCAGCGAACTGTTTACGGCACGCCGACCATATGTCACTGTGCAGCGTGATCCAACTTCTCCTACCCATGGGTTTTATGCAACCCGCAACATCTTCAAAAACCACACACGAGATTTTTATATTATCTTGATGCTATGCCCAAACTATTAGTCCTACAGAAAAAATGAAGAGGACCTTTCTGTAGCAAATTTAATGTAACTAAATTTTGTACTGGGGTACATTTACGCTGATGGCCACAGTGATTCAAGAAAACGAATTTGAAGGACACTCTTGTAGTTCTTTCTTGAATAATTCGAAAACTATGGCCTCTAGCGAATACGTATCCCAATACAAAATTTACCTAAATTATATTTCCTACAAAAAGGTCCTGTTAATTTTTTCTGTAGAATTAATACGTGGGTTGGCCCGCCCGGTTGGCCGTGCGG
Source organism: Schistocerca nitens (assembly GCF_023898315.1). Classification (NCBI taxonomy): domain Eukaryota; kingdom Metazoa; phylum Arthropoda; class Insecta; order Orthoptera; family Acrididae; genus Schistocerca; species Schistocerca nitens. The sequence continues at coordinate 479,832,657 of NC_064615.1, forward strand.
TGTAACATACGGCTTTCGGGGCGGGAAGGAGCGCCTGACTCTAAGCACTATTTGACTTAACTTCTGAGGTCATCAGTCGCCTAGAACTTAGAACTAATTAAACCTAACTAACCTAAGGACATCACACACATCCATGCCCGAGGCAGGATTTCAACCTGTGACCGTAGTGGTCGCTCGGTTCCAGACTGTAGCGCCTAGAACCGCACGGCCACTCCGGCCCGCGGAGCACCTGGTCCCTGGCAAGAATCCGCCCGGCGGATTTGTGTCGAGGTCCGGTGAACCGGCCAGTCTGTGGATGGTTTTTAGGCGGTTTTCCATCTGCCTCGGCGAATGCGGGCTGGTTCCCCTTATTCCGCCTCAGTTACACTATGTCGGCGATTGCTGCGCAAACAAGTTCTCCACGTACGCGTACACCACCATTAATCTACCACGCAAATATAGGGGTTACACTCGTCACGTGTGAGACGTTCCCTGGGGGGTCCACCGGGGGCCGATCCGCACAATAACCCTGGGTTCGGTGTGGGGCGGCGGAGGGGTGAAGTGGACTGGGTAGTCGTCGTGGGGTTGTGGACCACTGCGGCTGTGGCCGTGACGGAGACTCTCCGTCGTTTCTAGGTCCCCGGTTAACATACAATACAATACAATACGAGGGTTGGAACTTTAATAGTGGCAACTATTTATTTACAGCTCGTACAAAATAGATACGGTTTTCAAAGTTTTACTGAACTTCAGAGTAGTCACCAACATTGTGTGTAACCCGTTGCCAGCGATGTGGAAGTCGCAGGGTACTCTCAGCAGTGCCAGTTGTGTTGACTGTTCGAGCGGCGCGGTCTATTGCCCGACGAATTTGTAGCAGTTCTGAAGCGAATGCCGTGAAGTGTTTCCTTCAGTTTAGAAATCGCGTTGAACTCACCAGAGCTTACGTCAGGGGATTGCAGAAGGTGGTATAGCATTTAGCAGCCCCATCAGTCAAACAAATCAGTAACAGCTTGTACTGTGCGTACTTGAGCATTGTCCTGCAAAATTATGGTCATGTTCTGCAGAAAGTGTCATCACTTCTGTCTCTATGCTGTTCATTTTTGGAACACAACCTACGACCAGCTGAGAGACAGAAGTGACGACACTTTCTGCAGGACCTGACCATCATTTTGCAGGGCAATGCTCAAGCACGTACAGTGCAAGCTGTTACTGATTTGTTTGACTGAGGGGGCTGCTAAGTGCTATACCACCTACTGCACTTCCCTGACATAAGCCCTCGTAAGTTCAACTCGATTTCTAAACTGAAGGAAACACTTCACGGCATTCGCTTCAGAACTGCTACAAATTCGTCGAGCAACAGACCGCGCCGCTCGAGCTGTCAACACAACTGGCACTGCTAAAAGTACCCTGCGACTTCCACATCGCTGGCAAAGGGTTACACACAATGCTGGTGACTACTTTGAAGGTCAGTAAAACTTTGAAACTCGTATCTATTTTGTACCAGCTGTAAATAAATAGTTGCCCCTATTAAAGCTCCAACCCTCGTAATTTGCGCGTAGCAAGTGAGGGAATATCAAAATCTTGTACGTCATATTTGATGGCATTGCAGGTTGAATAAAACCCATAGGTAGGGGCAGCTGAAACACCCTGTACAGAACAGCGTGCAGGATCGAGACTGGAACCGCCTCAGCGACAGTGATCTTGTCGAGTTCGGAAAGTATTGAGAGGCAACATATCCTGATTAAAATTGTATGTCGGCTGACTCTCCACACGTTAGCGTTTAAATCCTCCAGTCAGAGATCTGAACGATACAAGCGAACTGCCTACCGCTCCTGACGTCCGACAACAGAGCGTCAGTTCACTTGTAGTGCTGGTACAGAGCGATGTACATGCATAACCCGTTATCGTGCGCAGCCAGCTGTCCGCCTCGCTCTTGCCATCGGAACGCGTTAACATCGATGCTGCTAGTCCGCTACCTGTTCGTTCGAGCCTGGCGCAAATTGCGAAGCAGCTGACGAGGGGTAGGGCAGGCAGCACAGCGAAGAAAACACTTCGCGACACAGTGTGTGCGCATATTGGGAGGCGGTTTTGCTTTGTCATGTCTTTCCTTGTTGCTCCAGTGGGCAGTCCCTCCTTGTGAACGTATCTTTTAACCCATGAATCTTAGTTCAGAGTCGGATTCGGAAGAGGAAATGGACATTCCGATGTTATTATCTAGGTGATAATCTGAGCAGTCCCCTTAGATTGTTTGCAGATGACGCTGTAATTTACCGTCTAGTAAAATCATCAAACGATCAATTCCAATTGCAAAATGATCTAGAGAGAATTTCTGTATTGTGCGAAAAGTGGCAATTGGCACTAAACAAATAAAAGTGCGAGGCCATCCACATGGGTACTAAAAGAAATCCGATAAATTTTGGGTATACGATAAATCGCACAAATCTAAGGGCTGTCAATTCGACTAAATACCTAGGAATTACAATTACGAGCAACTTAAATTGGGGAGACCACATAGTTATATTGGGGGGAAGGCGAAACAAAGACTGCGCTTTGATGGCAGAACACTTAGAAGGTACGACAAACCCACTAAAGAGTCAGCCTACATTACACTTGTCCGTCCTCTGCTTGAATATTGCTTCGCGGTGTGGGATCCTTACCAGGTAGGATTGACGGAGGACATCGTGAAAAGAAGGGCAGCTCGTTTCGTGTTATCGCGCAATAGATGTGAGAGTGTCGTTGATGTGATACGCGAGTTGGGGTGGTAGTCACTAAAACAAAGGCGGTTTTCTTTGGGGCGATATTTATTTACGAAATTTCAATCACCAACTTTCTCTTCCGAATGCGAAAATATTTTGTTGACACCCACCTACGTAGGGAGAAATGATCATCATAATAAAAAAAGAGAAATCAGAGCTCGAACGGTCTTTGGTGTGACGTCATAAGCGCGTGACTGCGTGTGAGATCGCTCTCTAAGTTTTCATCTATTTTTAGGTTTCAGATATATATTTTAACTGTTTTTGTGATAATATTTACTATATAAGTGACTTATTAGTGGTTTCTTCATTCACCTCTGCATTTCTTGTGTTGTGGCCTGATATTTGTGAGTGTTTCGTATCGAGCAACTTAACCTCTTACCCGTGTTTACATTCCGCGCTGACCAGTTGCAGCTGTAGCGGCGCATCGAAAGCTAAGTACTAATTAATTGTTTGTGTATAGTAGTTTATTTAGGAACTTTAGTAGTCTTCAACCGGTGTTCTTGGTGTTTTCCGGTGAAATAACTTCAGAAGAAATTTTTGCGAACTGCTTTCAGTTTCGTTACTGCCATTAGACGTTTGATTTTCTTTCTGTGTTAGTATTTTGTTATATTCTCATTTGTTGTTGATTAATACTGTCAATAATAGTAGTTACTTCCCTTGTAGAGCAAGTTTGTGATTATTGTAGTCAGTTTTTAACATCATCTTATTGTAGTAGCGGAACTTAGATAAAGTTGTTTTCTTGTTTCAATAATTGTAAAATTTTACCATGAGTGAGAAGTGTGGGCTTTGCCGTAGGTTCGTGAGTAGTGGATTGCGGTGTGAGACTTGTTCGAAGTTTTTTCACTGGGGGGAATGCAGTGGGGAAGCCAGTGGGCATTCTGGTGAGATCCTCTCCTGGAACTGCAGGTTATGTAGCAAGAGTAAGTTGATAGAGGAGCAGGAGCGTAAGATCTGTGCCCTTCAGGTGCAGTTGAAAAACGCACAGGAGGAGCTAGATAGGATGAGGAGGGAGAAGGGGGTTGGGGAATGGGAGCTGGTTGTTGGCAAGAGATCTACTAGGAGAAGGAGATTTTCAGATAGTTTTACTATTGGTGTTTGTAATAGATATGACCAACTGTCAGAGTCTAGTGGAGAGGAATCTCTAGTATCTGTAGATGTAGGAAGTATGCAGCAGACCTCAGCAGTTACGGTGGCTAGGACAGTTGCAAAGTCTAAGAGAAAGAAGAAGGTTCTGCTGTTAGGTAGTTCTCATGGTAGAGGTGTAGGCCAGCAGTTGCAGGAAATTTTGGGAGTGAGTACCAGGTCACCAGCATTGTGAAGCCTAATGCAGTATTGGCTCAGGTGACTTTTAACATAGGGGGGTTATGTAGGGATTTTACTAAAGAGGATCAGGTAGTGATTGTGGGTGGGGCTGGTAATAGTATTGATAGGGATGGGGAGTATGACATAGATGGTGACCTGGAAAAGATAGCCACTCAGACTGGCAACACGAATGTGCATTTCGTGGCACTGTTTCAGCGTCACGATCGGCCTCATCTTAATACAGCCGTCAGGCGTAATAACATGAGACTTGGGGGTGCGCTGATGACAGAAGACATGAGTCATATTTCAGTGGTGTCGGTGGAGTCTATCAGCAGGACGGGTTTCACTAGACATGGCCTGCACCTCAACAGGTATGGGAAGGGGAGGTTGGCAAAACTTATAGGTGACAGCATAGGTGGGGGTGGTGGGATCACTCATGGGAAAATTCCGGTAGTTGTGGGTGTTAGAGCTGTACCTTTTTTAGATTGAAGTCAGCTGATAGGTATTCCTGCTTAAGGGAAGTCTCTCTAACAAAGAAACCACTTTCTACAAAGCTTGGGTATCCGATTAATGAGGGAATTAGTATATTTCATCAAAATATACAAGGTATTAGAGATAAAGTTAGTGAACTGCTTATAGATGTTGACTCTGAAATTATTGGTATATCTGAACACTTCTTAAATAAGGAGATAATTCAGAGGCTTCCTTTACTAGGATACAGGTTGGCTGGCAGCTTTTCTAGCAGCTCTTTGCGGTGTGGGGGAGTAGCCATGTATGTGAAAAACGGCATCCCATTTGAGTCAATTGATGTTTCAAAGTACTGCACTGAAAAGGTGTTTGAATGTTGTGCAGGTGTGGTTAAATTTAGTGGAGCTAAACTTCTTACTGTTGTTATTTATAGATCCCCAGACTCCGATTTCACAACATTTTTGCTAAAGCTAGAGGTGGTTCTTGGTTCACTTTACAGGAAATACAAAAAGTTAGTTATATGTGGTGACTTCAATATTAATTGTGTAAGTGATTGTGCAAGGAAAAGGATGCTGGTAGACCTCCTTAATTCATATAATCTTATGCAAACCGTATTCTTTCCAACGAGAGTGCAAGGGAACAGTAGAGCAACCATTGACAATATTTTTGTTCATTCGTCATTATTAGAAGGGCATTCTGTTAGCAAAAAGGTGAATGGCCTTTCAGATCATGATGCACAAATTTTAAGTCTAAAAGATTTTTGTGCTGCAACACATGTTAAATATAGTTACCAACTTTTTAGGAAAGCTGATCCAGTTGCTGTACAGACTTTTGTAAACCTTATCAAGGAACAAGAGTGGCAAGATGTTTATAGTGCTGATACAGTAGACGATAAATACAATGCTTTCCTCAAGACTTTTCTCGTGCTCTTTGAAAGTTGCTTTCCGTTAGAACGTTCAAAACAGAGTACTAGCACAAACAGGCAGCCTGGGTGGCTGACTAATGAGGATAAGAATATCTTGTAGAACAAAGTGGCAATTATATCAAAACGTTAGAAACAGTCAAAATCTAAATGCAGCAGCCCATTACAAACAGTATTGTAAGGTGCCTAAAAAAGTTATTAGGAAGGCAAAAAGTATGTGGTATGCAGATAGAATAGCTAAGTCTCAGGATAAAATTAAAACCATATGGTCAGTCGTAAAGGAAGTGGCTGGTCTGCAGAGACAGGTTGAGAATATAGAATCAGTGCGTAGTGGGGATGTCCGTGTTACTGATAAGTCGCATATATGTACAGTACTTAATAATCACTTTCTGAATATAGCAGGTGAACTAAATAGAAACCTAGTCCCAACAGGGAATCATATAGCGCTCTTAGAAAAAAGTGTTCCGAGACTGTTACCTGAAATGCTCCTCCATGATACTGACAAGAGGCAGATTGAGTTAATAATTAAATCACTAAAGACCAAGAACTCTCATTGATATGACGGGGTATCTAGCAGAATACTGAAGTATTGTTCCACGTATGTTAGCTCAGTACTTAGCCATATCTGTAACTTTTCCTTTAGGAGTGGTCGGTTTCCTGACCGATTAAAGTACTCGGTAGTGAAGCCACTTTATAAAAAGGGAGACAGGGATAATGTTGACAATTATAGACCTATTTCTATGCCATCGGTGTTTGCTAAAGTTATCGAGAGGGTTGTATATACAAGGTTACTGCAGCATTTAAATTCACATAATTTGCTGTCAAATGTACATTTTGGTTTTAGAAATGGCTTAACAACTGAAAATGCTATAGTCTCTTTTCTCTGTGAGGTTTTGGACGGATTAAATAAAATGTTGCGAACGTTAGGTGTTTTCTTTGATTTAACGAAGGCTTTTGACTGTGTTGACCACAAAATATTACTGCAGAAGTTGGAACATTATGGAGTAAGGGGAGTAGCTTACAATTGGTTCGCCTTCTACTTTAAGAACAGAAAGCAGAAGGTAATCCTCCGCAATATTGAGAGTGGTAATGATGTCCAGTCCCAATGGGGCACTGTTAAATGGGGCGTTCCCCAGGGGTCGGTGCTGGGGCCACTGCTGTTTCTTGTTTATATAAATGATATGCCTTCTAGTATTACAGGTGATTCAAAAATATTTCTGTTTGCTGATGACACCACCTTGGTAGTGAAGGATCTTGTGTGTAATATTGAAACATTATCAAATAATGTAGTTCATGATATAAGTTCGTGGCTTGTGGAAAATAATTTGATGCTAAATCACAGTAAGACTCAGTTTTTACAGTTTCTAACTCACAATTCAACAAGAACTGACATTTTAATCAGACAGAATGGGCATATTATAAGCGAGACGGAACAGTTCAAGTTCCTAGGCGTACGGATAAATAGTAAGCTGTTGTGGAAAGCCCATGTTCAGGATCTTGTTCAGAAACTAAATGCCGCTTTATTTACCATTAGAACAGTATCTGAAATAAGTGACATTTCAACACGAAAAGTAGTATACTTCGCATATTTTCATACGCTTATGTCATATGGTATTATTTTTTGGGGTAATTCTTCTGATTCAAAAAGGGTATTTTTGGCTCAAAAACGGGCTGTTCGAGCTATGTATGGTGTAAGTTCGAAAACCTCTTGTCGACCCCTATTCAATAATCTGGGAATTTTGACATTGCCGTCACAGTATGTACTTTCTTTAATGTCGTTTGTTGTTAGCAATATTAGCTTATTCCCAAGAGTTAGCAGCTTTCACTGTTAATACTAGGCAGAAATCAAATCTGCATGTGGAATGCACTTCCTTGACTCTTGTGCAGAAAGGAGTGCAGTATTCTGCTGCATCCATTTTCAATAAGCTACCACAAGAACTCAAAAATCTTAGCAGTAGCCCAAACACTTTTAAGTCTAAACTGAAGAGTTTCCTCATGGCTCACTCCTTCTATTCTGTCGAGGAGCTCCTGGAAGAGCTAAAAAATTAAGCAAATTCCAGTGTTACATTCTTGATTTTCTTTTAAACTAACGACTTGTCGCCTGAATATGTTTCTTATATTTCATTTTATCTGTTTCTACAATCGTGTTATAATTTCATGTATTGACTCTTTCCATGACCATGGAGACTTCTCCTAAATGTGGTCCCACGGAACAATAAATAAATAAATAAATAAAAACGGAAAGATATAGGTGTTCCTTTTTCCCACGCGCCATTCGAGAGTGGAATGGTAGAGAAGTAATATGAAAATGGTTCGATGAACTCTTTGTCAGGCACTTAAGTGTGAATTGCAGAGTAACCATGTAGATGTAGATGTAGACTTGAAAACGGAACATATCAGAATTAAAAAAAAAAGTCCTGTGACTAGGGCCTCCCGTCGGGTAGACCGTTCGCCGGATACAAGTCTTTCCATTTGACGCCACTTCGGCGACTTGCGCGTCGATGGGGATGAAATCATGATGATTAGGACAATACAACACCCAGTCCTTGAGCGGAGAAAATCTCCGACCCAGCTGGGAATAGAACCCGGGCCCTTAGGATCGCCATTCTGTTACGCTGTTGTTCGTTTTCGTTCGTTGTACCTGCTCGGGGCGGACGTCGCAAGACATCCGTTTCAGTTCGTCATTGATCCATTAACTCTGTTTCTTTATTACAGAGGGCAGCTAACCCTCGGACCGAACACGCTGAGTTATCGTGCCGGCTGACCACTCAGCTATCGGGGGCGGACACATATCAGAATGGAAAAGTGGATGCATAAAGAAGAGAAATACTCATGGTGAATTCGCTTTGACGTCAAAAGTTTGGCGATAAACAGTTCGAGAACTATTTCCGTTTGTACCGGAATCAATTCCACGAAGTCCACGAGCTTGTGCAGAAATATAGTTTTCCTGAAGAGTGTAAGGCCCAAAAACCGACTGGAAGCGAAGAAACACTCTCCATGTTCTTGAGACGTTTTACTCAAATTTCTTCTAAAGCAAAAACATGTTCTTGAAGGTACGCCCACTGAGTTCTAAAGAAGCGTCAGAGACAAATCGCTGACTTCCGACGAGCACGATGGATATGAAGCACTTGTTGCGTCGTAATTCAGAGGTGGTTCGAGTTCTTGAGCTGGAGGACTGTGATTCCCAGGAGAGATGCCTCAGTTTGCGAAATCACTTCAAATATTTTACCTCGGATGAAATGCTGGCTTGTTGGTCGCATACGTTTAGTTACTTCGTACATCGACATGAAGAAATAGTAGAGTGGGACACTGGCACATTTTGAGTCTTCGATCTTTGCACGTTCAGTCTCTGTTTCCTTTGCCCTTTGTTCATACTGCACAATGAAATGTAGTATAAGCTTGGAAACATCAAGTGTCTTCATTTTGTTTGATTGTCCTTTACAATATCGGTGCTTGACTAATGAGGAAATAACTGTGTCCCGATCACTGCGCGGCGATGGCAAGAAGCAGGCATCGCGCTTCCCTGCTCTGCCTTGCACCTCAATGTGCGCTCTTGTATTTACGCCCGTGTTCACAAAAACCTTTGCTGCGCTGCTCTGCCCTGACCTGCCCTGCTATTCACCGCATGCGATGACCCCACTCCCGGAAGTCACGTGCTGCGAAGAAACGCACGCTATACAGGAAAACACACCTACACAAGAATCCCCAGAACCCCAAGCCCAGAGGAGGAATAGCCGTACATGTAAACACAGGGCGGGGAACACCAAATCGCCACAACAGGCCACCCAGCAACAACAGACCAATAACACACAGGAAAACAGTCAACAAGACATCGAGACTGTAACCCACACTACCATCCCCCTCACCAAAGAAGTAACACAGGCGCCACAACCTCTGTCACAAAACATAAACACAAATGCCACTCCTAACAACACACCAATACCCGCACAAGCGGCCGCTAACTCTGCAAAAGCACCTCAGGCTGCCACACCCACAACACCAACACGTCACCTGGGGGAATACTGGAAACACTGTTCCCTCGACACACAACCGTTCAAATCCTTACCAAGGTGCTGACGCCGTCACTACACTCATTACCCAGCTCATGAGGGCCGAACCCGGGCAATAGTGGGCTGTCATACACACTGCTATCACAACACTCTTTCACACTCTTACACGAATAACATTCCACACCCGGCCCGCAACGCAAACCCGCACACACTATCACAGATCCTTTCTGGAATGCAGACTCGATCCACAACAAAAGGGCAGAATCTGCGCGTTCATGGAGCGCAAGGGAATCTTTGTCGCGCTACTCAAATGGCTCTGAGCACTATGGGACTCAACTTCTGAGGTCATTAGTCCCCTAGAACTTAGAACTAGTTAAACCTAACTAACCTAAGGACATCACAAACATCCATGCCCGAGGCAGGATTCGAACCTGCGACCGTAGCGGTCTTGCGGTTCCAGACTGCAGCGCCTTTAACCGCACGGCCACTTCGGCCGGCTGTCGCGCTACTGAGCGAGACTAAGCTTAAACTGCACAAACAATTAAACTTTCCTGGCTACTGCGTCTATCGTACCGACCGATCGGGCGACGCCGTGGCCGGTGGAACTGCAATCGTCATACACAAAGACATTGAGCACAAAAACATAGAGCTCCCTGAACTGGAAAAAATCGAGGCTACGGCCGTCAGAGTCAAGTTCAACGGAGCCTACACCACACTGATATCGGTATACAACAGTCCTGTAGGCATTTCAACACGCGATATCAGCACACTACTCAACATCTCACCGCGAGTAATAGTCGCTGGAGATCTGAACGCAAAACGTCCAGAATGGAATTCACGCATACGAAATCCCAACGGCAAAAAACCATATGAACATTCACTAGGCACAAACTACATTATACTAGCGCCGACTGACAGACGCACATTCCCTATCACAGGGGACACAGGCCAGACGTGTTAGACATGGTCCTCATCAAGGGCATTACATCGACACTCAACGTTGCCGTTGAAAACGATCTGCCCTCAAATCACCAACCTGTAATACTATACATTGAGGAAAAACTGCAGCACATGGAACAACGCAAGATGTTGGACTACGGGCGTGCGAATTGGACATTGTTCAAGCAAACGCTCGATAGCCACATCCCACCCGTACACGAAATTAACGAAACAGCACAAATTGACGAGGCAGTAGAAACCCTCACTAACGCCGTCCAGGACGCAATGACGGGCACCATACCTGATCGCACCTCACAACAACGCAGTGCGGCCCTGCCCCAGGAAATCCTGGGCCTAATCTCAATGAGGAATCGCCTCAGGAGACAATGGCAGCGCACCAGGCGTCAGTACTTCAAACGGCGCATTAACAGGCTACAGGGCATCATACACGATAAAATACAAACACGTAGAACACAACAGTGGAACCAAAAACTCGAAGGGCTGGACAGCGCGACCTGGCGTGTGGCAACTAGCCCGACACTTCACCAGGGAGAAAATATACACCCCAACGCTTCAAGGGCCTGACGGACCTGCATACTCAGCGGAAGAGAAACCAGAACTAATGGCCCGCACACTCGCAGCGTCATTCACACCGAACCTGGTACCATCAGATCCAGTGTTCACACTTGCAACTGACCAGGAGGTTACACACATTCTAGCCCAACCATCGCGCGACGACATTCGACATGCTAGCACAGCCGAAGTCTCCTGGGCTATAATGCATTCCGCTGCTAGGAAAGCCCCTGGTCATGATGGCATTCAAAACCGTGTCCGCTAGGAGTTCACGGATAAAGCTACTGAGTACCTAACACATATAACGAATGCAATACTAAAACACCAACACTTCCCCGCCTTTTCGAAGACGGCCAAGGTCCTGATGTTCAGGAAGCCGGGGAAAGACCACAGCCTCCCACAAAATTACCGAACCATCAGCCTTCTGAGCTCGCTCAGTAAGATTGTTGAGAAGGTGATTCTCAAACGCATCACTAGGCACTGCATAACAAATGACATCCTGAGACCGGAGAAATTCGGCTTCAGGAATCACCACTCCATAACACAACAACTCTTACTGGTCGTTGAACATATAACACATGGCTTCAACATAAACAAAGCTACGGGGGCGGTGTTCCTGGACATCGAAAAGGCTTTCGACCGTTTATGGCACAACGGCCTCATTCGCAAACTCAGCGACGCGGGATTCCCCGACGGGCTAGTGCGTCTAATACACTCGTACCTCACAGACAGGAGTTTCAACACTGACGTGCAGGGAAAACAATCAACACGCGGGAGTACCCCAGGGAAGCATCCTAGAGCCCCTACTGTCTAACCTCTACATAAACGATCTCCCAACCACACACAACACAAGGATGTTTACGCAAATGACACAGCCATCATCGCGCAAGATTGGAAACCATCAAACATTACGTCACGCTTACGGATTGCACTCAGAGTGGCTGAGCCTTGGTTGGAGAAATGACGTGTCAGAGTAAACGTCGACAAGTGCGAAGCCGTTCTGTTCACTAGAAGACCGAAGCAACTGCGCAAACACCGATACTGCAGACCAATAACTCTACATGCACGCCCAATACGTTTCCGTGAGAAAGTCAAATACCTCGGTGTCTGGCTGGACCGGAAATTACTCTGGGGGGACCACATACAACACATGACCAACCGAGCTAGCGCGAGGCTCAAACAGCTCCACCCTATGCTCGACAGGCGTAGCACACTGAACAGAAGGGTGTTGAGGTCCATGTACATGAGCTGTCTGGGGATACGCTGCACCTACACGCCTGCAGCTAATACAAAACAAAGTACTCAAAATCATAAGCAATGCTCCACGATACACACGCATCGCAGACCTTCACTGGGAATACCGACTTGAGACTCTCACGGAGGTAATCCACAAACTCACCACAAGACTATACAGAAACTCCAGACATTCTCAGAACCCGTTTATTCTGAATCTGGGAAACTACGACCACAACCATAAATGGAAACATAAAAGACCAAAAGACATACTTGTAAGGACCTAACATCTATGGCCAAGCACACGCAAACACAACGGTACAGGTGAGCCCCTGTTAATCAGACGCCATTACTGGATATCCAGCTGGAATACACTTCCGAATAACTGGCACCACACAGGGAAGCCGTACCGTACACTGCATGCAGACAAGCTCCACACATCCCCCACACAGTGAGATGATCTATGGCCGATCTCCCACTACTATATAACGATCCTGATTGTTTCAGGAATGTAGCGGCTGCAGCAACTGGGATACATCGCCATCGCTTGCCACGGTAATGATGCATGATACCCATTCTAAAAAATCCAACCTTGCATGAACTATCGCAGCTAGTAAGCCACTACCGCTCTTACTACCCATCCCACTGTCGCAGAAGTTTTTTTCCCACGGCACGAACCTTGGCACTTTTTTCCCTCTGCTCTTCAAATCGCTACCCTCACTCGCGTTTCGTCCACTATCTATCACCTGATGGACCGTGTTAATGCGTAGTCTTACCCAGACGCACGGATAACATCACAGCCCAGCATCCTGTGATCCACTTACTAGATAACTAACATGTTGACGGAGGTGACAGTAGAACTTTTGCTTTGGTCACCACGTTGGTGCGGGCGTGGAGGGGCCCCGTCTCTTATTATTTCCCAAAGTGCGCCTGGCGTTATCCCAAGCCCACACTGGGACGCAGGCGACGCAGGGAAGGGCAACACAGGGCAGGAAAACATACGTGACATAGTAATACGATAGGCGCATATCGGGATGCAGCCGACGAAGGGCAGGAGCGTGCGTTGAGGGTTTCTTAACCATTGTCGCGCAGTAGTTGCCTGTGAAGCAACGCGTGAACTAATGTATCTTAGTTCAGAGTCAGACTCTGACGAGGCAATGGTTGTGCTGGAGTTAGTACATGACGCTTCAAAGCAGAGGGAATCATAATGGAAAAGAGGTTACGTGAAATAAGACAAACTCGCGGGGAATTGGTTTTGATCTTTGTTAATAAAAGGTTCACCAGCGATTTCCGTTTGGATTGGAGTCAGTTCCAGGAGATTCGCGAGCTTCTGGGAAAATCTATCTTTTCTGAGTTTTGTAATCGCAAATACAAATTGGAAGTGAAGAAAAACTGGGTGTAATTTTGAGGTCAATTTTATTTTAATTCCCAAAAAGCTTAAACGAAAATTTAGTCGCATACAAACCTCAGAATATCCTTATATACTGGGTGATCAAAAATAAATTTGAAAACTGAATAAATCACGGAATAATGTAGATAGAGAGGTACAAATTGACACACATGCTTGGAATGACATGGGGTTTTATTAGGAAAAAAAAGGGTACAAAAGTTCAAAAAATGTCCGACAGATGCCGCTTCATCTGATCAGAATAGCAATAATTAGCATAACAAAGTAAGACAAAGCAAAGATGATGTTCTTTACAGGAAATGCTCAATATTTCCACCATCATTCCTCAACAATAGCTGTAGTCGAGGAATAATGTTGTGAACAGCACTGTAAAGCATGTCCGGATGTTGTCTTTCAGCATCCCTAGAGATGTCGGTCGATCACGATACACTTGCGACTTCAGGTAACCCCAAAGCCAATAATCGCACGGACTGAGGTCTGGGGACGTGGGAGGCCAAGCATGACGAAAGTGGCGGCTGAGCACACGATCATCACCAAACGACGCGCGCAAGATCTTTCACGCATCTAGCAATACTTTGTTGTTTTTTTGTTCTAGTAAAACCCCATGTCATTCCAAGCATGTGTGTCGATTTGTACCTCTCTATCTACATCATTCCGTGGTTTATTCAGTTTTCAAATTTATACTGACTTTTTGATCACCCGAGAGAGAGAGAGAGAGGGGGGGGACAAGTAATTCATAAGTAGCTTTAGAAGATAAATTAAGATAATTATTAACAGGTTTATTAGTTGTGCATGAGATCCAGCAACTGAACTTCATGGCACGTCCACGCAGCTATTGCAAAGCATCACAGATGAACCGCTGTCTTCTATACAGAATCAACGAATTGTAGCGTCGTAATACTGAGATATTTTGGCTTCTTGTAATAAAGGCTTCAGATTGCGAAACCACGCAAATCGAGTCTCGAAAACTTGAGTGTCCTGTCCTGCCCTGCACCTACGTTAACGTGCGTTGCCATACGCCAATCAAAATACGCGCGGCGCTGCCTTACACTGCGTCACACGCTTTCCAATACTGGCCTCGCCTATCCGAGAGGCATCTTACAGCCGTTACTGGAACGCAGTAGTACCAAGTAATTGTAATTGGACTTGTGAAACGATAGATTCCTGGGTGCCAAAACTGTTTCTTCGAATAAGGAAGCAGCCTAAAATTGGTTTGTGGCTGTGCCAGCAGGGAATGATAATTGGATTAGCATGAGATGTTACACAGATATTATGGTTGCATTCTAATATCGGATTAAATTATAGGTTTCGTTGTACGTAAAGTCATTGTTGAATTTGCATTACAGAGATAAATGTATTCCTTTTAGGCACAATATACGAGACAGTCACTCCTTCTTCCTATATGTCATCCGCAGTTACCCTCGACACAGACCAAACAAAAAGTATTACTTGTCACATGCCACTCTGATGATACACATGTGTCCAACACTCTGGTTCAATCAAAACTGCAAGACGCTGTTTACGCCAACACTGTCACACTTGCATTTACATTAAATTGATATAGTTCTCTTTCACATCCACGTTCGAGCCAGTTAGTGTAATAATGGCTCTTTGCTGAGGGCCTTCTTGCGACGAGGGTTACAAGCTCAACCGCTACTGCGAGTACTACCACTGACTTCTACTCCGTGGTTTCAATAACTGAGCAACATCACTGTCGTAAAAAAATGGCTCTGAGTACAATGGGACTTAACAACTGTGGTCATCAGTCCCCTAGAACTTAGAACTACTTAAACCAAACTAACCTAAGGACATCACACACATCCATGCCCGAGGCAGGATTCGAACCTGCGACCGTAGCGATCACGCGGTTCCAGACTGAAGCGCCTAGAACCGCACGGCCACACCGGCCGGCCATCACTGTCGTAGTCACGGAGATTAGAGTGAAGGGAAATGGCGTTACCTGTGCTGAGAATAGGTATTTGCTGATGCCAGGAAGTGTGGGAGTCCGCCGTCTTGTGCAGACCAAAACAATAAACGTGACTATGTACTTACACAAGACACACTTTCATGGAGGAATACTCATCATCAGATAGTTGAGAACTTAATTTGTTGATGCGAAATTTCATTCGTTAAGCACGAACTACATCGCGGCAAAACAGCCGAGTGTTTTAATTTAAGTCGAACTCTTAGTTGTAATAGATAATAGTGGGAACGACACATGATCTTTCCGAACATTTCATTACCAAAATGTACGATTTTGAGAATGTAAGCACTGAAATGACGCTTTTTTGTCTGAGGACACGATAATATCGTATGAAAATTATTGCTTTGTCTTAGATGCAATTAAGCATTACCACTAAAACGAGAAACTTACGCTTAATGTAAAGTAAACCTTACCTTTGTCTCACTCACAAATTTTTCCCCTTCGAAGAATGTTTGTTATTCTACACAGTACCGATTCCATATGACAAGTTTGCACAATCCTGTACCCTCTAGGGGGCTCTATAGTCTACAGTCTCGGCCTCTTTTGTCACCTGCCTTCATTCTTCTCTGTTCATTACTTTTCTTCTCCAATTCCTGACTGCCATTGCGTTGAGGTCCCCTTCCATATCTTCGTGTTACCTTTTCCAGGGTCTTTCACTTCTCTTTCTCCCCTCGGGCTGACCTATAAACATTTTGTTACCTCTCCGAGTTTCTATCATTATCTGTACATCGCCAGCCCACCATTTCTTCCTTGCTTTTTCATTACAAAAAGTATTTGTAGTTCATGTAGGTTAATTCTTACAAAGAAGAAGACAGCAACCAGCGTGTGAGGACTTTGCTGTTGATACTGTACGTTAACGACCTGACAGCCAGTGTTCGTATTAACCTTAGACTTTTTCTGATGACACAGTTACCTATAATGTGGAAAAAAAAGCCGCACATATATCATGGTGGATCTTGATCCTATTTCAGAATCATGTGAAGATTGCCAATGTACAGAAATATATTACTATACACGTACAGAAAGTTTTAAATGTACAGAAAGGTAAAACTATGCACTTCTTGGGACGCAGAATGACAGTATCCCATTACTAAAATATTAATGAGTAACATTTGGAAAGAGTCAACTCATGCAAATACCTCAGTGCAACCATTTGTATGAATATGAGATGGAATGATCACATAGGCACCGTCGTAGGTAAAGCATATGACAAAGTTCGTTTCATTAGTAGGATACTGCGAAAATATAGCCGAAAAAAGGGTACTGTTTTCGAAACACTTGTAAGACCCATCTGAGAATATTTATCAAGCGTGTAGAACCCATACTAAATAGCACTAATATGGGATATTAAACGTGTAGAAAGAAAGGCAGTAGGAATGGTGGTAGGTTTGTTTAACTCACAGGGGAGCACCACCGACGTACTGAAATCCTGAAACGACAGGAGCCGTAAGATAGAAGGGAATATTGTCCTGCGAAAGCCTACTCATAAAGTTTCAAAAAGAAGTGTTAAGTGGAGAACCTAGAAATATACTTCAATTTACTACGTATCACTGTTGAAAATACCAAGAAGTCAATATTAGGTTCATAAGAGCGGGCACAGAGGCATTTAATCATGTAGTCGTTGCTGTAGATGTAGAAGAGTCAGCTGATGTATTGTTTCGTCCTAGATATGCCACACTAAATGACCAAGAAGGCGAAACTGGAGAGCTTTGAGGTGATACGGGGTGTACTAATAGTCGTTCGTTCTTTCCGTGTGCTGTTGGCAACCGCAACAGTGAAGGAGGAGAAGTGATAGCGGTACCTTCTGGGACACAACTTAAAGTGGCCTACACATAGACGAAAATGTCGATGTACCAGTCCAGCACTGCAGATGGAGTAGTGAGTGGTTGTGCTTGTGTACAGGAGCTGGCGGGCAGTAGGCGAGATTTTTCAAGAGACGAGTCACATGAGAGCGGCGACCAGCAGAGCGTCACAGCGCGTCTGATCTTATCTGGACGCGCGGAGGCCGTCGCTGGAGCGAGGACGGCGGTAGACCTATCTGTGTACTGTACGTAGCGGAACTGCCCGCGCCACGCAGGCAGCGGGACCTGTACGATCACAGGGCACTTTGTGGACATTACCAACGGTACCAGCACGCATTCATAGATTTTGGAGAGGGCTTTTGATAATGTGAAATAGAATCATTTTTTTTCCATTCTTAGCCAATGTTGCACCCACTGCTCGGGTACTGTGGTAATCTACTCTGTTCATGAGAAGGGAATTGAAGTGGTCAGCACAGGTGGGGTGTTTCAGAAGGCTAAAAACAGAAAAAGTGTGAGGTTGTTTTGCCGACTGTCACAGCCCAACTTTAATCTATGTACTGAAGAAGCAAAGAGGCCACTAAATTATTATTTCGATGTGGGAGCTTCCCGAATACCACGAGACCGATGACCTCGCAGTTTGGTCCCCTCCCCCAAATCAACCCAACCCAGGCGGTTATGTGTATCTCCACGGCTGACGTGTCATGGCAGTGAAGTGGTGTGTATGTGCCAGTCGGCTGTGTGGAATCAGATGGGTCGACGTGACACAAAGGTGGATAAGACGTCTCGTGTTAGGACGTGCCCGCGACCACCCGGCGAATGAAGCAGCACAATTTGTTGGCGTATCAATGCGGATTGTGTGTACAAGGAATGATGAACCACTCGCAGCCTGGTAATACATCGTTAAAAGATCCAAACAGGAAGGACGAGTGTCACAGCTTGTCAATGACACTAAGTTTCAGACTCGAGAAGAATTAATAGTGTCTGTGAATGCCGGTCCACCTGAACCAGTCGGCCGGCCGGTGTGGCCGAGCGGTTCTAGGCGCTTCAGTCTGGCACCACGTGACCGCTACGGTCGCAGGTTCGAATCCTGCCTCGGGCATCGATGTGTGTGATGTCCTTGGGTTAGTTAGGTTTACGTAGTTCTAAGTTCTAGGGGACTGATGACCTCAGATGTTAAGTCCCATAGTGCTCAGAGCCATTTGAACCAGTTTCCCAGCGAACGTAGCGGGGAGAGCTGGATTCAGTGGTCATTTGGCGTCGGGTACCTCGCTAAAGGCCATTGCTCTTAGCAGTACGTGATGCTGCCCTTCTGCAGCGATACAAACAACATAGAAACAGGAGATTAACTGACTGGAGGCGTATGGTCTGGTGTGATGTGTCAGATTAATGTACAACTGAACCACATCTTTATTTCCAATTTGTCAGTAACCAGATGTTGCCCTTTCTTGCACACCTTTTATGATGAGTATGCTTTGCACGGCTCCCTTCTTCCAAGATGACAACAGCTACGTTGACAAGATTGCTCTCAAAAGTTACGGTTTGATGAACACTCACACACACCGTCGCATGTCGACTGGCCTATTAGAACAAACCGACCTTAATAGCATAAAAAATATGTGGAACTATCTGGAACAATGGTTGAAATGTAGCAGGTAACATCCTCGCACTTTTGTTAACTCCTCTAGTTCTGATTATCAGCTGGATACGGTATATCTGAGGAAGCTTGTGGGCTCTGACCTCCACGAATTGAGGCCGTTATGGGGGCTAGATGCGGCGTACACAGTATTACAAGTATGTCTTCTGGGAGTGACTAACTGATGGTCTCGCTTGCTTATGTTTGAAGCAGAGCTCTGTATGGGCGCAATACATGGGAAGCATGGAAGACAGAAATGAAACCATTACAAGCATTTTAAATGTGGTGCTGCAGGAGATTTTTGAAGATTAGATGGATTTTTTGAGTAAGTAATAAAGATGTCTTGGAGAAAGTCAATGAAAAAAAAGTCTAAAAGAGAAAATTTTGAAAAAAGCGCATTTGCGCCATCAGCTGGACAACTGTATGTTTAATCCCTACCAGTGTCAGTTACAGCAAGCTTCTTCGCAGGATAAGAACAGTATACATCAGTGGATCAAAACTACGTTTTCGTCAAATATGACACAGCCAAATGTAGAAAGCACATAACTATCAAAAAAGTTTGCCTGAACAGAATCCATATAAACGTGCTGTGCATTAGCACAGTTGCAATAATGTACAGAGTGTGCGTAATTAAAGTTCTAGTTTCAAAACGTTGTGGAAAGAGAACCGCTGCTCAGAATGAGGTCAAATTTGAACATCATATTTTGATGCAGGGAGAAACGTCTTGGAACACACACAAAAAAAGAAAAGTTAAGGAAAATTGTATGGCACTGTAAGTGGCAGAATACGTACACCAACAGACGCGCCGCACACGGCTGCTCTTCCGTTTGCGTAAAAGGTGTCCAATATGAATGTCTCCATGAAGGAACGTGCGCTGTTGGTATAGATATTTTACAAGAACGGTGACTGTACGCCAGTAGCCTACAGAGATTCCGGACCCTAAGGAGTATGAAAATAGACGTTGGACCGATGTCTGCTAAGGGTCCGGAGAAAATCATTACAAAATTCGGTAAGACAATTTCATTTGAAGTGCGATGTGCCAGATGGAGGGAAGCAGTTGATCCGACCTGTGTCAAAGATGTGGCCACTCCACTGCAGGAGACGTCGAGCGGTGGAGTACAAACACGTAGCTGCGCGAACGTTGGACATGCTTGCGAGCACGGTGCATAAAATCCTACGAAACATCCTACACTGGTATCCATACAAAATCACTCAGTCAGAACTTGCTGCCTGCTGACCTCCCAGCAAGACAGACGTCCGCTCTGGCATTTCTTGCTGCATGGAAGTGGACAATGGCTGACCGTGGAACATTCTGTGGACGGACGAAGCCTATTTCATTATGCAAAACTGCAGAATATGGGCAACGGAAGATCCGCACACACATCAACCGGTACCACTTCATTCCACGAAGGTGACTGGTGCGGGTTGAAGGCATCATTTATTGTAGGGCCGTATTTTTTCGAGGAGATGAGTCCTGAGGGTCCTGCTAACTGTACCGTCGACTGGTAAACACTATAAGAGTCTTTTGCTCATCACCGTCATTCCAATCCTTCAATAAAGTGGATGTATGGGTAAGATAATTTTTATGCAGGACGGCGCTCCTTCACATACTGCACAGCCAGTGAAACATCTTCTGCACAGGCATATCGGAAATACCGCCATTTCCCCAGAGCCTGGCAGTTCAGACTACCTGATCTTAATCCGTATGACTTCCGGCTGTGGGTCTGTCTGCAAAGATGTTTAGTTCTCCAATTACGAACCTAGCTAAATCGAAGGCACGCACTGCGCAACACATTCTGAACGTGATACCAGAGACACTCCGATCTGTTGTGGAACATGCTGCCTTTCGATTTCAACTTGTGACCTAAAACGGTGGACAACATATTGAACATGTCTTGCGACAGACTCACGATTAGAAACTGATGTCATTTTCCTTTTTATGCGATTGTTGGCCTCAACAGTCATTTTGCGGTTTTGTGGTCTCCGAACAATTAAAAACCGTTTTCTTCCCACAGGATGTATCACGACCTTTCCGTACTGCATGGGCTTACCTAACTAACAGTGCCACAACTGTTGACTAAGGAATTTGAAGCAGGAAAAGGAAAGCGGTCGTTAGAACGAACTGAGAAAGGGTCCCAGTCTATTACCAATGTTGTTCAATCTGTACAATAAGTATGCGGTAAAGAAAACGAAGGGGAAATTTGGAAGGGGACTTAAGGCTCGGAGAGAAAAAAATTAAAACTTTGTGGCTTGCCTCTGACTTTGTTATCCTGTCAGAAATGGTATAGAACTTTCATGATCAGTTGAACGGAATGGATAGTATCTTGGAAAGAGGTGTTAGATCAACATAAACAAAAGTAAAACAAGCGTAATTAAATGTAGTTGAATTAAATGCTGCGATGGTTAT
Organism: Schistocerca nitens; assembly: GCF_023898315.1. Classification (NCBI taxonomy): domain Eukaryota; kingdom Metazoa; phylum Arthropoda; class Insecta; order Orthoptera; family Acrididae; genus Schistocerca; species Schistocerca nitens. The sequence continues at coordinate 479,854,073 of NC_064615.1, forward strand.
GGAATTGGATTAGGAAACGAAACGCCAAAAATAGTACATGAGTTTCGATATTTGGGCAGCAAAATAATTGTCGATGGACAAAGTAGATATCACGTAAAATGCAGTCTCGCAATATCAGTAAAAGTTTTTCTGGAAAAGGGAAATTTGTTAACAGGGAATATAAATTTAAGAGTTAGGAAGTCTTTTGTGCAGCTGTTTTCTGGAGTGTAGACTTGTACGGAAGCGAAACGTGGAGTTCAGACAAGAAAAGAATAGAAATTTTGTAAGCGAGGTGCTATAGAACAACGCTGAAGATTAAATCGTTAGGTCGAATCACTAATGATGAGGTACTGAATCGAACTTGGGAAAAAAAGAAATTTGTGGCACAAATTGACTTAAAGAAGGGATCGGCTTAGGATACTTCCTGAGGCGTGAAGGAAGGAAGTATTGGACGGAAATATCGGGGCTAAAATTTGCTGAGGGAGACCAAGGCTTGAACACCGTAAGCAGGTTCAAAATGACGTAATTTACAGTAGTTATGCAGAAATGAATAGGCTTGCACAGGATATACTAGCATGGAGAGCTGCAACCAATTAGTCTTCAGACTGAAGACTACGACAACAACAACAACAACAACACAGATAGTTGATGGTGTGGGATGTAGTAATTATGCTGAAACGCGCAGAATAGCTGGTAAGTGATAGGCATGGGGATCTGCATCAAACCAACCTTAGGGTTAATGATCAAAATGACAACTAGCAAAGTTTCATAGTACGGAGCACCGAGTAGAAAAATCACAACTCCCTCCTACTTATACAGTATATTTAGACATGCCCGTGATTGTATTATTCGCGTTAGTTTTAGTTTTTTGCGCCTGTTGATCTGTTAGCACCAAGAGACGTCGCAGAGGAGGAAACAGTATTTCCAGATCTGCGACACCAGCAAGAATACATTTTGAATATGGGTAGTATTCCAACCATTTTATTTGCATTTTTGGTGTGCGGACTAGAACTGGTCGGAGGTAATATTTTATGTAACGACTACAGTTTTTTATTAGAACTCATCCGCGGAAAATGTTGGCAATTACAATAACAGTCAAGGAACAGCTTGTATACTTTGCTGTGGCGGATAGATCCTAACCAAGAGAAATATGCGACCAGCACGTCAACGAATATTTTCGAGTCATCACAGTTAGGTATGCTAAAAATCAGAAGTGCACCCATGGAACAAAGATCCACAGCTAAAGGACTAAAACGGTTCGTTTCGGTCAGTGTCATTTTCAGCCATTTGATATCCATCGCGGGATAAAAGCCTCCTATAGACTTTCCCATGATTTGGATTCTTTAGCAAAACGCTTTTACGCTACCCTCTCCATGCTTTCTAACGTCATTCATTATGTGGCCTTCTCAGAACTTCCTAGGCCCGCTTACCATCCATTCACCTGGCTACATATCCTGCCACCAACATACATCTCTCCGTTGCTCGGTGAGCAAACCTGTTTCTGAATGGTTTTCTCACTGAAAACGTGTTATCTGCCACAAGCCAAAGCCGATAACACACGTAGATAAGGTGTTTCCGTTTCAGACACACTGGAAGATAGCGTTTGAAAACTATTTACTAATAGTGCTCCAGGTCAACTTGATTCTTCTTTATCTCTTGTGCGTCGCATCCGGCAATCTGTGGACCACGTAAGAAAATTACCCAGAGGAGTTGTTCTTTCGAATGCGTTTCTTCTTCCTATCTTCCACATACTTTTTCATTGTACCGCACTGTTGCTGTTTCTGTTCCTGGGTGAAGATTCTTCTATATTCCTTCTCATTTTGTTGAAAACCTTGAGTGACTCCTTCAGTTATGTTCATCTCCTCTTGACGAAGATGCTTTAAAGGAAGGAAAACGCGTATGGTCTGAATAAGACTTTTATTACAGTCGCTGAAGGCGGCAAATAGCGTCTACTGATAAAATTTGTGTAACTGCGATAGCAGAAGAGAGGCCGAATAACAAAAAGGCACCATTTTCTAAGTCATTTTGAATACCTTACACCCACAGATTTAAGCTTTTTTTGTTACTGAAGTATTGGAAGTCTTTTATCTAATGTATTGTTCTCCATTCTTTCTAAATATACAAAGAAACTTACCAGCCTTCTCCAGATTGTCTCACGGTTTGCGAATTCGAGTTTTTTATAGCATCTTAATTGCCATTTTCGTTTACAATAGGCCCCACATTATTTTCGAAGGATTCTCCTCACTTTGTTCTCCATTTTTCTATTTTTCCTGTTTTAAGTGTGACAATGCAGTCTGCTGCATAGAGCGTTTTCGGTTTTATAACTATTTCAAAGTATGTAGATGTCCGTGGAGAATTGATACAACATCTCTGTCTTCTTGGACCTGGGGTTATTTGCTTCTTTGGTCCGTCCACTAGTTTGAATAATTTCTCCGAGATACTTAAATTTTTGATGTCAGTTTTTCCAAAATCTGTTTTTAACGATAAGAAGGCACCTACGATATTTATCATGTACGTTTATTACCCGTACTCTAATGATTTTCGTCAAAAATGCCATTAATGAGTAGAAGTGAGAGCGTTCTGCTTTAAAATGGTTCAGAAATTTCGCCTTGGAATTTAAGTTTTTATTTAGTGTTCGTGGGAGACTATTTCAGAGAACTAAGTAGTTTTTATAGCTTCCTCTGCTTCTTCGTTCTTGAAAGGGCTCTCTCGTTCCCTATATTTTAGACTGCAGAGTAAACGCTGAGTTTCTCAGCATAAACATATCCAAATTAAACATGTTTTCTTCTTTATTGTTACGTCATTCGCTTAGCCTACAGTAGCAAGTGTGAGCTGTATCGAAAAATATTTTCGTTCCTTAATCTTGTGGAGTCAAATAACGTAAAACGATTTCCGTTTACTTTGTAAAGTATTAGATCTTTACGTGATTATATAACATTTAAAATATGTATAAGGTTTACTGTTGTTGTTGTGGTCTTCAGTCCGAAGGCTGATTGGATGCAGCTTTCCATGCTACTCTATCCTGTACAAGACCCTTCATCTCCGAATAACGACTGCAACTTACATTCTTCTGAATCTGCTTCCTGTATTCATCTCTTGGTCTCTCTCAACGAGTTTTTCCCCCACACTACTTTCCAGTTCTAAATATGTAATGCCTTGATGTGCCAGAATGTGCCCTATCAAGTGATCCCTTCTTTTAGTCAAATTGCACCAGTTCTTCGTCATTAGTTATGTAAACTACTCATCGTATCTTTAGCATTCTTCTGTAGCACTGTATTTCAAAAGTTTATATTCTGTTTTTGTCTAAACGGTATATCGTCCATGTTCCACTTTCGTACACAACTACATTCCAGACAAAGACCTTCAGAAAAGACCTCCTAACTCTTAAATTTATTTTTGATGTCAACAAATTTCTCTTTTTGAGAAACGCTTTGCCACTTTACATTTAATATCCTCTCTACTTCAGCTATCATCAGTTATTTTGCAGCCCAAATAGCAAAACTCATTGACTGCTTTTAGTGCTTCCAAATTTAAGTCCCTCAATATCAACTGATTTAATTCGACTACATTCCATTATCTTTGTTCGTCTTTTGTTGGTTTTTGTCTTATACCCTCCTTTCAAGACACTGCCCATTCCGTTCAACTGCTCTTCCAAGTTCTTTGCTGTCTCTGACAGAATTACAGTGTCATCGGAAGACCTCAAAGTATTTATTTCTTCACTTTGCACATTAATTCCTACTCCAAATTTTTCTTTCCTTTACTGGTTGCCCAATGTATATATGAATATAATCGGGGATTCTGTCTCACTTCCTTCTCTACCACAACTTCCCTTTCATGCCTCTCCACTCTTTTAACTGCTTTTTGGTTACTGTACCTTTCGCTCCCTGTATTTTGCCGATTCTACCTTCAGAATTTCAAAGAGTGTATTTCTACATCTACATCAACATCTACATCCACACTCCGCAAGCCACCTGACGGTGTGTGGCGGAGGGTACTTTGATTACCTCCATCGGTTCTCCCTTCTGTTCCAGTCTTGAACTGTTCGTGGAAATAAAGATTGTCGGTATGCCTCTGTGGGGGCTCTAATCTCTCTGATTTTATCCTCATGGTCTCTTCGCGAGATATGCGTAGGAGGGAGCAATATACTGCTTGACTCCTCGGTGAAGGTATGTTCTCGAAACTTCAACAAAAGCCCGTACCGAGCGTCCCTCCTGCAGAGTCTTCCACTGGAGTTTACCTATCATCTCCGTAACGCTTTCGCGATTACTAAATGATCCTGTAACGAAGCGCGCTGCTCTCCTTTGGATCTTCTCTATCTCTTCTATCAACCCTATCTGGTACGGATCCCACACTGGTGAGCAATATTCAAGCAGTGGGCGAACAAGTGTACTGTAACCTACTTCCTTTGTTTTCGGATTGCATTTCCTTAGGATTCTTCTAATGAATCTCAGTGTGGCATCTGCTTTACCGACGATCACCTTTACATGATCATTCCATTTTAAATCACTCCTAATGCGTACTCCCAGATAATTTATGGAATTAACTGCTTCCAGTTGCTGACCTGCTATTTTGTAGCTAAATGATAAGGGATCTTTCTTTCTATGTATTCGCAGCACATTACACTTGTCTACATTGAGATTTAATTGCCATTCCATGCACCATGCGTCAATTTATTGCAGATCCTCCTGCATTTCAGTACAATTTTCCATTGTTACAACCTCTAGATATACCACAGCATCATCCGCAAAAAGCCTCAGTGAACTTCCGATGGTATCCACAAGATCATTTATGTGTATTGTGAATAACAACGGTCCTACGACCCTCCCCTGCGGCACACCTGAAATCACTCTTACTTCGGCAGACTTCTCTCCATCGAGAATGACATGCTGCGTTCTGTTATTTAGGAACTCTTCAATCCAATCACACAATTGGTCTGATAGTCCATATGCTCTTACTTTGTTCATTAAACGACTGTGGGGACCGGTATCGAACGCCTTGCGGAAGTCAAGAAACACGGCATCTACCTGTGAACCCGTGTCTATGGCACTCTGAGTCTCGTGGATGAATAGCGCGAGCTGGGTTTCACACGATCGTCTTTTTCGAAACCTTTGCTGATTCCTACAGAGTACATTACTAGTCTCTAGAAAGTCGTTATACTCGAACATAATACGTGTTCCAAAATTCTACAACTGATCGACGTTAGAGATATAGGTCTATAGTTCTGCACATCTGTTCGACGTCCCTTCCTGAAAACGGGGATGACCTGTGCCCTTTTCCAATCCTTTGGAACGCTACGCTCTTCTAGAGACCTACAGTACACCGCTGCAAGAATTGGGGCAAGTTCCTTCGCGTACTCTGTGTAAAATCGAACTGGTATCCCATCAGGTCCACCGGCCTTTCCTCTTTTGAGCGATTTTAATAGTTTCTCTATCCCTCTGCCGTCTATTTCGATATCTACCATTTTGTCATCTGTGCGACAATCTAGAGAAGGAACTACAGTGCAGTCTTCCTCTGTTAAACAGCTTTGGAAAAAGACATTTAGTATTTCGGCCTTTAGTTTGTCATTCTCTGTTTCAGTACCATTTTGGTCACAGAGTGTCTGGACATTTTGTTTTGATCCACCTACCGCTTTGACATAAGGCCAAAATTTCTTAGGATTTTCTGCCAAGTCAGTACATAGAACTTTACTTTCGAATTCATTGAACGCCTCTCGCATAGCCCTCCTCACACTACATTTCACTTCGCGTAATTTTTGTTTGTCTGCAAGGCTTTGGCTGTATTTATGTTTGCTGTGAAGTTCCCTTTGCTTCCGCAGCAGTTTTCTAACTCGGTTGTTGTATCACGGTGGCTCTTTTACATCTCTTACGATCTTTCAGTCAACGTTGTCAAATTCACAATTTTAAAAATTTACTCAATGTCGTTGTTCTTGGATGGTACTGGTGAAAAACTACGAAGGACGCAACTAAAGAACTGCAGGAAGTAAAAGGAATAGGGAGAGGTGGTTTGAGAGATTGGGTAGTTGTGTGTAGGTATAGTTGAAACGTCCCCTTTGAACAATTATACATGACTGTGCTTAAACTGATACACAATATTTTTAGCGCAACGCAATCTGACTTTCAAAAATCCCTACAGAAGAATGGCCCTGACTAACATTGACCTATACCTTTCACAAATCACTTACCCCACAAAAATCTTCGTTACTCAAGCTACTGCAATACAGCGAGCGCCACTACTGCCAGCTAAATAAATGATTCAAACTACTGAAGGCACTATCTACTGATAGGCATAGTTAGCAAATGAAAGATTTTAATAGAGAACAAACAATGTATTTACTTTAATAGTCCAAATATATGTAGCAGTTCATGATATCCAGTCTTACAAATTTCAAAACTCCACCATTTCTCTCCCCACATCCACCACTGCTGGCGGCTCACCTCCAACTGCGCAACGCTACGCGCTGTTCACAGCCAACTGCCGCTGCCCAACACTACAATGGCAGACAACAATGCAAACTAGCCACAGACTCCACACAGCACAGCCAGTGATTTTCATACAGAGCGCTACGTAACGTTGCCAATAAGAAAACATAAACAGCCTACTTACCTAGCGTGTGGGAAAGCAACAGAAGAAGGGCTTTATAGTATGACAACTGTTATTTGATGCGTTGTTGTTGTTGTTGTGGTCTTCAGTCCTGAAACTGGTTTGATACAGCTCTCCATGCTACTCTATCCTGTGTAAGCTTCCTACTGCAACCTACATCGTTCTGAATCTGCTTAGTGTATTCATCTCTTCATCTCCCTCTACGATTTTTACCCTCTACGCTGCCCTCCAATACTACATTGGTGATCCCTTGATGCCTCAGAACATATCTTAACATCCGATCCCTTCTTCTTGTCAAGTTGTGCCACAAACTCCTCTTCCCCCAATTCTATTCAATACCTCCTCATATGTTATGTGCTCCACCCATCTAATCTTCAGCATTCTTTCTATTCTCTTCTTGTCCAAACTATTTATCGTCCATGTTTCAGTTCCATACATGGCAACACTCCATACAAATACTTTCAGACTCGACTTCCTGACACAAATCTATCCTCGATGTTAACAAATTTCTCTTCTTCAGAAATGCTTTCCTTTCCATTGCCAGTCTACATTTTATATACTCTCTACTTCGACCATCATAGCAAAACTCCTTTACTACTTTAAGTGTCTCATTTCCTAATCTAATTCCCTCAGCATCACCCGACTTAATTCGACTACATTCCATTATCCTCGTTTTGCTTTTGTTGATGTTCATCTTATATCCTCCTTTCAAGACACTGTCCATTCCGTTCAACTGCTCTTCCAAGTCCCTTGCTGTCTCTGACAGAATTACAATGTCATCGGCGAACATCAAAGTTTTTAATTCTAATCCATGGATTTTAATACCTACTCCGAATTTTTCTTTTGTTTCCTTTACTGCTTGCTCAATATACAGATTGAATAACATCGGGGAGAGGCTACAACCCTGTCTCACTCCCTTCCCAACCACTGCTTCCCTTTCATACCCTTCGACTCTTATAACTGTCATCTGCTTTCTGTGCAAATTGTTAATCGCCTTTCGCTCCCTGTCTTTTACCCCTGCCACCTTCAGAATTTGAAAGAGTATTCCACTCAACATTGTCAAAAGCTTCCTACAAGTCTACAAATGCTAGAAACGTAGGTTTGCCTTTCCGTAATCTTCCTTCTAAGGTAAGTCGTAAGGTCAGTATTGCCTCACGTGTTCCAATATTTCTACGGAATCCAAACTGATCTTCCCCGAGATCGGCTTCTAGCGATATTTCCATTCGTCTGTAAAGAATTCGCGTTAGTACTTTGCAGCTGTGACTTATTAAACTGATAGTTCGGTAAGTTTCACATCTGTCAACACCTGCTTTCTTTGGGATTGGAATTATTATATTCTTCTTGAAGACTGAGGAAATTTCGCCTGTCACATACATCTTGCTCACCAGATGGTAAAGTTTTGCCAGGACTGGCCCTCCCAAGGCTGTCAGTAGTTCTATTGGAATGTTGTCTACTCCCGGGGCCTTGTTTCGACTCAGTTCTTTCAGTGCTCTGTCAAACTCTTCACGCAGTATCATATCTCCCATTTCATCTTCATCTACAACCCCTTCTCATTCAATAATATTGTCCTCAAGTACATCGCCCTTGTATAGACCCTCTATATACTCATTCCACCTTTCTGTTTTCCCTTCTTTGTAAGAACCGGGTTTCCATCTTAGCTCTTGATATTCGTACAAGTGGTTCCCTTTTCTCCAAAGGTCTCTTAAATTTTCCTGTAGGCAGTATCTATCTTACCCCTAGTGGGATAAGCCTCTACATCCTTACATTTGTCCTCTAGTCATCCCTGCTTAGCCATTTTGAACTTCCTGTCGATCTCATTTTTGAGACGTTTGTATTCCTTTTTGCCTGCTTCATTTACTGCATTTTTTATGTTTTCTCCTTTCATCAATTAAATTCAATATCTCTTCTGTTACCCAAGGCTTTCCACCAGCCCTCGTCTTTTTACCTACTTGATCCTCTGCTACCTTCACTATTTCATCTCTCAAAGCTACCCAGTCTTCTTCTACTGTATTTCTTTTCCCCATTCTTGTCAATCGTTCCCTAATGCTCTCCCTGAAGCTCTCTACAATCTCCGGTTCTTTCAGTTTATGCAGGTCCCATCTCCTAAATTTCCCACCTTTTCGCAATTTCTTCAGTTTTAATCTACAGTTCATAAGCAATAGATTGAGGTCAGAGTCCACATCTGCCCCTGGCAATGCCTTACAATTTAAAACCTGGTTCCTAAATCTCTGTCTTACCATTATATAATCTATCTGATACCTTCTAGTATCTCCAGGCTTCTTCCATGTATACAACCTTCTTTACGATTCTTGAACCAAGTGTTAGCTATGATTAAGTTTTGCTCTGTGCAAAATTCTACCCGGCGGCTTCCTCTTTCATTTCTTACCCCCAATCCATATTCACCTACTATACGTTTCCGTCTCTCCCTTTTCCCACTACCGAATTCCGGTCACCCATGACTATTAAATTTTCGTCTCCCTTCACTATCTGAATAATTTCTTTTATCTCATCATACATTTCATCAATTTCATCATCATCTACAGAGCTAGTTGGCATATAAACTTGTACTACTGTAGTAGGCATGGGCTTTGTGTCTATCTTGGCCACAATAATGCGTTCACTATGCTGTTTGTGGTAGCTTACCCGCACTCCTATTTTCCTATTCATTATTAAACCTACTCCTGCATTACCCCTATTTGATTTTGTATTTATAACCCTGTATTCGCCTGACCAAAAGTTTTGTTCCTCCTGCCACCGAACTTCACTAATTCCCACTATATCTAACTTTAACCTATCCATCTCCGTTTTTAAATTTTCTAACCTACTTGCCCGATTAAGGGATCTGACATTCCACGCTCCGACCCATAGAACGCCAGTTTTCTTTCTCCTGATAACGACGTCCTCTAAAGTGGTCCCCGCCCGGAGATTCGAAAGGGGGACTATTTTACCTCAGGAATATTTTACCCAAGAGGACGCCATCATCATTTAATCATACAGTAAAGCCGCATGCCATCGGTAAAAATTACGGCTGTCGTTTCCCCTTGCTTTCAGCCGTTCGCAGTACCAGCACAGCAAGGCCGTTTTGGTTAATGTTACAAGGCCAGATCAGTCAATCATCCAGACCGTTGCCTCTGCAACTACTGAAAAGGCTGCTGCCCCTCTTCAGGAACCACACGTTTGTCTGGCCTCTCAACAGATACCCCTCCGTTGTGGTTGCACCTACGGTACGGCTACCTGTATCGCTGAGGCACTCAAGCCTCCCCACCAACGGCAAGGTCCATGGTTCATTGGGGGGGGGGGGGGGGTTGAGGCGTTATTACTTGAAAATTGACACTGATAATCTGGTCATGTACCATAGAAATAGAAGAACTTGAAAATCGTATATGATAGTGAAAGGAATCAGTACAGCAATAATCTGGTCATGTACCATAGAATTAAAAGAAATATAAAGGATGGGTCCCCTAACCCCGGGAAGAGGAAGGAAACAGATTAGATCATACAGCGAAGTTTACGAATTCCATGATGCGAGAGCGAGAGAAAGTTTAAAAAATATCATTAGGCAAGTATTTCAGACAGCGTGGTGGGGTAAAGTTGATCATACGGATTTAGGAGATTAGAAGAGGCCTATACAAAGGTGTCGGTTGATTTAATAAGAAATCGTCCTTATTTACGGGTATATGCAACGGGAGGCAAAGGTGTCCGGTGAGCTGTCTTTGGAAGGAACGATTAGGTTTTTATAAGGAATTACAAATCGGTTACCTTGTTCAACAGCTGGTCATGATTAAGGAAATTTGTTGTATATGGTTGTGGAAGAGATATTTGCACTTAAACGTTGAGGGATGTGCTTATGTAAGTATTAAAGTATGATAATTCCAGGTCTATGAGTTACGCAATAAACATCCTGCCATCGGCCTGTGAAAGCGCAGCAGCTTCCTGTAGTGCAGTCCACGCGACGTAATCGGGCCGGAAGAGAAACTGTGTAATGCAGCGTGAGCGAACGGTACGCGGCGTTACTGCATCGACAATACAAAAATACGCCATCCAGCGCCGCGCCAGACGCACTTTATAACATCTGATCTTCTGTCTTTACTCATATACTGGCAGAAAGTGCTTGAGATCTTAACAGCAGACTCTGCCAGCATCACAAGTAGTTTCGTTTCGGCTTATTCTTCAAACCATCTTACGGCATTCCTAAGCGCAATGAAATTAGGTACAAATTCGATGTACTGTCCCCTTCTCTGTGATACCACGGTTGGCACGGAACTCTCTCCATTTACAATGGAGCAGAGGAAGGTGTACTGGGTCTGCGTGTACATTGCGACAGGAAAGCCAAATATTAAAGTTTTCGTATTTTCACCAATCTGGCGTCTTCGTGTGACGGCGTCGTCCCAGTTCTGAGGGAGCACGTAGATCGTGAGTTTGCTTGCTTTCGCTGTGAGGTTTTAAAGGAACTACAATAAAACAAAGGCTCTTTCTCACGAAATGATGAGACCCGTAATTTATTTGGAGGCCAGCAATTTTTTTTAAAATTTTAAACATTTCCTCACATAAGATAGTAAACTGAACAATGGCGTTGCGTAATCACGCGTACGCCTACAAGAGTCACGCGCAAAGTTATCTGTAATTCTTGTTGGTCAAAATATGCTTCTGTATCACTTTGAAACTGAGCAACTGATATTATTGAGATCTCACAAAGGGAATTACATTTTCCTAAATTCAATAACAATCTGCACTGCTCACTGATTCCCGATCTTAGACAGGCACTGCCTTCCATTCAGCTACTTCTAGTAATTCAGTTATATACTTGCAGCTGTTTTGATTACGTAATGACAGCGCTGAGTTAACAGGTTCTCCCATGTTGTTACGAACAAAATCTGAATATTAATTTATCAATAATTAATAATCGAAAATAAACAATTCGGCACACAAGCCACAGGGTAACCCCTCCAAATCTTTTATTATAGCAGTCAGTCAGAACACAAGTCGATTCAGATGGCGCAATTCCCCACGACTGCTGTAATCAGGTATCGGCACCTGTCGATCTTCCCTCACTAAAACCCTATTACGTCACACGTCTGCTACTCTATCTCCATTTAACTGAGCTGTGACGTGCGAGAATAAAGCTGTGGCATCCAGACCCACAAATGTTCGATGTTCAGGTCTTCCACTGCGAATTCAGAACGTCTAATCAATAAGCAAATGAACGACATGCTATGTCAAACTTCGAAGTATCAAGTGACCGAATACGCTGTTTTGTGGACTACCACAGGTGCTCAGTAAAAATGAAGTGTGATGAGTCTGATCATCTCTCAACAGGATGAAGCCCAGGCAAATACAGGTTGATTCAAAAAGAATACCACAACTTTAGGAATTTAAAACTCTGCAACGACAAAAGGCAGAGCTAAGCACTATCTGTCGGCGAATTAAGGGAGCTATAAAGTTTCATTTAGTTGTACATTTGTTCGCTTGAGGCGCTGTTGACTAGGCTCAAATGGAAACAGATGAATCTTTCGTTTCAAAGATTGTGTTTAGTGATGAAGCAACTTTCCACACTAATGGGAAAGTCAACCGTCACAATGTCTGTATATGGGGCACTGAGAATCCGCGGGAAACAACTCAGTATGAACGTGACTCGCCTAAGGTGAACGTTTTCTGTGCCATTTCAGCCAATAAAGTTTTTGGTCCCTTTTTCTTCGAAGGTGCTACTGTAACTGGACTACAGTATCTGGAGATGTTAGAGAACTGGCTGTTCCCTCAGCTCGAACAAGAAGCACAACAATTCATATTTCAGCAGGATGGAGCGCCACCACATTGGCACTTATCTGTCCGTAACTACCTGAACGTCAACTACCCGAGGCGATGGATCGGCCGCCAGGCAGCCCGTGACAGAGCACTTCATCACTGGCCTCCAAGAAGCCCTGATCTTACCCCCTACGATTTTTCTTATGGGGGTATGTTAAGGATATGGTGTTTCGGCCACCTCTCCCAGCCACCATTGATGATTTGAAACGAGAAATAACAGCAGCTAATCAAACTGTTACGCCTGATATGCTACAGAGAGTGTGGAACGAGTTGGAGTATCGGGTTGATATTGCTCGAGTGGCTGGAGGGGGCCATATTGAACATCTCTGAACTAGTTTTTGAGTAAAAAAAACCTTTTTAAATACTCTTTGATGTATAACAGAAGGTTATATTATGTTTCTTTCATTAAATACACATTTTTAAAGTTGTGGTATTCTTTTTGAATCACCCTGTATTATTATGTCCAACACCCCTGCTCAGGAAGTTCGCGATAGCTACTATTTTGCACTGTCTTGTAAGATCTCATCGGCGATTGTGATACATAGAATGAACAGAACCAGTGCGGAAGGAGATCAGTACACAGGAAAACGGTCTAATTTCTTTGCCATGTAAACATGCCTCCACACAGTACAACCGTCCTCAACAACCTGCACCTATCCGTCAATAGCAACAATCTGCTGCCTTCAAAGAACCACATTTACATTTACTGCGTGTTATAAATAGCGTGATAGGCGTGACTAACGGATTATATTGAAGTCATCAGTGTCCAGTTTGGCTCTTTCTTTCAGCAAGTGAACAGCTGTCGCTTAGATACACGCTTGTGGTCGCGCAGACTATGAAACTGGCGTCTGTTGGAATAGCATGCACGGGCGGGTGAGTGACACCTAGTTACGCAGATAGAAAGAGGAAATCAGATTGTTGTCCTGTCGACAGACATGTCCGAAAGAACAGACACCACGCAGTCATATAACTGATTCGCCTCGACAGGCAATGTATCCACAAGCTTCAGTGCGCATGGTTTATGATCGACCTCCAGCAGGAATCTAAATTTAGTGAACATGGAGGACGTGGACGGGCCTGCGGATAGATGGCGCCAGAGGGTTAAGGCAACTGCCCAGTAAGCAGGAGATCCTGGGTTCTAGTACCGGTTCAACACACAGTTTCACTCGTCGCCGCTGGTTCTCCGTAAGCTCTCATTGTAGCTGATACTGGTTCCTCACCCTTAGTTTCTCCCCCGTCCACCTTCAATTTACATAATACGTTGTGTTGTGTCCGTGCTACTTGCCGTGTGCCAGAGATTGGTCTAGCTCTGTTTACTCACTGGAAATGGGCAGGGTGGAGGGGGTGAGGGGAAGTGAAGGTGTTTTGGAAGCCATATATGTAACAAAGAAAATTACATACAGTGCTCCAAGACAAAAAAATGTAAGTAAACATCATAAATGTTAATTGATCATATATTTAACTATGATCTACGAAGTTGTAGTATGAGCTGTCAGAATCATGACGAGTCCTTTAATTTGATTTTACTGTTATCGAAATACTTTTCATCTAGTGTACATATACAGGGTGTAAAAAAAAAAAATACAAAATTTTAGTGTGTTTAGAGGAAATAAAAAAAAGACTTTTATGTGAAAAAAGTCTGAGGTGCACCATTTCCCCGCTATTGTTGTTCAGAGAGTACACCAAACACTTCACCATCTCTCTCTCTCTCTCTCTCTCTCTCTCTTTGACACACACACACACACACACACACACACACACACACACACACACACACAAAGAAATCGAAAGGAGTGAGTTCGGCACTGGCCCACCTCAACCAGTCCAACAATTGGGGAAAACATTTCAAAATCTTCTCTGACATCAGCGGCAAATTGTGGTGAGTCTCTGTAATGCTGAAGCCATAACCGATGCTTGACATTTCTAACGTTTCCAGTAGTACTTCACACAGAAGTATACGGTAATTTCCTCCACAGAGCGTGTTAGGCAGAAAATGAGGCCCAGTCCTATGACTGTGAACAATACCATCCCTCTCATCTATGGTAAATTTGTGTTGATGGTGAAACTAACCAGCTGCTTTAGGATTTTCTCCCGTAGGCGGCTGTTGTGACTTTTGAATATTCCTTGCCTTGTGGAGACAGTCTCTTCAGTAATTAAGAGATACGTCTGGAAGTCAGGTGTATTTACAGTTTAGTGTAGATGCCACTGGCAGAATTCCACGCACTGGGGAGAGTCGTCAGCTGACTGGCCATGTACCTTCTGACGCTTGAATAGACGCACGCCCGTCTCGTGTACGATGCGATAGAAATTGGCATTGGAGGTATTTAGTTGCTTGGCTACGAATCGTGTGCCAGTGTTGGAGCTGTCCTCAGTTCGCTGCCAAGCAGCTTCCTCAAACTGAACAGTTTGCAAACTGAAATGTCCATAAAGTTCTCGTCGGCCTGGTCTAAGGGATCGTGATTCAGCATCAAGTCTTTGATATATGACATAGTTTGGTGGCCCTCTCCCTGGAAATCATTCTGCATACAGGCGCCTTGCTACTCCACTCTTGCATAATGCTGCCTCATAAATGAGGTGCATTTCAGCTAGCTCGGTTGGAATGTAATCAGTCATCAAGAACCTGTAAACATCAGTAGAAACTTTCATGTAAGCACGACATAACATGAATAGTAATAATATAATAAAATATCTAAAATTCTAAATGCGCAAAGTACAACTTTTTTTTTCAAAATTGGTTTTATCCGCTCTAAGGCGCTACAACCATGCAAGTATATTATACTAAAAGCACTTCATCATATGACGAAGGTAACGAATCGTAACAGTGACTCCCAAAGGCCCTTTTTATTCTAAACGTGCTTGGCAATTGGCGTTCAATTACACCAGTTCAACGCGCGAAAATAATAGTTGCTGTATTGTTTTTCGTGTTGTGGAGGTAACACTTGTACATTAGCAATCGATCTGCAACAAGTATTGTTAGTTCCAACTCTTACGCAGTCGGACACGTTCCACATACGCCAGCTTTCATAATAGAACTTCTGTGTTCATACTCATGACAACGGCGAGACAATAATGTAATTGTGGCACGAGGATGAAGGGTCTCGCGGAGCTAACATATCTAATCCACGTTCTGAATTACACTAAAAGTACGTCAGTGTAACTAGTAGTAAAAGGAAACTTTTGAAATGGACTGACAACTGCTGAGGACAAAACAAAAACCGTGTGCTTCGGTACATGTTCATTGTGTCATATGGACTATTTGACTGCATATAACACAATTATCTAGTTTTGGACCACTGTTTCCTGTCTTGTGGTAGAAATTTTGCCTTAATAGAAAAGCGCAAGAAGATACAATACTGGCAATTAAAATTGCTACACCAAGAAGAAATGCAGATGATAAACGGGTATTCATTGGACAAATATATTATACTACAACTTACATGTGATTACATTTTCACGCAATTTGTGTGCATAGATCCTGAGAAATCAGTAGCCAGAACAACCACCTCTGACCGTAATAACGGCATTGATACGCCTGGGCATTGAGTCAAACAGAGCTTGGATGGCGTTTACAGATACAGCTAACCATGCAGCTTCAACACGATACCACAGTTCATCAAGAGTAGTGACTCGCATATTGTGACGAGCCAGTTGCTCGGCCACCATTGATCAGACGTTTTCAGTTGGTGAGAGATCTGGAGAATGTGTTGGCCAGGGCACCAATCGAACATTGTCTGTATTCAGAAAGGCCTGTACAGGACCTGCAACATGCGCTCGTGCATTATCCTGCTGAAATGTAGGGTATCGCAGGGATCGAATGAAGGGTAGAGCCACGGGTCGTAACACATCTGAAATGTAACGTCCACTGTTCAACGTGCCGTCACTGAGAACAAGAGGTGATCGAGACGTGTAACCAATGGCACCCCATACCATCACGCCGGGTGATACGCCAATATGGCGATGACGAATACACGCTTCCAATGTGCGTTCACCGCGATGTCGCCAAACACGGATGCGACCATCATGATGCTGTAAACAGAACCTGGATTCATCCGAAAAAATGACGTTTTGCCATTCGTGCACCCAGGTTCGTCGTTGAGTACACCATCGCAGGCGCTTTCGTGCAGATGGTTGTTGTCTTGCAAACGTCCACATCTGTTGACTCAGGGATCGAGACGTGGCTGCACGATCCGTTACAGCCATGCGGATAAGATGCCTGTCATCTCTACTGCTAGTGATACGAGGCCGTTGGGATCCAGCACGGCGTTCCATATTACCTTCCTGAACCCACCGATTCCATATTCTGCTAACAGTCATTGGATCTCGACCAACGCGAGCAGCAATGTCGCGATACGATAAACCGCAACCGCGGTAGGTTACAATCCGACCTTTATCAAAGTAGGAAACGTGATGGTACGCATTTCTCCTCTTTACACGAGGCATCACAACAACGTTTCACCAGGCAACGCCGGTCAACTGCAGTTTGTGTATGAGAAATCGGTTGGAAACTTTCCTCAGGTCAGCACGTTGTAGGTGTCGCCACCTTGTGTGAATGCTCTGAAAAGCTAATCATTTGCATATCACAGCATCTTCTTCCTGTCGGTTAAATTTCGCGTCTGTAGCACGTCATCTTCGTGGTGTAGCAATTTTAATGGCCAGTAGTGTAGTTACTTGTGTATCTGATGATTTATGAGAAGTAAAAGGACATTGTCAACTTCCAGACTGCTACTGATAAAGTTGTCAACGCAACGAAAGTAGATATCAGTTTTGCTGCACACATTAAAAGCACTTCACCTAGAGTAGTTTACATCAAAGGACATTGGGTGACATTGAACAGTAGGAAAATGTAAACATCCTAAAGAAAGGCAAAAGAGTCGGCAATTTCATTCATACACAACTTTCAGTAGTGCAACAATATTTCACGATTGTCTGCTGGAAAAAAGAAGTACTTGCTTGTTGAGATATCCTTTGTACCACATCACCGCCGGTAGTTTTTTTCTGATTTATTTAATAATACTTCAGACTTATGTTCCTTGTTTCGTATTGTTTATATTTAAGTATGTTTTGTCAATCATTATAGAATGATATCTATGTTACACTTAGCCCATTGAGTCTGAATAACGTAATGTGTAAGACACCTTCTGGTCTCAAGTTATTAATTTTATTTTTCTGGTCAATTCAATGGAATTTTCTCTCACCTTGCAGCATAGTTTTTATTTCCTAGTTGATAATAAATATTTAATACTATACAAACGTGCGTGCTACTTTCGTATGTCATACGATATTGTTTTTTTGTTATATCTCAAAACATTACTTTTGGTCCTTAGCACGTTTAGAATATTAGATCTTCAGTTGTTTATTCAGGGACGTGAACACTGTCAGCAGTAATAAAATCTTAAGACTTCCCAGTAATAAGACGTAAATGTGTTGCAAATCGGATTCCAGTATCAACGTATTGCATACCAAGCAGTCGCGACAATTGTGAACGTTATATATGAAAATGACGATTGTATCTGTTCTTTCGGACATGTCCGCCATCTAGGACACAGTAATTTCATTGTGAACGTTGGCCTGATCGTCGAACCCTTCAAGAAACTATAGCGGGGAAGCGGAGCACCTGAGGACATTTGTGTCAATTACAAATGTGTTTCCTTTTATCATCTCTAATAACTTTACAAATGTACATATATAGTTTTTTTACACCTTGTAGGATGTACGTAAAAGCCTTTCTGTCTCCTAAACTAACATGTAATTAACATTTCTCTAATTTTTAACGTTGGAAATAGCTGTATGGACGTTTTCAAAGCGACTGACCGCATGCAAGAGCAACAAGAAACCTAGGTTACTTGCACAGCTTTCATAAACGTTAAGATTTTTGTCGTTGACTTGAGCTACAGGATAAAGGAAATGCCAGGAACTGATTTTGTTCTTTGGCTGCTCTCTATTTTCCCGATTTAGTTTTCCAGCCAGAACATAAAACACTTAATGTCATCGCTTGTAACAGGAGCAAAAGTGACATAATTCTTTTAAATAGTCAATCTTTTCTCTGCATGGCACTTACAACATCGTTCTCATTTAGTTATCGACTATCGTCTGGATCCAATTTTTCGATAATGCAGTTATACATCATATAGTGAGTCGCAAATGTCATTCATGGAGCCGGCCGCTGTGGCCGAGCGATTCTAGGTGCTTCAGTCCGGAACCGCGCTGCTGCTACGGTCACAGGTTCGAATCCTGCCTGGGGCATGGATGTGTGTGATGTCCTTAGGTTAGTTAGGTTTAAGTAGTTCTAAGCCTAGGGGTCTGATTACCTCAGATGTTAAGTCCCACAGTGATAAGAGTCTTTTGAACCATTTGTGATTCATTCATATACGCAAAGCCAGAGAACAGTTTCTAGATCTTAAGACGGCTGGAAGTTGTATTTTTTTCGCCTAAAGTTGCCAATGGCGGGATACCTGTCTCATTGTTCCATAATCCGTTGCTTTTCTGTTAGGACTATGTCGAACTCTCCAAATACAGCGTGCTTTATTACTTTCTTCAAGGAGGCAATGACTGGCGACTTCCAAATTTAAGCGGAAATAGAATTCAATTTCCTCCAATTCTAGCAAGGAATCACACTTGTAAAGTCATTTCCTGCAGCTGAGAGACTATTTCGTCAGGCTGATACGTTTGGGACACTACGGCCGATTCTGATGCCCACGCATTTAACACAAGCTCAGATCCGCTGCGGAGTCCAACAGTACCGAGCAGCCCTCCTGACCACAGCTAGACGATTAAGCACACAGAGGGCAGATCTTTCCGTTGGTGACTGAGGACGGTATACAGAACAACATTACACCAGTATTTACGTCATTTGCAAACTAATAATTATAGCTGTTACAAGTCGTGTGTTTTTAGTTTGGTTAGTATCTCCAAGTACATGTGTGAAGAGCAAGCCATTAATGCTAAGTTTCCCCTGGACAGCAGGTCGGCTGTTAAAAGTGTGGACGCATTGAACGATTAGTCTGTACTGACAGGCGTAGTCCACTTAGTGGTGCAATACGACCGTGCAGACAACATTAGATCGCAAAGTTTGTGACGTGTGTATGGTAAGACTGTTCCATGCAGCGAAAAAACAACCAGATCTTGATATGAGTACGTATTATGATATCACATATATAAAAATATCTGCACTTAATACCCGTTACACCCTGTACATGGGTAATGATGGACATGAAAATAGGCTACACATCGTAAAACGTGATAAATTTGTGGCGGCTCTGTAATTTTGTGACGTAAAGTACTGCATTTAGTTAGACTTGAAAATCCAGTGCAACCATGTAGCTGAAGAAGAAGTATGTATTCACCTAATATACCTAGTTTCGTAGTATATAAATGGGACACAGTGAGCTGGTGCAGTTGTAAGCACACTGGTATCTTATTCGGGGAAGCGGTGGTTCAGATCTTCTTCAGGTCATATAGATTTAGATCTTCCGTGATTTCCGTCAGTCGATCACGAAAAATGCCGAGGTGCTTCCTTGAAACGGCACGTCCTATTTCCTTCGTTACACTTCCTCAATCCGAACTTCTGCTCCTTTTCTAATAATATTTTAGTCGAAGAGAAGTTAAATCATAATCCTCCTCCTTTTACCAACAGAAAGCATAAGAGAGCCTATAAACTAATTTTAGAACGTATACTATGTTCCGACATCATGAAACACCTCGAGCAAAACGATCTGTTAACACATAACCAGCGAGGATTCAGAAAGTATCGTTCTCTCAAATACTAGTTCTTTATTCACACAAAGGAATGAGCGCTATCAACAGGTGATGTCATGTTGATTCCACATTCTTACATTTTCGGAAGCCTTTTCCCATCGCTCCTCTCAAGCAGCTTCCAATAAAATTGCATGCCTAAGAAGTATCGTCTCAGCTGAGCGACGAGTTCGTGATTCCCTGTCATAAGGTCACAGTTCGTAGTAATTAACTAGTTGATGTCTAGTGAAAATGAAAACTGGTGTTCCCCACGGAAGTGTGTTAGTACCTCTTCTGTTTTTAATCTTTATAAATGATTTAAGAGACAGTCTGGCAAGCTGTTTTCAGACGATACCGTCGTTTGCCGTCTAGTAAAGACGTCAGAACATCAATACGAATTACAAAATCGTTTAGAGAAGTTATTTGCCTTGTGCGGAATGTAGCAATTGGCTCTAAACAGTAGAAAGCGTAGGAGCCTCCATATGAATACTGAAAAAGAACTGTAAAATTTCGGTTGTGTGATAAATGATACAATTTTAAAGCTTATCAATTACACCAAAAATCGAAATTACAATTACAAACTATTAAATTGAAACCAAAATATACAAAATGTTGTGGGGCAGACTCTGTGTCGTTGGCAGATCTCTAATAAGGTGCAAAAAATCTCCTAAAGAGACCGCCTACACTACACTTGTTCGTCCTTTTCTGGAATGGTGCTGCACGGTATGAGATCTTTATCTGATAGGAATAACGAATGACATTAAAAAATTTCAGACGAGGACAGCTCGTTTTGTATTATCATGCTATTGCTGAGAGGCAGTCACTGATATGATAAGTGTGTTGGGGTGGCAGTCGTTAAGACAAATGTTAGATGCGAAGTCAGGAGGCGGTGACCCTGAATAAAAAGTTCTCGTGATTCCAGTGTCGTCGAGTGGATAAAATGCCACGGTCTTTCGACCAAGCTCTCCCTGGTCATTGAAATGACTGCCGATGGGGTGCTCATATGACCTTGTATACTCTAGCTGCCGGTTGTGACGTCACTGGTGCTCACGTGGGGCCCGCGAGAAATACGTCGCACTAGTGGATTGAGCTCGCTCCCCTTCGACACAAAGCCGCGCAACCAGTCGCAGACTGCCGCGAAAGAGCTTCGGCTCGCAGCTCCCGGTAGCCTCCGGTTACCCAACGCCCCCAACGTGATTCTCACGTTCTTTTAGGGACTCTGAGGCAGTACCAGGGCTCCTTCACGGGACCAAGCCCGCGTGCTGCAGGCCATTCTTCTTCCGCACCTCCTTTAGGTGCCGCGCTTGCACGAACAGCGCATGTTAGCGTAAAGTAGAGACCACCCACTTCAATAGGGAACAAGAGACACTTCTCTCGCCTATCGAGAAAAGCAAAATTGTCGTTCCCCCTTCTCACCCAATAAATAATCCTAAGTGCAAGATGGCGGACGCTACTAGCACTTCCCCTGCTGTCACCCGCAGCAAGACTGCAGCACACGAGGCGCGAGGATCGATTGCACCCGCCGAAACTCGCGCCCCGCCCGCTACCGAAGGCAAGGGAGCGGCTGGCGACGCTCGACAGCTTGGCGCGAAAGCGCAAAAGCAGCTCGAGTCGCGCCGCCTAATCACCGAACTTTTCGGGGCGGACGTCTCTCCCACCAAAACAACTACACTCAACATCACTTTACACTCACCTGTCACTGGACAGTCATGTACCATTCTCCCACCGACGCCGCAGCCTCAAGAGACCGAGGCAGCGGCGGCGGATGTGGACACAGAAAACCACTACACAGAGCCCTGGCAGGTGGAGGGCCCAAAACGCAGACCCAAAAAAACACCAGCACAAACAAGCGAGCAACCGAACTCGCTAGTCAACCGGAAGGCGCTGTTGCCTACAGTCACTAGCTCATCTCAGGCTAGCAACATTAACGCAAAACAAAACGCAAACACAGTTGTGGCGAACAACAACAAAGCACACAAAGCCACAGCAGTGCCCACACAACACAAGACTGGTTTCCCTCCAGTTGTTATACAAAACTATGGGAACCTTAGTGCCCTTAACACTGCATTCGCGGCAAGGCACATAAACAGCACATTACATGCAAAGTACTCGGGGGATAGGGCCTCACTGTACGTTGCCACAGACAACGAATATAAAGATCTTCTGACCTTCCTCAAATATCGGAAGATCAAACATTACACGTACAGAACGCTGGACGAGAGAACCCAGCAGTACGTGATCAAGGGAGTGGATCCCAGTACCCCCAACGAGACAGTACATGCGTCCCTTTGTTATCTGGGATTCGACTGTAAAAGTGCCTCCCGGATGACAGGGTTCCGTACACACGAACCGTTACCACACTACATGGTTGAGTTAGCCGACTCGGCTGATTCCCGCGCCATCCTGCGGATAAAGAGCTTTCTGCGGATGGACGTACGTGTAGAACTTTACGAACCACCCAACGTCCCCCAACAATGCAACAACTGCCAGCGGTTCGGCCACTCGACCCTCCGCTGCGGCCTGGCAACTCGCTGCCGCGGATGCGCTGGCAATCACAGATCCAACACTTGCACACAAACACAGCCAAACCAGCGACGCTGTGCCAACTGCGGTGGGTCCCCTGCGGCAAACTTTAGACAGTGCAACTCATACAAACAGGCGCTGAAGCGAAAACAAGACAAAAGTAGGGTACTGTACGACATACCACGTCCAAGGCCAGCGCCGAACCCAGTAAGGAACGGCGTAACGTTTGCCACGGTTGCACGCCCTGGCGGAACGGCACAGGCTGCGGAACCTCAGCGCCCTACACACACACGTGAAACAACCGCTGCAACAGCCACACAGCAGCCACAGGCAACACCGGATACCCAACAAGCATCGGTACCAACACCTATGCCCCCAAACAACACGACCCCACTCCCGGAAATCACGTGCTGCGAAGAAACGCACCATATACAGGAAAACACACCCACACAAGAACCCCCCGAACCCCAAACCCAGAGGAGGAATAGACGTACACGCAAACACAGGGCGGGGAACACGAAATCACCACAACAGGCCACACAGCAACAACAGAACAGCAACACACAGGAAAACAGTCAACAAGACACCGAGACTGTAACTCACACTACCATCCCCCTCACCACAGAAGTAACACAGGCGCCACAACCTCTGTCACAAAGCACGAATACCGCTCCTAACAACACACCAATACCCGCACAAGCGGCCGCTAACTCCACAACAGCACCTCAGGCTGCCACACCCAACACCAACACACCACCTGGGGGAATACTGGAAACACTATTCCCCCGACACACGACCGTTCAAATCCTTACCAAGGTGCTGACGGCCGTCACTACACTCATCACCCAGCTCATGAGCGCCGAACCCGGGCAATACCGGGCTGTCATACACACTGCCATCACAACACTCTTTCACACTCTTACATGAATAATGTACCACACCCGGCCCATAACGCAGACCCGTTACACTATCACAGATCCTGTTCTGGAATGCAGACTCGATCCACAACAAAAGGGCAGAATTTGCCGCGTTCATGGAGCGCAAAGGAATCCTTGTCGCGCTACTGAGCGAGACTAAACTTAAACCGCACAAACAATTAAACTTTCCTGGCTATTGTGTCTATTGTACCGACCGACCGGGCGACGCCGTGGCAGGTGGAACTGCAATCGTCATACACAAAGACATTGAGCACACAAACATAGAGCTCCCTGAACTGGAAAAAATCGAGGCTACAGCCGTCAGAGTCAAGTTCAACGGAGCCTACACCACACTGATATCGGTATACAACAGCCCTGTAGGCATCTCACCACGCGATATCAGCACATTACTCAACATTTCACCGCGAGTAATAGTCGCTGGAGATCTGAACGCAAAACACCCAGAATGGAATTCACGCATACGAAATCCCAACGGCAAAAAACTGTACGAACATTCGCTAGGCGGAAACTACATTATACTAGCGCCGACTGAACCGACGCACATTCCCTATAAGAGGGGACACAGGCCAGATGTGATAGACATGGCCCTCATCAAGGGCATTACAGCGACATTCAACGTTGCCGTTGAAAACGATCTGCCCTCAAACCACCAACCTGTAATACTATACATTGAAGAAACACTGCAGCACATTGAAGAACGCAAGATGTTGGACTACGGGCGTGCGAATTGGACATTGTTCAAGCAAACGCTTGATAGCCACATCCCAGCTATACACGAAATTAACGAAACAGGACAAATTGACGAGGCAGTAGAAACCCTCACTAACGCCGTCCGGGACGCAATGGCAGGCACCATACCTGATAGCACCTCACAACAACGCAGTGCGGCCCTGTCCCAGGAAATCCTGGGCCTAATCTCAATGAGGAATCGCCTCAGGAGACAATGGCAGCGCACCAGACGTCCGTACTTCAAACGGCACATTAACAGACTACAGGGCATCATACACGATAAAATACAAACACATAGAACACAACAGTGGAATCAAAAACTCCAAGGGCTGGACACCGCGCGACCTGGCGTGTGGCAACTAGCCCGACACTTCACCAGGGAGAAAATACCCCAACGCTTCAAGGGCCTGACGGACCTGCATACTCAACGGAAAAGAAAGCAGAACTAATGGCTCGAACACTCGCAGCGTCATTCACACCGAACCTGGTACCATCAGATCCAGTGTTCACACTTGCTACTGACCAAGAGGTTACACGCATTCTAGCCCAACCATCGCGCGACGACATTCGGCATGCTAGCACAGCCGAATCATCTGGGCTATAATGCATTCCGCTGCTAGGAAAGCCCCTGGTCATGATGGCATTCAAAACCATATCCTCCAGGAGTTCACGGATAAAGCAACTGAGTACCTAACACACATAACGAATGCCATACTAAAACACCAACACTTCCCCGCCTTTTGGAAGACGGCCAAGGTCCTGATGTTCAGGAAGCTGGGGAAAGACCACAGCCTCCCACAAAATTACCGACCCATCAGCCTTCTGAGCTCGCTCAGTAAGATTGTTGAGAAGGTGATTCTCAAACGCATCACTAGGCACTGCATAACAAATGACATCCTGAGACCGGAGCAATTCGGCTTCAGGAATCACCACTGCATAACACAACAACTCTTACGGGTCGTTGAACATATAACACATGGCTTCAACATAAACAAAGCTACAGGGGCAGTGTTCCTGGACATCGAAAAGGCTTTCGACCGTCTATGGCACAACGGCCTCATTCGCAAACTCAGCGACGCGGGATTCCCCGACGGGCTGGTGCGTCTAATACACTCATACCTCACAGACAGGAGTTTCAACACTGACGTGCAGGGAAAACAATCAACACGACACGGTATACACGCGGGAGTACCCCAGGGAAGCATCCTAGGGCCCCTACTGTTTAACCTCTACATAAACTATCTCCCAACCACACACAACACAATGATGGCAATCTACGCGGATGACACAGCCATCCTTGCGCAAGATTGGAAACCATCAAACATTACGCCACGCCTACAGACTGCACTCAGAGGCCGGCCGGAGTGGCCGAGCGGTTAAAGGCGCTACAGTCTGGAACCCCACGACCGCTACGGTCGCAGGTTCGAATCCTGCCTCGGGCATGGATGTGTGTGATGTCCTTAGGTTAGTTAGGTTTAAGTAGTTCTAAGTTCTAGGGGACTTATGACCACAGCAGTTGAGTCCCATAGTGCTCAGAGCCATTTGAACCATTTTTTTGCACTCAGAGTGGCCGAGCCTTGGTTGGAGAAATGGCGTGTTAGAGTAAAAGTGCGAAGCCGTTCTGTTCACTAGAAGACCGAAGCAACTGCGGAAACACCGATACTGCAGACCAATAACTCTACATGCACGTCCAATACGTTTCCGCGAGAAAGTCAAATACCTCGGTGTCTGGCTGGACCGGAAATTACTCTGGGGGGACCACATACAACACATGACCAACCGAGCTAGCGCGAGGCTCAAACAGCTCTATGCTATGCTCAACAGGCGTAGCACACTGAACAGAAGGGTGTCGAGGTCCATGTACATGACACTTATCCGACCCCTGATGACGTACGCAGCTCCTGTCTGGGGATACGCTGCGCCTACACGCCTGCGCCGTCTGCAGCTCATACAAAACAAAGTACTCAAAATCATAAGCAATGCTCCACGATACACACGCACCGCGGACCTTCACCGGGAATACCGACTTGAGACCCTCACGGAGGTAATCCACAAACTCACCACAAGACTATACAGAAACTCCAGACATTCGCAGAACCCGTTTATTCTGAATCTGGGGAACTACGACCACAACCATAGATGGAAACATAAAAGACCAAAAGACATACTTGTAAGGACATAACATCTATGGCCAAGCATACGCAAACATAACGGCACAGGCGAGCCCCTGTTAATCAGACGCCATTACTGGATATCCAGCTGAAATACACTGTCGAATAACTGGCACCAGGTAGGGAAGCCGTACCGTACACTGCATGAAAACAAGCTCCACACATCCCCCACACAGTGAGATGATCTATGGCCCATCTCCCACTACTGTATAACGATCTTGATTGTTCCAGGAATGTAGCAGCTGCAGCAACTGGGACACATCGCCATCGCTTGTCACGGTAATGATGCATGATACCTATACTAACAAATCCAACCTTGCATGAGCTATCGCAGCTAGTAAGCCACTACTGCTCTTACTACCCATCCCACTGTCGCAGAGGTTTTTTTCCCACGGCACGAGCCATGGCACTTTTTTCCCTCTCCTCTTCAAATCGCTATCCTCACTCGTGTTTCGTCCACTATCTATCACCTTATGGACCGTGTTAATGCGTAGCCTTACCCAGACGCACGGACAACATCACAGCCCAGCATCCTGTGATCCACTTACTAGACAACTAACATGTTTACGGAGGTGACAGTAGAACTTTTGGTTTGGTCACCACGTTGGTGCGTGCGTGGATGGGCCCCATCCCCATTTTTTTTTTTACGTCGCACTAGTTTCCTTGCCCGACATACGTTCCTAACGATTGGCTACTTCCGGGGCCAGACGGGAAATCAGTACGCGAATTAAAAGGTACCCTCAAAGTTCTTAAGTTTGCCACGTGTTATCGAGAACTTGACTGAATGAAATGCGAAGCTGTGAAGTATTAAATTGATGCGACATAATAACTTGCTCCCTGCCGGAGACGGTCGCTGCAACTCGTAAGACTTACAGTGTCATCTGTTGTGACGTATGTCACAGGACCCTTCTACCTCGTTGGATCCATATTGACGTTATACAGGGTCAATCATAAAGGACTTTACAAATTTGGATTGATACAGAAATTTATTCAGATAACTTACAGAATCGACAGAGGTGACATTTTGTGGCAAACAATCTCACGTTTGATTCACATAGTGCATCAGTACCCCTTTCCGCCGCCAGGAGCCCCAGCATAGTGCACAATTAAAATGGCCACTTTTACTGGAGCAGAGCGTGCTCACGATGAGTCAACATTTCATATCAGTGACGTGGTGAACACCCTCAACTGCAGCATATGGGGCAGCGTAAATCGCCACGGAACACTGAAACACGTTCGTGACAGCTTCAGAGTTATGTGTTTTGCGCCCTTACCAAACTGAAATTGTAAGCCCTTTCTTCTTCATGGAGAAACTGTCACTGCCATTGTGTATCTAGATATGCTTGAAAACGTTTTTATTCCACTTGTCGATAAAGATGGCTGAAATGGGATGGTTTACTACCAGCAAGAGGGTGCACCATCTCATTCGCTCACAGATGCTGGAAGTTTCCTCTATAATCGCTTTCCAGGTCTCCAGACTTGTCACCACTGGATTTCTATCTGAGGTTTCACTAAAGACCGTACGTATGTTCCACCCTTATTAAACAATTTAGCCGACCTGAAAAATCGAATCTACGCTGCCGTTGCACAAATTACGCCCGATTTGCTGCAATGAGTGTGGAAAGAAATTGATTACTGGTGGGATGTTTGCAGCATCACAAATGGTAGTCACAGCGGACCAAAATGACACTTGACACTTGCGAAACTTGAGGTTTTTTCTACAAAATACCACATCTACCGATTCTGTAAGTTATTCCAATAAATTTCTATATCATTCCAAAGTTGCAAAGTCCTTAATGACTCACCCTCTATATGGGCGGACATACGTTGATTCCGCATTTGATGCCCCGGCTTCAACCTCGCTATCGCTGGATCCCACGCCGAGCTGAGTTTCGTCCTGCCATGTCTATTAGGGTTGATGTCATGATTTTTATTTCGATGGCTTCTTTAATCACACAGTACCAGAAGCCCTCAGAGAGAGCCACGACAGAGTTTTTGTCAGATTTGATCTGGTGACCGTTTTCTAGATGAGTGGTCCGCAACCGGTGTGCCTTGGCGCACTGGTGTGACGTGTGAAGGGTGTGATGCGAACATTTACATAAGGGATTTCGATTTTAGGCACACGGCGACTTTTTATGTTTTTAATGAAATTAGGTGTAGTTTATTTCCTTCGACTTTAAGTAAGAAGGAGCTTGTTTATTCTTTAATTATTCAATACATGCTGATAACCGTCACATTTTCATAGAAAATAAGTGTATTTATTTACTCAGTATTGTTGTTATAATTTGTTTATCTTACGTTAATTGCATTCTCGCCTGTACCACTGCAACAGGTACAGGAACACTACGGCGTGAGCACATTGTAACACCGCACTTTTTGTTTACGGCTGGCTGTATGTGCTTCTCGCTAAAATTCTGGGGATTAGCAAAAAAGTCCCTCTTCTATTATTTTCATTGCCTTATTGTGATATTTGTTCCCGTTTGTAATCGCTTCTTAAACTTTATTGCCCTTTTTTTTCATCACCAAAGGATCCACATATTGTCAGATAACAATATAGTATTTCAGTTCAGCAACACTGTTGTTATTCCATCTAGGACTTTGTACTGTTGGAGTATTTCAGTTCAGTTGTATTAGGGCCATGTTCTGTGGTAGTGCAATATTGTGACTGGTACACCAGTATTTTCTATTACAGTTTTATTTAACAATTTTTTGCTATATGGATAAGTTCATTGTCCCAAGAGCTCTGTCTTCGAGTGTAAGTAATGAAACCATCTAGTCTGAAAAATAGAAACAGGAAGCAGTTAGAAAACAATATTTTATTTATCTTACAGGTTTTTTTGGTGTGATGACAAAATATGCCCGATCCTTGAGTGTGTTGTGTGTGGTAATAACTCACTGTTGTTATGGTTCCCAATAAATTGAAATATTTGTGGACAAAACTTTCCTCCTTGTTAAGTACAGCTGTGAGTTATTTTCGTTGTTTGTTGAAACAAAATAAAAAAAAAAAAAACAAGTAAAGCTCATGAGTAAGTCGGGACTTTTTCGCAAAAAGTATAGAAAGTAGTCGAAGTTATCGTAAAGGACAAAAAATATGCACGACAGCAGAAACATTGTTTATGCTTATGTGTAAAGAGATGGTAAAAATAGTGATTGGTTCATAATCTGGTATTGAAACTTCAAAAATTCCTGTGTCTACTGACTCAAAAATCAGCCGCCGAGTTAGTGACGGATCCAGTGACATCAATGACATTTTAAGGAGAAAATAAAGACCATTATGAAGTCTCACTTCAGATCGATGAATCCTTCGATACTTGTGGTCAGGTACAACTTCTTTTCTACGTAAGGTGTGTTGATAGGGACGTAATTGGAAGTAAGTTATTTTTTTACAAAGAACTACTCGAGTAACTACTGCTAAAGAAAAGTGTGATAACATGATAATGCTCACGCTATCGAGTTATAGCAAATTACACAGTGGTGCGCAAGTCTATCATATATTTTGTAGCACTGCGCATAATATGTCATACGCATGCTATGACGTCAGAGTGTCTTCCGTTAATAATTTAGAGAGTAACAGCACAGAACATTCGAATTCTTTCGAGCAAGCTACTCTCAGTACAAATTACAGGCAGTAAATTATGAGCACTAGGCTAGTTATGGGTGCTGACATGACGCTATGCCAGTGTGTCACATGTGAGACAGTGACATTACGACAATGTGATGCATATGTGACACTGCGTGATTCATACGTGAGGCATTTGTGGCACTTGTAACTCATGTGGCGCCATCAGATGATTCAGATACTTCTGAGCACATTTATGTTTACAAAAAATAGTCTTCACAAGCATGAGTTAAACAATACTGCATGCAAAGTAATTAGAGTGCTCTCGCGACGCAAGGGTATGCGACGGGCGTGGGCCGATGGAATATGGGGCGTGGGTGGCCTTCACAGGGCAGTGACATGACCTTGAGAATGTGACGATGTCAGAATTCCGATAACAATGATGTCATGGCGTTGACGGAATTATTGACCGAACTAACCCAACGTGACGATGTCAGAATTCCAGAAATGCTAATGTTGATGTCAGCACGTTTTGGGCCCGTGGCCCACTGATCCTCTACTGGACACATTCAGGGACGCGTTTCTACGATTGAAACAGATCTGTAGGGTCCATATGAACGTGTATCAGAAATGCTAGGAGAACTAAATTGGAATCCTCAGAGGAAAACGACGCAGTTCTCGCTAAAACGTATTCGGTAAATTTAGAGAACGTGTATTCGGAGAAGACTGTGCGGGAATTTTCTTCCCGCCGTCGCATGTCTCGCGTGGAACCCATGAGAATATTATATGCTGTCAGTCCAGTAAGCACCCAGACTGGATCAAAAAACAATAAAGTTAAGATGGTCATTTAATAATTCATGTGAAGGGCCAGGGGAAAGAACCGAGGAAGTCAATTTTTATGTTATTCGAGAAAAAGCGATTTTAATGTTACATCAACATGTAAGAACATACAATTATTTTTATTTCTAAATTAAACGTCTTGGGAGCATCGAATGTGGAACTAGCGTTATTGCAATCCGGAGTGTTCCCAGAATGAAGTAATTTCCCAAACTGCAGTCAAACGTCACTATGTAAAGGGGAAAGATATAGATAAGTCAAGCGAAACAGACCCGATAATCCCATAATCATCGCGACTAAACGAAATTCTGAATTAGTACAGATATAGTACTCATATCACGTGTTTTTGGCTGTGTGGCAGCTAACTGAAAAACTTCATAGCACCAGGACGGAAAAAACTTAAGCAGGCTTTGCAGATCTTTACATGTTAGCCTGGAAATTGGAAAGAGATCTTGAATAAAGAACGGAATTGTTCGAGTTAGATTACAGGGATAAATATACCATTTAAGAAGGAACGGGCAGTTCAGACAGCCCAGCCATGATTCCAGTTTCCATACCTCGATGATAAGTTCTTTGATATTTAAGCATACGTCAGTGGCTGGATTCCGGTGATATTATCTTACAGACTGCGCTTTGAATCCAACAGTATTTTCCATTTCTTGAATAACACCAGTCAAACGAGAAGGCTTACATCTGAATGCTTCAATCATTTCCTTGAAATCTTAAGATGGTTCCATCAGCTACTGCGTTTCATAATACAACATTTTATCGCACTTCGAATGGCCACACACAGGGACGATCACTGGAAGCAAAAAGTGTAGTAAGCATAGGCCCTAGTGTGCATACCTTAATAGCTATGAACACTTGTTCTTCTTAGTTACTACGAAAGATATCTCTTCTATTGAACATATTATCTTTGTCACTGCGAAAGACATCCCGTCTACTGAACAAATGCTCATAGTTATTAAGGTATGCATTTAACAGCCAATGTTTGACATATTTTTTCTTGTTTTGGTCCATACAGTTTCTTCTCAAAATATGGAAAGCAAAGACGTTGCAACAGAGGAGATTTTTTCACAGTATCGAAGATGAAGAAGTGTGCATAGCACTTAATGAACCAGTATGCGTTTTAGCATCCATGTTTACTACACTTTTTGCTCCGAGTGATCGTCCCTGTCATATCCCTGAATGTTGACCATTCCTCCTGGGACACCGTGTGTAGAGCTATTCAGTGCCCTCATCGGAGAAGTGTGATGAAGAGAAAGAGAATGACGTCACTTCTTTTGCGCTCATTCAGGATAAAGATTCGCCTGTTGCTAGAACATGGATATTGAACAAATGAATCGAAAGTTTCCGATTGAAGTAAACGTCGTTGGTTGCTAAATTTGGCAGGTTCAAATCCAATTCTGCCATCCAGATATAGTTTTCCCTGTCTCTCCTAAATCGCTTAAGCAAATGCCGGCATGTATGATTTGAAAGGTCACGGTCGATGTCCTTCTCTTTCCTTCCTTAATTCGAGTTTGTCCGCCGTGCTTAAAGGCCTCGTTGTTGATGGGACAGTAAACAATAACTGTCCTTTCCTTTTCTCCTTCTCTCTAAAACAACTCACCCTGCACATATTGGAATCTCCTTTTTACTGAAATCTTGGTCTCTCTCTACTATTTTTATCCCCCAAAGGTCCCTTCATTAACAGACAACCTATTCCTTGAGGATTCAGAATGAATTCAGATAACCAATTCCTTCTTTTAGACAAATTAGGCCACAAAACGCTTTTATCCCCAATTCGATTCAATACCTTTTCGCTAATTATCCACTCAATCCATCTTATCATCAACATTGTAACACCACATTTTTTAAGCTTCTTTTTGTCTACAATGTGTGCTCACCATCCACATTTTACGTGAATGTAAGGCTATTGTCCAAATGAATGCTTTCTGAAAACATTTCCTAGCATTTAAATTTACATTCGATTTTAACATAATCCTATATCTCAGGGTGTTTTCTTCTTGCTATAGTCAGTCTGCGTGCAGCACCAGTGGCCTAAAGGTAGCGTCTTTGATTAGTGATCAAGACGTCCTCAGTCCCGAGCTAGAACCCTGCCACTGCTTAAATTTCGAATAAAAATTATTAACAATGGCCGCCGAAGACTTCCGGCATAATAAGTCATCCTCATTCTGTCAACGGCGGGGGAGCGGACCGAGGTTCAGTGCACTCTCTCGCCCTTGG
This sequence comes from Schistocerca nitens, assembly GCF_023898315.1. Lineage (NCBI taxonomy): Eukaryota > Metazoa > Arthropoda > Insecta > Orthoptera > Acrididae > Schistocerca > Schistocerca nitens. The sequence continues at coordinate 479,887,168 of NC_064615.1, forward strand.
GGTGAGAAACAGCCCTAAAACGTGGAAGAACCAGCAATGACCAACGTCATGATGATGCAGAAAGATGGAAAGACATTAAAAACACATAACGTATATCCACAGGGCATGTGGCCTGTAGCTGAAAAAGTCTTACGATGCTCCCTCCACTGACGAAAGATTTCGGGAGAGGACTGCCAAGAGGGAGGTGGCGATGAGAACTGAATAACCAACGAAAGGACAACATTCTACGAGTCGGCGCATGGAATGTCAGAAGTTTGAACATAGCAGAGAAGCTAGAAAATCTGAAAAGGGAAACGCTAAGGCTCAATCTAGTTACAGCGGGCGTCACTGAAGTGAAAAGGGAAGAAGACTAGGATTTCTGGTCAGAAGAGTATAGGGTAATATCAACAGCAGCAGAAAATGGCACAATGGGATTAGGATTCGTTAAGAATAGCAAGTTAGAGCAGAGAGTGAGATACTGTGAAAAGTTCAGTGATAGGGTTGTTCTCATCAGAAACGATAGCAGACGGCGAACGTTTTTACCTCCGATGATGTCTCCCGCAGTCGGAGACGAGACGTTAGGAGACAGTTTTATACTTCGACCACGGCCTATCAGCCCGGAAGTTTTAAGTGAAGATACTTACTCTGGTTTACTATACTCTATTAACTGCTGGTGGGCTGTCATAATAATTGGCTGTATTTATTACCAAAGCTGACGTTATTCTTTAATAGCAAAGCTGACGTTATTCTTTAATTAATTTGACTGAAGTTACGTAGTTCATAGCTACACTTTTTCTTGACAACAAAAAAAAATTTGCAAAGTTTTACGTTGATGGTTTTTGGGATGGATTATAATCAGTAATGCAACATTGCTGGCAAAAATTAATTATATTCTGAAAACGCTTCAAATATTTACTCTTGGGAATGAAATGATTTTACAAACGTTCAAATGGGACTTACTTTTTACAATAATCTTACAACTAGCATTGCGCAAACATACCTTCAGTAGTCTTGAGTTTCGCAAAGAAAATAATTCAATAATATTAGTTCCAATCATAGCGTGTAGGCTTTCACGGCCGGCGTCTTCAGTAATTAAAACTTCCGGGCTAAGAGGCCGTGGTCCAACAGTAGAAATACTTCTCCCTGACGTTTCGTTGCCAGCTGCGGGCAACATCATCTGAGGTGAGTCTACGACTGGCTGCTAGGCCGTGGAGGTCCTGTTTATATAGAGCGCGTAGAGGGCGCCACCACTCGTCACGTGTTGTCAACAGTAAAACTATCTCTGGCTGGCGTCATTACTCTCGATCGAAGGTAATCGATTGTCACATCTTTGGTAAAAGGCGATCACCATATCTTATCTAACTTCAAGTCTTCTTCTTTCCTGTTAAAATTATTGCGGTGTTTAAAAATCTCTACAGCCTCTCTATACATATGTGCATAATAATGGGATGCCTTAGCTAGCACGCTCGTCTCACTAAATTTTATATCATGGTCACCCGTTCCAAAAACATGTTCCGCTAGAGCCGATTTGTCCGTGTGTCCCAGTCGACAGTTCCTTTTACGTTCAGTTAGGCGAGTATTGATACTTCTTTTTGTGGTTCCAGTGTAAACCTTCCCACAACTACACGGAATCTTATACACACCAGGAGTAGCTAAAAGGTGTCGTGCATCTTTCGCCGATCTTAAGCATTCACTGATCTTCTTGGTGGGTCTGAAGATTGTTTCAACTCTGAACTTGGCCAGCACTTTCCCGATACGGTACGTAATATTGTGGATGAATGGAAGAAAAACTTTCCTCACCGATGGTTGTTGTTGTTGCACATTTTCGGACATTTTTCTTCTGGGATGTGTAAGTAGGCTGTTTATGTTTTCTTATTGGCAACTTTACGTAGCGCTCTGTATGAAAATCACTGGCTGTGCTGTGTGCAGTCTGTGGCTAGTTTGCATTGTTGTCTACCATTGTAGTATTGGACAGCAAATTAATACGCAACACCAATCCGGGAAGTACAAGATCAGCTGACACAGGTAATACAAGAATTACGTATTTCAGAGGACACTCGCGCCCGAATACGGGAAGAGGGACATAGAAATACGGAACAGCCACAAAATAATAACACAGCGCATTTCGGAAATTATGAAAGAAAATGGCAAGGTGCACCGAATTTTGAAATGGAACTGCCGAAACGACGTAACAATGACCGATATGCGACTCGCCGACATGATGATTTTGACTATACGCTGTTCATTACTACACGTAAATTTAAAACATTTAAGAATTCTGGCAATGACATTCATCCACAAGCGTGGCTCCATAGCTGTGGTCATTAGAGCACAGATTAGAATTTATGTGTGGCTATTTAGAGAATGAACCAGCTGTAAGAATGCGATCGGTCTTTCACGATTGTCACAGTGAAGGAGAATTTTACCATGCCTTCCTCTCAGCATATTGGTCTCAAGCTACACAAGACCGAGTAAAACATAGCATCGTAATGATGAAACATTTCGAACAATCTGAATTTTCCAGTCTTGTGAAATATTTTGAAGACGTGTTGCACAAGAATCAGTACCTGTCAAACCCATACAGCTCCTCAGAACTCATCCACATTTGCTTAATCAAATTACCTGAACATTTACGACATATTATTTTGGCAGGACATTGCAAAGACGACATTGAAGCTTTTCAGGGACTCTTACAAGAATTAGAAATTGACATTGACAATTGCGGAACGTGAAAACAGGAACACAACAATTACAGGTCACATCCCTCGCAATTCCGCGATGAAAGAAATAATAACTGGACACGACATGGCTATTCTCACAACAAAAATCGTGTCCAAAACAGACACCACCCGTATGACAACCGTTGGCAGAGTAGTAATAATTACAGGGAAAGATCACCTCTCCGCGGTAGTGACTATCACAGAGACAATCAGAGAAACAGACAATTTGGGAACCAAAATAATTATTATCAAGGGCCACACAATAACTTTAGACGCAACGGTCCAGCGCGCAGTTACGATTCAGGGAGATATTCTCCACCACGTGACCGACAAGTAAGAAACTATGGAATCTACCGACATGACGACAGACGATATGATCGCAACGACAGAGCTGAATTCCATAAGAACTGGCGGGATTCAAACAGAGCAGGGCACTCTCGACAAGGTGCATTTGTAGAAGTTAGGTCTCCTAATCCCAATAACGACACACACCAACAAAGAGACAGACAATGACTCGCACTGCAGGCAGCCACGTGCACCGGCTGGCTCAGGGAAAAATTACATAGACGCTAACCTTGAGAAAAATTTTAGCATTCTTTACCGATGTACCATATACCACATGATAATTCCACTGAAGCTGAAACTCTGCGTACTACGAAGAGTAAAGGTTTACACCACATTTCACATGTAAAACCGTTTATTGAAAGATAATCTGCTCTTTAAGTTTGTCTTTGACATATAACTTTTCACTTTACTTTACCAGTATGCTTTGTCAGACTTAGAATCTGTTAACATGCAACAATGTTTGAAGTTAAATATCCAGTCAAGAACCAAGAGAACTTATTTAAACAGAAATTCCGAATACATTGTTATAGTGAACAGACGACACAATGTTGTTATTTGTACATTCTTGCTTGTTAGTTGCACGATCGCGTAACGACTATAAGGCTCACATACTTAGAACATATACTGGCACTGCTAATGAGATTTTCATGCAACATTTTGGTTTACTTGAAAAGACATTCTTTATTTGAAGTACTTTCTGTGGGATTAAAGATGACTTAGCATTTGGTTTCTATGACAGCTACACAATTATATCACGACGCTACTAAGGTGTGACACAATTTACATTGTTGCTTTTGTGCTGTATCTGCTTTATATCTGCACAGTTTTTCTGAATTCTTCTGGAAAGTAAAACATGTTTTAGTAGTAACCTTTGTGGTATAGCTACAATGAGACAGCCTTTTCTGTAGCACAACGATACGTTACAGCACAGTCCTTTCTTCATCACAGCAATAAGCGTAATAACTAAGATATCTATACGCAAAGCATTTCACTTTTGTTTATCATGAGGTAAGTACATTGGCTTCTGCAGAAGTTAGCTTTCGAAGGACAATAACTACGACACTTCCACAGAGATTATCTTACAGCAAGACGCACGTTTAGCGCTACAGGACACATATTTGAGTGATTAATTTTGTACTTAAACCATTTATTTTTCAAGATTTTTGAATTACAAAGAAAGTTTTCCGTGATACATTTCATTCCATTGCTGTTATCTGTAACACTTGAGGATATAATTACATTTATCCTCAGGGGGGTACACGCCTAATTTGTGTACCATGTGTTTTGCAAGCACAAGGAGCCCTAGGTAATATGGTATTTGCTTATACTACTTTACACATCAGCACCATATTTCTCTAACACATAAATTACACAGCTATCTGATTATTTAACAGAGAAACTACAATTTTTTACTACATCAGTGACACATGTTTACGCAATTACACAGATGGATAACTTCACACTTATGAAATTGTATTTTGTCTGTACTTTGTGAACTGTTCATATTTTTTCGGAACCATAGTGCTACTATGAGGGCTTTGAATGATATATTTGGTATGGGATCACGATTTTTGAAGTACATTTGAGGTAGATGACACTATTTAAATGAGCAGAGAATTTTTTTTAGGTTTTGAAATTATTGCAGAAAGCTATGACGTTTTTGAGGTTTGGCTACGAAGTCTTTCGCGACGTATTTCTTGAGTAAAAATCTCTCGGTGTACATGCCGCGTCAAATCAGGATAAAACTCCAAGCTTTCGACCACTACCTCCATGGTCGTCGTCAGGGCTAAAACTGACTGTCGTGAACTAGCGAGGTTCCCACTTTTTATATGCAAAGGACGGCTTCTGATTGGCTAGAATACGTCAGCGATATGGCGCGTAGTGAAGTGGTGCCCTCTTCTTTCATAGATGTAGTTGCTATCCCGCGTTGCTTGCAGCACCATCCCTTGAATCAGGAGGTAAAGTACGAGAAGTTTTTCTCTGCGATTTTTTTTTATCCAGTGCACTCTTGAGATTTGACTGAGGTGTTATGATGTTATTTTTACGACGACAATGTGTATTATGCTGTTGAGGTATGTTTATGATCAATAAGATGATGCTACCGTATATGAGGAATTTGATTATGCTGCGTATTTATTATGACGAAATATTGAAGAAGTGTCGACGAATACGTATATGAATAATGAGTAGTGGTTAGGGACTCTGATTTGTGGAAAAGGATGTTGGAAACCAAGAATTGTACTTTAAGAGTTATGAAATGTGTGTAAATGCGTGAATGTATCAAAATGCTGACGAAAACTTTTTGAACATTGTTATATTCATAGGATTTTGTTTCTACACATTTGCAACGCAAATTATCGACCTGTGAAATTTTTTATATGAGACTGTCACTGTAATGCAAACTGGTGTCGTAAATATTTCAGTAAGAAAGTTAAGTGAACACCTTCACGTAATGAGTCGTGGGCACCCAGCTGCGCGACACTCGCCTGGAAAAAAGCCATTAGTGTGTGCCTTTCAGAGGCACAGGTGGAAAAAAAGGGGCCATTATCCTCGCTATTGACATTCCTTTGTAGAAAGCATTGCAAATACGACAGGCTCAAACTTGAAAACATATGATAACGCTGTGGAGCTCTTAATTTATGATATTTACTGAAATGCCTAATGGAATGATGAGAAATATTTTTATGTCTATACACCTGATTATGACTACTGTCTTTCTAGTTGAGAGATTTTTTTACTACCTTTTGAAATGCCATATGGCTAATGAATGATGTTTCATGCCTGCCTTTGTACATATTTGCTCATTTTCTTTAATATCTAGTTTCTAGCTGCACTGCAGCATTGGTTATTATAAAATTTAATAGATATACTAATATCACTATTTTCTGTCTACAGACCCAGTAAAGAATACATTTATGACGTACTTTTTTAGAAAAGAGAGCGCAAATAGACATTTCCCTTCACAGGAATTGCATAAATAATTTTTTAATGACTTGCTAACTTTCTTGCAGAGTAAGTTTTTGTGATGCATCACTCTAGTGTTAAGATGTGACATAGGTATTAAAAATGGCCATTTTTACTGTAATATTTTTTCTGCTTGAGCTATGTCATCTTTAGATATAAGTTATTGCATTTGCTGCTGCTGTTTGCCAGGCATAGTGCTACTAAATTTCACTTTACATTACTCTTTTAAGCCAGTTTTACTACTGATTTATTTTTCTTGTTTGCTGCTCATTGCCTTATATTAGTTGTAACATTGCTGCTTGCTTTGCAAATTTGCATTTTTTTGTCATTGCTGTTTGTGTTAATTGTTTTGTGCTGCTGCATTGCCTCGTCCCTTAGTTTAGCATCTGAGCCCAGTAGATTTAAGTTAGCTTCAGATGGGGTAGACCATATAAGAGAACAAGTTGTGATGAATTGGAAGAAATGCATTGAGAAGCTATAAGAAAATGGTTTGGCCAAAAAAGTATTTTAAAAGAGGATATGAACAAAAAAAGTAGGGTTTAGGGACAACAGGTTTAGGTAGGATTTTCTTGGAAATAAATGATGAGGTAAGATAATGGAAAATAAATAATGAGGTAAGGAATGTGTGAACATATAATTACAGAAAGCATGCTTGGATAGAATTTTTTTGGTGGAAACAAATGTTGAAATAAGAGGAAAGATATATGGAGTGAAGTTTTGGGGTGGACTGCAGTACCAAATGTCACACTGAAAACAAACCCTGTCCTGTATTTTTGTGTTATTACACTATGTGAATTGGTGTTTTTCCTGTCTTAATATGTTTAGCTAATAAGAGTTATGTTGTAGAATTTTTCTGATAATATGTTATTTTCTTTGAAAAGATGTTTAGACATTATTTATTCTGTTCTGTTTTAATGCTCATGTGTGAAGTTGATGTTTCGAAAGTTATTATGATCTTTTATGTATGTACTCATGTCATAATTCCTGTAACACTGATGTATATGTTATTTCGATTCTTTTGTAAAGCTTGTACTATAAATGTTATCTGTATTGTTATGTTCTTTAATGATGTATTTTGTACCTTTGTTATTATATTCTTATGCTATAAAATTGTAATTGACACCAGTTCATCATATTATTAACTTGTAAGTTCCATTTCACTGCACACGTTTCTGTTGGTCATATTATATGGACAATATGTGAGAAGTAGGGTCTGTTAGTGTTTGCACGTGTGTTAATAATTCAGCAAGGGACTAGATAACAGCATTTCTGGTTCTAAGGACAATTCCAAAAACTTTGTGAGTGCACAAGTGGTGGTTATGGACATGCTATATTGTCCGCAAGACTGTTCGATGGTGATTGTGCACCTGCACAGTCGCAACAGATGGCTGCTGGCCGTCTCTACAAGGACTGCAGTGGGTCTGCATCTTTGATGGCCCACCAATACCATTATTTCTACAAGGACTGCAGTGGGTCTGCACCTCTGATGGCCCACCAATACCATACTCTCTACCAGAACTACAGTGGGTCTGCTCTGTGATGACCTACGTACCAATAGTCTTCAAAACTTCGAATGACTGTGTTGTGGGTTTGCTCTGTTGTGGCCCATTACCTGTCTGCATGTCAAGAGTCAGCACTGTCTTTCCGTTGGAAGGACAACACTACTTCTTCAAGCCTGCATGGAAATCCACTACTTCCGTGTGCATTTTCTTTTACTGCTCAGACATTGAGAAAAACATTGCTATTTTACTGTGAGGAACGATCAGACTGTCTTTATGGACTGTGAGAAAATTTTAGCTTTTGACCAACATTGTATCAATAAGGGTGTGCATTTGATATCTTTGTTATTGTAATTATGAAAAATTTTATCAAATCATTATTGACCACCGCCCAAAACAATTTGTAAACTTTTTTGTGGTTGAGCATGGGGGCTATGTAAGTAGGCTGTTTATGTTTTCTTATTGGCAACGTTACGTAGCGCTCTGTATGAAAATCACTGGCTGTGCTGTGTGCAGTCTGTGGCTAGTTTGCATAGTTGTCTACCATTGTAGTGTTGGGCAGCTGGATGCGAACAGCGCGTAGCGTTGCGCAGTTGGAGGTGAGCCACCAGCAGTGGTGGATGTGGGGAGAGAAATGGTGGAGTTTTGAAATTTGTAAGACTGGATGTCATGAACTGCTATATATATTATGACTATTAAGGTAAATACATTGTTTGTTCTCTATTAAAATCTTTCATTTGCTAACTATGCCTATCAGTAGTTAGTGCCTTCCGTAGTTTGAATCTTTTATTTAGCTGGCAGTAGTGGCGCTCGCTGTATTGCAGTAGTTCGAGTAACGAAGATTTTTGTGAGGTAAGTGATTTGTGAAAGGTATAGGTTAATGTTAGTCAGGGCCATTCTTTTGTAGGGATTATTGAAAGTCAGATTGCGTTGCGCTAAAAATATTGTGTGTCAGTTTAAGCACAGTCTTGTATAATTTTTCAAAGGGGACGTTTCAGATGGAGTGCTCGATCTATCTCCTTGCCAGCGTACCCATTTTTCTGGAAAGCGGTTCGCAAGTCGTTTAGTTCCTCTTGAAAATAAGCTGGCTCACAGATTTTATTAGCCCTGTCCACCAATGTCTTGATATTACTTCTCTTCTGCCTGGGATGATGGTTTGAATCCTTATGAAGATAACGATCGGTATGCGTATCTTTTCTGTAGACTTTGTGACCCAGAGTCCCATCTGCTCGTTTAATTACTGAGACGTCCAAAACATTAATCTGTCCGTTACTTTCTGTCTCCATAGTGAACTGTGTTTTTGAATTGATGCTATTCAAATGCTTCAAAAAAACGGTTCAGTTCTTCTTCACCGTGATTCCATATGACAAAAGTGTCGTCCACACACCGATACCACTTCAAAGGCCTTTTTCTGATTGACTGCAGTGCTTGCTGTTCAAAACATTCCATAAAAATATTAGTAACGGCTGGACTTAGAGGGCTACCCATTGCCACTCCATTAATTAGTTCATAGAACTCATTATTGTACTGAAAATAAGTCGTGGAAAGGCAATGTCTAAACAAAGCTACTATATCAGTAGGAAATATGTCAGATATGCAAGCAAGAGCTTCGTTGACAGGAACCATGGTGAACAGAGACATCACATCAAAGCTGACAAGAATATCACTGGGGCTGACGTTAATTTCCTTCAATTTTTCGATGAATTGCATAGAGTTTTTAATATGATGATCAGTTTTTCCAATAAACGGTTGTAACAAGGTGGCAAGATGTCTAGCCAGCTCTTGAGTAGGGGATCCAATAGCACTTACTATCGGTCTCAGTGGGACATTAGGTTTATGCACCTTAGGTAACCCATATAATCTAGGAGGATAAGCTTCCGTTTTGCAAAGATCTTTTTTATCCTCTGAAGGAATAGAAGACTTTTTTGTTAATTGATTGGTAACTGTCAACACTTTCGTTGTAGGATCCTTTTTCAACTTTTTATAAGTGGTAAGATCCAAAAGGTCACTGATCTTCTTGTGGTAGTCTTCATTCTTCATCACCACGGTAGCATTTCCCTTGTCAGCAGAAAGTACAATAATACTCTTGTCCGCATTAATCTCCCGTAATGCTTTCTTTTCTCCTCGAGACAGTCACCTAGCAGTAATCTGTCTCAAGGAGACAGTCACCTGCTTCTCCTCCCGCTCTTTGTCCATCTCCTCTTCCCACTCCCTCTGTCTGTCTCCTCCTCTTTCCTTTCTATGTCCATCTCCTCTTCCTCCTCTCCCTGTCCATCTCCTTCTCTTCTCTTTCTCTGTCTATGCCATACAACGATGCAATTTTGCATATACATTCAGTGACTTATGTGGATACTGTCTACTAAATGTGTTGTGAACAGACTTAGTAATAAAGAAGTAATAAATTCTAACGTCATGCAGAATGTGGCAGGTTTTCACGCATCTCAGAGTATATGACGTCGTATCTCAGGAACTATGTGCCATACAGTGTTACAATTTTGTTCATATATTCATTGCTATATGTGGACACTATCTGCAAAATGTGTCGAAAATACAGTAAGTCATGCCTGATGCGATGGTTTTACAGCATGAACAGCAAAAATGTAGTACCCGCAAGCGATAAACATCTTTCCTCTCATCATTTTTGTAAGCGATAAAAATTTTTGTAATGGTTTGAGCTGATGTGTAAAGTTTGTTGGAACTCACTACGTGCTCTCGTTCTCAAATACTGGATAGTATGTACACTGATGAGCAAAAACGCTATAACCACCTGTTTAACTTTTCGAACACAGTACAACAGAGATTCTGCTTGGCATGGGTTCTACAAGTCCTTGACAGGATTCCCTAAGTATGCGGTACTAGGTGTCAGGCTCAGGTCAAGGAACTCTCGCAAATTACGGCACGCAGCTGGGGCTCGATGTGTGTTCCAATGGGCACAGGTCAGTCACATTTACTCGCAAAGACGTCAATGTGAGTTCACTACGATTGCCCCTCCAACCTAAGTAGCACGATTCTGACCTTGCAACACGGACAGTTACGTTATTTATGTCATCGCCGTACGACGATACTTCACGCGTGAAGCGATGCAGGTGGCCCGCAGTAATGTGCACGTAGTTGACTGCTGTCACAGTGCATTCGCGTACCACCACAGGTCCCATGGAAGCCCAACTCAATGTGTCCCATATCATAATTCTGTCTCACCGGCCTGCATCTGTGGCGCGGTGCAAGTTCGTGCAGCCATTCGTCTGGATGACGGCTGAACTGTGAATTTACTTTCAAAACCTTTTCTTAAGAATTTATTTAATAGCGATTCATCAAGAACATTAACACATTTAATCACACTATGTGAGCGTGGAAGTAGTTGCCATTTGTAACTGAAGAAACAAATTAAAATTTTTTTCTTTAATAAATGAAAATTTTATTCCTAGAAGCTCTTTTTTTAAAAAAACAGATTTAAAATTATAATCAGAAAACACGCTGTATATATCAAGTTACAATTTACTCAGATGTAGAAATAACAATTTATATACTTAATATATATATAATATATAATATATATTACTTTAAACTAAAAATTTTAACAACTGACACAAACACATAAACTATGCACTCTGTAAGAGGGATGGAAATGGTACAAAACACATTAAAATTATTGGCCACCGAAAGTGCAACTTGTTTTTAAAAGAACTCTTACGGTGGAAGGGTGGCAACTTTATATACAAAAATGACCATTTAAATAAAATCCATGAAATGCAGTTCTACATAAAATGTACCAGCATGCCCTACATTACACGTATACCACCTCGCAAGATGATAGGCAAGATAAAAACATATTTCAGGAATTCGGCCTTTACACCTTTACACCTTATTCGTTAACACTGAATCTGACAAACATGACAGAGGCAGCTATTAACGTACGGCAGACCGACCGACAGACAGACAGACAGACACTAAGTGCCTAACAAATGCGGACGAGAGACAGACGAGCAAGCTGGGGACGACAGACTGACCAAGAACACAAGTAGAATTTAACAAGTAAATGAAACAAAATATCTCTAATCACTTAACTTCTAATAAACTGCGATTTCTGACGAAGACCTGGCGCAGCACCCCCAACGCTCTCCCGAACCGTTCGCTGCCAGCCGCTTCAACGGACGCAGGAAGGCGCGCCCATCTCCCGTCTCACGGCGTCGCAGCTCGGGCCGGCCACACAGATGTCGTGGGTCGACTCCTGTTGCTCTCGTGTCGGCCGCGAAGCCACAACCCCTCGCCATACGGCGCGGGCCACTGGACTGATGTGGCGACCTCACATGCGCCGACGCTCAAGACGGACAAGTCATCTTGTGTCTCAGTGCGCGACCGACTAACCGATCGATCCAACCGCCAATGACCGTTGCCCGAGCAACTCGAGCAGACTGGCGGCCTAACATATACTATCACTCCGGACGACAGAGAGACACTGACTGCCCCACTGACTGACCAACTGACCAGACTCGCTGAGACTGACAGACTGCCCCCCTTGCCGAGCTCATAGCGCCCCTTAAATGTACGTGAACAGGCAACTTTTCCCCTTTCCCACCAGAGGGAGACACCAAAGCTGCGATTGCCACAGCGGCGCCACCACCAGAAACGGAAGGCGACTGCTTTACGCCCTGCGGCGCGCTCTTCAAAACAGCAATTTCTACCACGGCTCAACGGCGTCTAAGGACCCAACCACCGACTTGGTGTAATAAGAAATGCGATTCATCCGACAGGCGACACGTTTCAGTTGATCCACGGTGTAAACTCAGTGTTGCTGTGCCCACTCCAATCATAACTGACGATGTAATTGGGTCAACACAGGAACACGTAGGGGTCGTGTGATGTGGAATTCCAAGTTCAACAATGGCCTTTGAACAGCGTGCTCCGATAACACTTGGGCCTGCACCAGCATTGAACTCTGCCGTCAGTTCTGCCACAGATCTCCCCTTATTCTGGATTGCAAAGCGGGGGATCCGCCGATCTCTACGTTTTGTGATGAGACGTTTTCGTCCAATCCCATACAGCCTACTCTTTAGTTTCACCGTCCTACAACCACTTTCCATAGTTGCTCACGGTAATACACCAACAGGCGATTAGCTTCGCCGGTTTAGAGATTCTTGTTTCCAGCCACTGCGCCACAACATTGCACTATTTGTCAAAACCGCTCATATCAGTGGATTTCCACATTTGCGGCCCGCGTCTTCCCTGCAATGACTGCCCATTTGTCTCTCTTCCTCTTACATTATTTTCTTACTATAAAAGCATTTTCACAGATACGATAAGGTTCAAAACTCAGAGAATAAATAGTTTTTTGAAGGAGTAAATATTTTTCCCTAATTCGCGTGTTATTCTTCAAATCAGTATATAGCTTGTACCAAACAATTTCTACAGCAGCGTATGTACTCCCACACAATTCAAGCTATTTCCTTACTATATCTCGTCGAACTTGGTTCAGCGAATTAGTAATAATAAATTTAAAAGTCATGCATGATGCGACAGTTTTTCACGCATCTCAGTCATACATGCTGAACTATGTGCCGTACAATATAATTTTGCAGGTACATTCAGTGATATACGTGAACACTATCTACAAAACGTGTCACGAATGCAGTTAGTAGCAAAGAAGTAATAAATTAAAACGTGACGCCTGATGCGAAAATGAACAGCAAAGATATTATATAAGGGATAAACATTTTTCCTTTCATCATTATGTGGGGAGGGGGGGGGGGGGGGTCGGGGGAAAAAGTTACTTAAACGACCTCTTTGACAGCTATGTGTTTCTTAGTCCAACAGCGATCCTTTCCAGACAGTAAGTAATATGTTTACCAAGTTTGGCTGGAATCGGTCCACTGATTTCGGAGGAGATGTGGAATACACACACAAACACTCATCACCGTCATCATCGTTTTCCAACTTCAGTTTGCTAGGTGTGGTGTACTAGCGCTCGACATTTCGTTCTGTCTTCGTAGATCTTCTGTTCCAGGCCAGCTTGCCATTTGTGTCCTTTCTCTTCCACATCTGATCTTACAGTCTCTATCCAGCGTTTTCTTGGTCTTCCCCGTGGTCTTCTTCATACGACGCTGAGGTTGAAATATCGTTTGGCAGGTCTTTAGCTGTTCATTCTTATTATGTGCCCATACCACTGAAGGGGAACCTCAATACCAACTACTTTTCTGTTCACCTCATTCCCGATTTTGTCCTTTCTATTTCTTTGATTCACAATTGTAATGAATCTCATTTCTGTTGCCTGGATTCTGCTGGGGTCTTTGCTCAGTAAGGTACATGTTTGTAAACCATATGTTGGGACTGGTACAAAAAAAGTGTGGTACATGGTCGCTTTTGCTTTTTGTGTCATTTTATCGTCCCAGAGAACATTTCTGATTTGACTGTAAAAACTGGATTCTTTCTGCGTCCTGCTGAGTATTTCCGGCTTAATGGTGTTGTCTTTCGAGATCATGCTTCCCAGGTACTTGAAATGTGATATAAACACTACTTTGAATCGTTCTGGAAATATATTTGAGATTGTTTCTTGCCTGTTGATGGTCGTTTCTACTCTCTTTGTTTTACTTATTTTTAGTCCGAAAGTTTTGAATTTTTTGCTCCAATCATTAAGTTTCTTCTGTGCTTCAGCTTCTGTCTCTCCCCATACTATCAAATCATTATCAGAAACCAGGGCATTTTGTCTATTTTCTTTATAGATTTTATGATCTTGTCCATTACTATTATAAACAGGAGTGGTGATAAGGCATTTCCTTGTTGGACATCTCTCTTTGTTTCAAACCATTCTGATCGCCCTTTGCCTATCTGGACACAACTGTAACACTTTTGGTATAGCATATTGACTTTGTCAGCTAGGTACTTTGGCACCTTTAGGTTTTCCAAACATTCCCCATCTTGTTTCGAGGAACACTGTCATATGTTTTTCGATGTCCACAAATACAATCAAAAGATATTTTGCCTATTCCCAGTACTTTCCTCTCAAGATTCTTACTGCAAAACAAAGATACATAGTACCTCGGTCTTTCCTGAATCGATGTTGTTCTTCCTCAAAGAAAGATTCTACTATCTTTCTAGTTATCATTTCTATGATCTTTTCTAGCAGCTTCAAGGTGTGTGACAGCAGCGTGACGCCTCTGTAATTTCCACGTTTTCGTCGATTCCCCTTTTTGAACAGAAGGATGATGACTCCTTTACTCCAGTCTTCTGGGATTTTGTTTTGTTTCCAAACCACTGATAACACTCTATAGAGCCAATTTAAGCATAATATACCAACCGCCTTTATCATGTCTGAGCTGAGGTCATCAAAGCCTGTCGACTTTCCATTCCGCATGCTCTTTAATGCTGTTTGTACTTCATGCCATGTTAAAGGGTGCCCGTTAGTTTGACTTCATTAATTACTCTGCAGTCGTTTATGGTTGTGTTATCCCCATCTCCATTTAGCAGCATATTCAAGTACTTTTTCATTTCATCCCTGATCCCTTCCTCTGTTCGTATTGTTACCGTCATCTGTTTCCAGGGTATGGATATTTACCTATTAATTTCGTTTGCTCTTTAGTACTTTGTATAGTAATTCCCTACTTCTCTGACAGTCTTCCCCTATCCTTGTAGTAAAGTCTTCCGAGTACTTTTCTTCCTGGATCAGTCTTTTTACAGCTAGTTTCTTTTATCGGTATTTCTGGGCTAGATGTTAAATTGCTTATTCATTTTTTTAGGGTCTTATGGGACTAAACTACTGCGGTTATCGGTCCCTAAGCTAACGCACTACTTAATCTAACGTATACTAACTTACGTTAAGGACAACACACACACCCATGTCCGAGCGAGAACTCGAACCTCCGACAGAGGGAGCCGCGCGGAAATTACTAATTCATTTCGTCTACGTCTGTTTTCTGTTTTTCATGGTTAATTTCCTTTTCAGTACGTTCCTATCTTTTACTGTTCTCTTTGACCAACCATGCCACCAAAGTGTGTTCTTCTTTTATGGTGTGGCCCTCGTTTTTCCACAGATGTCCGTGGCTTCTCTAACAAGGATTGCTTTGATTAAGCATTCTTCTTCTACTCCCCATTTCTGAGTTTTGGTTAATTTGGCTGCTAATCGTGCTTTATACTTTCCATTCTTTTCCACGTCCGCCAACAATCAAGTCCTAATTTTTGGCATTTTCTTTTGTTTAAATTTTGTCACTTGAACATCTTTTAGGTCAGCAATTAATACACTGAGGGGAAAAAGTCGCACCACCAAAAAATAATTACTGTGCTGTAATGAAATTTCGGGAATGCGTTTGTCTAGGTAACATATCTAAGTGATTAACATCGCAAGATTACAGGTTAATGTACAGCCAGGGAGATCAGCCATTGCATATGTGAAATGCTGGTGAATTAATAACCTGTGTAACCGCCAGAATGTTAAATGCAAGCGGCCGGTCGCTGTGGCCGAGCGGGTCTAGGCGCTTCAGTCTGGAACCGCGTGACCGCTACGGTCGCAGGTTCGAATCCTGCCTCGGGCATGGATGTGTGTGATGTCCTTCGGTTAGTTAGGTTTAAGTAGTTCTAAGTTCTAGGGGACTGATGTTAAGTCCCATAGTGCTCAGAGCCATTTGAACCATTTGAATGCAAACGTGCGAACGTTCATGCTCTGTGTTGCACAGGTGTGGGATGTCAGTTTGTGAGATGGAGTTGCATGCCTGTTTCACTTGGTCGGTCAGTACAGAAGCGTTTAACGTTGTTTGTGGATGACGTTGGAGTTGTCGTCCGACGATGTTCAATATGTGCTCGATTGGAGACAGATCTGGTTATCGAGTAGGCCAAGGCAACATGTCGACAGTTTGTAGAGTATGTTGGGTTACAACAGCGGTAGACTGGTGAGCGTTATCCTGCTGGAAAACACCTCCTGAAATGCTGTTCATGAATGGCAGCACAACAAGTCGAATCACCAGACTGACGTACAAATTTGCAGTCAGGGTGTGTGAGATAACCATGAGAATGCTCCTACTGTCATACGAAATCGTACGCCAGACCATAACTCCAGGTGTAGGTCCAGTGCGTCTAGCACGAAGACAGGTTGGTTGCAGGCCCTCAGCTGACCTCCTTCTAGCCAATTGACGGCCATCACTGGCACCAATGCAGAACCAGCTTTCATCAGAAAACGCAACAGGCTTCCAGTCTCCAATCTCTCGCTGGACACCACTAAAGTCGCAAATGGTGGTGGTTTGGGGCCAGTGAAATGCACGCTATAGGGCATCTGGCTCGGAACTTTCCTTGAAGCAACCGATTTGTAACATTTCGTTGTGTCACTGCGGTGCCAAATGCTGCTCAAATTGTTTCTGCAGATGCAGAGCCATACGCCGAACACGATGGTCTTCCTTTTCGGTAGTGCCGTCCAGAGCCTGGTCCTCTTGCGACCGCGCATTCCCGTGACCATCGCTGCCAGAATCATGTACAGTGGCTACATTCGTGCCAAGTCTTTCTGCAGTATCACGGAAGGAACATCCACCTTCTCTTAGCCCTATTACACGACCTTGTTTACATTCAGTGAGGTGTTAGCAATGGCGTCTTTGCCATCTTACAGGTATTCTTGACTAACAGCAACTCACCACGTACAGTCTTAAAGATAATTAACTCTTACGACCGTTACTGTTACAGCATGTATTTTAAGCATACATGTTTTGCATTCTCATAGTGGTGCTACTTGCGTCACTCTTATGCGACTGGCGCGAAATTTGAATAGACATCATCCTTGATATGTAGAAACACTCCTACCAACTTCCGTTTATGTCGCATACCTTCTTCGCGTTGCAATTTTTTCTCCGTCAATGCACATACATACATACATACCTGCATATATTTTTATAATATGTATTAATATCTTCTTCTTGTGATCTGATTTTGATGAAATATAGTCTATACGGTGATCATAGCTAATCTGCAGTTGCCAGTGAAAACCCCTTAAAAATCCGTCTCGTAGTATTCGAGATTAGCGGGTTTAAATAAACAAGAAAGTTTTAATAAAATTTTAATTCGCGATATCTCTTTTTTCCATTACCTGATTTAGGAATTAAAGCCTTTACGATGCCCCAAACTATGCTCCAGTTACCTGCAAAATCCCCTTGAAAAGTCGTCTATTAGTTTTGGAAATTAGCATGTTCAAAGACAAAGAGACAGACAGGATTTTACAGATTTATTATATGTACAGAGATGATGTAATCAAGCGGAAATTACATAAATTTACATCGAAATAGTAATGGCTCGGTACTCAGCTATGGTCCTACCTGACGCTCAGGGAGTAACATTGGTACTAATTTGTACTGCGGTCGCCGTTTTACTAGCAGTTGCTGTACGTATGCTGCGGTGTTCCATGCACAAATTTGTATGTTGCTGTGTCCAGTATGAGGAGTTCAAAATCGTTCAAATGGCTCTGAGCACTATGGGACTTAATATCTGAGGTCATCAGTCCCCTACAACTTAGAACTACTTAAACCTAACCAACCTAGGGACATCACACACATGCATGCCCCAGGCAGGATTCGAACCTGCAACCGTAGCGGTCGCGCGGTTCCAGACTGAAGCGCCTAGAATCACTCGGACAGTAAGACGAATATGAGCATCTTCATTGAACCATTGACACCAACATCAATATAAAGCTGATGCATGAGAAAAATTAGGGTACATACGAATGTTCAGCGACAAGTACTTTAACCATGAAACTTTCCCGAGTGGAATAGGAAAGGGCAGGAATTGATAAAGGCATCAGAATTACCCTCAGCCACAGCTAGCTGGCGGAGTGTAGCTAGATATACACTACTGGCCATTAAAATTGCTACACCAAGAAGAAATGCAGATGATAAACGGGTATTCATTGGACAAATATATTATACTACAACTTACATGTGATTACATTTTCACACAATTTGGGTGCATGGCTCCTGAGAAATCAGTACCCAGAACAACCAGCTTTGGCCGCAATACCGGCCTTGATACGCCTGGGCATTGAGTCAAACAGAGCTTGGATGGCGTGTACAGGTACAGCTGCCCATGCAGCTTCAACACGATACCACAGTTCATCAAGAGTAGTGACTGGCGTATTGTGACGAGCCAGTTGCTCGGCCATCATTGACCAGACGTTTTCAATTGGTGAGATATCTGGAGAATGTGCTGGCCAGGGCACCAATCGAACCTTTTTTTGTATCCAGAAAGGCCCGTACAGGACCTGCAACATGCGGTCGTGCATTATCCTGCTGAAATGTAGGGTTTCGCAGGGATCGAATGAAGGGTAGAGCCACGGGTCGTAACACATCTGAAATGTAACGTCCACTGTTTAAAGTGCCGTCAATGTGAACAAGAGGTGACCGAGACGTGTAACTAATGGCATCCCGTACCATCACGCCGGGTGATACGCCAGTATGGCGATGACGAATACACGCTTTCAATGTGCGTTCACCGCGATGTCGCCAAACACGGATGCGAACATCGTGATGCTGTAAATAGAACCTGGATACATCCGAAAAAATGACGTTTTGCCATTCGTGCACCCAGGTTCGTCGTTGAGTACACCATCGCAGGCGCTCCTGTCTGTGATGCAGCGTCAAGGGTAACCGCAGCCACGGTCTCCGAGCTGATAGTCCATGCTGCTGCAAACGTCGTCGAACTGTTCGTGCAGATGGTTGTTGTCTTGCAAACGTCCCCATCTGTTGACTCAGGGATCGAGACGTGGCTACACTATCCGTTACAGCCATGCGGATAAGATGCCTGTCAGCTCGACTGCTAGTGAGTGATACGAGGCCGTTGGGATCCAGCACGGCGTTCCGTATTACCCTCCTGAACCCACCGATTCCATATTCTGGTAACAGTCATTGGACCTCGACCAACGCGATCAGCAATGTCGCTATACGATAAACCGCAATCGCGACAGGCTACAATCCGACCTTTATCAAAGTCGGAAACGTGATGGTACGCATTTGTCGTCCTTACACAAGGCATCATAACAACGTTTCACCAGGCAACGCAGGTCAACTGCTGTTTGTGTATGAGAAATCGGTTGGAAACTTTCTTCATGTCAGCACGTTGTAGGTGTCGCCACCGGCGCCAACCTTGTGTGAATGCTCTGAAAAGCTAATCATTTGCATATCACAGCATCTTCTTCCTGTCGGTTAAATTTCGCGTCTGTAGCACGTCATCTTCGTGGTGTAGCAATTTTAATGGCCAGTAGGGTAGCTTATAACGACAAGAGATCATACGCAAAGTGTCTGCTTTCGAATGGTTGTTAGTATTACGAAACGTTTTGTAGCAATGTCGTTAGAGAGGGATGGCAGCTGGCAGCAGTCGTCGGCTGAGGCGGTCACCTCTGCCCCGGGCTCGTGCCCGGCGGCCTTACTGGCAGTGAGAGCACAGGCCGCTGGCAGTAGTTGGAACCAGCGAGGCGAGGCGGCAGTGCCGGCCCCTCTCCACGCCGGAAGCGGCTCACAAAGACGCCGCGCTTGGCAGGTGTCGCGCCTTCATTACCAGCACAATTACAATTACAAACACGGCAAGGCCACAGGTCTCCTCCCTCGAGTCATTCTAGCCTCTCACTGACCGGTGTCAAGGCCAAATCTGACGTCAAGGACAGCTCTGTTTCCGATGCAAATTATTGCAACACGCACCGTGTGTTTGTGTGTATGTTCGTGCGTCTATGTACACTATCTGATCAAAAGTATCGGGACACATCAGTGGACTTTAACATGAGGTGTTTCCACTCTTCGCCTTTATAAGGGCGTGAACTCTGTTTAGCACACATACAGGATGTTACAAAAAGCTACGGCCAAACTTTCAGGAAACATTCCTCACACACAAAGAAAGAAAATATGTTATGTGGACATGTGTCCGGAAACGCTTACTTTCCATGTTAGA
The DNA here is from genome assembly GCF_023898315.1 of Schistocerca nitens. Classification (NCBI taxonomy): domain Eukaryota; kingdom Metazoa; phylum Arthropoda; class Insecta; order Orthoptera; family Acrididae; genus Schistocerca; species Schistocerca nitens. The sequence continues at coordinate 479,907,575 of NC_064615.1, forward strand.
GCTCATTTTATTACTTCTCTTCCAATCACATTAATCATGGAATGGAAACACACAGCAACAGAACGTACCAGCGTGACTTCAAACACTTTGTTACAGGAAATGTTCAAAATGTCCTCCGTTAGCGAGGATACATGCATCCACCCTCCGTCGCATGGAATCCCTGATGCGCTGATGCAGCCCTGGAGAATGGCGTATTGTATCACAGCCGTCCACAATACGAGCACCAAGAGTCTCTACATTTGGTACCGGGGCTGCGTAGACAAGAGCTTTCAAATGCCCCCATAAATGAAAGTCAAGAGGGTTGAGGTCAGGAGAGCGTGGAGGCCATGGAATTGGTCCACCTCTACCAATCCATCGGTCACGGAATCTGTTGTTCAGAAGCGTACGAACACTTCGACTGAAATGTGCAGGAGCTCCATCGTGCATGAACCACATGTTGTGTCTTACTTGTAAAGGCACATGTTCTAGCAGCACAGGTAGAGTATCCCGTATGAAATCATGATAACATGCTCCATTGAGCGTAGGTGGAAGAACATGCGGCCCAATCAAGACATTACCAACAATGCCTGCCCAAACGTTCACAGAAAATCTGTGTTGATGACGTGATTGCACAATTGCGTGCGGATTCTCGTCAGCCCACACATGTTGATTGTGAAAATTTACAATTTGATCACGTTGGAATGAAGCCTCATCTGTAAAGAGAACATTTGCACTGAAATGAGGATTGACACATTGTTGGATGAACCATTCGCAGAAGTGTACCCGTGGAGGCCAATCAGCTGCTGATAGTGCCTGCACACGGTGTACATGGTACGGAAACAACCGGTTCTCCCGTAGCACTCTCCATACAGTAACGTGGTCAACGTTACCTTGTACAGCAGCAACTTCTCTGACGCTGACATTAGGGTTATCGTCAACTGCACGAAGAATTGCCTCGTCCATTGCAGGTGTCCTCGTCGTTCTAGGTCTTCCCCAGTCGCGAGTCATAGGCTGGAATGTGCCGTGCTCCCTAAGACGCCGATCAGTTGCTTCGAACGTCTTCCTGTCGGGACACCTTCGTTCTAGAAATCTGTCTCGATACAAACGTACCGCGCCACGGCTATTGCCCCGTGCTAATCCATACATCAAATGGGCATCTGCCAACTCCGCATTTGTAAACATTGCACTGACTGCAAAACCACGTTCGTGATGAACACTAACCTATTGATGCTACGTACTGATGTGCTTGATGCTAGTACTGTAGAGCAATGAGTCGCATGTCAACACAAGCACCGAAGTCAACATTCCCTTCCTTCAATTGGGCCAACTGGCGGTGAATCGAGGGCTGACGAAACTAAAATGAGCTCTAACATGGAAATTAAGCGTTTCCGGACACATGTCCATATAACATCTTTTCTTTATTTGTGTGTGAAGAATATTTCCTGAAAGTTTGGCCGTACATTTTTGTAACACCCTGTATAACGGATCGTTTACGTTGGGATAAATTTATTTTATTTTTTGTTAGGTGTTTTCGTTAAATAGCTGAATAATTTGTAATTAGGAAGAATTTAACTAAGCAGAGTAGAGAAGATAAAGTCAAAGAGATGTTCATTGGGCGGAAATTGTCGTAATGTAACGTCATTGCGCTGTTCGGTTGCTAAAACAAGTCGTTTGTGTTCCGTTCTGCTGTTCGGTCGTGCGCGTATCTGAAAGGAATTAATTCGGGGACTAGAATAAACTTTCACATAATGCACTCCTGGAAATTGAAATAAGAACACCGTGAATTCATTGTCCCAGGAAGGGGAAACTTTATTGACACATTCCTGGGGTCAGATACATCACATGATCACACTGACAGAACCACAGGCACATAGACACAGGCAACAGAGCATGCACAATGTCGGCACTAGTACAGTGTATATCCACCTTTCGCAGCAATGCAGGCTGCTATTCTCCCATGGAGACGATCGTAGAGATGCTGGACGTAGTCCTGTGGAACGGCTTGCCATGCCATTTCCACCTGGCGCCTCAGTTGGACCAGCGTTCGTGCTGGACGTGCAGACCGCGTGAGACGACGCTTCATCCAGTCCCAAACATGCTCAATGGGGGACAGATCCGGAGATCTTGCTGGCCAGGGTAGTTGACTTACACCTTCTAGAGCACGTTGGATGGCACGGGATACATGCGGACGTGCATTGTACTGTTGGAACAGCAAGTTCCCTTGCCGGTCTAGGAATGGTAGAACGATGGGTTCGATGACGGTTTGGATGTACCGTGCACTATTCAGTGTCCCCTCGACGATCACCAGTGGTGTACGGCCAGTGTAGGAGATCGCTCCCCACACCATGATGCCGGGTGTTGGCCCTGTGTGCCTCGGTCGTATGCAGTCCTGATTGTGGCGCTCACCTGCACGGCGCCAAACACGCATACGACCATCATTGGCACCAAGGCAGAAGCGACTCTCATCGCTGAAGACGACACGTCTCCATTCGTCCGTCCATTCACGCCTGTCGCGACACCACTGGAGGCGGGCTGCACGATGTTGGGGCGTGAGCGGAAAACGGCCTAACGGTGTGCGGGACCGTAGCCCAGCTTCATGGAGACGGTTGCGAATGGTCCTCGCCGATACCCCAGGAGCAACAGTGTCCCTAATTTGCTGGGAAGTGGCGGTGCGGTCCCCTACGGCACTGCGTAGGATCCTACGGTCTTGGCGTGCATCCGTGCGTCGCTGCGGTCCGGTCCCAGGTCGACGGGCACGTGCACCTTCCGCCGACCACTGGCGACAACATCGATGTACTGTGGAGACCTCACGCCCCACGTGTTGAGCAATTCGGCGGTACGTCCACCCGGCCTCCCGCATGCCCACTATACGCCCTCGCTCAAAGTCCGTCAACTGCACATACGGTTCACGTCCACGCTGTCGCGGCATGCTACCAGTGTTAAAGACTGCGATGGAGCTCCGTATGCCACGGCAAACTGGCTGACACTGACGGCGGCGGTGCACAAATGCTGCGCAGCTAGCGCCATTCGACGGCCGACACCGCGGTTCCTGGTGTGTCCGCTGTGCCGTGCGTGTGATCATTGCTTGTACAGCCCTCTCGCAGTGTCCGGAGCAAGTATGGTGGGTCTGACACACCGGTGTCAATGTGTTCTTTTTTCCATTTCCAGGAGTGTATTTACGTTCCTAGGAGAGCGGTGGCACCACAAGCGCAGACATTTACTCAGTCTCTTTCAGTATGACATAATGATGTACACCGATCAATCACAAGTTTTTTATGGGCAATGTATGACCGTTACAATAGAATTCATAATAGTCAGTCACTCCTGTAGAATATACTGGTGGTGCTGTCGACAGATTGAGGTTTATATCTCAGTGCGTTATTCAATGATTTCCGCTGGGGCTTATCTTTTCCCCTGGTTGATCTCTGCTGCATGCAACCATGTTGCACGTCCTCGGGAAATACAGAGTGTATCAAAAAGAATCATCCGATTAAAAAAAATAATAACTATTATGTTATCTTAGAGATGTGCGTGAGCAACGTACTGTTGGAAAGAGCGAACTGTCGAGTTTTACATGGTTCCCCTAGGTAGCAGCAGTGTGCGCCTACTTCAGTTCTAGTAAAAATTGTGTCAGGACAACAGAGAGCGTTTTGTGTTGTACGTTTTGTGCAGTGCGGATCAGTAATAACTGCTCAGCGTGACTTTCGTACTATGTACGGTGTGGCTCCTCCTACAGCACAGAACATTAGAAGATGGCATGAACAATTCGACAAACGGGTTGTTTGTGTAAAGGGAAATCGCCGGGCCGTCCCCGAGTGTCTGACACAGACGTAGAACGCATCCGCCACAGTTACCACAAGGAGTCCGCAGAAATTCGTTTGCCGTGCAGCTCGACAGCCCAACGTGCCCCCAATGTCCGTCTGGCGTGCGTTGCGTCGACGTTTACTTATGATACCATACAAAATTCAGCCACTGCAAACTATTCGTGAAGGTGACAAACAACGAAGTGGGGATTTCTGTAATTTCGTTCTTGGCAAGATGGAGGATGACAGTTTTATTCCCCACTTAGTGTTCAGTGACGAGGCAACATTGAGATTAAATGGAGAGGTGGACCGTCATATGAGAGAATATGGGGTACAGAACAACCAGATGAAGTTGTACAACAGTAGAGGGATTCTTCAAAATTTAATGTGTTTTGTGCAATTTCATCTACATCTACATCTATATTTGTACTCCGCAAGCCACCCAACGGTGTGTGGCGGAGGGCAATTTACGTGCCACTGTCATTACCTCCCTTTTCTGTTCCAGTCGCGTATGGTTCGCGGGAAGAACTGCCGGAAAGCCTCCGTGCGCGCTCGAATCTCTCTAATTTTACATTCGTGATCTCCTCGGGAGGTATAAGTAGGGGGAAGCAATATATACGATACCTCATCCAGAAACGCACCCTCTAGAAACCTGGCGAGCAAGCTACACCGCGATGCAGAGCGCCTCTCTTGCAGAGTCTGCCACATGAGTTTGTTAAACATCTCCGTAACGCTATCACGGTTACCAAATAACCCTGTGACGAAACGCGCCGCTCTTCTTTGGATCTTCTCTATCTCCTCCGTCAACCCGATCTGGTACGGATCCCACACTGATGAGCAATACTCAAGTATAGGTCGAACGAGTGTTTTGTAAGCCACCTCATTTGCTGATGGACTACATTTTCTAAGCACTCTCCCAATGAATCGCAACCTGGTACCCGGCTTACCAACCATGAATTTTATATCATCATTCCACTTCAAATCGTTTCGCACGCATACTCCCAGTTTACAGAAGTAACTGCTACCAGTGTTTGTTCCGCTATCATATAATCATACAAGAATGGAACCTTCTTTCTATGTATTCGCAATACATTACATTTGTCTATGTTAAGGGTCAGTTGCCACTCCCTGCACCAAGTGCCTATCCGCTGCAGATCTTCCTGCATTTCGCTACAATTTTCTAATGCTGCAACTTCTCTGTATACTACAGCATCATTCGCGAAAAGCCGCATGGAACTTCCGACACTTCATGGGAAAAGGTGTATGGTCCTACCAGCAGGATGGGCCACTGCCACACTAGCATCTGGAAGTGCAGGATTTTTAAATCAGAAGATTACTGAACGATGGATCGGTCGCACTGGACCAGATGATTCAGCCTTACATTACTGACCTCCAAGATCACTGGATCGGACTGTATGTGATTATTTCTTGTGGGTGTTTATAAAAGACTCTGTTTATGCGCCTCCGTTACCAACAATGATGAATGAACTGAGATATCGCATAGCAGCAGCTGTGGAAGCTGTTACTCAAGACATGCTCGCTGCAGTGTGGGAACAATTTGAATACCACATTGACATACGCCGTGCATCTCAAGGATTGCATATTGAACACCTATGAAAAGGTATGAAAAAGCTTTTGGAGTTTCCCGTTCATCAAAAAACAAAATTCATTGTGTATGTTTACTAGTTTCAGAAATATAGACATGCCAAATCGGATGATTCTTTTTGATACACTCCGTATAATAGATTTATTTTCGCTCTTGGTCTCACTTCAGCCGGCCGGAGTGGCCGAGCGGTTCTAGGCGCTATAGTCTGGAACCGCGAGACCGCTACGGTCGCAGGTTCGAATCCTGCCTCGAGCATGGATGTGTGTGATGCCCTTAGGTTAGTTAGGTTTAAGTAGTTCCAAGTTCTAGGGGACTGATGACCTCAGAAGTTAAGTCCCATAGTGCTCAGAGCCATTTGGTCTCACTTCAGCCATTTGCAGTACGGTATCATCAAAGCCAGGCCATACGGTTTAACGTAATGCAAGATCAGGTCAGTCAGTCGTCCAGACCGATGCCCCTGCAACTACTAGTACTGAAGAGGCTGCTGTCCTCTTTACAAGCCATATATTAATCTGTCCTCACCATAGATATCCATTCGATATGACTGCACCTACGGTATAGTGTTTCTTTCGTTAAGGGACGTTGGCCACTCCTCCATGACAAGGTCCTAAACTCGTGAGGAAAGGTGAAGGGAAAAGTAGGGGGTGGGGGGGTGGGGGGGGGGGGAAGAGGGAGAGCTGAAAAAACTAAACGGCATATTTCGGTATGAACAATAACATTTATTTCAGTTTGTAAAAGTCATACTGGCTGGCTGCACAACTTTTCCTGATAGTAAATCAATGTCGTTCATCTAGATTTACATTTTCTTTGGTTTGCTTAAACTGGCTGAGACAAATGCCGAGATAATTCTTCTGGAAAGCTCTCGGAAAGTCATTCCCTATCCTTGTTCATTCTGAACTCGGGCTTCATCTATAACAACCTAGTTATGGACGGGATGTTTACACCTAATCTTCCATTCTGTTTGTGTTTTTCGTGGCGCCCAGAGTCCACGCTTATACCCTTCAACGAAGAAGGGAGTGCGTAATGCGGTACATTGCTGTGACTTCCAGTGTCTCACATCTAGTCAGGGTCTACATATTAAAATTTGCAACACAGGCATTTGGTCCATCAGTGCAGGCTCAAATATCTTTTCTTCTTAAAATATCTTTATAATCCAATGAGAAAATGGTTTGGCTGAGAGATTTGCTACACGCTGTAGGAAAAGCGCACTTGCTTTATTTTCTTATTACTGTGGTTTTCTGTATTTTTATGTAGCGATGGAGGCGTGTTAGTTGCTCTGGTAGGATAAGTGTAGCGCGGAAGCAACGACCATTACGCAAACTCTGGTTATGGAAGCGTTATAGACGTTCAGTGATAAGAAAAACGAAGAAAAATAGACCGAAATTTGAAGTATCACATTCAGTCACATGTTTTGACGTAATTTTAGTACCTCATCTTGCTGCTGACATGAATAACCCCCCTCCCTCCCCCAACCCCATCGGCCTATAATTTCGGACTCACAACTGAGCAAGCTTCGCGGACAGCTGGTAGTTTTTCACTATCATTTTATGTAACGAAATACGGTAGCTACTGAACGCGATTGACAATGGCTTCAGAGTTGAAACGGGACCATAAACCGTTTAACAGTAGAGCATATATATCTGCCAAGTTTGCAAAGGTCGCGATGAAATACCAAACATTTATATGTGGCATAATAAGAAGTATGCTTTGCCACAACATCGATATAATTTTGAGGGCTATTCGTATAGATGTGTGACAAGCGTTTTCATATCTTTTCATGCCATAAACAACTTAGGGAACTGAACAAGAACGTCTGGAGAGAAATCTGTGATGTGGTTTGTAGCGTACGCGTGAACTCATACGAGTCCAGAACACTGTGAGCGCAATGCGCCAGACCTTGGCGGTCAGTGGCTTCTTGGCGTGAGTCATTCATTGTCTTTGTCTTCTCCACAACTTATCTAACATCACACCGGATGCAATTCTTTCGGGAAGCCCGTAGTACCGATTCATGACAAAGCAGAGAGAAATAGAAACAATACGGCGTCTCAGAGAGATTGTCCAAGCAGTTGTTGAAAGAAAATTGGGATTATGGTCTACGTAGCGAATCTTCTCCAGGAAAGAAACTAATGAATGGCAAACACACTGATCTGGTACATCTCTAATTTACGAACAATGTCCCTTACATCTGCTAACAATTATAGATAAATATATGAAAAATTTGTTGTTCACAACAAACCATCGAAATCATTATCACTTCCTTGCTGGACGGTGCGAAGCGAAGTGTCTTTTCGTTTTTCTTGATAGCATCCTCGTACATGGAAACTGAAATAAAAAGCTGAGGTTGAAAAGCAGAGTTTGTCCATTGTCTGCAGTCCGATTTCAAATACAATGCATTTGACTTAACCACAGACAAAAAACTGACAGAAGTCATTTTTAGCTAAATCAGAAGACAAAGGAACCATGTCAACGAAATAGCAATGCACACTGTCAAATAACGTCCTGTGAATAACTATGTGGGTTTTTTCGTACCATCCCATTTCAACGTGAAGGGCTGATGACAAACATTTCACAGAATTGCTATGAGCGTGGTATTTAACATTTTCCATGTGCGTGCCGTTTTTACTTTTTTTTCAATTTAGGCAATACTATTCCTTAACACGATATACTGTACATAGCTCTACCACGTTATCACAAACATGCACTGCACCTTTGTAGACAGAAGCGAAGTAGCTACAGTCGCTAGTTACTGACGTTAAATCTCTGGTTCGACTCCCGATGAACACTTCACTTTGCAATCCAAGGTCTGTAACGGGGTTCACTCTGGCTCGTGAAGCCACTTACGAATTTGTTTAAATGAATGAACAATGAAACTGCTACCTAAGCCCCCAAAGTGGTATTAAATCGGACTTGCACCATATTTTTAGTAACACTTCTCCTTATTTAGCGTAGTGGACCAAATGGTCTGTGAGTCATTAATTTTTAACGCCAATAATATCTTAAGTTTCGCTTAAAGAAGAACACGGGAAATAACGCATATATACAACAAAGTAATAATGTCAAAGCAGGTATTTCGTCACGCTGCTTGGAGTAATTCTGAAGTTATGAGCTGCAAAAAAGTTGGCACACAGTAATGGTAGCGTATGAATTGTCGAAAACTACAGGAGGCGTACGTCCCATTTTCCAAAAGGGCACCTTTCATGCAGATAGTGAAACATTTTTGTTTGAGGGATATTCACATTGATCAAAAGTATCCAGTCACACCCAAGAACATACGTTTTTCATATTAGGTGCATTGTGCTGCCACTTACTGCCACCTACTCCATATTAACGACTTCAGTAGTCATTAGACACCGTGAGAGGGCAAAATGGGGCGCTCTGCGGAACTCACGGACTTCGAATGTGGTCTGGTGACTGGGTGACACTTGTGTCATACGTCTGTACGCGATATGTCCACACTCCTAAACATCCCTAGATCCACTGTTTCTGATGTGATAGTGAAGTGGAAACGTGAAGCGACACGTGCAGCACAAAAGTGTACAGGCCAACCTTGTCTGTTGACTGACAGAGACCGCCGACAGTTGAAGAGGGTCGTAATGTGTAATAGGCAGACATTTATCCAGACCATCACACAGGAACGCCAGACTGCATCAGGAGCCATTGCCAGTACTATGACAGTTAGGCGGGAGGTGAGAATACTTGGATTTCACGGTCGAGCGGCTGCTCATAAGCCACACATCACACCGGTAAATGCCACACGACGCCTCGCTTGGTGTGAGGAGCGTAAAAATTGGACGATTGAAAAGTGGAAAAAAGTGCGTGGAGTGACGAATCACGATACACAATGTGGTGATCCGATGGCAGGGTGTGGGTATGGCGAATGTCCAGTGAACGTCATCTGCCAGCATGTGTAGTGTAAACAGTAAAATTCAGGGGCTTATGGTGTGGTCGTGTTTCTCATGGAGGGGGCTTGTACCCCCTGTTGTTTTGCTTGGCACTATCACAGCACAGGCCTACATTGATGTTTTAAGCACCTTTTTGCTTCCCGCTGTTGAAGAGCAATTCGGGGATGTCGATTGCATCTTTCAACACGATCGAGCACCTGATCGTAATCCATGGCCAGTTACACGACAATAACATCCCTGTAATGGACTGGCCTGCACAGAGTCCTGACCTGAATCCTATAGAACACCTTTGGGATGTTTTGGAACGCCGACTCATTTTCAGCCAGGTGTCCGGATACTTTTGATCACATAGTGTACGTTGCGTCAGAATTTTTTGAGAAACATTCCACTAACATGTAGGGGCTTACATGCACCTCCTCCACCTTCTCCCAACACCACCTCTGAGATTACCTGGTCTCTAACCGAACATGGCGCCATGGACCAAGCCCCGACCATCTCAATGAGTTAGTAGGTGGCGATTGGGCAGTCATGGACCATCAGGACCCCCCCATCGCTTTAGGTGTCTCGTGGAGTTCCTTTCAAGGTGCATCGTCGCTATCATCATGTGAAAGTGGATGCTACATGCTAGTATATAGATGTCTGTAACTCAGTTTCTCAAGAGTGTGTCTCAACATCTAGAAACAATCTTTGTGGCAATTAATGATCGGAAATTGATTATTTTGCTCCATTTTTTTAATATTCATGACGGTATCTGCATCAACATGGCACAAGTCGCCGCCAAGTTCATGGTAGGAGGTAATTAATACAACATGCACACTCAATTACCCTTTTGCAATGTTTACAGTTGGAGACTGGCCAAACAGACACATCTTGCAATCTTAGCTACGCTAAGACAGTGGCCTGCAGAATTTGGATATCATCCAAAAATAACATTTTTCCATAAAAACGAAAATTTATTTCTCAACATAATTTCCATTGCTTGAAATACATTTGGTCAGAAAAATTGCAATTCGTTTTTATTTTCATAGAAAAAAGTTGCTATATATTCTGTGTAACACTTTTGTATAGCACACATAACCTGTTCACTGAATGAAAAATAATTTTCTTCCAAGTCTCGTTTTGAAGTGAACAAACAGAAAATTTCACATGGGACGAATCTGCAGAATACAGCAAGTGTTGCGCAACTTCTGGGGCCAGCTGATCCACGGCTTTTATCAGGATGGACGACATGTGAGTAGATGTATTGTCATGGGAGAAGAGCACATTCTCCCAAGTTACTCTGAGTCACTTCGGTATCTGAAGCCAATTCCAGGGCAGTGTGCATTGTTGTTGGGTATATCTCAAACCTTCTTCCTTTGTAGAGCGAGGCTAGATTTTTTGAGGAAAAAATCAAAGCGGGGGAAATAACTGATTTTTGCTATCTAAAAATCAAATATAACGTAAATTAGGTTACTTGCCCTCTGTCAAATTGACTGGAGAATTGCCAAAATACATCAAGTTGAAATGGCAAGAAATCTTAGTAGCCCACTTGACCTAAATAAATGCTGAGCAATACATTCTCAAAGTCTTTTTCATTTCCCTCGAGTCCTGTCGAACCCTTGTGCTTTAATTTGTATCTGAGAGATCTCATATTCAAGATCCGCTCATGAGATTTTTTTTACAAAGCATGCTGAATTTTTATTTTGTAGCGATCTTTCATAGTATCCTACCAGTGTTTCGTGTCATATTTTCATAACACTTTACTCGGGCCTAACGGCTAAAATAGTTCAAATGGCTCTGAGCACTACGAGACTAAACTCCTGAGGTCATCAGGCGCCTAGAACTTAGAACTAATTAAACCTAACTAACCTAAGGACGTCACACACATCCATGCCCGAGGCAGGATTCGAACCTGCGACCGTAACGGTCGCTCGGTTCCAGACTGTCGCGCCTAGAACCGCACGGCCACTCCGGCCGGCCCTAACAGCTAACAATTCCACTGTCATATTGTTTTAATAAATTCTTAATTTTACCATACCCACATTTGGTAAATAACACAGGCATATCGTTACTTTTTCTTTGCATCGTATAGCCCTACAACAATGATTTTCATGATGCAGGCTAGTTATACACTTTTTACACAATTTTTTGCTAAGATAGCCATATCATGTCATTAAACTTCAAGAATACGGAAATCACATAGACCACTGTGACAACCCCCTGAGCTCAGGAGTTGTAGTATGTGAGAACGACTGAGAGCTGTGATTTGGGAGAGAAAGGTGACTCACAGCGAAGCGTTCAGAGGAACACTGGCAAGTGTGTCATTGATTGTATTGCATCAAAGGTACACAGCCGGCCTTTTGCTGATCCCAGTGATAGCACCCTGTGGTATGCATGCATTGGTCAGCGCCAATGCCAATGCTGAAATCTGCTGCGTCAGCGTCTGGTCACCTAGTCTTGCAGACATAGTGCTCCTACTCACACCATGGCTAAGTGGCCACCACGTGTGTTGGCTGTGCCAGTAGCCTGGAACACGGCTGACTGCTCCTCAAGTGAAGTTCGTGGACCCCATGTAGAGCAAGTGTGTGTTAGGGAGTGCTTTGGACTAGTGTAATCGCTGTTGGGTACACTAGATGTAATGCTGTGGTGGTGTAATGACTAACATATCTGCATAATAAACCCAAGGCAATAAGTTTATTCATTTCTTCAGCTTCCATCATTATTGTAGATAAAGATGAGTCTCAAATGTCTCAAGCAAAATTTCATTATATCAGATCTATATTTCAGCTTTTGCTTTGATAGTCTCAATTTCAGTTCCTGTCTCATTCACTAGGGTCTGGACACTAACTTTGGTGCCACTAACAACCTTTACATATGGTCAGAATTTCTTTGGGGGCTATGAAAGATCCCTTGACAATATTCTACTGTGGCAGTCACTGAAGTTATCACACATTGCTCTCTTTATAGCAAATATTGTTTAATTCAGCATCTTTCTATCTATAACCCTACGCTTTGTTTTACACCTATTATACATTAATATGTTTCTCTAGAAGTTTCTTTACATTGGCTGTATACCACCGAGGTTCCCTCCCATTATGAAAAGTTCTACTGGGTAACTATCTATCCAGCGCATGGTCAACTACTCTTTAAACTTGAGCCAGAGGTCCTCTATATGTTCCTGCCCTGTGCTGAAAGTTTCAAGTTCCTCATTGAGATATGAGACTACTTACTCTTTATGTAGTTCACTGAACATATACACTGAGGAGCCAAATAAACTGGTACACTTGCCTAATATCGCAGAAGTGTCGCAACACGATGTGGCAAGGACTTCACTAATGTCTGAGGTAGTGCTGGAAGGAATTGACAATATGAATACTGCAGGGCTGTCCATAAATCCGAAAGAGTATGAATAGGTGGAGATCTCTTCTGAACAGCACGTTGCAAGGCATCCAGGATACGTTCAATAATGTTCTTGTCTGGGGGTTTGGTGGCCAGCGAAAGTATTTAAATTCAGAAGAGTATTCCTGGAGCCACTCTGAAGCAATTCTGGGTGTGTGGGGTGTTGCAGTTTCCTGCTGGAATTGTCTGAGTCCGTCGGAATGCACAATTGACATGAATAGATGCAGATGACCAGATAGGATGCATACATTTGTGTCATCTGTCAGAGTCGTATCGAAACACATCAGGTACCTCATATTACTCCAACTTCAGACGCCCTACACCATTGCAGAGCCTCCACCAGCTTGAACAGTCCCCTGCTTAAATGCAGGGTCCATGGATTCATGAGATTGTCTACGTACCCGCACACGTCCATCCGCTGGATACAATTTGAAATGAGACTCGTCCGACCAGGCAATATGTTTCCAGTCATCAACAGGCCAATCTCGGTGTTGACAGGCCCAGACGAGGCATAAGGCTTTGTGTCGTGCAGTCATCAAGGGTACACGTGTGGACCTTCGGCTCCGAAAGCCCATATCGATGATGTTTCGTTGAATGGTTCGCACGCTGACACTTGTTGCTGGCCCAGCATTGAAATCTGCAGCAATTGCACTTCTGTCACGTTGAACGTTTCTCTTCAGTCGTCGTTGATTCCGTTTCTGCAGGCTCTTTTTCCGGCCGCAGCCATGTCGAAGGTTTGATGTTTTGCCGGATTCCTGATATTCACGACACATACTTGGAGAGGTTTTACGGGAAAATCACCACTTCATTGCTACCTCGGAGATCCTGTGTCCCATCGCTCGTGCTCCGACTCTAACATCATGTTGAACCTCACTTAAAGCTTGATAACCTGCCATTGTGACAGCAGTAACCGATCTAACAACTGCGCCAGACACTTTTTGTCTTATATAGGCGTTGCCGATCACAGCGTCGTATTCTACCTGTTTAAGTATCTCTTTATTTGCATACGCATGCCTATACCAGTTTCTTTGGCGCTTCAGTGTATATCCTTCTGCTTTTCTTAGTTGCCCTTTGTACTTTGGTAATCATTGATATCACAACTGCATCATGGTCACTGATAAAATTTTCGGTGTGGGCATCTACATCTACATCTACATTTATACTCCGCAAGCCACCCAACAGTGTTTGGCGGAGGGCACTTTACGTGCCACTGTCATTACCTCCCTTTCCTGTTCCAGTCGCGTATGGTTCGCGGGAAGAACGACTGTCTGAAAGCCTCCGTGCGCGCTCGCATCTCTCTAATTTTACATTCGTGATCTCCTCGGGAGGTATAAGTAGGGGGAAGCAATATATTCGATACCTCATCCAGAAACGCACCCTCTCGAAACCTGGCGAGCAAGCTACACCGCGATGCAGAGCGCCTCTCTTGCAGAGTTTGCCACTTGAGTTTATTAAACATCTCCGTAACGCTATCACGGTTACCAAATAACCCTGTGACGAAACGCGCCGCTCTTCTTTGGATCTTCTCTATCTCCTCCGTCAACCCGATCTGGTACGGATCCCACACTGATGAGCAATACTCAAGTATAGGTCGAACGAGTGTTTTGTAAGCCACCTCCTTTGTTGATGGACTACATTTACTAAGCACTCTCCCAATGAATCTCAACCTGGTACCCGCCTTACCAACAATTAATTTTATATGATCATTCCACTTCAAATCGTTCCGCACGCATACTCCCAGATATTTTACAGAAGTAACTGCTACCAGTGTTTGTTCCGCTATCATATAATCATACAATAAAGGATCCTTCTTTCTATGTATTCGCAATACATTACATTTGTCTATGTTAAGGGTCAGTTGCCACTCCCTGCACCAAGTGCCTATCCGCTGCAGATCTTCCTGCATTTCGCTACAATTTTCTAATGCTGCAACTTCTCTGTATACTACAGCATCATCCGCGAAAAGCCGCATGCAACTTCCGACACTATCTACTAGGTCATTTATATATATTGTGAAAAGCAATGGTCCCATAACACTCCCCTGTGGCACGCCAGAGGTTACCTTAACGTCTGTAGACGTCTCTCCATTGATAACAACATGCTGTGTTCTGTTTGCTAAAAACTCTTCAATCCAGCCACACAGCTGGTCTGATATTCCGTAGGCTCTTACTTTGTTTATCAGGCGACAGTGCGGAACTGTATCGAACGCCTTCCGGAAGTCAAGAAAAATAGCATCTACCTGGGAGCCTGTATCTAATATTTTCTGGTTCTCATGAACAAATAAAGCGAGTTGGGTCTCACACAATCGCTGTTTCCGGAATCCATGTTGATTCCTACATAGTAGATTCTGGGTTTCCAAAAACGACATGATACTCGAGCATCCTCAGAGAAGTCAGGTCTGTTTGTTGCCATTAGATCCAATATACTTCCACCATGAGTGGGGTTCCTAACTGTCTGTGACATTACCATGTTAGCCTGCCTGTCCTTTGAGACTACAGCAATAGCAGGACGATCGTCATTCCCCAGGGTGTCCTTATACGTACATTCACCAGCTGTACAACATAGTTACTCTATCGACCATTTCCTCTTTCTGAGAACGCACACTCCACGAAAAACAATATCAGTAATAACGAAAAACTAACAACTCGGCAAAAAAACAACAAATATCTATATGGCAATAAAAATACATACTCTCTGATATACAAAACCAATAGAAACCCCATCAAATTACAAGTGCACAACTTACTTACGCAACCTTAACCTATATGGCACATCATGCTCACCAATTTCAAATTCCTTGTTTTTACCCATTGTAACTTTCACTTCCTGGCTTGTTGCTGATAACTGTGGTATCCCCTCTGCCATTCCTTTAAATGGTTTTAAGCAATTGACGTGTATAATAGACGTTTTTGTGGGGAACTGTGTCTTCGTGTTGCCCGATGAGCTCATTTCCACAACCTAGTATGGTCCCTGGTAGTTTGTTAAAAATTTCTTCGTTTTCCACTTTGACATGTTGGGACCAGTGACCATTACCCACTGCCACATGCGGTACTGTGGCAATTTGCCCATGCCGCTGTTCGATTGTTCCTGGTGTTCTAGCACCTTGTGTTTACTTTTGCACATTCCTCCAAATGTCCTTAATTCTTCTGGCGAACTTCTTCACCAACACCCTATCCGGTCCTAATTTACGATTCAAAATGTCCAAAACGTCCTGCCATACACCATCTCAAACGGCGACATTCCCGTTGTAGTATCAACCTTCGAATTTCAGGCACGCTGTACATAAGGTAACAGGTGTCACAATCATCGCGCCTGGAACCTTCGTAACAGCTTTGCAGTAAACTGTCTTGTGAACAAGTTCCATTGCCGGCCGGTGTGGCCGAGCGGTTCTAGGCGCTTCAGTCTGGAACCGCGTGACCGCTACGGTCGCAGGTTCGAATCCTGCTTCGGGCATGGATGTGTGTGCTGTTCTTAGGTTAGTTAGGTTTAAGTAGTTCTAAGTCTACGGGACTGATGACCTCAGATGTTAAGTCCCATAGTGCTCAGAACCATTTGAACCATTTTGAACATGTTCCGTTTTCCCACTGGTCTGCAGACGAAAATGACTCGTCCCTAACTTCTGCATATGCAACACGCAGCATAGTTGTTTCATTAAATCCGAGACAAAATTCGTTCCCTGGTCCGTAATCATAATCTCAGGTATCCCAAGCTTTAAGATCCAGTTCGCCGCGAGTAGCGGCCGTGCGGTTTCAGGCGCCATCTCACGGACTGCGCGGCCCCTCCCGCCGGAGGTTCGAGTACTCTCTTGGGCATGGGTGTGTGTGTCGTTCTTAGCGTAAGTTAGGTTAAGTACTGTGTAAGTCTAGGGACCGATGACCTCAGCAGTTTGGTCCCTTAGGAATTCACACACATTTGAACATTTTTCTTTTTTTTTTAATATCCAGTTGTTTACTAACGCCTTCGCTACTGTTCTAGCCCGTTGGTCTGCCATCAGTACCATTGCCGAAAATCAAGAAAAACAATCGATGATCGTGAAAGCGTACTTATTTCCTGCAGGTGTTTTATTAAATGACCCTAACATTGAAAATGGACTGGAAGCCTGTGGTAACCTTTGCAATGCCACTTTCTGAGGGGATCGGCCCTCTGTGTGCATAACACACAGTCTGTAACTTACTGCTCCACAACACGTTTCCTGTTTCTACACCAAAACTGCTCTACTACACGTCTGTCCATTGCACATCACCCACCATGACCTGACAACATATGCTCGTGAACCTGCTGCGAAACTTCCTCCCGAAAATCCTCTGGAACCACCACATGTTGTCCACACCTCATCGTTCTGCACAACGAACCCTCGTGCATAACGACATGTGGCTGTGACTTAATGCGTGGCACTCCTTATTCCTTGTCTGTGCCTGCCGCCACTCCTCAACGCTCTTCCCTAGCGTACTTAACATTGCTACTCCGCGGCGTAACGAATCTGCATTTGCGTGTGATCTCCCTGGCTTATGGATTACATCGTACACAAATTTACTAAGCTTAAATGTCCATCGTGTTAATCTACTACGTGGATCTTTCAAACTAAGCAACCATTTCAATGAGCCATGATTTGTCACGACTTAAACTTGCTATCACACAGTAACATCGAAAATATGTAATACCATATATGACTACTAATATCTCTTTCTCCGTTGCTGAGTAGTTATGCTCTGTCTTGTTTAACTGCCTTGAAGCGCAAACTACTTGATGTTCCTGACCATCTACCATCTGTCCCAAAACACTGTCGATTGACTCATTTGAAGCTTCTCATGAAAGGATAAACTCTTTCTCAAAATCCGGAAAACCAATACCGGATCTGAAACTAACATTTATTTCAATATTTCAAAAGCCTCCTGACATTCCTGCGACTAATGGAATTTCATCCACTTCTTCAGTAGTTTGTTCAAGGGTCTGGCTGTTTTCGCAAAGTCCTTCACGAACCGTCTTTAATAACTACAATGAACGACTGTACTTGCTTAGTTGTTTGTGGTATACGATAATTTTGAACTGCGTCTGTAAGACCAGAATTGGTCTGTACACCACGTTCACTAATCAAGTGCCCCAGATAGTTTACCTGAGTTTGCACAAAATGGCACTCGTCCTCTCTTAATATCAAACGTGCCGATTGTAGTCTACTACAGACATCATCCGAACGTCTCATATGCTCTGGTAAATCCTTTGAACAGACAGTTATGTCATTGAGATAGACCAAACAAGCTTTTGGCTTTAATCCTCTCAGTACTCCATCTAAAAACAGCTTAAAAGTTGCCAATGCACACTTTAGTCCAAACAGCATGCGTTTGTAATGAAAATGTTCTGCTCTCTTCAGGTGCCACCTGCAATTGATGGGAGCAGCTACTGTGGTCTAATTGTAAAGAGCCGACACTGAGCCAGATTATCCAAAGTTTCCGTCCTGTTTGGAATTTGATAAGCATCCGAAATCGTGCGTGCATTTAGATATCTGCAGTTACAGGAAAATCTGTATTCCCGCGTCCCGTCTGTCGATTTGTTTAGCACGACGATTATATTTGTGCACCACGGACCATCACCCAGTTTTATGATCCCATCCTGTAGTTGCTGTTTAATAAATTCTTCTACCAGTGGTTGCAGCTACTTTCATATATATGGTAGGGCTTCCTATAATTTGGTGCACTATCCCCTGTCAGTTTGTGACGTTGAATCAGCGGGGTTGCCAGTAACCCTCCATTCATACAAAATAAATCACTAACTCTCAACAACAAGTTCTCCATAGCCATTCAGTCACTGCCCTTCAAATCACCTACTTTCCCTTGTAACACTTCCATATCGACTGTTTGCTCGTAGTTTTCCTCTGCGGCCGGCCGCAGTAGCCGTGCGGTTAAAGGCGCTGCAGTCTGGAACCGCAAGACCGCTACGGTCGCAGGTTCGAATCCTGCCTCGGGCATGGATGTTTGTGATGTCCTTAGGTTAGTTAGGTTTAACTAGTTCTAAGTTCTAGGGGACTAATGACCTCAGCAGTTGAGTCCCATAGTGCTCAGAGCCATTTGAACCCATTTTCCTCTGCGCTCAACTTATCGAAGTCCTTATCTTCCAAGAGTTTCAAAGTGGCTGTTACCTATTATTGTACCCTTTGACAGAATCACTTCCCCTCCATCAGAGTTATCCTCACTAACCAGAATCCTCTATTCCATGTTAATGTCACTCACATGCTCTAGACTCCTGCGGATAAAACACTGCAACCTATGCAACTCTTCATTGTTAAGACTGGTTCAATCGTGTATAATGTTAACCTTGGCAAATTGGTATCCTCTGAAAAACACACTATGTTTCTTGAACCTGCTGGTACTCTATCTTGCTGATCGATCTTTACTGAAAACGTACGCAGTTTAGTTGGTCTCACCACCATGATAGGTTGAAACGTCCCCTTTGAAAAATTATGAATGAATATGCTGGTAAACTTCTACGTTATTTGATTTTCAAACAGCTGAGCAAAACTCAACGTACTCAGACAGTTTTCTCTTTACTTATTCTGATCATCACTAAACTGACACACAATATTTTTAGCGCAACACAATCTGACTTCAGTAATCCCTACAAAAGAATGCCCCTGACTAACAGTAACCTATACCTTTCATGAATCACTTACCTCACAAAAATCTTTGTCACTCGAACTACCGCAATACAGCGAGCGCCAATACTGCCAGCTGAATAAAAGTTTCTAATTACTGAAGGCACTAACTCCTGATAGGCATAGCTAGCAAATGAAATATATATATATATATATATATATATATATATATATATGTGTGTGTGTGTGTGTGTGTGTGGATGTGGATGTGGGTGTGGAGAGAGAGATGCCAGAGTTTTGAGAAGTTGCTGTAAGCGGATATATATATATATATATATGACATCCATCTTTACAAATTTTATCTGTTGTTGTGTGCAGTGAAATGAAACTTAATTTGAAGAGATGGCTCTGAGCACTGTGGGACTTAACATCTATGGTCATCAGTCCCCTAGAACTTAGAACTACTTAAACCTAAGGACATCACACACATCCACGCCCGAGGCAGGATTCGAACCTGCGACCGTAGCAGTCGCGCGGCTCCAGACTAAGCGCCTAGAACCACTAGACCACCGCGGCCGGCTTAATTTGAAGAACTGGTGTCTATATAATTACAAATTTACAGTATAAGAATACAATTATAAAGATACAGAAAACATAATTAAAGAACATAATAATACAGACAGAAAAATAAAACTTGTAAAGATGTGATGTCATATGACATCCATCTTTACAGACAGAAAAATAAAACTTGTAAAGATGGATGTCATACGACATCCATCTTTACAAATTTTATTTTTCTGGCGGACACGCGCCCAGATCGTCCGCTTATAGCAACTTCTCAAAACTCTGGCATCTCTCTCTCCACATCCACCACTGCTGGCGGCTCACCTCCAACCGTCCAACGCTACACGCTGTTTACATTCAACTGCCCAACACTACACTAGCGAATATTCCAACAGTGAATCTAACCAGCCATAGACTGCACACAGCACAGTCAGCGATTTGCATACAGAGCACTACGTGGCATTACCAACATAAAAACCTAAACAGCCTACTTACATAGCCCCCATGTTTTGGGCAATGGCCACTACATATTTGCTAAAAAAAATTTATATTAACGCTAATAAATAAATCAAATGCACACAATTATTCTAACACTGTTGGTCAAAAGCAAAATTGTCCTCACACTCCATAAAGACAGTCCTGATCATTCATCACAGTAGTACAAAGTCTGAGCAGCAAAAGAAAATGCACACCGAAGTAGTGGATTTCCATGCAGTCTTGAAGAAGTAGTGTTGTCCTTCCAACGGAAAGACAGTGCTGACTCTTGACATGCAGACAGGTAAAGGGGCCACAACATAGCAAACCCACAACAGAGTCAGTCGAAGTTTTGAAGAACATTGGTAGGTAGGTAGGTCATCACAGAGCAGACCCATAGTATTTCTTGTAGAGATAATGGTATTGTTGGGCCACCAAAGGTGCAGACCTACTGTAGTCCTTGTAGAGGTGGCTAGCAGCCATCCGTTGTGACTGTGCGGGTACACAGTCAACATCGAAGAGTCTTGCGGATAATATAGCAAGTCCATAAACCACCAGTTGTGCACTCACAAACTTTTTGGAATGTTATATTTAAATTAAAGTTCAGTCTTGATCACGTTATGTCTGTTTTAATGTGTAACCGGTTTCGTTTTTTTCTATAAAACCATCATCAGACCCATTGGCTCCCTTGGGTTGGTAGGTGGAGCTCTCCTTGCTGCTGTGCAGCACAGCAGCAAGGAGAGCTCCACCTACCAACCCAAGGGAGCCAATGGGTCTGATGATGGTTTTATAGAAAAAACCGAAACCGGTTACTCATTAAAACAGACATAACGTGATCAAGACTGAACTTTAATTTAAATATAACAATTAATTGATCACTGTATTCCAAAAATGTTTACCAAAATTTTTGGAATGTCCTTAGAACCAGCAATGCTGTTAACCAGTCCCTTGCTGAATTATCAACACACATGACAGTGCTAACAGTCCCTTTTTTTTAACTTCTCACATATTGTCCATATACTATGACGAACAGAAATGTGTGCAGTGAAATGAAATTTAATTTGAAGAACTGGTGTCTATATAATTACAAATTTACAGTATAAGAATACAATTATAAAGATACAGAAAACATCATTAAAGAACATAATAATACAGACAACATTTGTAGTAATACAGGCTTTACACAAGAATAGAAATAAACATGTACATCAGTGTTACAGGAATTATGACATAAGTAAGTAAATATAAAAATGATAATAGCTTTCGAAACATTAACTTCACACATGTGCATTAAAACAGAACAGAATAAATAATATATAAACATCTTTACACAGTAAATAACATATTATTAATGCAAATTATATTTGAGGATAACAGTATTCCTCATCATAGTGAAGTAGCTTAGTATCAGAAAAATTCTACAACATAACTCTTATCAGATAAACACATAAAGATAGGAAGAACACAAATACGCAAGAGTACACAAACACATAGCGGAATAACACAAAATGAAAGGACAGGGTTTGTTTTCAGTATAACATTTGGTAATGTAGTATTTATAGTATTTGATTTGCAAACAAAATTTTCTTTACTTCTCGGAGATCTCCCTTAGTTCATTATTTGTTTACAAGAAAATCCTACCTAAACCTGTTGTACCTAAACCCTACATTTTTGTTCATATCCTCGTTCAAAAAAATTATTTTTCATTGTACACCTTTTTCATATAGCTTCTCAATGCATTTATTCCAGTTCATCACAACTCATTCTCTTATATACCCTATCCCCTCTTAAGCTAACTTAAATCTGCTGAGCTGAGATATACAGGGTGGTCCATTGATTGTGACTGAGTCAAATATCTCACGAAATAAGCGTCAAACGAAAAAACTACAAAGAACAAAACTTGTCTAGCTTGAAGGAGGAAACCAGATGGCGTTATGGTTGGCCCACTAGATGGCACTGCCATAGGTCAAACGGATATCAACTGCGTTTTTTAAAATAGGTACCCCCATTTTTTGTTACATATTCGTGTAGTACGTAAAGAAAAATAAATATTTTAGTTGGACCACTTTTTTCGCTTTGTGATAGATGGCGCTGTAATAGTCACAAACATATGGCTCACAATTTTAGACAAACAGTTGGTAACAGGTAGGTTTTTTTTTAATTAAAATACAGAACATAGGTACATTTGAACATTTCATTTTGATTGTTCCAATGTGATACATGTACCTTTGTGAACTTATCATTTCTGAGAACACATGCTGTTCCACAGTGTGATTACCTGTAAATACCACATTAATGCAATAAATGCTCAAAATGATGTCCGTCAACCTCAATGCATTTGGCAATACGTGTAACGACATTCCTCTCAACACCGAGTAGTTTGCCTTCCGTAATGTTCGCACATGCATTGACAATGCGCGGATGCATGTTGTCAGGCGTTGTCAATGGAACACGATGGCAAATATCCTTCAACTTTCCCCACAGAAAGGAATCCGGGGACGTCAGATACGGTGAACGTGTGGGCCGTGGTGTGGTGCTTTGACGACGAATCCACCTGTCATGAAATATGCTATTCAATACCACTTCAACCACATGCGAGCTATGTGCCGGATATCCATCATGCTGGAAGTACATCGCCATTCTGTCATGCAGTGAAACATCTTGTAGTAACATCGGTAGAACTTTACATAGGAAATCAGCATACATTGCACCTTTTGGTTTCCATCGATAAAATGGGGGCCAATTATCCTTCCTCCCATAATGCCACACCATACATTAACCCGCCAAGGCCGCTGATGTTCCACTTGTCGCAGCCATCGTGGATTTTCCGTTGCCCAATAGTGCATATTATCCCGGTTTATGTTACCGCTGTTGGTGAATGACGCTTCGTCGCTAAATAGAACGCGTGCAAAAAATCTGTCATCGTCCCGTAATTTCTCTTGTGCCCAGTGGCAGAACTGTACACGACATTCAAAGTCGTCACCATGCAATTCCTGGTGCATAGAAATATGGTACAGGAGCAATCGATGTTGATGTAGCACTCCCAACACCGACGTTTTTGAGATTCCCGATTCTCGCGCAATTTTTCTGCTCCTGATGTGTGGATTAGCCGTGACAGCAGCTAAAACACCTACTTGGGCATCATCATTTGTTTCAGGTCGTGGTAGACGTTTCACACGTGGCTGAACGCTTCCTGTTTCCTTAATTAATGTAACTATCCGGTGAACGGTCCGGACACTTGGATGATGTCGTCCAGGATACCGAGCAGCATACATAGCACATACCTGTTGGGCACTTTGATCACAATAGCCATATATCAACACGATATGTACCTTTTCCGCAATTGGTAAATGGTCCATTTTAACACGGGTAATGTATCACGAGGCAAATACCGTCCGCACTAGCGGAATGTTGCGTGATACCACGTACTTCTATGTTTGCGACTATTATAGCGCCATCTGTCACAAAGCGAAAAAAGTGGTCCAACTAAAACATTCATATTTCTTTACGTACTACACGAATATGTAATAAAAAAGGGGGTTTCTATTTAAAAAAAACACAGTTGATATCCGATGACAGCGCCATCTAGTTGGCCAACCATAGCGTCATCTGGTTTCCTCCTTCAAGCTAGGCGAGTTTTGTTCTTTGTAGTTTTTCGTTTGATGCTTATTTCGTGAGATATTTGGCCCAGTCACTATCAATGGACCACCCTGTATATACCAGAGACGAGGCAATGCAGCAGCACAAAACAATTAACACAAACAGCAATGACAAATAAATGCAAATTGGCAAAGCAAGCAGCACTATATCTAAATTAGCAAAACAAATGCAACATTACAACTAATATGAGCCAATGTGCAGCAACAAGGAAAATGAAAATTAATAAATTAATAATCACAACAGATACACATAACAGAGATCTATTCATCAATAATATATTCTCCTTCACTATTTACAACAGTCTGCCAACACTGTGATCGATACCACAACTTCAAGAAATCACATGATTTCGAGGCAAAGAACTCATCGAGCCATTTTCGGAGCACATTTTCATCTGGAAAGGAAGTTCCTTGACTGCTGTTCGATATAGAATGGAAAAGGTGAAAACTGAGGGCGCACACGATCAGATGAGTGAGGTGGATGCGGAGTGACTTCCCAACCCAACTGCTATACAGTATTCTTGTCAGCCTAGCAGAATGAGGGCACGAATTTTCATGGAGAAGCACCACTTCACACAATCGTCCAGGTCGTTGTTCTTGGACTGCATCTGCAAGTCGTCTCAGTTGTTAACAATGAATGTCAGCAGTGATTGTTACACCTCCAGGAAGCAATTTGTAGTACACCACACCGTCACTGTTCCACCAGATGCATAAAATTATCTTCTGAAGTTGCAAGCAAATCTTTGTACAGAGACTCGCTGCTTTGTTTGGACTCAGCCATTCCTTTTTTTTTTCTTATGTTAGCGTAAAGACACCATTTATCGCCGCCAGTAACGATACAGGATAGGAATGGTTAATGTTGTTCAAGACTCAATTGATAACGAGCAAGTAGAGACGCACATATGGCCACTTGCTGAGGTTTGTGACTTTGGCTTCGAGAATGCGGTACCCGTACACCGATTTTTTGCACCTCTCCCACTGCATGCAAATGTGCTAAATAGTGGAATGATCACTGTTCGTCACATTTGCCCATTCTCAAGTACAATGACGTGCATCATTGTGGAGTAATGTGTTTAAACGATTTTCATCAAATACTGAAAATCTTCTTGAATTTGGAGAGCCACTAATGTGAAAACAATCCTCCTTAAAACGAGAATGAGATTTTCACTCTGCAGCGGACTCGGGACCTTCGTGCTTGGGTAGCTCAGTCGGTAGAGCACTTGCCAACGAAAGGCAAAGGTCCCTAGTTCGAATCTCGGTCTGGCACACAGTTTTAATCTTCCAGGAAGTTTCGAGAAATCCATTTTCTTGCCGTGCTCTTTCCAATGACAATGTCCCCATTCGGATTTCTCCACTTGGCACTCCATTTCCTAGCGTCGACACCTCTACTCACTTTCTCCAAATGACAAAATGATAATATGTAAATTCAAATAATAATAGTGAACTACAGATAAGAAACAACAATCGATAAAAAAAACCATAGCAACCAGAATGCCAACATGCAAAAAATACACTACAAACTTATGCAGCAACCTAATATACAGTATTTGAGAAAACTCAACAGAGAACTAAGATAAACATCTCGTAGCTGAGGTTCACAGTCACGTAAGATTTTGTGCATGCCGTCATGGTCGCCTTTCGTTTATAAAACTCTTTATTTCTCAAATCTAGTATTGCAATTTCGACTGTGTGGCTTTTATCAGTGGAAATATTTACGCTTTAGCACATGTCAGAACCTAAAAGTCATCTGACATAATGTCACAAAGAAGCATGTTACATCGCTTTGTGTCCTTGATTAAAATCTTCTTGAGGGTAATGAGGTCTTTGAATTGCATTGTAAATATGTTGCTCGTATTCTGCTTAATTTTTGCTCGAATCCGTAATGTCTTGGGGGAGAGGGGGGGGGGGGGGTTACCTAAATGATTTCGCTCAGTATTTTTGTTTCATGTAAAACACAAGCTGGTATCTTCGCATGGCATTCTGTAGACTCAAGTCTATTTGTTACTGCTTACGAAACCATGTGTGAACAGCTCGATTTTAATGCATTTTAAGTATATTACCTATACGTTATTTTTGGTCGCACCCATTATCATACTTCCATGCATTTCATTGAGGCTACAGGCATGTACATTAGAGAGGATGAGTTGGGTTGGGTTGTTGTGGGGAAGGAGACCAGGCAGCGATCTTACCGGTCTCATCGGATTAGGGAAGGATGGGGAAGGAAGTCGGCCGTGCCCTTTCAAAGGAACCATCCCGGCATTTGCCTGGAGCGATTTAGGGGAATCACGGAAAACCTAAACCAGGATAGCCGCGGGATTAATTGCGAGTCCACTGTGCTAACCACTGCACCACCTCGCTCGATGGGAGAGGATGATTCTAGTACGTGCATTTCAGCTAAAATGTATTGTTTAAGTATCTGTAAATAACGCGTGAACACGTTTGCATAGCTACTACAGTTCGATTTTTAGCAATAGCAAGAAAGAAAGCTCTAATCACTACGAGTTCAAAGAGTACGCCTACTCATCGACATCGACATCCATACTCGGCATCCATACTTGCCACTCAGTGGCAAGAAGTATCAATACTCAGAGCATAAGTGCATACTCGTTCCATAACAAGGTGCAATAAAGGTGAAAACCAATTCTGTCATAAGTTGCTAACATCGAGTGATCCATTCACGCAGGTGGCGAACCTGCCTTGCCAGCAACAGTTTATAAAGTTAGTAGGGCATCTTTGCTGATGGATGTATAAGAACTTTGATGAAAACTTGTTTACCTTTCGCATCTGTCTTCTGTCAGTAAGTCAGCTTCATAAAGGATAGGGTACAGATAAATTGTTCCTTAACTGCAGTGGAAGAATAATTAGTTGAGAATTGTGAAGAGATTTTTTGTTCGAGCATATCGTATTTCAGAATAACAGTGCCCTCCAATATGCTGCTGACACTAATAGATGACCACAAAAAGCATTTAAGTTTGTTGATTGCTCAAACTCCTCAAGGTACGCCCTCATATTTCATACAGAAAAGCATACTCATTTCGTAACAGGTACTTGGCCCCGTGACATCGGCTGAAGTAATGTTCCACTCTGCCTGCTGAATCCAGTGTTCAGTAGCGTAGGATGCATCAGAAGTATTGTATGGTATACAACCTCAAACTGGAGTTGAAAACATTTATGCACCTTTCTAACAGACTGTTGAAAACAGATGATTACCTTGCAGCTCGTAGAGAAATATAATTGAAAAGTTGTGTATTGATACATTTGCAACCACGTTAATTTTGAGTGGATACTTCATTTGTTGTAACTATAAAAGTGCAAGAAAGCCTCATTATATGACGCTGCCATTACCTTAAGCACAATTTATATTTCCACCGAACACACACACACACACACACACACACACACACACATTTTAAACTGTCGTATGAACTACACAATATATGTTGTCATGACCTCTATAGTTCGTAGGGAGCTAGAGTGGGATGTATCCAGCACCACAATTTGAACAGTACCATCCAAAGTTTATTATTTGAACGACATATTAGGGCGTTTACATCGTATGTTTGTAAAGATAAAATTGTAAAAATGTGGTAAGGAATGTTATGACACAACGTAAATAATTTCGAAGTAAAAGAGACCATGACAAGGGAAGATGCAGATGTAATTTTTACAGTTGACAAACATATTACTTTGACTAATATGCTTTTTTTTATCTCTTAAGTGTGATACATTTGGCTGTCAGCTTTTTACAAAGTTTTACTAAAATTTTTACATTGAGAACTGATAGTAAAATCATTTAAAGAATGAATAGTCTAGTTTCATGTGTGTAATAGCAGAATGTTGGTACACCAGTACTGAATGTGCTGAAGACATTAGTCTTCCATTTAGCATTGTGGATGAACTCAAAATCAGGTCATCTAGGATGTTTCCTCCAATGTGGTCACAGCCATTTTCATTGCCAACAATTTCATATGAGATATTGCACTTTCATTAGTAAGAATAGTATCAATGAGATGTTATACTCCATCTCTTCTGTCACTTCTGAAAGACAGTGAAATTTATTAAGCATAAAAACATTCAAAACCTGTTGTCCTCTGTTTAGCTGTTTGATTTTGATTGATGTTTCTCACTTTGTATTGAAACTAACGTGATGAGGTTTTAACCATAACTTTGTTGAACATGGCACCTTGTTACAGACTTTGATTTTAGTTATTATCTTTTTCTCTTTATCAGAGTACTGCATTTCAAGATGTCTAGGCTGGAGCTCAAATATTTCCATTCTTCAATGCTATGAAGATTCTGAAAATAATTGATTCAAGAGAGAGAGAGAGAGAGAGAGAGAGTGTGTGAGCCTGTTTCCATATAGTACATGCTGGTGGTTTGAGTCCACACAGCTGATGGTATCCCTGGTATATTACATTTGGTTTAGATCAAGCATACTTGGCAGGCAAGACATCAGCATGCATTCACTGTCATGCTCATGAGACCACTATAGTGTGATTCCATCCTTGTGACATGGGCAGTTATCCTGCTGGAAGCTGCAATCTCTGTTGGAGAAGATATATATCCACAATGCAACTGGCTGGCATTCAATATTGTGATGGGCAGTGGTTATAATGTTTTGTCTCGTTAATGTTAATCAGGATGTGTAGATCTCCAGGCACGATGCTTAATCCAAATCCCATGCATATATAGGTCCAAAGAGAGAGTGATTATGTTTCTAATGACATACATCACTCTTCATGAATTCCACTTACCTTGAATTACAAGCAGTGGCAGTCAGAATGTGTGCTGCTACCACATGATCTCGTAGACATAAAGGTTCATGGAGACCTCTATGGACAAGTCCTCTTCATTTCTGCTGTGTGTTGGAGATATTTAGTCTGCATAACATTCTGTAAGTTCTGTGACACCTGCTGCCAGGGTTGTCACATAAAGTCTTATCTCAAATACATTTTTGTAATGAATAGTGAACACATGAAAACTGGCTGTTCGTGTCTACCTGTTCTCCTAACATGCATCTATCCCTCTTCCTTCATTCCTCCAATCCAAAACTATTAGCATTTACTCAAATATGATTTGTTAATTGATAAGTCCATGATCAACAACTCTTTTTTTCTGCACTGATATATATTAGCCCATATATCAAAGGATCCAGACAACACACACACAGAGAGAGATCTTGATGGAATTTTATGGCAAGTGTCAGGGAGTTGTTCTAGACTTAGTCGAACAACATCCCTAAATGTAATGTGTTACAGATATTTGTTGCACTGAGATTGGAACTTTCTCCCACTTGCATGTAATGTTTCTATATATCTTAAAGCCTCTACACACATGGTTGAGTATCAATCCACTTTGAAATCAATGCATATACCTCAGAAATAACAATTGCTTTCCCATACATGCAGACTTCATTCATTTGTGCTCAGCTGAATTGTTGGTGACGTCATGCAATTTTTGTTTAATCACTCTAGAGGCATAACTCAGCATTGCAATAGGGTTGGTACCAGCTGTCTATTTTTCCTTCTGGTAGCCTATTCTTGGGGATACTGATCGGTGGGAAGTTGCAAATTATTGCACTCAAGTGACCAATTCCCCTAAATGGTTTCAGCTTACTGGAAAAACATTATGTATGAGGACTTTCAGATTGATGTTTAACAGGCATGTAGGACACCTCAATTACTGGGCTGTGTCAGAACAGTGAGAGACAGTATACAGGTCATAGTGGATCTCATCACTGGTGATTCACCAATCTTTCCAACATCCATCCCAAGATCATTGTCAGCTGAATGGACAACCTGTCCTATAATGGAATGCAAAATGCCACTTGACCAAGAGGGACAGCTATGCAGCCCTGCAGACATTTGAATACAACTCACCAGCAGAAAGTGTAATAGCCTCTAACACGGAAGGAACAAAATACCACTATATATTAAGAAAAGGCAAGTAAATATCTTGGTATGAATGGTATCTTGGTATACACATGTAGAACTATTTGAAGATGACAGATTATTTGCCACCGACTAGTTGACTCAATGAATGTCTCACTAAAAATTAAAAGGTTTGGGATCCAATTGGTGTTCAGTTCTAGGATGTTTCCTGTCACTTATTGCTTCCTTCACCTCCAACAATCACTTGTTAATGTGAAAAAATTCCTGGTTGCACATTGGTTTGGAGTCCCTCTGTAACTGGCTGGTCAGTCAGTCCAAAGCTCAGAGGAAGGCAAGGGCATACCACCTGCAATGCCTATTTAAATAGATCAACTTTAAAAGTTGTGGACAGTGTTATTTCAATGTTCAACAGGCACGTGTTGCTGTTACCCAGCTCTGAATTTGTCTACAGAGCCTGGGGAACCATTGCTCTGAATGTATCAGCACTTCCATTTGGTAAGACAAGATCCGAAAGTACTAACATTGCAATAGGCACTAGCATCTGATGTGATTCATTGTCCAGCTTTGATATGACTATCAGAAATGACCAAGCGTTTTTGATTCTGTAAGAGTTTCTCTTGGAGCTGAGTATATCAGTACTCGAGACGATAAGTCAAGATTGGAATAATATATCTACGTGTCTTGTACAGAAAGTGTGATTCCTAAACATTCACACACTGGATGATCATCTCATCACATGAGGAAGCTGTAAGCCAATAGGCAATGTTCTATCCTTACCCTTCTAAATGTCACTATTTTCCAGTGTTGTGTGTTAAAGACTGAACATGGCTGGATGGTTTTTTTGACTGTTAGAAGCCTATTTGCTGCTTAACACTCTGGTGGGCGCGCCTTCTGATTTCACGCGAGTGGGCGTGCCGTGGCATTTCCAACATAATTTCGTCTTCACTTTGTTCTCAATTTTAGGCAAACCAAAGGGAAAAAACTGAAATAAAACAGCATATCATTGCATTAATTATTTATTTCAGATAAAAGTAAAGGAAAAAAATCAGTCAACTCTATTAATGTAGGTTACATAAATAAACATCTTCAGCCAGAACAAATTTCCATCTGCTGGTCTTTAGTACCACAAGAGAAACACATAATGTTCTAATGAGAACGCTTCTTGCAGACATTACTTCCACAATTGTCACATGATGTCTTCATCATGACGTATTTGTGTCGTCTTCATATGTGACATATCCCAGGTTTGTCATGAAGTGGGCCTCCTTTTCTGAATTTTTCAAGGAATATTTGTATATCTTTCGGAAGATTCATTAGTTTCACTCTTTGTCCTAGATGATAGGTTTTCTAGAAAAGCCATCATCTGTTTTTATTATCTGGGTGGTTGTGGCTAAAGATGACATTCAAATTTATTCCTGCGATATCAGGGTGTTGATAGAATAGTGCCAGCGGCCATCTCCCGGTTATTCTGCTTGTTGTATGACGCACACATCTGATCCACAGTATCCACTCCTCCCATGGTTCTGTTATAGACCTAATTTATTGCTGATTTCCTACTTTCGATTTTTTTTCCTTTTTTTTTTTTTTTTAAGTGACGGTTGAAGATAAACAGAAATCGTACTGAAAGCCACTGAGTGCTGATTTGCTTTCCCTTGTGGTTACTAGCCTGAAATTCAGGTGGAATTTCCTTCTTGTTTTTTTTTTTTTAATATTTATTTCAAAGTTCCGATGGTGGTCAACTTTATCTTGTAAATTCTGAGCTAGACTATAACTGACTGGTGTAATAGTTATCAGTCGTAACATTCCTGTTCATGCCCTCTGTGGGAGTTACCAGTCTTTTGACAATATCTGCAGATTTATTTGATTTTTGATATGGCCAAGTGAACTGTTTGCCACTTTGAAATTGAGGGTATAACATGTTTTTGTGTCACTAAGGGCATGTATTTTGATACCATACTTTGCAGGCTTATTTGGAACATACTGTACAAACCCACAATGGTCTTTAAAAGCCTGCAGCATTTCATCAACTGTCACAAATTCACTGACCTTATAGTGAGCAATACAGTTATTTACAAATTCTTGGTTTAGATTAGATTAGATTAGTTTACGTTCCATAGATCCGTGCTGAGGAGATCCTCATGGATGTGGAACATGTCATTTTTTTTTTTCTTTTGAAAGCTGAAATAACAATACTAATAGTATGAATATATACAATACATCATTTGTTTCTATTAAAAAATTCGTCAATGGAGTAGTAGGAGTTGGCCACTAGCAAGTCCTTCAGGCTCCTTTTAAACTGATCTTTATTTGTAACTAATTTTTTTTATGTTTACTGGCAAATTATTGAAGATGAGTGTTCCTGAGTAGTGGACCCCTTTTTGAACTAAAGTAAGTGCTTTTAAGTCCTTGTGCAGATCATTTTTGTTCCTGGTATTGTATGTATGAACTGAGCTGTTTGTTGGAAAAAGAGATATATTATTTAGGACAAATTTCATTAATGAGTAAATATACTGAGAGGCAGTAGTTAGTATACCCTGTTCTTTGAAGAGGTTTCTACAGGACATCCGTGAATTTACTCCACAAATATTACGTATTACATGCTTTTGGACTCTGAAAACTTTTGTTTGACTTGAAGAGTTACCCCCAAATATTATACCACATGACATTATGGAATGAAAGTAGGCAAAGTATGCAAGCTTTTAAATTTTTATGTTGCCTATGTCTGCTAACACTCGAATTGCAAATACAGATTTGTTAAGGCGTTTCTGCAGTTCTGTGGTGTGCTCTTCCCAACTGAATTTATTATCAAGTTGTAATCCCAGGAATTTAAGACTGTCAACCTCTTCTATCTGCTCTTCTTCGTATTTTATGCATATGCTGGGTGGAAACCTCTTACAGGTTCTAAATTGCATATAGTGAGTCTTTTCGAAGTTTAATGTCAGTGAGTTGGCTTTAAACCATTTATTAATATCCATGAAAATATCATTAGCAGATCTTTCTAGAACTACACTTGACGTACTATTTATTGCAATACTTGTGTCATCTGCAAACAAAACGAACTCTGCTTCTGGCAGTGTAACTGATGATAGATCATTAATGTACACAAGAAAAAGCAATGGCCCTAAGATGGATCCTTGTGGGACACCACATGTAATTTCTTCCCATTATGATGATGACTGATGACTTAATTCACTAGTCCCTTGCACTGACACCCTTTGTTTCCTGTTAGTGAGGTATGACTTGAACCATTTTGCAGCACTGCCCGTGACACCATAGAATTCTAATTTACTTAAAAGGATTTTGTGGTTCACACAATCAAATGCCTTTGACAAAACACAGAAAATACCTGCTGCTTTTAATTTGTTATTTAATGAATTAAGTACATTTTCACTGTAGGTGTAAATAGCCTTTTCGATATCAGAACCCTTCAGAAATCCAAACTGTGTTCTTGATAATATGTTATTTGTGGTCAGATGGTTGAGCAGCTGCCTGTACATTACTTTTTCTAAAATTTTTGAGAATGCTGGCAAAAGTGAAATCGGTCTGTAGTTTGATGTTATCTCTTTATCCCCTTTCTTGAATAGAGGCTTAACATCTGCATATTTTAGCCAGTCAGGAAATGTCCCAGTTATAATTGACTGGTTACACAAGTAACGAAACTCACTAAGAGGAGCCAGTTTATCTGTAGACCTTTATTCAATTCTTGTTTCTATATTGTCAAACCTAATTGCTTTAAGAAGAAAAAGGAAATGTTTATAACTGAAAAGTGATCATAAGATAGTCATACCAGTACCATCAGATGCCAACAGTTGGCATGATGTCCTTTCCTTTTGCCAGCCAAAAATAGTGCAGTGAAAAGAGCATGAATTTCTTCTGCTGAAGTATCTTTGCAATGGCGAACTCTAGAATAGTCGGTATCATTACGTTTTTTCTCAATCCATCTGTTGGTATGAGCTACGATGTCTTCTATCATGTTTTTAGTGATAGAAAGATAAAATGCATCTAAAGATGTAAGTGCATTTCTGGCAGTCCCTTTCGGGCTGAGCAAATTTCTGATATGTTTTTAGCACTTGTTTTCCCTGCAGTTAGGGGCTGACTAATCCAAACTGTTTCACCATCTTTTCCAATATAAAATGTATAGTTACCTTCCGTAACATCATATGCTACTGTTTCCTGACTGTCATCTTCTTCCTAAGACTGTTCTGATCCACTACTGTGGTTGTTTCCTTTTCCCCATCAGAATTGTATTCAGATTCATCACACATCAACTCATCCTCTGAAATTTCCACTAGAATTCATAGGATCTCTTCAGGATCCTTTACAATATCACTTTGCCTGGAAATAAATATAATGTGCCCACAAAACAACAAGTTAACACACTAAACAAGAATAAATGATGAAAATGTGTGTAACAAATTGTAAGCATCTAATGTTGAACAAAGACTTACATGACTAGGCGCGTTGCGGCAATCGCACCGCAGAGGCAGAACTGAAGTTAACAATGCTGTTGCAACAGAACAATGGCCAGGTCTGGTTTCAAACGAGGTTACACACTCCACCTATGATGAAGATTGCATACTAGATTCCATGGAAACCAACAACTAGCACCAGCTACTGGACACTCAGAAAACTAAAATTTGCGGTGTGTATGCCACGGTGCACCCACTGGAGCGTTAAACCATTTGCTTTACCATAGACACATGGTCCTTGTAGTCAGCAACAAGATGACAATGTGCGATTAAGGATGGTTCCCACATTTCGGTGTTCGGACGAAACCGTTTTTGCTTTGGGAGCCGATTAACTTTTCTGCATTCCAATTCATCCAGGTACTGCAGAATGCCATCCTTGCATTGGTTTTGTACCTATTATAACTATTATAAGGTATCTTGAATCATTTTCTGCTGGCTAAATTTAATTTTTTTTTTTTTTTTTTTTTTTTTACATCCATTCCAGTGTCTTAAGGAGTGAATATACAGGGTGATTCAAAAAGAATACCACAACTTTAGGAATTTAAAACACTGGAACGACAAAAGGCAGAGCTAAGCACTATCTGTCGGCGAATTAAGGGAGCTATAAAGTTTCATTTAGTTGTACATTTGTTCGCTTGAGGCGGATTTCGTGTTATTGAGTACGGCAGAAGTGAATCGACGACAGTTGTTCAGCGTGCATTTCGAACGAAGTATGGTGTTAAACCTCCTGATAGGTTGTGTATTAAACGTTGGTATAAACAGTTTACAGAGAATGGGTGTTTGTGCAAAGGGAAAAGTTCTGGACGGCCGAGAACGAGTGATGAAAATGTAGCACGCATCCAGCAAGCATTTGTTCGCAGCCCAGGAAAATCGACTCGCAGAGCTAGCAGAGAGCTGCAAATTCCACAATCAACTGTATGGAGAGTCCTACGAAAAAGGTTAGTTATGAAACCTTATCGTCTGAAATTGGTTCAAACACTGTCTGCAGCTGATAAGATTAAAAGAATCGATTTCTGTGATTTTATCCTAGCTCAAATGGAAACAGATGAATCTTTCGTTTCAAAGATTGTGTTTAGTGATGAAGCAACTTTCCACACTAACGGGAAAGTCAACCGTCACAATGTCTGTATATGGGGCACTGAGAATCCGCGGGAAACAACTCAGTATGAACGTGACTCGCCTAAGGTGAACGTTTTCTGTGCCATTTCAGCCAATAAAGTTTTTGGTCCCTTTTTCTTCGAAGGTGCTGCTGTAACTGGACTACAGTATCTGGAGATGTTAGAGAAATGGCTGTTCCCTCAGCTCGAACAAGAAGCACAACAATTCATATTTCAGCAGGATGGAGCGCCACCACATTGGCACTTATCTGTCCGTAACTACCTGAACGTCAACTACCCGAGGCGATGGATCGGCCGCCAGGCAGCCCGTGACAGAGCACTTCATCACTGGCCTCCAAGAAGCCCTGATCTTACCCCCTGCGATTTTTTCTTATGGGGGTATGTTAAGGATATGGTGTTTCGGCCACCTCTCCCAGCCACCATTGATGATTTGAAACGAGAAATAACAGCAGCTATCCAAACTGTTACGCCTGATATGCTACAGAGAGTGTGCAACGAGTTGGAGTATCGGGTTGATATTGCTCGTGTGTCTGGAGGGGGCCATATTGAACATCTCTGAACTTGTTTTTGAGTGAAAAAAACCTTTTTAAATACTCTTTGTAATGATGTATAACAGAAGGTTATATTATGTTTCTTTCATTAAATACACATTTTTAAAGTTGTGGTATTCTTTTTGAATCATCCTGTACTTCTATGTAATGATTTGTTAGTCACTCAGAAAGATGGTATCTGAGGACACTGTGAAGGAAACCAGCAGAGCGTTAAAGGGTATTCCTCTGGCTAGACCTAGCACTGGTACATAGCAATAAAATCTTGAAATCCCCCAGGGCAACAGGTTATTCCAACCTTGACTTATTAAATTTTGACACACTCAACTCCAAGAGAGATTCTTACAGCAAATGTCTGGAAATACCCCAAAAATGGATGACAAATGTTAAACATGAGATAGTGGCAGGTGACATAGCTTACTCATAGCTCACTGCACTTGAAGTGACTGGGCTTGTCGATCCTACTGTCACTAGTAGGGGGCAGTGTTACACATTGCTCTGCTAGGCTACTCTGTTTTTGAACACCTTTTGTAAATGAGATCTGCTGTAAACATAGAAGTTGCAGAAATATTGTCCTCATTGTAACCAAACAAAATGTGTTCTGATTTTGTGTTTCTTTCCTTTTGTCCCTTCTTTTATTATACAGGCTTTATTTAATAAAGAATATGCAGATCATTTACTGCTAGTGATTTAAATTGGAGGCTTATATTTATTTATTTGTGATGCAGTATGGTAGGTTGTTATTGTACTGTTCTGCGCAGTGAACCAGTGGAGACCATGAGGCTGTTAAATACAATAATAAATCATACCTAAATGTAGACACAAGGATATCTAATAATATGAAAAAAAAAAATACTGCCTACCAGATGCAAGACTAAAATCATGACACCAAATGCTAAAGTCACACACATAAGCTTGAGCCACACTGAGGTAAATACTTGACTTGGGTTGGGATGATTGTGTGACAGACCAACAGGCTCACCATTGCAAGTGCAGTAGCAAGTCATACAGTGACGTCACATGTTCAGTGTTTGACATCCAGTTTTGAGGTATTTCCTGACATTTGCTGCCTCATGTATCTTATATTAAATTATTTGTCTGAGCATTATCTACATTGCTTTGGGGAGTTTTAAACATTAATAGGAACCATTTTCATCATTCACTCTTTGCTGTGGACATCCAAATGACTGTGTAATTTTTGGAATGCCCTCAACTTGAAGCAGTATGAGGATGGACAGAATGAGTGTTGGCATTGGTTTGTTGGCTCTTCTTGCACAGTTGTGACCCTCCTAGCTGTCTCTGACAGACATTCTTCACTGTTAGGCTGATTAAATGCACATGTTTATATTCAGCAAGGGTGGCGATGGAGCACGTTGTTGAATGCTATATAGTCATCATATGTAATGTGGTATGACAGGTTATTTGAAATTATTTGGTAGTATTGTAAATAACCTTTCCTATCTTTTGCCTTTTGTATGGAGTATAGCTATGTATGGAAGTGAAACGTGGATGATAAATAGTTTAGACAAAAAGAGAATAGAATCTTTCGAAATGTGGTGCTACAGAAGAATGCTGAAGATTAGGTGGGTATATCACATAACTAATTAGGAGGTATTGAGTAGAATTGGGGAGAAGAGAAATTTGTGGCACAACTTGACTAGAAGACGGGATCGGTTGGTAGGACATATTCTGAGGCATCAAGGGATCACCAATGTAGTATTGGAGGGCAGAGTGGAGGGTAAAAGTCTTGGAGGGAGACCAAGAGATGAATACACTAAACAGATTCAGAAGGATGTAGGTTACAGTGGGTACGGGGAGATGAAGCAGCTTGCACAGGATAGAGTAGCATGGAGAGCTGCATCAAACCAGTCTCTGGACTGAAGACCACAACAACAACAACATCTTTTGCACCTTTTATATTGTTGATGGTTCTCTTGTAAAACAACATGCTGAAATTTCTAATGTATTGGAAGGAGGTGAACCAAAAATTCAAGGGAGTGGTATAGATCTAATATATAGTTTCATTGTCTGATAGCTCCTCACATTGTTGTAGTCTTAATGGACCACTCAGTAATCAGATTTCTTATCTTGTGCAGGACACCTGGTTAAGGGTTTCAGATAGTTTAAAGTATTGTTTATAATTGACTGCCATAAAACATTCTGATGTCCAAAGTTTTCTACACATGTTCTATCCAATTTTCATATTCCATGTTTTTCATAAATAATTTATGGTGAATGCCAGTGTGGTTCCTTTTTTGAAGGGAAGCAAAAAATGTGGATGCTAAAATCATATTCTGGGCATCAAGCTTCTGGCTGATGTCATACAGGACCAATATACTAATTACGTTCACATCACCTGACTTCTAGCAAGTGTGTGTGTGTGTGTGTGTGTGTGTGTGTGTGTGTGGACCACTCACATAAATGTATTGAATTTTATGTTTTACAGTTTTGCAAGACTTCTGCAAGCTGGCACTGGACTTCCTACGTAAAGGTGCAAACATGAAGTTGTACCATACTGCTGCAAGTTAGTATTTTATAATTAACTTGTTATCTAATTTTTATGGAAGATATAGCAAATTTGTTTTAAAATATTTGATTCTTTCAGATAAACTTGGGGTTCAGCTAGAAGCAATACGAAATGTTGTTGAGGGACTTGTCAACCTGTTTGTAGAAAGCAGTAAACATGAGGTACTTCCTGCTTTGCACATGTCTTATGAGTAGTCATAAGAAAAAATTTGTAGACATGTTTGGAATAAGGGAAAGTTTTAAGTAGCACAGTTATTCATTTGAGAAATACTTGACAGTATATTCAACTTTATTTGTATATTTCACAGTAACAGAAGAGTTACAGAAGTAGTAGTGAGACAATACCAATAGAGTAATAAGCAATAAGTACTATATGTAGGTCACTGTTTGCCTGTCATATTTTAGCTTCATGTGATTGTTAAACTGGATCCTCCAATAAAGCCATAGCTGTAGTCATCTATTCTTGGTTCAGTTAGAACACAAACAGCATCGTACATACTTAACTAAAAATGTCACCAAGCAAGTAGCAACTATAGAATTCATCCATATACATAGTGTGGCCAAGTATGATGATTTAAGGTAATTTAAAAACTTCGTAACTTTTAAAATACACCCAGTTGAATAATGTTCAAGGTTTACCATTATGTTGTGTGGCAGTACACAGTGATAAATTCAGATAATTATGTAAAATCGTAACCAGAAAAAGATTTTATCTTCGAATTGTAATTGTAGCTTTATACCATATTTACAATTTTATAAATAGTCATGATGGCTCTCTTTTAATCCAAAAGTCTAGGGTTTGTTTTCTATATCCACACTCTTTATTGACAATTACTAAATGCACAAAAATTACATCAGCTAATTACTGCATGCCGAATAATGACAAAGTTAGAGAAACATTAACTTAACTAATAACTGTCTGAGTACTGACTGCACACTGGCACGGAGCTGATCTGACTTGAGAACATTTGCATGTGGTGGAGAAGGTGCAAGAGGGCGAGGCCCTGCTGTCAGTGGCCCAACACGTTCATATTTTCTGGCCGGGACACTGTGTGTGGGTGATGGTGGCACATTTGCTTCATCTGGCTGCTGCTGTTGTCGTGTACAAATGCTGCAGTTGCGGATTGTACGGGGGCACCATCGCATCCCTCCTCTCTTTCACAGAGCTGGCTCCACGGCTATCAGTGCAAAGAAGAGGAGGACCACACTAGCCAGACTGCTGCTGGTGGAAGATTGGCACAGACAAGGAAGCCACCCGATCCACCTAGGTGTCCTGACAACAATGATAGTGTTGATGGCGGCAGTGCAGTGGCAGCTGCAGAGTGACAGTGCTGGCTTCCATTGGCTAATCAGCATCTACAGAGGCACCACCCTTGCGGGGACTGGCTGTCTGCTGTCTCCAGCCCATCAAGGTGTGCAGTCGGCTGTATTCCAGACAATGGTGCACTTGCCTCGGTGATGGCCCCTCGCATGGGGCCTCTGTGGACCGTGCAGTGGCAAGAGACAGAAGCTACGATGACTGGGTAACATCGGTCCAGGGGCTCTGATGAGTAGGGGGACAGTGGGAGGGTGTGTTTCCTGCAGGAGGTCCCTCTGACGGTGTCTGCTGTGACTGCAGTGGGTTGTTGCCCCACTGAGGGTGGAGTTAATTCTGACAGTAGGAGAGAGGTGACCTGCTGCCAACTGAAGGGAATGTTTGCCAGCTGTGCATCTCGCAAACTGTAGACAGTGCCCGTATTGGCCACCGACTGTAAGTGCAGGCCCAGGCTGGATTGTCCACAGTATATCAAGAAGGGTGCAGCTGTGCCACAGGCCATGATGCAGGATGGAACAGGTGTAGCAGCATCTGCTGGGCCGTGGTCTTTTATCGGGGTGGTATTGTTGATGTTTAGAAACAGACACAATGCCATATCAGCAAGCGAGTCCATCAAGCACTTCACCAATTGCACCCCAAATGTATGCACCACATGTTCCACATCATCATTCAATTGGGGTAAAGTGTTGTGGATGTGAGGTAATACTGCTCCAGATGCAGAAATCACTGAACAGTGCAGATGCAAATTGTGGGCCAGTCAATGTGGACTGGGTCCCACAGGTGATCAGGAGTGGGACACGGAGCAAAAGTTTATGTGGTGGCTGCTTGATGCTTGGCACACTGTTTGTGCACACAGACAAGCTTCTCAATCGGTGAATCAGCTCCAGGCCAGTAGAGAAAATGCTTCACTAGCATTTTCAAACGGGTTATGCCACAATGACCACAGTGGAGAAGTGCAAGAATATGCTATCATAGGACTGGCAGGATAACAGTGTGGACCTTGTCTGAATGTGTGCTAAGGAGATGTGTTCAATCAACCATCGCCAGCTGATTACGAAGAAGGAAAAAATTGCGGAGCAGTCCTGATTCCTTAGTGAGTAACCATTCGGGCCAATCTTTAGAGACACAATGGGAGACCTGACAGGGCACTGCATCTTGTTGAGTGGCGTTCTCTGTGCACTTTACTGTGAGTGGGAGCCTATCCAATGCCTGGTGCACATGGTCATTGATTTGGAAGCACCTAATTTCCATTTTGTCAAATTCAGAGTCAGGGTCAATGGGTAAGCGTGACAGCGCATCTACATTGGCATGATGAACAGTGAGATGACGATGACTCTTGCACTGATACACACTCAGAAATAAAGCCCACTCCTGCACTCTTTGTGTGGTCCTGTCAAGAAGTAGAGAAAGGGGGCTGACAAGTGCCACAGGCAGTTTATGGTTGGTGATGAGATGGAATTCATTTCCACTAATAAGGAAAATGTTGAACTTGCAGACCGCATAGACAGTCACCAGTGCTTCATTTTCTATTTGAAAATAATTTGTTTGAGTAGCTGTCCACATCTTTGAGGCATATGCCAGAGGTTGTTCACATCCATCATCTTCCCTATGAGACAAAGCCACTCCAAGTCCATAGTGGGACGTGTCAGTGGCAAGAACCAACTATTTACTTGGTGCAAAGGTACCAAGAAACGGGGAAGACAGTAGAAGCAACTTGATAGGGTGAATGCATTGGCGCAGTCCACCAACCAGGCAAAAGGAACACCTTTCTCCCATAAGTTGTTTGAGGGGTGAATGACATCCACTGTATTGGAGATAAATTTTGAATAGTAACTGACTTTTCCCAAAAATGCTTAGAATTGTTTCAGGTTTTGTGACTTAGGAGTGTTGGCAATAGCCTCTAGATGATCATATGTAAGATGGACGCTATTCTTCAAAAGATGACGACACACATATTCTACTTCTGCCTGAAAACACTCTGACTGCAGATTGCACTTAAGGCCTGCCTCTTGCAGTTTAGTGAAGATACTCCAAAGGTTGTCAAGATGTTCCTGCCTTGGGAACCCTGTGACTAAAATGTCATCTAGACACTTTGCACAACAGGGGATGTTGCATGTTAACTATTCTAAGAATCGCTGAAAAATAGTTAGTGCACTTGCTATGCCAAAAGGCAAGCTCATGTAATGATGTAACCCGAATCGGGTGTTGGGGAGCGGAATCCAGGGGAAGCTGTAGGTACGCCTCCACCAAATCAATTTTTGAAAAAAGCATTCACCACTTGCCAGTTTCATGAGGCTTTTTTTGGTCTGAAGAATCAGATAAGAATCCAATATCGACTGAGTGTTAGTGGTGGACTTCAGATCTCCACACAAACTGGAAGTTTGCGAATGACAACTAATGGTGTAGGTCATTGGCTAGAGGTGACTGGTTCAATAATACCAAGACCCTGCAGTCTAGTAAGTTCCTCCTAGACTGCCAATCTCAGTGTGAAGGGGAGAGGCTGAACAAGACAAAATATAGGTGTGGCTGCCTGTTTGAGGGCGAAGTGTGCCACTCCAAAACCTAGCGAAAACAGTGGACCAAACTCACGGCAGAGGATAATAACATCTACTATTTAGAGATTTGATAAAAGACTAGCAATGAAAATAGAACAATCAACTAGACAGAAAGCTAAAATTATGCAATAATTTATGCCATGTTCTTCAGACAACAAAATCTTTTTTTC
The DNA here is from genome assembly GCF_023898315.1 of Schistocerca nitens. Taxonomy (NCBI): domain Eukaryota; kingdom Metazoa; phylum Arthropoda; class Insecta; order Orthoptera; family Acrididae; genus Schistocerca; species Schistocerca nitens. The sequence goes on from NC_064615.1 coordinate 479,950,118, forward strand.
AATTTTCAAGCCTCTAGGCCCTGGTTGTCCCTTGTAGCTAGATTCAGATTTGACCGCAGCCATTTTTGTAAACAGTTGCACAAACTGAACATTGTGAAGTGTCCTTTCTGTTCAGGCAGTTGACACAGTCAGGCTCTTCTATGGGTGTTGTGTCATACGACTAGTGTCTGTGATCCTATTAACAATCATACAGCCATGTGCAGAGAGTGATTGTCGTCCATGGCTGCTTGCTGCACGGCCTCAGGTGATCACAGGTACACATAAACATGCAGGATTATTTTCCTTCATGTCTCCAACAGTTGCCTTGGCTCCTCATGATGCGACTCTTGCCACAGGTGGGACTGACAGAGCTGACATTAACACTACGTTGATGGCCCCAGTCACTTGACTCCAAGTACTATTCCCTGTATCCATCCATGCCCTGGCTATGTCACCACTCGACTAATCTATAGCTGACTTTCTGTGGTCCCTTAATACGGAGCTCCCTTTGCCAAGTGTTCCAGTCGCTCTGATATCAATACTGGTTGCAGCTCGCGGCAACTCCAGTGAGTGTCCACTGCCGAAGGTTGAGAAGCGTATCGCAGGCCACATGTGAAAGCACTGGTCCCTCGCCGAGTGCCTCCTCGGCACGTTTTATGGGATACTGCCTCTGTCATCATCTCCAGGCTCTCCACCTTGTGGGATTTCATTCTACCACTGATTGTGGCTAGTTACAACCAATAGTAGAGCATTACAGTATGCAGTGATGGACTCTAAGCCAGCACCCAGTTATGCACCTAATGACTATTGTTGTGTTGTTCACCAACTTAATAAAGTTGTGTGTTCTGGGCTGCCTGGGCTCATATGTAGCAACATCTCATTTTGTCTGTCACAAACACAAAAATGGGTGTCCCAAACTGTTGTGTACATAGATCCGCGTAGTCAGTGCGTACACAACTTTCCCACTAGAGCGCGCCCCGCTAAGCACAACAGTGCAGGCGCAGCGCTCGTCCATCTCCGCACTACGAGATGGCACTGCCTAAGAGACGGACCAAATTCTTCTTCCGCCGATCCGCGTATTAATATGTAATGCAGCCAATGAGATTGCTGCTAATGTAGATCCTTTTCTCCTCGCGGATCACACTCGTGCAGTGATACCTGAATGCGCGAGGTATTATAATGAGTGTACAGACCTCCGATTAGTCAGTCTGCATTAGTCTGTACCAGTCTACATTTGTCTGTACCAGTCTATAGTCAAGTTTCAGTCTGCGCCTAATAAGATTATCATATTCCTGTACATAGCTATGAAGAGAAATGTATAGACACTTTGTCAAGTATCAGAGATATGTAAGAATAAGATTAACGTACCAAGACCAAAGGAACTTCAGATTGTCAATTGTAAATAGCATCCAGAATCAAGTTAAGTAATGTTTATGCTTATTATTATTATTTTAATAAATGTGTGTGAAAATTAATCAAGTTCTGTTTAAAGTTGATCACCGTCAATCTGCTACTCTAAGCGTGCAAGTGGCATTTCTATCGTCTGACCTAATGGCAGAAGATAAACACGCCACGATAAGACCACGAGACATACTGCTGACACTCGCCTACTTCGTTAGAGCGACAAGTCAAATAATCTGATGGTGTGTGTACCGAAGGTCTTACAGTACGCACACCACACAAACAAAGTGAAATTACAGCAGTTCTCTTACACAAAAATATGGAGCACTGTTACTGATTGACAGCCTAGCCTTTAATTCTGTTAGCAATGGAGGATTGTAGAACTGTCACTGCAGACAGTCACCATCAGCCAAAGTTTAATGAAGGGCTCTCCATGTGCCCTGCTTGTGCATGTATATGTATCTTAACCTGATGATTCTCTCTCTCTCTCTCTCTCTCTCTCTCTCTCTGTGTGTGTGTGTGTGTGTGTGTGTGTGAGAGAGAGAGAGAGAGAGAGAGAGAGAGAGAGATACATCATTGGGTAAGTTTCAAAGAATTTTGTGTCTGAATACACCACTCCTTTGTGTGCCACATCAAGGCTGAGTGATGGATGGTGAAAATCTTTTTACTTCTATTATTATATTCATGAATGTCTTTAAGTTGTGGTTGACTGGTGACAACAAACTTGTAAGATAGTAAATGCACTGTGGTATTGTGTAGCGGTTGTCAGAATGGCTAGTTGTTTAGAGAGATTTCTTCTAAAGATGGTGGGTCGGACATAACAAACTACCATTATTACCCACTTCTGTGCAACAAACTCTTCTTCCTCGTTGTTGAGGTACCTCTCAGTATGATGATCCCATAACACATTAGTGAATGGAAATAGGAAAAGTCAGTAATTTTATTTGTAAAATTGGTTGAAAATACAAGTTTGCTAGAATTGTGACGAGGTTAACATGGGCCGTCCAAAGACTGTGTTAGCTAATTTCCTATATGTTTTGACTGATACTTCATTTTTATTATCACTGTTGTTTGTGGTAGATGATAGCATCATGCATTTCAATGCAGTTTTCTTCCTCGTTGTTAAGGTATCCCTCAATATGATGATCCCATAATACATTAGTGAATGAAAATAGGAAAAGTCAGTAATTTTATGTGTAACATTAGTTGTAAATACAAGTTTTCTAGAATTGTGACAAGGTTACCATGGGTCATCCAAGCACTGTGTTAGCTAATTTCCTATATGTTTCAAATGATACTACATTTTTATCATCACTATTGCTTTTGGTAGATGATACCATCATACATTTCAAGGCAGTTGCTTGTTTGGTCTCTCATGTGATTTTACCTCCACGTCTAACACCAACACAATGCATCATTTTTAATAATCCGGCTGTAAGAAGCAAGCTAAAGGGCAATAAATTAAATAAAAAATCAGTAACTGTTAATCTGACATCACCATTGTTTCTTAGTCTCCAAAATTAAATAACAAGGCAAAGATTTTCTGCTATGTTTTTCTTGAGGAACTTGATGCAGGGGAGAGTTTTGAAGATGGCCAGAGAGCCAGGGTGTCAAGCAAAATGTAAGCAGAAACCTCCATCTCTATTTTTAAAGTCACTTGCTAATTTCAGCTGCTTCCTTAATAACACTATCCAATAACTGGCAGTGCATGCCAGAATCTCCATGCTGTTATACTCTTTTGGATGACTGATGCCAAGTCAGTGTCCTGTAATAGCAGATTTTCTCAGCCGTTATAAGCATGTGTAATGCTAAGGGCCGTAAAATGTAGCATCTATTCTCAGCAAAATTCGTGTCTATTTGTGGCAGAATTCGCATCTGTTTGTGGCAAAATTTGCATCTATTTTTTATTTTATTTTTTTGTATTTGTAAATGATTAGATGCGCTAATATAAAAGATTATCACGCTACATAAGTGAAGACGGACAAAGCCTTAGTTGTTTAAAACTGACTGTTAAAAAAAGTGGGGATTGGGAACATTTTGACTGGATTGTTTGCTTTTGCAAAAACTTCAACACTTGTTGTTCTGAAATGACCTTTGTTTTCTTGGTTTGACAGTATTTCAGCTTTCAAGAATGTATGTTATGTTGAAAAGCAGCAGCATTTTCCCACTAGTGAACTAAATACATCACCAAATTAAGGTGCTCTTGGACATTACTCGTCTTTTCCCACCCAATTTGATGATTACAAAATCTGCAGACTATTAGCTTTGACCTTTCGTGGGCATTCATAGCGACCCATGAGTGGCAACGCTACTAATTGAACTAAAAGGTACTTAGCATAGAAGCAAAAATGAATGTACGGTAATTCAATTTTTACGTTAGGGGAAGATTTTCAGCGCAGTCGAAAAAGTTACAGATTGCGTTTTCCAGTCGCTGTAGTACAGAGTGCGGGTGCTATTGTCTATAATGGCAGACAGCCGGGAGTGTAAACAATTATAGGGATTGCCGATCCCTTCTGGTGTTGTAAGGGTGGTAGTTGAAATCCATAATAGACCAAGTTTAGTCTCTTCACTTTTTTCAAAATAAGAAAACAACGAGGAACCCACAACACAAGGCATTCGGGGACAGTGACCGTGCAGTTGCTTGTTGACGTTAGCAAAGTGTTGTTAACAAAGTTAGTTCAGGCTGGACCTCTAGCGGTATTCAATGCAACCACAGTTCAAAACATTCGCCACCTAATTTGCCAAGTTAAAAGTTTCCTTGTTATACCATCTTTTGAGCTTTGGCTAACAAAAAATCATACACGTCTCTTAGTCGTAAAATACTAGGTCCCACAGCAGAGTACTATTACATTGCATTACGTGGTGTGTTTCTTAAATAGGCCATTCAACCATCCACAATTGACATGGAGATGGATCATTTGTGCATTGATACATCATTGCGTTAGTACACTTTTTATATGCAAACAGGTTCATACGCGCATTATCTTTTCAAACTGGGCTTCGCCAGATGATGTACAATACCAGTAACTGAAAATTGGTTACATTTTCGATATTTATATGCAGAAAATAAAGCTATTTCAAACTATCTCTGATAAAATAGTTCATATGGATACAATTAGCTATGAAATAGTGTCTGTTAAGTAATTTCACATTTTTACATTTTGAGGCAGAATTCGCATCTATTCCACACTTATTGCAAAATGCGAATTTTTCCAGTTCCTACTAATGCTTATGTTAAATACACAGGTCCTCCTTAGTCCTGACGGTGTGACCTGTATGATGTGCCACAATGTCAAAGAATACAATAGACACCCACCTTACACAAACCTTGATAATTCTTTACAGATCATAAAAGGTCCCTAATCTTAAACGGTGGTTGAAAAACACATTTCACATAATATTTTCATAGAGTAAAACCAATCCTGTTGGAAATGCCTTCTGCGGAAGGCAAAAAGTATGTAGGCTTTGGTGCCACCTCATTATCATCATCACTCATCATACTCACAGTTGGTCGATTGTGCATTGAGTGTTTTATCTGTCTTTCATTAACCCATTCTGACAAAAGGACACTTGGAGGTGGGCTAACTTAGCTAACAAACTTTCAGGGTCTGGAATGACATGGGCTCAGTGATGGTACTTGAGGCTAGCCGTTTATAGGAAGCCAGCTCACACTGATTCGTATCTACAGGCTGACCATCTGGCTCAGTGTGAGGGGGTACTTTGTACCTTGGTTCATAGAGCCCATCTCCTCTCAGACCCTGAAAGTTAGTTAGCCTCACAAATATGTAAGTACTATCTTCATTGTCAGAAGATAAAATTCAACTGCCAGCCTGTGCTCTCATGTACGTCTCACACACATACTGGCTCTTGCAGTCATCAGTATTTGTTCTGGCAGTTGTTGTGGGCACCTGGTCACATTGGCAATAATATGGTCATATGAAGGGAATTCTTAAGGGGAGTTGGAACGCCATATCTTGACAATGTTAAATTTAATGACTTGGCTTCCATGTATTTCAGAAACCACTGTCACCTTTGTCATGAAACTTCTACAGGACATTAAACTGTATGTTCTGAGTCTACTGAAATACAATAATTGCATTTCAGCCTCTGATTTCGAAAATACAATTTTTTAACTACACGGTTAAAATTTTGTGTACTTTTTTGTACATTACCCTAAATAATTTTAATTACACGTAACATTATGTTCATCTTTTAGTTCAGTGGTGGACTCAGGATATGTATGTTATTACTCCCTGAAAATTTGAATACTCTACTCGAAGTGGTTTCTGAGATTTAGGGAAAAATGCAACAGAAAATGTAAATTTTCAGGAACGTTTTGTTAAGTTTCAAAAGACTGTAACTCACTTAATATATGCTTAATTTTTTATTTTTAGTCTCTCAGAAGCACCCTGCACCATACTGTATATCACCCTCTTGATCTTTTCCAAGTTTTTTTTTTTTCCTGGACTCTTTAGTGGCCAATTGTGCTGCAATGCGAACCTTGCCCATCCGTTCAAGTTCTCTGATGCAGTTTGCTCCAGGATCAATTCCCATATGCTATAGCACTTCTGCGCTACCAGCATTGCTATAATTAAAAGCAATAATACCATCACTGACCCCCAAATTTAGTTTCATTCCAATAAAAACATTTTTTGGTGAGTGAGTCCATATAAGATTACTGAATTACTTATTGGGATTTTGAGTCTGACTATGCAGACACTTCTTCAGTAATTCAGGATTTGCCAGGCCTCTGTGAATATGTTTTATGATATCCATTACTGCTGCTGGGATGAAGTGTTTATGGTTGTATGAACTGTTTGAGTACTGGGCATTGTGGTAATTGCACCATGAGTCATGTCCAGGAGGGCAAAGGTGGTGTACTGGTTTTTCATCAGTAGACAGTCTGTGGAAGAAGATAGCCCATACTGCCTGCTTCATTTTCAACAAATCCTCAGTATTATTTCTAATGGCCATCCCATAATACTGCTGTAGTTCATCAGTCGTTTTGTCTGTCAGCCTACCGCTTATGGCTTTACCATCAAAAAGTTTCTTATCTCTCAAACTTTTTCAACTTCCTCAACCTGGTGCCCATCCTCTTCTGGACATGACCAAAACACAGCAATCCACAGCCTTATATATAAAAATTACCAGTTTTATTAGATCTTGAAGTGATGCACGTAAAAATTTTAACATTTTCAACCAATGTAGATTATATATATATATAAAACAAAGATGATGTGACTTACCGAACGAAAGCGCTGGCAGGTCGATAGACACACAAACAAACACAAACACACACACAAAATTCAAGCTTTCGCAACAAACTGTTGCCTCATCAGGAAAGAGGGGAAGGAGAGGGAAAGACGAAAGGATGTGGGTTTTAAGGGAGAGGATAAGGAGTCATTCCAATCCCGGGAGCGGAAAGACTTACCTTAGGGGGAAAAAAGGACAGGTATACACTCGCACACACGCACATATCCATCCACACATATACAGACACAAGCAGACATATTTAAAGACAAAGGGTTTGGGCAGAGATGTCAGTCGAGGCGGAAGTGAAGAGGCAAAGATGATGTTGAATGACAGGTGAGGTATGAGTGGCGACAACTTGAAATTAGCGGAGATTGAGGCCTGGTGGGTAACGGGAAGAGAGGATGTATTGAAGAGCAAGTTCCCATCTCCGGAGTTCGGATAGGTTGGTGTTGGTGGGAAGTATCCAGATAACCCAGACGGTGTAACACTGTGCCAAGATGTGCTGGCCGTGCACCAAGGCATGTTTAGCCACAGGGTGATCCTCATTACCAACAAACACTGTCTGCGTGTGTCCATTCATGCGAATGGACAGTTTGTTGCTGGTCATTCCCACATAGAATGCATCACAGTGTAGGCAGGTCAGTTGGTAAATCACGTGGGTGCTTTCACATGTGGCTCTGCCTTTGATTGTGTACACCTTCTGGGTTACAGGACTGGAGTAGGTGGTGGTGGGAGGGTGCATGGGACAGGTTTTACACCGGGGGCGGTTACAAGGATAGGAGCCAAAGGGTAGGGAACGTGGTTTGGGGATTTCATAGGGATGAACTAACAGGTTACGTTTTCCCACGTGGAATGTTTCCCTCTATTTTTTATATATATATATATATATATATATATATATATATATATATATATATATATGATGATGTGACTTACCAAATGAAAGTGCTGGCAGGTCGACAGACACACAAACATACACACGAAATTCAAGCTTTCGCAACAAACTGTTGCCTCATCAGGAAAGAGGGAAGGAGAGGGAAAGACGAAAGGATGTGGGTTTTAAGGGAGAGGGTAAGGAGTCATTCCAGTCCCGGGAGCGGAAAGACTTACCTTAGGGGGAATAAGGACGGGTATACACACACAGACACACACACACACACACACACACACACACACACACATCCATCCACACATGTACAGACACAAGCAGACATATTTAAAGACAAAGAGTTTGGGCAGAGATGTCTGCTTGTGTCTGTATATGTGTGGATGGATATGTGTGTGTGTGCGCGAGTGTATACCCGTCCTTTTTCCCCCTAAGGTAAGTCTTTCCGCTCCCGGGATTGGAATGACTCCTTACCCTCTCCCTTAAAACCCACATCCTTTCGTCTTTCCCTCTCCTTCCCTCTTTCCTGATGAGGCAACAGTTTGTTGCGAAAGCTTGAATTTTGTGTGTATGTTTGTGTTTGTGTGTGTGTCTGTCGACCTGCCAGCACTTTCATTTGGTAAGTCACATCATCTTTGTTTTTGGATATATTTTTCCGAAGTGGAGTGTTTCCCTATATAGAAGGAAACATTCCACGTGGGAAAAAATATATCTAAAAACAAAGATGATGTGACTTACCAAACGAAAGCGCTGGCACGTCGATAGACACACAAACAAAATGACAGGCTGACCATCTGGCTCAGTGTGAGGGGGTACTTTGTACCTTGGTTCATAGAGCCCATGTCCTCTCAGACCTTGAAAGTTAGTTAGCCTCACAAATATGTAAGTACCATCTTCATTGTCAGAAGATTATGTTAAGTGACATGTTCCACATCATTATGAAATGTCGCATTCATGATCCATGGAAGAAGTATTAATGTAATGCATTAATTAATAGTTTGTGTATTGGTTGAAACTGACAGAACACAGGTAAATTTATGCCTTTTTCTTGAGTATGGAAGCATCTCTTTTAAGTGTACTCAAGGATTAGTGTTGTCAAACAATATCCTGATCTGTGAGGATGAGAACCTACTTCTATAATTGTGTTAATTTGTGTGATGGGGTGAGCTCTCATTATTCATGAACATACAAACTGTTCCTTCAACATAGTTCACCTGCTTGCGAGGTACTTTTTCATTTTGTTGAACACTGTGGAGCATTGACGCCATATACATTTAAGGCAACTTGGGAAGTCAGCTGTTTCAAAGCATAGCGTCTTTAACACACAGAGTGTTGCTGGAAAACATTAAGGTCATTGCACATTTTGGATTACTGAGGTTCTGTAATCAGAATGACAATGGAAATTATTCATTGTAGTCATTCAAAAAGAGAGTGCTACCTGAAACATGGTGCTTGTGAAATCTCTGCTTCTGCCATGCTGTTGAGGTTATTGGCTCCAAGGAGAGTTGAGTTACAACCAATATTTCTGATTTATCTATTAGTCAAGTGTTTAGTGAAAACTATTTAAACTGGCATATAGAATAGGGGCCATATCAATATTCTGATGTATGGAATACAGACTGGAAGCGAGATTTTATCTGGTGTTGATAACAGAGGCTGCGATCCTATAAGTTTGTTTCAAATTTAATTTTATGTGAGTTATATCATGTGAGCTTTTCAAGCTAATGTTGTCATTCTTTACACTGTATTTAAACAGTGTGTGTTATTGTCATTATTGTTGTTGTTACTACTACTACTACTACTACTACTACTACTACTACTACTACTACTACCACCCCTGCCACCACCACCACTACCGGACTGACCAACTGGGATCACATTACAGCTTCAGTTCCTCTTCTTTCCCTGTCATTGTTTTCTGTTTTTCCAGTACTCTCTCATTGTCTCCTCATGGTTTTTTTTCTTTCTTTCTTCTATCAGTGAAGTTCCCGATTTCTTATTTCTTCTGCTTTGAAAGCATTATAAATTTAGTATTTTATTCTTAAAAAGGTTTCTTTGTAGTTCTTTCCTTATTTTTGTAATCCATGCTATTGTTGGTTGTCTCTTCCAAAAATAGAGGAACATTTGTGTTGTTTTCCTGTAGTCATTCATTCGGTAGAAGTATCCAAACGAGATCAGTCTTCTCTTAGCCATTACTTCTGATATTTTCTCCGTAATTTTGTAGAGCTCTTCATTACTTCTAATTTTCCAGCCATGTGTAGTTTGTATTGCACCTATTACTTTTCCAATAATATGTCTTTCAAGTACTTGTATTTTGTCTGGCTTATAGTTTAAGTCTTCAGATCCATATAAATATTGTGATAGAATCATGGTAGTGTAGTGTTTTAGTTTTGTTATTGCAGTTATACATTTCTTGTTGTAAATATTCTTTTTCAAACCATATGCTCTTTCCATTTTGTTAACTCTTACATCTATTACAGTGTTTTTCTAGTCCATTCTGTTGTACAGTTTCTCCAAGATATTTACACTTATTTACTTGCTCTATTTTATTGTTTGTGTTTCTGTGAAGTTTAGGGCTTTTTATATATTTGTCATGAATTTTGTTCTTCAGCTGAAATTTTGAGACCAGTTCAATTTGCAATTTTTTCCAAAGATCTATTTTAATAACTACTTCTGTCAGATTATCTGAAAAGTATTGCAAAACAGTCTGAAAAATCCTCACAGTTTACCATTATTTCATGTGTTATCCTTCCCAAAATTATTGGTTCTGTTATCACCACCACCACCACCACCACCACCACCACCATCACCATCACCATCCACAGGACTGGTAGCAAAAATTTTTCTACACCCTATAAAGCAACAGTCACAAAGTTCAACAGCATCCACTATGGATAAAATTCATCCACAGGAACTTTTGCCTCAAAGAATTTTTTTACATGAGAAGGATAACTTGGAACTACATTTCCATGCTGTGCAGAAGTACAGGAAGGTGGAAAGGTATAAAATGATGTTTAGCTACAATGCACAAAAGATGTGTCTGTGACTGAAATAGAGGCATAAACATACATGAAAGTGTGAACTAGAATCACCTGTGAATGTAATTAGAACTGGTAGATTTATCAGAGAATCATGAGAAAACAGCGTTGTTAGCATTGGACAAATACTACAAAATTTATACCAACTTTGTTGCAACCATTGAGCAGTATTCCATGTGGCTATCAGACTTCTTGTTACCTTTCATTTTAATTATAAGTATATCTAAAGCTAATGTTCTTGAGATCAGTTCTCCATGCTACACTGTACTGTGTTAGCCTCTTCACCTCCACATAACTACTACAACCTACATCAATTTGGAGCTGCTTACTGCATTAAAGCCTTGCCCTCTCCCTTTCTGTACAATTTTTACACCCCACACTTCCTTCCATCACCAAACTGACAATTCTTGGATGCCGCAGAATGTGTCTTATTGATCAGTTCCTTGTTTAGTCAAGACATCCTATAAATTTATTTCTCTCCCCCCCACCCCCCACCCCCATTTAATTTAGTATCTCATTTATTATTCTATTCTGTAGCACCACATTTCAAAAACTTCTATTCTTTTCTTGCCTGAACTGCTTTTTTTGCCCAAGGCTACACTCCAGGCAAATACCAAGGAACATCAGGTGAAGTAACAGTAAATCTTATTGCACCTTTGAGGTAGTGCTCCTCGAGTTACACTGACTTGGCTATGCTGCATTTCACCATTAGGTGCCTGGCAGAGGATTCATCAAAACACTTTTACTATTCCTCTGCCATTCCATTCTCTAAAACTTTCTTGAAAAAGCCTTGCTGCATCAAAAACACCTTTGTTTTCATGATTGACACCCCAACTCGCACATCATATCCCTGACACTCTCTCCCATATTTTGTGATAGTACAAAACAACCTTAAATTCTTTGAACTTTTTCAATGTGTTCCATCAATCCTATCTGGTAAGGATACCATACCGCACAGCAGAATTCTAGCAGAGGGCAGACAAGCATAGTGTAAGCAGTCTCTTCAGTAGACCTGTTGCATCTTCTAATTGTTCTGCCAATAAAAGTCAGTTTTTGATTTGCTTTCCCTAAAACATTATCTGTGTGATTGTTCAGATTTCAGGAACATTGCATCATAATTCTGAACAACACAGGCACTATAATATCATATTAATCCACCGACACTAGGCAGGCGACTTTCATTTAAATTTGGCTCCTTTGTATGGGAATGTACATAATGAATGTACGAGTGCATTTTGTAGACACATGGAAGTTTGGTTCTGGCCATGGGACATGCTCGGACAGCGTAGTGGTAAGGCAGCAGCATGCAATAAGAGGGAAATTTGGGTTGAGTCCCAGTCCGGCACAAATTTTCATTGTCGTCATTCCGTTACACAGCTGATGGTTGTTCATATTTGTGACTATGACTACATTTCATGTACTTCTCCCTGTGTTAACCTGCAGACAGATTTGATAGCATACTCTGACTCAGATCTGTCCTACGCCATAATCTTCTGATGTGTTGGAGTCAAAGTGAAAAAGGTATTTATGCTATAGAAGGTGCAACAAGAATATAGTGACAAGTTGATAAGTAAATAACTTGAAGTTTCTGAAGGCAGCCAAGAATTCGTATACATACTTGTCAGTATGTATACTCTATACTGGTATTTCTGGTTAATAATAAGACTGAATTTAGGGTGAATTCAGGAATTCACTAACACAATACTAGGTGTAAAATATAACTTCTCCATAGACTGTGTATTAATATCTAGGATTGAGGGTGGAGCTATTTTATTCTGGTGGAAAGGGTTATAACTGGTTGTCAGTTGACTTCTGACAGAAAACTGAAAATTGACAAATATTTAAAGTCAAAGTAAAAGAATACATTAGTCACCCTGTTTACAATATATCAGAACACTTATACTCAAGAATGTAAATTCCACATATCTCGCTGAGCAAGGTGGTGCAGTGGATAGCACATTGGACTCTCATTCAGGATGACGATGGTTCAAACCTGCATTCGGCCATCCCGATTGTTTTCTGTGATTTCCCTAAATTGCTTCAGGCAAATGCCAGGATGTTTTCTGGCATTGTTGTGTTGTGTCATGGCCGACTTCCCTCCCCGTCCTTCCCTAATCTAATGGGGCCGATAACCTCGCTGTTTGGTCCCCTCCCCCAAATCAACCAACCAATCCATGTATCTTTGCCATTATATAAACAGCTGGTTGTCTGAATAAAGGTGCTGAAACACTCTGTTTGAAGTGCTAAATTAAAACGGCAGCTAATTAGTTTAGGAAGAGGTGTACCTTGTTTTCTATTTTCTTTTTTTCCAAAGTAGTTGTTTCCCTCCTAACATAAATATACAAACTAATCTAGTTCTAAGTACCATAATTATAGTTTGAGTAGATTAGTGCTGGTAATAGTTTCTTGTTAGTATATTTCAAGAAGATGCAATATTCCAGTTCCAAAGAAAGGTGGTTTTGACAGGTGTGAATATTATGGAACTATCAGTTTCATAAGTCGTGTTCGAAAAATACTGACAGGAATTCTTTACAGAAGAATGAAAAACTGGTAAAGCTGACCTTGGTGAATATCAATTTGGATTCGAGAGAAATGTAGGAACATGTGAGGCAATACTGAGCATATGACATCTCGTAGAGGATATATTAAGGAAAGGCAAACCTACATTTACAGCTTTTGTCATTTGTAGACTTAGAGAAAGCTCTGGATACCTACAGAAACAACTTTTTAATCTTTAAATTTATATTAAATTTTAACATATACCTCTTTTATCAGAAATAACGGAGATGGTGATTCACAGATAGGCACAACAAAAAGATGTTTAGAAAGTGAGCTGTCAGCCAACAAGGCCTTCATTGAACACACACACACACACACACACACACACACACACACACACACACAAAAGCTTCTGAGGCTTCAGCAGCCTGTGTGTGTGTGTGTGTGTGTGTGTGTTTTGTCTATTTTTAACGAAAGCCTTGTTGGCTGAAAGCTCACTTTCTGACAGTCGTTTTGTTGTTTCTATCTGTGACTCAATGTCTCCATTATGTGGTGAGTAGCAACTATCCTTTTCATAATATTGTTATGTTCCATCCTGGATTTTCCACTGTTTGTTTTTTTCTTTTTCAGAAATACTTTTTGCGCTATTGCCAGTCTGCATTTTATGTCTCCTCCACTTCGGCCATCATCAGTTCTTTTGCTTCCCAAATAGCAAACCTCTTCTACCACTTTTAATGTCTCATCTCCTAATCTAATTTCCTTAGCATTGCATTATACAAGTTATCCTTGTTTTATTTTTGTTGATGTTCATTTGATAATCTCTTTTCAAAACATTATCCGTGCTATTCAAGTGCTCTCCCAAGTTTTCTCGCATCTGACAGAATTACACTGTCATTGGCAAACCTCAAAAGTTTTTGTTTTTTCTCCCTGAACTTCCAAATTTTTCCTTGATTTCTTTCAGTCTACAGATTGACTAACATTGGGGATAAGCTACAACCTGTCTCACTTGCTTCTCAACTATGGCTTCCCTTTCACGTCCTTCAACACTCATAACTACTGTCTGGTCTCTCTGCAAATTGTAAATAACCTTTGGCTTCCTTTATTTTATCCCTACTACCTTCAAAAATTGACGACGACTTATTAAATTGATGGTTTGGTAGTAGAATTGCCGGCTGCGGTGGCCGAGCAGTTCTAGGTGCTTCAGTCCGGAACCACGTGGCGGCTGCTGCGGGTGCAGGTTCGAATCCTGCCTTGGGTATGGATGTGTGAGATGTCCTTAGATTATTTAGGTTTAAGTAGTTCTAAGTCTAGGGGACTGATGACCTCAGATCTTAAGTCCCATAGTGCTTTGAGCCGTTTGAACCATTTCTAACTGGGTGTTGTGTGATGTCCTTAGGTTAGTTAGGTTTAAGTAGTTCTAAGTTCTAGGGGACTGGTGACTATAGATGTTAAGTCCCATAGTGCTCAGAGCCATTTGAACCATTTTGAACCATTTGTAGTAGAATACATATCTATCAGCACCAGTCTTCTTTGGAATTGGAACTGTTACATTCTTCTTAAAGTCTGCGAGTATCTCACCTGTCTCATTTATCTTGCACACCAGGTGGAATAATTTTGTCATTGCTGGCTCTCCCACATAACTCATTAATTTTGAGAGAAGTAGTCTATTTCATGGGCCTTGTTGTGGTGTAGGTTTTTCAGTAATCTTTCAAATTCTCCTTACGGTATTGTATCTCCCATGTCATCTTCACCTTCTTCTCCGTCTCTTCCTCTCACATCATCTTCTAGTTTGTTTCCCTTATAAACACTCTATATATTCATTCCATTTTTCAGCCTTCTCTTCCTTGCTTAATCCTGCATTGCCATTTGAGCTCTTGATATCGTACAGTTGCCTCTCTTTTGTCCAAAGGTCTCTTTGATTTTCTGACACCATCTATCTTTCCCATAGGTGTGCATGCTTCTACAGCCTTGCATTTGTCTTCTAGCCATTCCTGCTTTGCCATTTTCTGCTTTCTGTCTATCTCATTTTTAGATGTCTGTATTCCCTTTTGCCTGCTTCCTTTGCTGCATGTTTATATTTTCCCCATTCATCAGTTAAATTTAGTATCTCGTTTCATCCAAAGATTTCTACTAGACCTTGTCTTTTTACTTATGATCTCTGCTGCCTTCCCTATTTCATCTCTTAAAGCTCTCCATTTGCCTTCTACTGTCTTCCTGTTCTTTGTTTCAGTCAAGTGCTGCCTAATGCTCTTTCTGAAACTCCCAACAAGCTCTGGTTCCATTGATTTATTAAAGTCATATCTCCTTAATTTCCTACACCTTTTTGCAATGACTTCAGTTTCACTCTGCAGTTCATAACCAATACATCTTAGAGTCCACATCAGCCCCTGGAAGTGTATGCATACATAACCTCCTTTCATTATTCTTAAGGCAAGTGTTAGCAATGTCTAAATTACAATGTGTGTAAAATTCTACAAGGATCTTCCATCCCCCCCCCCCCCCCCCCCCCAGCCCATTGTTCTCTTCCTTTGTTCTCTTTCTTTTCACATTATTGAATTCCAGTGATCCATCACAATTAAATTTTCTTCTCCCTTAACTACCTGAATAATTTCATTTATCTCATTTTACATTATTTCAGTCTCATCAGTTTGTTGACATAGTAGCTTGTACTACTGTGGTGGTTGTTGTCTTCATGCCTGTCTTGACTGTGATAAGTCACCACGCTGTTCAAAATAGTTTAGCCATATTGCTGTTTTCTTTTTTATTACGGCTCCTGCATTATCACTATTTGATTTTGTAGTTATAACCTTACACTCATCTGATCAGAAGTCCTGTTGTACTTGCCACTGAACTTCACTAATACCCATGGTAACAAACTTCATGCTATCCATTCCTGTTTTAATTTCATTAACCTACCTAACATTTCACACCGTGACTCACAGAATGTCAGTGATCCTGATGGGGAGACCATTTTGTCTCTGGAATATTTTACCTAAGATTATGTGATTATCATTAAGCCATATAGTAGAGCTGTGTACCCCTGGAGGAAAAAAAAGGGCTGTAGCTTCCTCTTGCTTTCAGCCGTCTGCAATACCAGCACAGTAAGGCTGTGTTGGGTGGTAATGTTACAAGGCCATATCAGTCAGTTACCCAGAATGTTGCCCCTGAAACTACTGAAAAGGCTGCTGCTGTGCATCAGAAACCACTGGTTATTGTGGTTGCTCCACAATACCCCTCCATTGTGGCTGTCTGTATCACTGAGGCACGTAAACCATCCCACATTAGCAGAGACCATTGTTCGTGGGTAATCTACACACTGCTTCCATAATTATCATGTTTCATCTTGCTCTTTCCTTTATCATCATGTAAGGATCCAGGCCATTAGCCTGATGTGGACCAGTGCGAGATGCTCCTACTCACATTTTCTAACTTCCCCCTTATTGTTCCTTAATCTACTTCTTAGTCTCCTCTTACCTTTTGGTATCCTTGTGTCTTCTGTGTACATCCCATCCAACATATCTGACACAACTACTCACTCTAATTAGGTCACTGTTTTGAGAAAGGGTATTGGGTGTGGAGGGGTGGATATATGTAATACTATTACAGGCTTAGGTTCTGCAAGCCCAGCCCTATACTTTCCTGCAAACATATTGACTTTTGGAACATCGTAAATCAAAATTTGTCTAATCCTATGTTTGTTTTGCAGCTTACTGCAGCTGACTTTAAGGACACTCTAGTAACACTGGGGTTTACTGACCAGCATCAAGAAGTGCTATGTTCATTTTATGAAGGAGTGAAGTCTGAGATCAGAGATGTTCTCTCTAATATGACAGTTAGTCTTCCACATTATAAAAATCTTGAATGGAGGTTTGAAGCTCAAGTAAGCCAGTTTTTCTTTTTATGTGTGTGTTAATGGTATTGCTAAGCATACTAGCTTTTGGATGTATTGATAGATAATGTAGTGTAATAAATTACACATTGTTATTTTGAAATTGTGCAGTGCATTTGACTGACACATTCAAAATGTATTTTGTGCATGCCTAAGATCATCTTTAAAAGATCTGTTGTTGGAGGGCCATCCTGATCTATGACCATTCGTCCATCACCATAGATGGAAATGTTGGAGCTTGAACTAGTGCAAGCACACTTCACTCAGTAGTGCGTGTGTGTCCAAGATGTGCTCTATGTAACTGAGGCAACAAAGGCAGTCATCTTCAAAGTGTGATCCACAAACCATTCTGTAACAGCCCTGCAGAGATGGAGCCATACATTGCATTGTCTTGCATGAGATGAAAGTCACCGTAGAATAGAGTAGATGAATGAACAGATATATATGAGTGACAGTATGTTCCTTTATTGTTAGGCAGTGATAAATGATGGCAGATATATCAGAGAGCTGAAACTTTCTGTCAGATCAAAACTGTGTGCTGGACCAGGACTCAAACCTGGAACTTTCCTAAAACTTTCAGCTGCACTTTACATTGTTTGGAGACTATTCAGTTCACATTATGACTCAGGGGATTACACTGTGGCAGTAGTGGTTTTACCCAGGTTGAGGTATTCACAATACACCTTTGATTTGGTGACATGTGAAAATCCCAGTTTCTGGGATAGTGCCCCTATCCTGAGGAATTCACAACCTGGACATCATTAAATGAACTGATATTGCATTCTGACACTTATACTGCACTAGGCCAGGGCTTCACAACCAATCTGCTCTGCAAGCAGTTGGCAGCCACTGGCCATTGAGCACCAATCACTGCAACCACTCTTATCACAGGGAAGGGTGGGGAACCATGTGGCGACATGAATGGGAACAATGCATTTAATGATGCAATTCCACATATTTCTGAGGCTAATTTATTTTGCAACCAGTAGCATGTAAGTCACAGTAAAAATGAGATTTCACTGCTATATAGAAAACAAAAAACTTAAAAAGTACAGCTACCTCTTAATTTTATTATTGCTCATTTCAGTAAATCAGATATTACAAATGTAATGATTTTTAATCAAGTCTTCCACTCTTGGTCCTCTTTGTGCATCCTTTCATGTGCATTGCAGGTGCAGTGTGCAATTCAGGTGATCATCTGATATTTTATTGTTCTTCTTTCATGAAAACAGTTGCCCAGGAATAGATGGAACCATACTTTGATAATTTGACTGCAGCCATGTTGTGCACATTAGGAACTAGATTCTGAGGCATTTTCTTTGTCCAGCTAATTCATCCAAAGTGACAGTTTCATTTTTAATGCACAAGCATCAAAAATGAAACTGTAACTTTGGACAAATTTCTCAAAGAAATGAGTTATCAGTAGATCCTTGCCTTCAAATAAAATGCTGAAGTTGTTCAAATGGCTGATTATTTTGACAAGGAATGTAAGATCACTTTTCCATGAGTGCTTTTTATGAGTTTAGAAATACACCCATTACTCATTTCGAGAAAAATAGCACTTTGATCCAAAAGATAAAAAAATCAGTTTAACAATTGGCCCCAAATAAGGTCTGCACCTCATTGCAATAAGGAAGACTTTTGCACTGGTTGTTGATATTTTCAAGAAAGTTCTTGAATTACATTTTTGAAAGTGACATTCTTTGCACATAAATTCCTCAGGTGAAGATTGCAATGAACACCTGTGATTTCATTGGGCACTGGAAGGTTTTCCATTTGGTCATTCACTTGCATTACGAATCCCCTCAGTTATTTCACAAGATGGCTGCACTCTGTCTGTGCATACAGAAAACAATAGATTGCAGAGTTTTCATATTCTACATTGTTACTAAGTCCAGAAGCTCTTACATGACCTGTTGTTCACTGTTTACATGTGTCCTTAATGTCTGTACTTTCTTCAATTACTACAGAATACACAAAAAAACTCTTTACAAAGATTTGCAAACTGACTGCCATATCCTGTATGCAATGCATAAGTGCCATGTTTGGTAGTAGCACCATCCAAAATGGTTCTTCTGAACTGGTCATAAATGTTCAGCTGCAACTACTAACCAGTTTTTTTATTAAATCACTGTCAGTGAAAAGTTGCAAGAACTGTGCTAAAAGTATTGCAGTTGTGTAACCCTCCTGAGCAGCAGGCTCAATTCATTTTTCTGTCTTTATGCTCCTCTTCAGAGAGCTTACTTTCAAGTTTTAAGACTGCTTGTACACTCTCGGGTCCTTCACATGTTCCAGTCCCATATGCTTTGATGTGACAAGACATGTAAAGTTGTTGTAAATTGAATTTCTGAAAAGTATCCCATGTCTCCCCCCCCCCCCCCCCCCACACACACACACACATGAACCATGGACCTTGTCGTTGGTGGGGAGGCTTGCGTACCTCAACGATACAGGTAGCCGTACCGTAGGTACAACCACAACGGAGGGGTATCTGTTGAGAGGCCAGGCAAACGTGTGGTTCCTGAAGAGGGGCACCAGCCTTTTCAGTAGTTGCAGAGGCAACAGTCTGGATGATTGACTGATCTGGTCTTGTAACACTAACCAAAACGGCCTTGCTGTGCTGGTACTGCGAACGGCTGAAAGCCAGGGGAAACTATAGCCGTAATTTTTCCCGAGGGCATGCAGCTTTACTGTATGGTTAAATGATGATGGCGTCCTCTTGGGTAAAATATTCCGGAGGTAAAATAGTCCCCCATTCGGATCTCTGGGCGGGGACTACTCAAGAGGACGTCGTTATCAGGAGAAAGAAAACTGGCATTCTACGGATCGGAGCGTGGAATGTCAGATCCCTTAATCGAGCAGGTAGGTTAGAAAATTTCAAACTGGAAATGGATAGGTTAAAGTTAGGTATAGTGGGAATTAGTGAAGTTCGGTGGCAGGAGGAACAAGACTTTTGGTCAGGTGAATACAGGGTAATGCAGGAGTAGGTTTAATAATGAATAAAAAAATAGGAGTGCGGGTAAGCTACTACAAACAGCATAGTGAATGCATTATTGTGGCCAAGATAGACAAGAAGCCCATGCCTACTACAGTAATACCAGTTTATATGCCAACTAGCTCTGCAGATGATGAAAAAATTGATGAAATATATGATGATATAAAAAAATTATTCAGGTAGTGAAGGGAGACGAAAATTTAATAGTCATGGGTGACTGGAATTTGACAGTAGGAAAAGGAAGAGAAGGAAACGTAGTAGGTGAATATGAGTTGGGGCTAAGAAATGAAAGAGGAAGCCGCCTGGTAGAATTTTGCACAGAGCATAACTTAATCATAGGTAACACTTGGTTCAAGAATCATAAAAGAAGGTTGTATACATGGAAGAACCCTGGAGATACTAAAAGGTTTCAGATAGATTATATAATGGTAAGACACAGATTTAGGAACAAGGTTTTAAGTTGTAAGACATTTCCAGGGGCAGATGTGGATTCTGACCACAATCTATTGGCTATGACCTGTAGATTAAAACTGAAGAAACTGCAAAAAGGTGGCAATTTAAGGAGATGGGACCTGGATAAGCTGAAAGAACCAGAGGTTGTACAGAGTTTCTGGGAGAGCATAATGGAACAATTGACAGGAATTGGGGAAAGAAATACAGTAGAAGAAGAATGGGTAGCTTTGAGGAATGAAATAATGAAGGCAGCAGAGGATCAAGTAGGTAAAAAGATGAGGGCTAGTAGTAATCCTTGGGTAACAGAAGAGATACTGAATATAAATGATGAAAGGAGAAAATACAAAAATGCAAGTGAAGTAGACAAAAAGGAATACAAACATCTCAAAAATGAGATCGACAGGAAGTGCAAAATGGCTGAGCAGGAATGGCTAGAGGACAGATGTAAGGATGTAGAGGCTTATCTCACTAGGGGTAAGATAGATACTGCCTACAGGAAAATTAAAGAGACCTTTGGAGAAAAGAGAACCACTTGCATGAATATGAAGAGCTCTGATGGAAACCCAGTTCTAAGCAACGAAGGGAAAGCAGAAAGGTGGGAGGAGTACATAGAGGGTCTATAAGGGGGCGATGTTCTTGAGGACAATATTATGGAAATGGAAGAGGATGTAGATGAAGATGAAATGGGAGATATGATACTGCGTGAGGAGTTTGACAGAGCACTGAAAGACCTGAGTCGAAACAAGGCCCCGGGAGTAGACAACATTCCATTAGAAATACTGACAGCCTTGGGAGAGGCAGTCCTGATATAACTTTACCATCTGGTGAGCAAGATGTATGAGACAGGCGAAATTCCCTCAGACTTCAAGAAGAATATAATAATTCCAATCTCAAAGATAACAGGTGTTGACAGATGTGAAAATTACTGAACTATCAGTTTAATAGGTCACAGCTGCAAAATACTAACGCGAATTCTTTACAGACGAATGGAAAAACTGGTAGAAGCTGACCTTAGGGAAGATCAGCTTGGAGTCTGTAGAAATGTTGGAACATGTGAGGCAATACTGACCCTACGACTTACCTTAGAAGAAAGATTAAAGAAAGGTAAACCTACGTTTCTAGCATTTGTAGACTTAGAGAAAGCTTTTGACAATGTAGACTGGAATACTCTCTTTCAAATTCTGAAGGTGGCAGGGGTAAAATACAGGGGCAAAAGGCTATTTACAATTGGTTCAGAAACCAGATGGCAGTTATGAGTGTCGAGGGACATGAAAGGGAAGCAGTGGTTGGGATGGGAGTGAGACAGGGTTGTAGCCTCTCCCCGATGCTATTCAATCTGTATATTGAGCAAGCAGTAAAGGAAACAAAAGAAAAGTTCGGAGTAGGTATTAAAATCCATGGAGAAGAAATAAAAACTTTGAGGTTTGCCGATGACATTGTAATTCTGTCAGAGACAGCAAAGGACTTGGAAGAGCAGTTGAATGGAATGGACAGTGTCTTGAAAGGAGGGTATAAGATGAACATCAACAAAAGCAAAACGAGGATAATGGAATGTAGTCGAATTAAATCGGGTGATGCTGAGGGAATTAGATTAGGAAATGAGACACTTAAAGTAGTAAAGGAGTTTTGCTATTTGGGGAGCAAAATAACTGATGATGGTCGAAGTAGAGAGGATATAAAATGTAGACTAGCAATGGCAAGGAAAGCGTTTCTGAAGAAGAGAAATTTGTTAACGTCGAGTATAGATTTAAGTGTCAGGAAGTCGTTTCTGAAAGTATTTGTATGGAGTGTAGCCATGTATGGAAGTGAAACATGGACGATAAATAGTTTGGACAAGAAGAGAATAGAAGCTTTCGAAATGTGGTGCTACAGAAGAATGCTGAAGATTAGATGGGTAGATCACATAACTAATGAGGAAGTATTGAATAGGATTGGGGAGAAGAGAAGTTTGTGGCACAACTTGACCAGAAGAGGGGATCAGTTGGTAGGACATGTTCTGAGGCATCAAGGGATCACCAATTTAGTATTGGAGGGCAGCGTGGAGGGTAAAAATCGTAGAGGGAGACCAAGAGATGAATACACTTAGCAGATTCAGAAGGATGTAGGTTGCAGTAGGTACTGGGAGATGAAGAAGCTTGCACAGGATAGAGTAGCATGGAGAGCTGCATCAAACCAGTCTCGGGACTGAAGAGCACAACAACAAACAACAACAACATCCAGTGTCTTGTAGCTCACTAAGCATTTTGCAAATTCATCTTTTTCTGTATAAAGATAAGATTTCTTCAGCTGCAGACGAAAATGTGAAGATTTTATTGCTGTCACATAATAAAAACTCGCCATTGCTGCATTTACAAAACTCACCATTGCTCCATTTACAAGTCACACTTTCCCGTTGTTGGCGCAACCATGTTGTGTGTATCTATTTATCTCACTTATCACCATGCCACTTCTGCAATGTCTTAAGATGTTGCCACAAACAAGAACTCAATCAAATGCAAGTACTCATGCTCAGAACCATTGAGTTGCTTAAGCTCTACAGGAGATTATCACACTGACAGGGTGTGATCATGTGTGTTCTTAGAAATTTATCCAAGAAGAGACCAAGTTCTAAAATTGCTGTTTTTGTTTTACGTAAGCGATTCGATAAGTTTGAGAATTTTTAGCCATAAGGTTGGTTTTGATATCTTCTGCAAGGCAAAACAGTTAGCTTTGAGGCCCTTTTCCATTTTGTGAAAGAGCCAGAAATCTGCCAATGATAAATCCAGTGAGTAGGGAGGCTGATAGAGGAGCAGGATGTTCATATCTGTGAGCCATGTCCCCATAGCAAGTGATGTGTGGGAGGGAGCATTGTTATGATTCAGTGTCCATCCTCCTTGCCATTTCACTGGACTTTTCTTCAGATTGCTCCCCTTACTCATTTCAAAACCTGCACATAGAAAGGCTGTTAAGTTTGTCCAGCTGATACAAATTAATGCTATGCCGTCCAGCGACACCAAAGTGGTGTGCGCGAAATAGCGGTCAACAGCCAACGACACTACAGTTGTGTCGTCTGAATAGCATCGCTCAGAGGCTGGCGACACCACAGTGGTGTCATGAGCATAGTATCATGCAGTGGCCATCGACGACACTTAGGAACTTTTGCATTCTGTTGATGTTTTGTTTAGGTAACAATAAGTTACACACATCAACAAGATTTTTGTTTTTATAAGTACTTGAGCTTCCCCCATGAACCATGGACCTTGCCATTGGTGGGGAGGCTCGCGTGCCTGAGCGATACAGATGGCCGTACCGTAGGTGCAGCCACAACGGAGGGGTATCTGTTGAGAGGCCAGGCAAACGTGTGGTTCCTGAAGAGGGGCAGCAGCCTTTTCAGTAGTTGCATGGGCAACAGTCTGGATGATTGACTGATCTGGCCTTGTAACATTAACCAAAACGCCCTTGCTGTGCTGGTACTGCGAACGGCTGAAAGCCAGGGGAAACTACAGCCGTAATTTTTCCCGAGGACATGCAGCTTTACTGTATGATTAAATGATGATGGTGTTCTCTTGGGTAAAATATTCCGGAGGTAAAATAGTCCCCCATTCGGATCTCCGGGCGGGGACTACTCAAGAGGATGTCGTTATCAGGAGAAAGAAAACTGGTGTTCTACGGATCGGAGTGTGGAATGTCAGATCCCTTAATCGGGCAGGTAGGTTAGAAAATTTAAAAAGGGAAATGGATAGGTTCAAGTTCGATATAGTGGGAATTAGTGAAATTCGGTGGCAGGAGGAACAAGACGTTTGGTCAGGTGATTACAGGGTTATAAATACAAAATCAAATAGGGGTAATGCAGGGTAGGTTTAATAATGAATAAAAAAATAGGAGTGCTCGTTCGCTACTACAAACAGCATAGTGAACGCATTATTGTGGCCAAGATAGACACAAAGCCCATGCCTACTGCAGTAGTACAAGTTTATATGCCAACTAGCTCTGCAGATGATGAAGAAATTGATGAAATGTATGACAAGATAAAATAAATTACTCAGGTAGTGAAGGGAGACAAAAATTTAAGTCATGGGTGACTGGAATTCGTCAGTAGGAAAAGGGAGAGAAGGAAACATAGTAGGTGAATATGGATTGGGGGGAAGAAATGAAAGAGGAAGCCGCCTTGTAGAATTTTGCACAGAGCATAACTTAATCAAAGCTAACACTTGGTTCAAGAATCATAAAAGAAGGTTGTATACCTGGAAGAATCCTGGAGATACTAAAAGGTTTCAGGTAGATTATATAATGGTAAGACAGAGATTTAGGAACCAGGTTTTAAATTGTAAGACATTTCCAGGGGCAGATGTGGATTCTGACCACAATCTATTGGTTATGATCTGCAGATTGAAACTGAAGAAATTGCGAAAAGGTGGGAATTTAAGGAGATGGGACCTGGATAAACTGAAAGAACCAGAGGTTGTACAGAGTTTCAGGGAGAGCATAAGGGAACAACTGGCAGGAATGGGGGAAAGAAATACAGTAGAAGAAGAATGGGTAGCTCTGAGGGATGAAGTAGTGAAGGCAGCAGAGGATCAAGTAGGTAAAAAGCCGAGGGCTAATAGAAATCCTTGGGTAACAGAAGAAATATTGAATTTAATTGATGAAAGGAGAAAATATAAAAATGCAGTAAGTGAAGCAGGCAAAAAGAATACAAATGTCTCAAAAATTAGTTCGACAGGAAGTGCAAAATGGCTAAGCAGGGATGGCTAGAGGACAAATGTAAGGATGTAGAGGCTTATCTCACTAGGGGTAAGATAGATACTGCCTACAGGAAAATTAAAGAGACCTTTGGAGAGAAGAGAACCACTTGTATGAATATCAAGAGCTCAGATGGCAACCCAGTTCTAAGCAAAGAAGGGAAGGCAGAAAGGTGGAAGGAGTATATAGAGGGTTTATACAAGGGCGAAGTACTTGAGGACAATATTATGGAAATGGAAGAGGATGTAGATGAAGACGAAATGGGAGATAAGATACTGCGTGAAGAGTTTGACACGGCACTGAAAGACCTAAGTAGAAACAAGGTCCCGGGAGTAGACAACATTCCATTAAAACTACTGATGGCCTTGGGAGAGCCAGTCCTGACAAAACTCTACCATCTGGTGAGCAAGATCTATGAGTCAGGCGAAATACCCTCAGACTTCAAGAAGAATATAATAATTCCAATCCCAAAGAAAGCAGGTGTTGACAGATGTGAAAATTATCGAACTATCAATTTAATAAGTCACAGCTGCAAAATACTAACGCGAATTCTTTACAGACGAATGGAAAAACTGGTAGAAGCGGACCTCGGGGAAGATCAGTTTGGATTCCGTAGAAATGTTGGAACACGTGAGGCAATGCTAACCTTATGACTTATCTTAGAAGAAAGATTAAGAAAAGGCAAACCTACGTTTCTAGCGTTTGTAGACTTAGAGAAAGCTTTTGACAATGTTAACTGGAATACTCTCTTTCAAATTCTGAAGGTGGCAGGGGTAAAATACAGGGAGCGAAAGGCTATTTACAATTTGTACAGAAACCAGATGGCAGTTGTAAGACTCGAGGGGCATGAAATGGAAGCAGTGGTTGGGGAAGGAGTGAGACAGGGTTGTAGCCTCTCCCCGATGTTATTCAATCTGTATATTGAACAAGCAGTAAAGGAAACAAAAGAAAAATTCGGAGCAGGCATTAAAATTCGCTGATGACATTGTAATTCTGTCAGAGACAGCAAAATACTTGGAAGAGCAGTTGAACGGAAAGGACAGTGTCTTGAAAGGAGGATATAAGATGAACATCAACAAAAGCAAAATGAGGATAATGGAATGCAGTCAAATTAAATCGGGTGATGCTGAGGGAATTAGATTAGGAAATGAGACACTTAAAGTAGTAAAGGAGTTTTGCTATTTAGGGAGTAAAATAACTGATGATGGTCGAAGTAGAGAGGATATAAAATGTGGACTGGCAATGGCAAGGAAAGCGTTTCTGAAGAAGAGAAATTTGTTAACATCGAGTATAGATTTAAGTGTCAGGAAGTCGTTTCTGAAAGTATTTATATGGAGTGTAGCCATGTACGGAAGTGAAACATGGACGAAGACTAGTGTGGACAAGAAGAGAATAGAAGCTTTCGAAACATGGTGCTACAGAAGAATGCTGAAGATTAGATGGGTAGATCACGTAACTAATGAGGAGGTACTGAATAGGATTGGGGAGAAGAGAAGTTTGTGGCACAACTTGACTAGAAGAAGGGATCAGTTGGTAGGACATGTTTTGAGGCATCAAGGGATCACAAATTTAGCATTGGAGGGCAGCGTGGAGGGTAAAAAATCGTAGAGGGAGACCAAGAGATGAATACACTAAGCAGATTCAGAAGGATGTAGGTTGCAGTAGGTACTGGGAGATGAAGAAGCTTACACAGGATAGAGTAGCATGGAGAGCTGCATCAAACCAGTCTCAGGACTGAAGACCACACCAACAACAACAACAACAACAACAACAACAACAACAACAACAAGTACTTGAGCCCTTTCAGCATTGCGGATGAAAGAGACAATATGATTCTTTACGCAGAATGCATGAACGTCTTGTCTGACTTTCCGGACGACTTAGCCAATCGGGAAGAAGACATTGGATATAAAAAAAAGTTTGAAGTGAAGCAGAATCATAGAAAGATAGTGAAATACATTCAAGAAAAATTTGGCAAATGCTACGGTTGCCAACTGATTTGGCTGAATCAGATGAAGAAGACAGTGCACAGTGGTCAGTCTTTGATTTACTGAGGAGCAATAATAAATTTGAAGGATCACTGGGTCCAAACATATTTCCCAAAGATACACAGAGCATCAAGGATATTGTAGAATTATATATTGGGAACGATCTATTTGAATATATTAGCAACGAAACCAACAAGTACTACAGTCAAAATTGCAATAGAAGGAAACTGGATTTTAAAAATGCCAAATTTGTTGACGTTGCCCAACCCGAACTTAGAAAATGGTTTGGGCTTGCTATCCTTATGGGAATTGTAAAATATCAAGGATTGATGATTATTGGTCAACAAAGCTGTTGATTGGCACACCAACATTTCGCAAAACGATGTCCCGCAACCGATACAGACAAATATTATCATTTTTACATTTTTCTGACTGCAACAGTAAATCAGATATTGCTGACCAGCTTGTCAAAGTGCAATTCGTCATTGATTATTTTTCCAAGAAGTTTAAAGATATGTTTAACCTAAGTCAAAACATCTCAATTGATGAAGGAATGACGCTGTGGCATGGACGGTCAAGTTTTAAAGTTTACAAATCATCGAAAATTACAAAATACGGCATACTCATTCGGATGCTGTGAGATTAGAGTATGGGATACATTTCCTCATTTAAGATATATTCCGGCGCTGGGCAGCCTTTAGCAAAAACAGTGACAGAACTATTGACACCTTCTGATGGAAAGTGGCATCACCTCTGCATGGATATTTATTACTACAGTGTAGAACTTGTAGAGAAGTTACTTGAAAAGAAAATTTGAATTTGTGGAACGATATGGCAAAATGGAGGATTTCTTGAAAATTAAAGCATGCAAAAGTCAATGCGTTTGAAGCTTGTCATCAACAGAAAGGTGACAAGCGGCCGGCGACAAGCCCAGTAATCCAAATTAGTGCTGCTGGGGCCAAACAAATAAATTTGTACAAGACGTGCCAACAGCAAAGTGTTAATGGTGCACCACCACATTTGTTGGCAGAAAAGGCACATCACTTTTGTTTTGGATTTTGAATAATGTACTTTCTTTTGTCAAGGAGAGGACGTTGTGTGCTGTTCTGATGACTGCCTTTTTTGCTCAAAGTCACAAGGGGCACACTCCTTTTTACTACTTCTTGGGGGGGATTGTCGCTTTGTGAGAATATGGCATGGGAAATCTGTTTGCAGATTAGATTTGTGGGTATCACCTGTCAGTGATGAAGGCCTTCTTCAGCATGCTGTAGGTTGTCAAAAATGCAGATACTGTTGGTGGGTTTAATGTGGACAGAGACGTGGGTGGAGCCATTAGAGAAGTGGAGGTCAATGTCCAGGAAGGTGGTTTGTTGGGTAGTGAATGTGAGAGAAGGTTTTTTTTATTCACGTCTACTGTCACAAACTTTTTGTGAACAGATTACCGGGTTTGGTCAATAATGACCATTATCATATCTGCAGCAAAAATGGGAAAAAACATAAATACACTCACAGATTGTCTACAGCTTAAAAACAATAAGTAGATCATAATGAAAAGTACTACTGACAAATATATGCATTAGTGCGCTTTAAGTATGAAGAGGCATACCTGTTTATAAAAACAAAGTCCTAATGTACTGTAGCCATAGTGGCCTCATCAAATGTTAAATGCAAAATCAGCACCAGCATTGCCAAATGTACATAAATAACATCATAGGCACAAGTCATGTTATCAGTAGCACTATTGTTCAAAACGAGCTGCCGTACAGTAGCCACAAAATGTTTGTGTTGTAAGTTCACCAGATGTCACTAATGTCGGCATACCCTAGTTTTCAATAGTTAATTGAACAGCATAAAATAAAGGGGGATACGATAGTTGAAGTCTGTAATGAGCTTATAACATTACAGTAATAAAAAGCAGCTTATAACATTACAGTAATAAAAAGCAGTGAAATAGAACACAACAAAAGTCAGATCGTTAAAAAGAGGAAGATTTAAGAGACAATAGTTGACATATGCTCTAGTGCCAATATTTTAGATAATGAAATAAGTAATAAACACTTTTGATAATATTAAAAACCATAAAACAAATTGCTCAAGAAGCCACAATAAAAGAAAACAGTGCTGCACATAAAACTAGTTTTATGTTTGTTTAAGATCTTTTTACAGTTGTCAACAACTTTCACCCACACTGAGACAGATTTGGTGTTTACTTAGATACAATAATAATTATGTGCTTTTGGTAAGTTCAATGTGTGGTTTTTTTAATAGATAAGGATTAAGGATAGGGAAAGGAACTTTATTTACTTTCTATAATAAAGAGTCAGAGCACCAACGAGTGCGATCTTTTTACAGTTGTCAACACCTTTCACCCACACTGAGACAAATTCCGATTCATTTATTTTAGGATGATTCCTGGTCCTGAGAACCAAAGGCATACTTGACATGCAATACGATGAATCCTTATCTCTGTTGAAAACTTCACAAATCTGAAATGTCCGATAAGCAATGACATCACTTGAATTGAAATTATATAGCCCTTTTACTTTATCGACTTTTGGTCCACGTACAAGAGCAACAGTGACCCAGCTGTTACCGTGTCCATTCGTATCCTTGTTAGCAAGAGTGAAGTTCAAAACTGCACCGCAAAACACCAATGGCCCATGCAAGGTGACTTGAGGGCCTACGTAATCCTTGGTAGTAATAGAAATGTTGTCTATTGCTTTAAAAAGTGTAAGACGCGAATGCCTACTCCTCCTAAAATAACGCGGCATAACTAATCTATCTCGATGCTGCTGCACGTGCGGCTGCTGTACGACTGATGCTGTCTTTCCAGATTTATTACTTATATGACTGCCCCCTCCTCTCTCCCTCCTCTCCCCCTGACCTCCTCCTCCCTTCCCCTCCTCCCTCCCCCTCCCCTCCCCTCCCCTTCTCTTCCTCTATCCTCACCTCCTTCTCATCCTCTCTCTCTCCTCCCCCTTCTCCTCCTCTCACCCCCTCCCCCTTCTCCTCCTCTCTCCATTTTCCTCCTCTCTCCCTTTTCCTCCTCTCTCCCCCTCCCCTCCCCTTCTCCTACTCCTACTCCTACTCTCTCCCCCTTCGCCTCCACTCTCCCCCTCCCCTACCCTCCCCTCCTCCTCCTCCTCCTCCTCCTCCTCCTCCTCCTCCTCACTCCCTTTCTCTCCCCATCCCCCACCCACTCCCACTTCCTCTCCACTCCCTGAAATATATCCTATGTTCCCATAACCCCCCTGGCCTCAACCTATGCTAGTTCCTGTCCTTCACCCACCTATCCTTACCTGTACCACTCCAGCACTGCACAGCCTTCTATTCCATCAATGCGCCCACAAGTCTGTTTCCCCTCCTTTACGTCTCTCCTTTTTGTGCTCCCCTTCCACCCCCTCCCCCCCTCAAACCTCACAAATGAACCTAGCAGTCTTACCCTTTCCCTACCATGTGTCTGTATACTCTTATAAGCAGCACTACACACTCCCCCACCCGTATACTGCTTTCCCTCCCCTCATCCTGTTTTCCCTCCCCCCATCCTGTTTTCCTTCCCCCTCCCCACCCCAGCCCTTTCTTAACCCTTCCTGCCCACAGATTGCTTCTCCCATCAGGCACCCACAGATTGATTCTCTCATCAGGCATAGTCTCTCTCTCTCTCTCTCTCTCTCTCTCTCTCTCTCTCTCTCTCTCTCTCTCTGTGTGTGTGTGTGTGTGTGTGTGTGTGTGTGTGTGTGTGTGTGTGTGTGTTAGGAGGCGGCCGCCTATTAGCTGAAAGCTCAAATGTATAGCAATCTTTTTCTTGTACTTATCTGCAACTCAACTTCTCCTCTGTATGGTGAGTAGCAATGTATCCTTCTTACAATATTACCAGTAGTCCATCCTGATTTTCCATTGTTTGAAATATACTCATTACACTGTCTGATCAAGTGTTTACCATAAATTGCAATTACACTGAAGCCTTTGGGAGAAAGTAATATAGCATATTATTTGTTCTTTGTCACAACAAAAAATATCATGTGTGAGATAAAAATGATTTGTAAGTATTCCTTTTCTTTTCAGGTAGCATCAAGATCATTAATGCAACAGGTAACTCCCCTTATAACAATGAATCTTACATTGACAGAAGCTGGTAAGGGTGATAGCAATATTTGCCTTCAAACAGATCCAAATAATTTACTTCATATTACACAAGTACTTGAAGAAGCCCTCCATGAAGCAAAGAGTCAGCACACACGCAGGGTTTTACGGAGCTTTAAATAGAAAATATCCTGTTTGCTCTCTCTCACACCTGTTTACAGTGCTTTCATATTGAAAGCAAATGTGTTGGTAACTGTGGAGCTTACAGACCAGAATTACATGCATATTCTTACAGAAGAGTTGGTGCCAAAGAGAAATGACATGATTTGGACAAAGTTCTGATTGCTGGAAGCAGTACAGTTATTGCAGTTTGTCTAGGATCTGAAATCAAATGAGCAAGAGATAAATTACATATGTTAGAAGTAATGGACAATACTTTCCAGTGTTTTGCTCACATTGTTACATACATGATTGTTTTCGTCTTTTTTTAGGTTTCAAATGCTGTAAAGCGTATATATTCCAAATAAAATATATGCTTTTTGTTTTTATTTTTAAGTGTAATTTGTTCTTTACCGACATTAGTCAGTTTACTTGTGATCTCATTTGTTCATTCATTTCTTAACTATTTGAATCTTTGAGTAGATGTATCTATCCACAGCAGTCTTTCATTCTTAATATAATGTGAAGAAGTAGGACAGTAATTGTCTTTACTTGATCCAGCCATCTGCCTACTTGTCTTGCAGTATCTCCGTCTACCGAAGTAGTGTATCCCCATTTCGGTAATGATATTTTTATCTTTGTTAAAAAAGTTTCAGTAAATCTAAGTATGTAGAAAAGAAGGTCTAATGGGAAGTGGAGCTGTTCATTCATTACAGTAGAAAAGAAACTCTAATTTACTGGTATTGTAATTGAAACTGCTGAGGCAAGGTTCATTTTCATGGGTGGGCAAAAATTCATAACTGGGGTACCTGACCATCACTTTCACCTTCAGATGTAACAAAATGTGAAAATTTAGCACTCTGTAGGAGAATGTGGAGGGAATACACTATGTGATCAAAAATATCTGGACACCCCCAAAAACATAAGTTTTTTATATTAGGTGTGTTGTGCTGCCACCTACTGCATATTAACGACTTCAGTAGTCATTAGACATCATGAAAGAGCAGAATGGGGCGCTCCGCGGAACTCACGGACTTCGAATGTGGTCTGGTGACTGGGTGACACTTGGGTCATACGTCTGTGTATGAGATTTCCACACTCTTAAACATCCCTAGGTCCACTGTTTCTGATGTATAGTGAAGTGTAAATGTGAAGGGACACGTACAGCACAAAAGTGTACAGGCCAACCTTGTCTGTTGACTGACAGAGACCGCCAACAGTTGAAGAGGGTTGTAATGTGTAATAGGCAGACATTTATCTAGACCATCACACAGAAATGCCAAACTGCATCAGGAGCCATTGCAAGTACCATGACAGACGAGAGGTGAGAAAACTTGGATTTCATGGTCGAGTGGCTACTCGAAAGCCACACATCATGTCGTTAAATGCCAAACAATGCCTCGCTTGGTGTAAGGTGTGTAAACATTGGATGATTGAACTGTGGAAGAACCATTGTGTGGACTGACAAATCACGGTACACAATGAGGCAAGCCGATGGCAGGGTGTGGATATGGCGAAAGACAAGTGAACGTCATCTGCCAATGTGTGCAGTGCAAACAGTAAAATTAGGAGGTGGTGGTGTTATGGTGTGGTCATGTTTTTCACGGAGGGGGCTTGCACCCCTTGATGTTTTGTGTGGCACTATCTCACCACAGGCTTACATTGATGTTTTAATCACCTTCTTGATTCCCACTCTTGAAGAGCAATTCAGGGATGGCGATTGCATCATTCTACACGTGGTTACACAACCATAACATCCCTGCAATGGACTGGCCTGCACAGGGTCCTGACCTGAATCCTATAGAACACCTTTGGGATGTTTTGGAACGCCAACTAATTGCCAGGCCTCGACAACCGACATTGATACCTCTCCTCAGTGGAGCATTCCATGAAGAATGGGGAGCCATTCCCCAAGAAATCTTCCAGCACCTGGTTGAACGTATGCTTGCGAGAGTGGAAGCTGTCATCAAGGCTAAGGGTGGGCCAACACCATATTGAATTCTACCATTACCGATGGAGGTCACCATGAAATTGTAAGCAATTTTCAGCCAGGTGTCCGGATACTGTTGATCACACAGTGTATGTTTAGAATAATAGCGGACGAAGCACCGGGCAGATATGTACCTTGTTAAATAGTTCATAATGGGAGCTACCCTAGTCTTCACGGGAGTTTTAACCTCTTCACAGGCAGTGGGAAGTATACTTAGCACCAGTGAAGCTTGGTGGCAGGAGGAACAGGACTTCTGGTCAGGTGTGCACAGGTTTGTAAACACATAATCAAATAGGGATAATGCAGGTGTAGGTTTAATAATGAATAAGTAAATAGAAAAGCGGGTAAGCTACTACAAACAGCATAGTGAACACATTATCGTGGCCAATATAGATATGAAGCCCACGCCTAGCACAGTAGTAAAAGTTTATATGCAAACTAGCTCCGCAGATGACAAAGAGATTAATGAAATGTATGGTGAGATAAAAGAAATTATTCAGATAGTGAAGGGAGATGAAAATTTAATAGTCATGGGTGACTGGATTTCGACAGGAGGAAAAGGAAGAGAAGGAAGTGTAGTAGGTGAATATGGAATGGGGGTAAGGAATGAAAGAGGAAGCCATGTGGCAGAATTCTGCACAGAGTGTAATTTAATCTCCGCCAACACTTGGTTTAAGAAATGTAAAAGAAGGCCGTATCTGTGAACGAGACCTGGAGATGCCAGAAGGTTTCAGATTGTTTATATAATGATTAGACAGCGATTTCAGAACCAGCTTTTAAATTGTAAGGCATTTCCAGGGACAGATGTGGACTTGGACAACAACTTATTGGTTATGAACTATAGATTAAAACTGAAGAAATTGCAAAAAGGTAGGAAATTAAGGAGGTGGGACCTGGATAAACTGAAAGAACCAGAGGTTGTTGAGAGTTTCAGAGGGAACAGTAGGGATTGATTGACAACAGCAGGAGAAAGGATGGTTCAAATGGCTCTGAGCACTATGGGACTTAACATCGATGGTCATCAGTCCCCTAGAACTTAGAACTACTTAAACCTAACTAACCTAAGGACAGCACACAACACCCAGTCATCACGAGGCAGAGAAAATCCCTGACCCCGCCGGGAATCGAACCCGGGCGCGGGAAGCGAGAACGCTACCGCATGACCACGAGCTGTGGACGCAGGAGAAAGGAATACAGTAGAAGAAGAATGGGTAGCTTTGAGAGATGACATAGTGAAGGCAGTAGAGGATGAAATAGGTAAAAAAAAGGTAAGGTGTAGCAGAAATCCTTGGATAACACAAGAGATATTGAATTTAACTGATAAAAGGAGAAAATGTAAAAATACAGTAAATGAAGCTGGCAACAGGGAATAAAAACATTTAAAAAAAAAAAGAGATTGACAGGAAATGAAAAATGGCTAAGCAGGAATGGTTAGAGGACAAATGTAAGTATTTAGAAGCGTATGTCACTAGGGGAAAGACAGATACAGTGTACAGGGAAGTTAAGGAGGCCTTTGGGGAAAAGATAGCCACCTGTATGAATATCAAGAGTACAGATGGGAAACCACTCCTAAGCAAATAAGTGAAAGCTGAAAGCTGAGAGGTGGAAGTAGAACATAGAAAGTCTGTACAAGGGAGATGTACTTGAGGGCAAAATTATAGAAATAGAAGAGGACGTAGATGAAGATGAGTTGGGAGACATGGTACTGCTAGAAGAATTTGACAGAGTACAGAAGAACCTAAGGTGAAACAAGGCCCCAGGAGTAGATGACATTCCATTGAAACTGCTACTAATGATAGCCTTGGAAGAGCCAGCAATGACAAAACTCTTCCATCTGGCGAGCAAGATGTATGAAACAGGTGAAATACCCACAGACTTCAAAAATAATATAATAATTCCAATTCCAAAGAGAGCAACTTCTGACAGGTGTGAATATTACTGAACTAATAGTTTAATAAGTCATGGTTGTAAAATACTAGCTTGAATATTCTTTACAGAAGAATGGAAAAAGTGGTAGAAGCCAACCTTGGGGTAGATCAGTTTCAATTCTGGAGAAATGTAGGAACATGCAAGGCAATACTGACCCTACGACTTAGCGAGAAGATAGGCTAAGGAAAGGCAAATTTACATTTGTAGCATTGATAGAATTAGAGAAGGCTTTTGACAATGTTCTCTGAAATAACCTCAAGATTCTGAGGGTAGCAAGGATAAAACACAGGGAGTGAAAAGCTACTTACAACTTGTACAGAAACCAAATGGCAGTTATAAGAGTTGTGGGATGTAAAGGGAAGCAGTGGTTGAAAAGCAAGTGAGACAGGGTTGTAGCTTATCCACTATGTTGTTCAATCTGCACTTTGAGTAAGCAGTAAAGGAAATAAAAGAAACATTTGGAGTAGGAGTTAACCCTTTCTACGTCTGCGATTCCATATGGCATCATTAAGTATTCCTGGCTTTTTTGAGCTTCCCAATGCTTCAATGATACCATTTGGCATCGCTTCACATGGTTTCGAGTGTGGCCAACAGATCACAGTGGCGTTTGCTTTGATGACTCGCCGTTTGTTTGAAGTGCAGAACAGAGTAGTGTCGTGAGTTGTGCTGCTGCATTTGTGAGTGAACACTGTTGTGTTTAGTTTTATTCTGTGTATACTGAAATTCTTGGTTATGGAACCAACTTTACGTAGTTCCTCAAGGGCAAGGGAAAGAAATACGGTAAGTTTGCAATACAGTTATGTATGCATTTTTTTGAGTAATTATTATGTAATTTCTAATGATGCTATTTGGAATCATTATTTTATTTATTAACCAATAGCTTCAAAAGCACTTTTGCAATGGATATGGCATATGTGCAACATATACAGTAAATATTCATCACAAAAATATTCCCCAATTTTTTTCTAAATGTGATGCACAAAGTGTTAAAGTCCAGGAAGAAGAAACAAAAGCTTTGAAGTTTGCTGATGACATTGTAATTTTGTCAGAGACAGCAAAGGAGCTTTTGCTGATGGCATTGTAATTTTGTCAGAGACAGCAAAGGAGCTGAAAGAGCAGCTGAACAGAATGGACAGAGTTTTGAAAGGAGGATATGAGATGAAGAACGACAATAGCAAAACAATAATAATGGGATGTAGTCGAATTAAATCAGATGATGCTGAGGGAATTAGATTAGAGAAGGGAAAAAAACCACTGTAAGTAGTGCATGAGTTTTGCTATTTCAGCAGCAAAAAAACTGATGGTGGCTGGTTAGGAGAGGATATGAAATGTAGAGTGGCAATGGCAAGAAAAGCATTTCTGAAGAAGGAAATTTGTTAACATGAAGCATAGATCTGTTAACATCAAGTATAGGTTTAAGCGGCAGGAAGTATTTTCTGAAAGTATTTGTATGGAGTGTAGCCATGTACTGAAGTGAAATGAACAGTTTAGATGAGAAGAGAGCAGGAGATTTTGAAATGTGGTGCTAAAGAAGAATGCTGAATATTAGATGAGTGGATCACTTAACTAATTTTATTTATTTATTTATTTCATTTATCCATCCATTGACAATAAATATGTTAACGAGGACGAACTGAACAGAACTGGGCAACAAAGAAATTTGTTGCACAATCTGACTAGGAGAAAGGATCAATTTGTAGGGTATGTTATGTGACATCAAGGGATCACCAGTTTAGTAATAGAGGGAAGTGTGAGGGGTAAAAATTGTAGAGGGAGACCAAGAGATTTGTACAGTAAGCAGATTCAGAAGGATGTAGGGTGCAGTAGTTACCGTACTTACTCGAATCTAAACCACACCTGAAAAATGAGACTTGAAATCAAGGAAAAAAAAAAAAGAAAATCCTGAATCTAAGCCGCACCTGAAATTTGAGACTCGAAATTTCAAGGGGAGAGAAAAGTTTTAGGCCGCACCTCCAAATCGAAACAAAGTTGGTCCATTGTAATATGAGACACAATTTAGGTCGAATGAATGACGATACAGCTACAGTAGTTTGGTTCGAGTCGTAAGCTTAGCAGTTAAGCTTTACCAGGTAGCCATTGCTATGCGTCAGGCGCTCCGTCTGTATTTATACGGGTACGCTTCCTTTTTCACGTGCTCCGTATGGTTTGAATTGATTGCTTATTTTTCTTTGATCTGATAAGTGTCGTTCTCTTTGTTTTAGGTGTTTACGTCTCACTAAGTTGAAAATGCATTACTGTACTGTGTCTTGTATTGTTTGTCGTATTCTGATAATGTTTGTTTACGACCTGTCACCGCTCGCTGCATGGCTTGCTTTTGTGCACGCTACCGCCGCTTAAATTAAAAAACAAAAGAGAGGAATTGTCTCATTAGCGAAACAATGGCAAGAGACTGCTGTTTGTTGTTACTTACACTGCTGCTTTCTTCGATAATGATCAACATGAACCAAATAATAGACTGCGTATGATAGAAGACGCTCTGAACGAGAGTTTAGCGAAAATTTTTCTCCGTTTGAAAATCTTTGCAGACGCCTCTTTAGTACATTATATTCTGCACAGAAATTAGAGTCATCTTAGATTTAAAAATCTAGTCAATTTCCGTGCTTCATTTCTGACTGTACCACTATTAGGCATAAGAATAATATGAATATAAACATGACATGATATGTATATTCTTCCCCGTTTGCTGTTGTCTCACTCAAGTTTCGTAGTTTATTAGGTAGACAGGATGTAAATGAGATAGCAGCAAACAGGAAACAATACATGGCAAAATGTTTATATTCGTATTATTCTTATGGTGAAGAGAATACTGCATGTGATTCACAATACATAAAAGTTCCTATTAGCAACCATCTCTTCTCACAGGTAGGAAAAAATTCAGAACATAGAGTTCTGACAAACATCCCAAACAGTCTTGCCAGTCGGATTTTCGTAGTACATTGAAATGCTGCGACATTCGAAGATGAACAATACGGAATTTGTGTTTACTTCGTTGGATAATGTATGAAAATGCAGTGGTCGAAACTCGGAGCGGAGAAAAAAAGCTCATCTCCACCTTTTTTTTAATTTATTTGCTGACGCAGAGGTTTTGGCGCCAGTATTTATCTTTGTATAGTGCTACATATATTCGACAGCAGAACTTAGTTGTGGCAGCACCTTCGAAGGGCGGCACCTACCAACATTTTTCAGAACTTCCGCTTACTTTGCACTCGATTCTAAGTCGCAGGCGGTTTTTTGGATTACAAAAACCAGAAAAAAAAAGTGCGGCTTAGATTCGAGTAAATACGGTACTCATAGATGAAGAGGCTTACACAGGGTAGAGTAGCTTGGAGAGCTGCATCAAACCAGTCTTCAAACTGAAGACCACAAAAACATGACGTACTAGCTCTGTACACTCCTGGCATCTAGTAGTAGTTCGCAGCAGTAGCTGTATTTTGTGTGTGTTATGAAATATAGATTTTAATTGTTTTGAAGTGTCTCTTGTACCTTACAGGGGCCATGGGAAGTATACAGACCACCAAATAAGATTGTTTTAAAGGCCAGTAGGAAGTATGTGCACCACAAAAGCAATTTTTTCATCACAAATGGGATGTGTAGTTAGCACAGAATTAATCTCTCTTTTTGTGGACTGTGGGAAGTATACTTATCACCAGCTCGATTGTTTTACTAGGTTCACAGGAATGTGTCTTACCATCTCTGAATGGGTCTGATGTCTTATGGTAGTACACTGTACAAGGTTTATTTTTAAAAAAAAAAAAAAAATCTATACAAGGTATGTATAAAAATGCTGCAACAATCTATCATGACATCACTAAATTTGTCACATGTAGAGCCCGAACACATTGCTTTATTTCTACAGTACACACTATTGTGACGTGTCTTGGCTCATTTCTTTATTGTGTGGTAATAGAGTTCCTACGATTGTTTTAATCATTGTGGTAAGTAAACTTGAATCAATGTTAACACATTATGAAAATTAGTTAATCATATATTATTCATATTGCAACTGTTCATTACCTTTTTTGGAATAATTCTGAGAAGCAAGTCTGTACAAACAAATACACACCAGAAGCAGCATTGGAGTTGCTGTTTTCACTGTCTGGCAATCCTGATAATTATGAAACAGAAATTGTTGAAGGTCCAGATCATGAATATGTTTCAGGCATTGTGCATGGCTGTGACCGTATTTGCTTCCACACCATGGTAACGATAGTAGTCTAAACAGTACCTGCGCTCTGGATATTGGTGTTTCTAGTTGTGCTATAAGTGGTGAAGAGTGGTTTGCAGAAGAAGAATGGTCACATGACACTGTTTTTGACTTGCTTCACCAAGCTACACAAGGAGAACCAGCTGTTGAGTAAGTTATTGACAAAATACCACACAGAGAAAGACGACTTCTGTTTTTTATTTACCACTGAGGTACTGGAGCATGTGGTTTATCAAACAAGTCTTCACACAGAGCAACTGAAACAAAAATAACAAGCCAGTTAGACTATAAGTGAGATGGCAAACAACTGGAGAAATTTATCTGTAGGTGAGTTAGATGTCTGGATTGGGATGAATATCTTGAAGGGTATCACTTTGTTTCCATGAGTAGTGCACTACTGCAGTTCAGAAACTGCTCTGGTCGGCCATATACAGGGTGTTTCAAAAAGGTACGGTCAAACTTTCAGGAAACATTCCTCACACACAAATAAAGAAAAGATGTTATGTGGACATGTGTCCGGAAATGCTTAATTTCCATGTTAGAGCTCATTTTAGTTTCGTCAGTATGTACTGTACTTCCTCGATTCACCGCCAGTTGGCTCAATTGAAGGAAGGTAATGTTGACTTCGATGCTTGTGTTGACATGCGACTCATTGCTCTACAGTACTAGCATCAAGCACATCAGTACGTAGCATCAACAGGTTAGTGTTCGTCACGAATGTGGTTTTGCAATCAGTGCAATATTTACAAATGCGGAGTTGGCAGATGCCCATTTGATGTATGGATTAGCACAGGGCAATAGCCGTGGCGCGGTACGTTTGTATCGAGACAGATTTCCAGAACGAAGGTGTCCCGACAGGAAGACGTTCGAAGCAACTGATCGGCGTCTTAGGGAGCACGGAACATTCCAGCCTATGACTCGTGACTGGGGAAGACCTAGAATGACGAGGACACCTGCAATGGATGAGGCAATTCTTCGTGCAGTTGACGATAACCCTAATGTCAGCGTCAGAGAAGTTGCTGCTTTACAAGGTAACGTTGACCATGTCACTGTATGGAGAGTGCTACGGGAGAACCAGTTGTTTCCGTACCATGTACAGCGTGTGCAGGCACTATCAGCAGCTGATTCGCCTCCACGGGTACACTTCTGCAAATGGTTCATCCAACAATGTGTCAATCCTCATTTCAGTGCAAATGTTCTCTTTACAGATGAGGCTTCATTCCAACATGATCAAATTGTAAATTTTCACAATCAACATGTGTGGGCTGAAGAGAATCCGCACGCAATTGTGCAATCATGTCACCAACACAGATTTTCTGTGAACGTTTGGGCAGGCATTGTTGGTGATGTCTTGATTGGGCCCCATGTTTTTCCACCTACGCTCAATGGAGCATGTTGTTATCATTTCATACGGGATACTCTACCTGTGCTTTCGAAATGTGGTGCTACAGAAGAATGCTAAAGATAAGGTGGGTAGATCACGTAACTAATGAGGAGGTATTGAATAGGATTGGGGAGAAGAGAAGTTTGTGGCACAACTTGACTAGAAGAAGGGATCGGTTGGTAGGACATGTTTTGAGGCATCAAGGGATCACAAATTTAACATTGGAGGGCAGCGTGGAGGGTAAAAATCGTAGAGGGAGACCAAGAGATGAATACACTAAGCAGATTCAGAAGGATGTAGGTTGCAGTAGGTACTGGGAGATGAAGCAGCTTGCACAGGATAGAGTAGCATGGAGAGCTGCATCAAACCAGTCTCAGGACTGAAGACCACAACAACAACAACAACTCTACCTGTGCTGCTAGAACATGTGCCTTTACAAGTACGACACAACATGTGGTTCATGAACGACGGAGCTCCTGCACATTTCGGTCGAAGTGTTCGTACGCTTCTCAACAACAGATTTGGTGACCGATGGATTGGTAGAGGCGGACCAATTCCATGGCCTCCACGCTCTCCTGACCTCAACCCTCTTGACTTTCATTTACGGGGGCATTTGAAAGCTCTTGTCTACGCAACCCCAGTACCAAATGTAGAGACTCTTCGTGCTCGTATTGTGGACGGCTGTGATACAATACGCCATTCTCCAGGGCTGCATCAGCGCATCAGGGATTCCATGCGACGGAGGGTGGATGCATGTATCCTCGTTAACGGAGGACATTTTGAACATTTCCTGTAACAAAGTGTTTGAAGTCACGCTGGTACGTTCTGTTGCTGTGTGTTTCCATTCCATGATTAATGTGATTTGAAGAGAAGTAATAAAATGAGCTCTAACATTGAAAGTAAGCGTTTCTGGACACATGTCCACATAACATATTTTCTTTCTTTGTGTGTGAGGAATGTTTCCTGAAAGTTTGGCTGCACCTTTTTGTAACACCCTGTATACTGAAGCCTATGACATGCAAACATTTCAAAAAGATATGTCAAAATATTCACATGAGTGAGAATAGGATGAAACCTATGATAAGACTTCATAAGGTCAGGCCACCTATAACTTTTTGAACAGCCCACTTCGTAGGCAATACACCAATAAGGTATTCACTGTGGCTCAAAGCATGATACCTCTCAGATGACAGACATCGTTTAAGCAATAGATGCATTTGAAACCAGTCTAGCGAAGGTACAGTGTTTGGTGTTTAGCAGGCTCAGACAGGTGATGTTATACATAGGGGAAGTCAGATCTACAGAAAATTCCCTGGGAAACTGAGTAGTCATTAGCCCGACTTGTTGAACAATGGTATCTGTTTTATAGGCACTGTGAGAGCAGATTGGGAAGGACTCCCTTCAGTGATGAAAGAGAGATGCCATGAAAACAGTAAAATTTCTGTTGCAATGCAAAAGTGGTATTGCTGCCATAAAATGCACAGACAATGAACCTGTTACTAGTTTGTCAACTTCCAACAACCCTGTACACACCAAAAGTGTTTCAAGGAGGAATATAGATGGTACTACCAGCCATAGTAGTTGTCTGACAACTGCAGCAAAATATAATAATTTAATATAAGATGCATGTCACTTCAATCAACTCAGAACATTACGCATTAAGTCAAAGTTTTTGTAAATGGTGGCATCAGATTCTCTACCTCCTTCTAGACATGGGAGTTGTAAATGCTTTTATATGGTACAAAATGGGTAAAGGACAAGGATACCAGTATCAACGAGCCTTCCATTAATACTTGCGAAACAGGTGATAGATGGCTTCCTGTCCCACACACAAAAAAGACTTTCTAGTAATCTTTATAACCAAGAAGAAAGCCTTAGCAAGTCACATTTGACTACAAAAGTAGGGAATCATGTAACTGTTTTGGGGGAAAAAATGATGCAGACATTATGAAATATGTTCTACAAAACCCAAGACGAGAGAACAAAATACATGTACATCCACTGCAGAGTGCCCTGTGTATCATCGAACCATGCTTCTGCAAATTTCTTGGAAACGTAAAAAAAATTGACACTTGTCTGAATGTTTGTTTGTGAGAAATATTACTCATTTACAGGCATTGAATTTGAGCCTCTTGTTAAAAATTAAGTGTCAGTACTTTTGAAATAAAGTAAAATAAAAATCTCTATGCCCACTTGAAACAAATTAGG
Source organism: Schistocerca nitens (assembly GCF_023898315.1). Lineage (NCBI taxonomy): Eukaryota > Metazoa > Arthropoda > Insecta > Orthoptera > Acrididae > Schistocerca > Schistocerca nitens. The sequence continues at coordinate 479,993,199 of NC_064615.1, forward strand.
AAACATTGGTCTCGGAAAACCCATCTTGCACTCTTCTCACATGATATCTTGAAAATTGTGGATCAAAGTAAACAGGTGGACGCAGTATTTCGTGACTTCTGAAAAGCTTGTGACTCAGTACCAAACCAATACTTACCAACAGTGGTATGGTCTGCAAAAAGACAGCTTGCTGTACACAATGTGCTGCATGTGGAAATATTTAATTGCCAAACCAATATTCAGGCATACAGTCCATCATCAACGGCATACATTGTGCACCTCTGTGTCATATGAGGTTTGTGTCACATGTGAAATCTTTATGGTGTTAAAATTGATGTGGGCCTGTGTAGTACACAGGTTGTCATGTGTACATGTTAAAACTGCCAAATGCTAAACAGCCACACTTCTTGGTTGTATTTGACAATACATACTACTAAACTAAACCCAATAAAATATGCACTTTTCTTAGTGCAATGACTCACTACCCCTGAATCATTGGCAGCTGATGTAGTTTGGACAAACAGGGTATCTGCACCTACGGTCCCAAAATTTTGCAGTTTATTAGTAGTCAGGCTCCTTTGCAGGCCCATTAAGGAACTGTTAACTAATTAATGATGTTTATGAAGTGAATTGCTGATACTGGATCACAAGTGATGGATACTTTACTATAACACTGAGTAATATTATAAGCTCCATGATATAAATATACCAATCAGAGTTGAACATAGCAACAATACAATAATTTCCAGTCTAGCAGAAGACAAAAGTGTTACATTGTTCACAGACATACACAGAACATTGGGTGAAACTAAGCTCCATGAGGGCTATAAGTGTGAAGGGATCTAACTTTTATCATAAAAAAAACTTACCCCTCAATGAGGAATAAATGTTACTAGCCTGGTACTCATAAGGTGCGGCAAAAACATGACAGCATATATTTTGGTCCTTAGAAATAGTCTTCAGAAGCAGCTCTCTATAAGGTTGATCTAGTTTCTTAGTCATTGCTGACAGTGTAGTTAATAATGTATGGAAAGTTCTGG